>NC_042616.1:550532027-551132027 GCF_901001135.1 Rhinatrema bivittatum | reverse complement strand
ACAGCCATCCTACCTCAAACAGCCACCCTCTCCCACCACCCCTTTCATCTCTATCTGCCTCTTCCTCTCCCTGAATGTACCTAATTATATATAGATTGTATATTATTATTTGTACATAATGCACCTAATCATGTATAGTTTGTAATTATACATAGTTTCTCACAGGAGATTAGATGGGATCCATGTGTACTATATGTTTACTCTTTGCCTGGTTTATTGATATATGCTTGTTCTTTCTGAATTGATTGTAAAGCCTGTTGCTAAATTATTGTTCATTGTAACCGAGGTGATGTTTGAAGCGTTCCGCGGTATATAAAAAACCTTTAAATAAATAAAATAAATAAAAAATAAGTTGAAACTAGTCCGCCTTAGAACAGCTAAAATGGCATGCAGGCATACACAGTTGCATATGTTTAAACAAATTAGAAAGAGGCATTCCCAGGGACTTGTTTAGATTAGGGGAAGGAGATGACCAATGTAGACTGGATTTTCAAAATTGAAGTCCACCACTGAAATAACAGAAATGACAGTTGGAAATGTACGTGGACAATTTTTATATATGCTACTAGCTGTATCCGGCCACGCGTTGCAGTGGCAGAGCCAGGTTAAGTGGAAAAGAAAGAAAAGAGAATGGGGATAACCGCCCCCTGCCCCCTCCCCCCGAACATGGGCGCAAGAACATCCCCACGCCCCCCCCCCCCCCCCGCAGGCCCGCTGATACCTGTCAAAAATGGTAGTCGGTGGAGCGGGCGTTCGTTCCGGCATGGAAGTATTAGCGCCAGGCCCTCGGCAGCCAGCAGTGAAACTGTCTCCGATGGGTGTTAGAACTTACTCTGTCAGTGGGGTGGAGCAATGAGAGCGGTCGTCTCGCTCGGATAGTAAGGGCAAAGGTGCGCTGGTTGCCAGTCCAGAAAATGGCGTCGACGGGCCCTTGCCCTTACTATGTCACATGGGCTACTGCCGCCATTGGCGTTCCCGAGTGTCCTAGTAAGGGACAGAGCCGTTGGCACCATTTTGATTGCTGGCAGCCGACGGCCGTAGTGTATGCGATGTGTCATGAAGCGGTGTTGCCCCCCCCCCCCAGGAGCAGCCCAAACTATTCTGCCGTTTTGTGTGCGTTCGGAGGGTGTGGGCAGTAAGTAGAAAAGTCATGTGCGTGGGGGGTGTGAGGAGGGTGTTTGTGTGTGAGTTCGTAGGGTGTGGGAATTGCAAACATGTGGCATGTGAGTGGCCTCCCGGTGTAGCATGCTGGAATTTTGTGGGTTTTTATGTGTTTTGGGAGGGTGTGTGAAGTAAGTACAATTGGCATGTATGCGGGGGGGTGTGAGGAGGGTGGATTTGTGACTGGTTGGAGGGTTTGTGAATCCCAAACATTGGTCACGTGTGTGTGGGGTGTGAGCGTTTGTGCAAGGTGTAAGAGCTTGCGCTTACGTCCAGCAGATGTCGCTGTTTTGTGGAACCAAATTTTAAAACTTTTTTACCAGCCCCCGGTGTGACATATATTTATTTATTTATTTATTTATTTTATTTATTTTATATATGTAATGTAAGTGTAGAAGTAATATGTAATGTGATATGTAATATGTAATGTAATATGTAATGTAAATTACATATTACATTAATATTTAAATTACATATTTACATTAAATGTAAAGTAATATGTAATGTAAGTGTAGAAGTGTATTTTATATATGTAATGTAAGTGTAGAAGAACCTTGCCGTATGTGAGGTGAAGCTTGTGTCCAAATTTGAAAGCAATCGGTTCAAAAACGCGCGGCGGAAAATAAGAACGGTCCCCCACCATGCTCCTCCCCGGCTACCTGTGTAAACTGCCAGCCGGTGTGGAGGGTGTGTGCTAGGGTTTGTTCCGCCGGCTGCCATGTCGCAAAACTTCACCGGTGAAAGTAGTTTGTCAGGATTCCTGACCTAGTAAGGGCAAATGTCCGCTGAGGATATGGTGCCGACTGGCTCTTGCCCTTACTATGTCACATGGTGTACCGACGTCATTGTTGTCTCCGTATAGCATAGTAAGGGCAAGGTCCGCTGGCGCCATTTTTGTTACTGGCATCCGACGGCCCTACTGAATGCGATGTGTCCCAGACCGTTCCTGTGGTGACGGCGGAAAAGCACGGACTTGTTTCAGGTGTAGTGTGTGATCAGAGTGCAGTGCGTGGGTGGGTGGAAGAGGGTACTTTAATTTAAAATCGGAGGGTGTGTGAAATGCGTGGCTTCCCAATGTAGCAGCCAGGAATCTGTGTTTTGGTGTGTTTTGGGAGGGTGGGTGAAGTAAGTGACATTGGCAGGCGTGTGGGTGTGGGTGTGTGGTGTGATGAGTGTGGATTTCTGTGTGTTATGAGGGAGTGTGAATGAAAGACAATAGCCCTGTGTGGGGGTGGGGTGTGGTGTGTGAGTGTGTGTGAAAGGTGTAAGAGGTTGCGCTTGCGCTGACGGCCACCAGATGTCGCTGTTTTGTGAAAGCAATTTTTAAACTTGTATTACCTGTCACAGGTGTGACCTATATGTAATGTAAGTGTATAAGATCCTTCCCGTATGGGAAGTGAATGTTGTGTGCAAATTTGAACGCATTCGGTTAAGCGGTTGGCGAGATTAGCGACGACGTACAAACTATTTAACATTTTTATTTATATAGATTATGTACACAACATTCAATTAAATACTCATTTTCCCTTACAAATTAATTCCATGATATATGTGTTACGTCTGTCAGTCGCAGACGGTTGCGACCACTGTTGCTCACCTCTTGCCTCACTATGCTGACTCCATTGGGTAGACTCGCAGCCTCCGCCAGCTACTACCGACCTGCCTGCCCCTAATCCCAGGCCTCCCTGGACGGCGTGGACCCTGCCAACCGCCATCTTGCCCTCAGAGTTCCTTAGGCGCGCGCACACTGTTCCGGGCCAGTCTTATGCACGTCATGGCGGGAACCTCAGGGCATCCCCCCCCCCACCCCGGATGATGTCATTCTCCATGGACTCTTAAGCCAGCTGGCCCTGCCTGCCTATGAGTTGGCAATGAGTTCCCTCATTGCTGAATCTTCTTCGCTCTCTATGGACTTCCGTTCCAGTTCCTGCTTCCTCGGCATGAGATGTCCCGGGTACCTGCTCCTCGGGGGCCCCCTTCCTCGTCTCTGGCTATCTGCTCCTCAGAGGGCTTTGCACTTTGGACCACTGCCTGCCACGTTCCCCGGGGCTTCCTCTGGAACCATCACATCTCTATTGTGAGTACCTCGCTCTGCGGACCACTGTCTATCATCTCTACTGAGGAACCCCCATCGATGTACCCTGCTTTGCGGACCATTGCCATTTCATCTCTACTGAGGACCCTCATCGGTGTACCCCAATCCACATACCACTGCCGTATCATCTCTACTGAGGAACCTTCATCAGTGTACCCTGCTCTGTGGACCATTGCCGTATCATCTCTACTGAGGACCTCACCGGCGTACCCCACTCTGCGGACCATTGCTGTATCATCTCTACAGAGGAATCCTCTTGTGGGTAAACCCCACTTTATAGACTCCCTGGCACCTCAGTGTCTATGTGAACTTTACTACTCCACTCCCCCGCAGGCAGTGTCACTCTCTCTCTCTCCAGTAACTGCTGTCCCTCTCTTCCAGCAGCTGAGACCTCGCCTCCCGACGGTGAGGCTCACGGGGCTCCTCCCTGTGGGCGGTACCACTTCTCACCTTGGCCCAGGGCCCACAAACCCACAAACCCTAACAATATGCGTATGCTAAAGTGTGTGCATACTTTGCAACAATGCGAGCTTTTAAAAATTGCCCTGAAAAGTATAAATAATGCACACGCCTTCCAGACTGAAAATTAAGTTCTAGAACAAAGAGGTCAAGACATGTGACTGAAATGGAATAGATAAAGGGATGCCATAAAAATGTTTATTCATAGAAGGGTGGTAGATGCTTGGAGCAGTCTTCCATTGGAGGATGTGGAGGTAAAATCATTAATATAATTTAAGAAAGCAGAGGATAAGCAGACAGGTTCCTTAGTTGTGGGGAAAAAAAATCAGATACCAGTTTTTGCATTGTAACAGAAGCGAAAGCACATAGATGTGCTTTGTTGCTTTTTTATCTACTGTCTTTCTTTAAGTTCAGTTCCAAAGTGAAAATTGACTAGGTTGAAGCTCCTAAATTTAGGTGTTTGTATTTTCATTAGAAGCCAAGATTTAGCAGCACTTGACACTTAAATTTGGCTTCTGAATATACTGTAGGTAAATTTATTGCAAGTGTAAATTTATACCCCTAAGTTTTAGGTGACCAAAATGTATGTGCATTTTCACCCCAAAATTTAAGATTATGAGGTTGATATTAAAAAGCCATTTAGATGGATATCTGAAAAGTTATCTGTCTAAATGGCTAGCTGGCTATATTAGCAGTATATGGCTAAATTCCAGGTACATAATGACTTATGCACCTAGAATTTAGCAGCATAAGTCGGGAGCATTTCAGGGGTGGGTGGGAGGTGTGTGGGAGGGGTTTCCAGGTGGGTTCGAGTTAACCACATAAGTTATTTTCAGAGTTACTGTATAACTTATGTGGCTAACTCTGGCCACACCATTGGGGTGTCCTAAAGTTGGCTGGATATACCTATCTAGCTAACTTTAATGCAGCTGGGGATGTTCATCAGTGTGGCTGAATATTGACCCTTATATTTTCAGCTGAAAATCTTCCTAAATTCAGGAGCCTAATTTATGGAATGAACAATTTTTAAAAATTGACCCTGATGTTCTGGATGATGGTGCATTGTGTATAGAGGACTTGAAAAAGGAAAGAGGTGATTATATTTCAGTTTGCTGATTATTCCTTATTAAAACCTTTTATCCAGGTCCGTCAACCCCCACACACCCTGCACATGGATATTTGCATTCCAGAAAATGTTGAAGCTATCAACCAGATTGGCAGATTAAGCTTTTTACAGTTACAAAGCCCATCTACTCAGTGAATATGCACTGAGTAAAATATATGAATCACATCCTTTTCTATGGCAGCTTATAAAGGGCACACAAAGTAGGTGCCACATACTATGCTGGTGTCTCAGCCTAGGTCTAGGCTTAGACCTAGGGCATAGGTCAAGGCCCAAAGCAAGGGATACAGTGCAGGCCCAAGCATGAAGCTGGGATCTTAGCCTAGGCCTGGGCCGAAGCTGGGTCCTTGGCTGAGACCCAAGTCCCCCAAAACTTTTCACTTACCTGATCCATCGGGTATCAAAAGAAGCCATCAGACTGGGTCTCAATGCTAAATCCTTGACCTGAACCCAGGCTCGACTCTGGAGCCAGGTCTGGAGGCCAGATCCTGATGCATGGGCCTTTGTCGAGATCAGAGTCTGGGTCCAGATGCAGGGGCATCAGCAGAGACCCAAGTCTGATGCCACTGCTTGACCAGGAGACCAGGTCCCAGTGTCAGGTCCTAGGGTCAAGCCCAGACCTCATGCTGAAGCCCGGCCTGGAGTCCGGGTCTTGATGCCAGGGCATCAACTTGGACCCTGGCCTGATTTTTGAGGCTGGCCTAAGGGTCAGGTCCCAATGCCAGGCCTCAGCTAAGGCTGGAGCCAGGCCCTGGCCTAATGTCATGGTCTGGCCCACAAGCCTGTCCTATAGGATCTTGTTGCTGCAATAAAAATTGCATGTGTGCTGAAGATTTGACAAATTTTCATTTGAGGACCATTATGTTGATTCCATGCTTCCATTCCATTTGACTGTTGAGGACCATGTCATTGTTTTTCCATAATGCATTTTACTTAGAGGTTGATTTTACAAAATGTGCAGCATGGTAAGGTAACTTGGTAAATGTACCCTGTCTACCTTGAAATGTTATTCATCCTCTTTTACTGTGCTAATTGTGTGACTGCATAGCTGAATAAGTCTATCCACTTAAATTACATGGTTAGAATTACACCTACTGTTTGTAAAGCAGAGATAACCTAGCTAAATTTTGCTGATTAGCTGTCCTGCTATCCTGCTGAAACTCAAAGTCCATCTTTAAAACATTTTTTTTTTAACTAGCACACATTTAGGGGTGAATTTTAAGTTTCGCTCAATATAAAAACCCATATACACGAGTATCTGGGCCATGCCTGAGTAACGCTGAGTAAAAACTTCCAATTACATGTGTGTGTATGTGCATGCTCCAGCAAGAAGAAAAGGGTGGAAAAGGGGTGAAATTGGGGGTGAGGTATGTTCGTTACAGGGTGGGGCCAACAGTTACTCGCTTAAATCTGTATTTTAAAACTGGTGGGTGCAGCACACAGTGGGCTATAAGCTGCACATGTTTACTTCTGCTCCAGCTGAGATGTAAGACTTCACAAATCTCAGTGTAGGCCTAAAATGGCTGGGTGAGGAGTATGGATAAAATAGGAGAGTGCAGACTGAAGACCAAGATTCTTGGGAAATGCCAATGGAGAGTTACTCACTCTCAGTATGCAACTTCCCTCCGTTAAGAGTTTCCGTCATGTAAGACATCAAAATTTGTCTTTTTCCATAACAGTTCCCAAATTATGGAAAAGTCTTAGACTGGACATCAGGGAAGGAATGGACCTGATGAGATTTTGGTGTAAAATAAAAACATTGATGATGATATCAGAGCTTCCAAATTAAACCTGGGAATATTATTTAAGCGTAAGGGGTCTGAGACAAGGTCTGAATTGGCAGGATATTTTTATGGTTGTTATAGAGGGATGGTAACATGAGGTGCTATTTTATTGTTTAATGGATGTATATTGTTTTACTGTTTGATTTTATGTGATAGCTAAACATGTACATCACTTTGGAAATTTTTACCATAAAATTGGAAATCGATAAATACATTTTTATAAAGAAACAAACAAACAAACAAACAAAGGGGGCTGGATGAACTTGAGGCAGACTAAGCAAACTGATGGACTACTTGGTAAATAAAACTGGGAATGGTCTTTATGCAAGCATGTTTTGAAATCCACTTCCATTTACATGTTAAAGCTGACAAAGTCCTAAGAAATGTATGCAAAATATGTTTCCTCAAGTAATCGCTTAAATTAGGAGCAAACATATGTGCAGTATGCCTATTTTAAATCATACATATATATTTAAAATTCCAGCATATATATGCTCACAGGCCCATATGAATGTGACTTGGCACCCACGTGCTTCATTTTAAAGTCATTGTCCCTGCAGGTAAGAGCCACATTTTTTCCTGTATGGATTTACCTGCCTGAAACATGATTTTAGCTGGGTAAATCTTTTTGAATATTGATCCCCTAAATGTCTGATTATAACTGATGAGTTCTGCATTTGGGATTATATAAAGCAGCATGCCATGTAGATGGTCTAGCAGCACATGATCTGGAGTAAATAAATCAAATGCATAGTTGTGTAAGATAAAGGCCAACATATATATTTCCTTTTTGGTATACATTTTATATATTCCTTTTTATATAGACATAAGTAGTTAATAATATTTTTAAGTAGATCATCTAATATTGTTTTTCCAATTTCTGTTTTTGAATTCTGTTGATTTCTGGCAGATGTACTGGTTTCCTCTGTCCAGCTGGCCTTTCACTTTTATTGTCTATTATCTTAAGTTTCTTGCTACTTTTCTGTTCTGTGAGATAAGAAAAGAGGGAAAGACCAGTTTTCTTAAGGCAGTTGGCGAGTTAGACAACAATCACAAGATGAACTGTTAATTAGCCAAAAGCTGTGAAACTGTCAGAAGTGCACATCAGCAGTCATCAACTCATCAAAGGTGGACAGTAGTGCAAAGACTGCTAAATAATCTGTTGGTCTTATAAAGTGCTGAATGTGTGACTTTAGACATAAAAAGAAACAACAGAAACTAGCATTGTCTGATCTCTACAGCCACGTGACACTACTTGAGAGACAACACATTGATCACCCTTCTAAACTGGCTCTGGAAGCCTTGATGAAAGCCAAGTTCCTTTACAACAAAGCATTAAGTGATACAGTACATCTACACATTTCTCATTCCAAGGCGGTATATTATGCCTCTAATAATAAATGCGGACATTTATTAGCATCTTACTTGAAGAAACGTCAAGTCAAAAAACGGATTGTGAAAGTCTACTCTTCGTCTAATCAACCATTAACGACTGATAAAGAGATATTACAAGCATTTCGGGACTTTTACAATACTTTGTATCAGTCTGAAGTCACATCCCCGGATTTAGCTATCCAGAGATTCTTTTCTGGCATCTCTCATCCTTCTCTGTCTCCTGAACAAGTTGAGACATTGGAAAAACCAATTTCTACAATAGAACTACATCAAGCAATAAAGGTGCTTGCTTCCGGCAAAGCACCAGGACCGGATGGACTATCAGCAGACTTTTATAAGGCTTTTCAAAAAGATCTGGTGCCACACATGTTATCATATTTTACTGCTGCTTCTCTTCAGCCTAATCTTTTTCCTGCTTTTTCTGAAGCGTGTGTAGTGGTTCTTCCAAAGCCAGGACGAGATGAGACCCACATTGGGAATTATAGTCCAATATCCCTCTTAAATTCAGATTATAAAATACTTACCAAGGTGATAGCATCTCGATTGGCTACAATGATGCTAACTTTGATCCATCCAGACCAATCTGGTTTCATTCGTAATCGCCTTATATCTAATAATACTAGACTCTTCCTCCATCTACATGAGCAGGCCCAGGCTCAACCTTATCCTGTGGTAGCTGTCTCATTAGACGCAGAAAAGGCATATGACAGTGTTGAATGGCCCTTTCTTTTCTCTACTCTTGCCCATTTTGGATTTGGTCCCACATTTATATCATGGATTTGGTTATTGTATCATTCTCCTACGGCGTTTCTTTATATTAACAATCAGATCTCACCCTCCTTCTCTCTGCACAGAGGTACACAACAAGGCTGTCCCCTTTCTCCTCTCCTCTTCAACCTGGCTTTGGAACCATTACTCATTGCTATACGTCAAGATAGTCGCATTGAGGGGGTATGTTTAGGCGCAGAAGAGTTTAAACCATCTGCTTATGCAGACGATGTTCTCCTTTTTCTCCATAACCCTGACACTTCTCTTCCCCATTTATTGCGGTTAATTGAGTCCTATTCTATGATCTCTGGATATAAAATTAACTGGAATAAAACAGAACTTCTCCCACTGAATGGTTTAGGCTCCCTAGTAGACCTAGGCCATTTATCCATTCGGAAATTACCCCAAGGTCTCAAATATTTGGGAATAAAATTTTTCTCTGATTCACTACACACTATCAGTAATGCTGAATCCCACATTTTACAAATGTTGCACACTCTCATGGTACAATGGTCCCCTCTACACCTCACCTGGTGGGGAAGACTAGACACCATTAAAATGATCATAGCCCCTAAGATCACATATATTTTATCCATGCTTCCAATTTTTTTTTCTAATGATTTTTATAGACATGTCGACTCTCTCTTAACGCGATTTCTATGGAATCATAAGATCCCTAGAATAGCGTTAAATAAATTGAAGCTAGTAAGGGCTGAAGGTGGTGTTAATTTCCCAGATTTTTACTCGTATCATCAAGCCTTTATCCTTCAACAAGCGTTCCATCATCATTCTATTAATAGTGATCAAAGCAATGTGCCCAGATGGTTAGTATTGGAAAGTCAACTCTTTGCCCCTTAGCCACTAGCTTGTTTGCCAGGTTTACGTGTAATACCACAACATGCTAATAATACCATTTTGAAAGCACTACATAGGGCGTGCAAAGAATTTGATTTGACCCGCCCACAGGAGTCATGGGCATGGCATCTTTCTTCCATGGCACCCATTTGGTACAATGCTTCTTTAAAGATAGGTCAACATTATTTAAGCTGGTCTTATTGGCAATCTAAACATATTTGGTACCTTACTGATGTAATGGAGAATTTGACCCCTCTCTCCTTTACCGCATTGCAAGCAAAATGGGATATACCTTCGTCTCAATTCTATAAATGGCTTCAATTACGGAACCTACTGGGTTCTAAAGTTTTAGCTAAGTTTAATTTGACCAATACCCCATTTTTATTACAGGTATTTCAGGAATACGGAGAGAAGGGACACTTAGCGTCTCACTTGTATAAGATAATTCGGTCACGCCATTCAAAAACATCATGCCCTAGTTTGAGAGGTAGTTGGGAGACAGACTTAGGGCTTCAAATGACAGATTCTCAATGGAAACATATGTGTCTGTTCTCTACTAGAGTTTCACTATCTTCTTCCATAACGCAGACTTCCTTTTTCTTGTTACATAAGGCAGCATGGACCCCTTGGAAGTTACATAGAGCTGGCCTGCTCACATCCCACCATTGTTGGTCATGCTCCATACCTAATGCCACACTTGCTCACATGATTTTCCAATGTTCTAATGTTCAGATTTTCTGGGGCCAACTGTGGGAAACAGTGAATAGGATTTTAACTGTTCCCCGACAACTCACATATGAATTGGTTATCATGAGAGGGGCCTGTCCTCATCTAAATATTCCTCTTCCCCGTAGGAAATTATTAGATTTTTTAGTAAATGTGGCTATACACAATATTTTATCTAATTGGAAGAGAAGTGAATTGCTCTCATATCCTCTGTGGTGGAACTCAGTATGTATGTATTATAAATATGAAAAGGCTATGGCCGTTAAATTTAACCAGTTAGCCCGTTGGATATTGGTGTGGAAGCCATTAGAGGAATACATAAATATACTATCATGAGTACCTGAGTGTCTTACAGGTTTTGAAGGGATGCTTCTCCTCTGTTTCTCCTTCTGCCTAATTTTTCTGTCTCTTCTCTTCTCTTTTATACTTTCTCATCTCCTTGTCCTGTTTGTTACTGGTTATAAGGGTAACTAATGTAACATTTCACCGGTCTGTATTTATATACTGGTTATATACACAATGCATATACTCTAACTATAATACTGGTTAATTGGTTACGGGTATCATGTATTCGAGACCATGTATATAATATGTAACTCTACCCTTGACTTTCGAAATATTGTTATATCTTATGTTTAAAAACCAATAAAAAAGATTTGAAACTAAAAAAGAATGTGTGACTTTAGTAAGTGAATTGTGTCAAATCCCGGACTTTGGAAGTACCAGCCATAAGATGGCATGTAAACTCTACTGAACTGGTAAAAGGTTTTCAGTTTCTTGTATGATCAATGCTGGCATGATGTCACAGCAAGGTTTCTGGTGATTGATCTGGAAAATAATATGAAATTATAAGCAACTAGGAGACAGTTTCTGAGAGCAGTGGCATACTAAGCAGGGTAAGAGGGGCAGTCCACCCTGGGTGATAACAGGGGGAGGGTTGCCATTGTCACCAGCATATATGAAGGACCCCGCGGCACTGCAGAGAAGTAACATGCTAGCTGGGATCCTACTCCCTGCAATTAAAAGTGAGGTCCTGCAACGGAAGAAGAGGCTCTGCGGTGCTGCTGGCTTTTCTCCAGAGCTAGCAGCAGAAGAAGATGCCCTGCAGTGCCTCTGGCCTTTTCTCAGAGCCGGTAGCAGAAGAAGAGGCCCTGCTCTGCAGCCAGCCACTGAAAAAGAGGTCCAAAATATGTGTGAGAGAGCAAGAGATTGGCCCTGTGAGAGTGAGTGCGTGTGTATGACAAGGGATGGGTATGTGTATGAGAGGGTGTGTATGTGTGTGTTTGAGAGGGTACATGTGTATATGAGAGGGTGTATGAGTGTGTGAGAGGGTGCTTGTATGAAAGGGTGCCTGTGTGTGTGTGTATAAGTGGGCCTATATGTGTTTGTGTGTGTGTGTGTGTGTGTGTGTGTCTGTGAGTGCTGGTGTGGGTTTCTGTGTGAGAGTATACCTGTGCCTACATGGGTATCTGTGAGAGAATTCCTGTGCATGTGTGCCTGTATATATGTGTGTGAGAGGGGTTAAGGTTTATGCAATCTCCTCCAATCCAGGACAATCTTAGGATGAGTAAAAATCTAAAGTTCCCAGGTATAGCGAGTGAGAGATTTGTTTTTATCCTTGTTAGTTTTAATTATTAGATGTATTGTCTGTTATTTTGAAATATTTTATTAGTGTTTGTTAATTTTATTCATCAGCTGTTTTGATATTTTTTTTTTGCATGGTTTTATTATTATTGATTTATATTTCTTGATTGTATTGTTTTGAGGAATAGTGATGTTCTGCTTTTCTATTATTGCATTGCATACAGAATCAGGCTTGTTGTGGTTTCCAATTCAGTTTTTGTCTTCATGTGTGTGTATGTAAGTTTGTGTGTGTTAGTGTGAGAGAGAGAGGAAGCATGTGTGTGGGTGACAGTTAGAGGAAGCATGACTGTGTTGTGAGAGAGACACAGAGGAAGTGTGTGTGTGTATCTCACATACACACACACTTCGTTTAGCTCTCTTTCTCACATATATACACATACTCCCTATGTCTCTGTTGTGCGTCCCGTCCACCCTAGGCCTGAGCCCAGGCCTGCTCACCTTGCTCCTGCACTAGCAGGTCCCAGGCCATCCTCTCCCGCTGCCGCTGCCAGCACCACCCGTCCGCGGCATTTCGCAGTGGCGTCTCCTAGGCCCTCCACATCGGGCCTAACTCCACGCCAGGGAACGGCGTCCTCTCCAGTGCCAGCCCCACCCTTAGGCAAGCCGCTCGGGCCGCTCGGACCGCCCGGCCCGCCCGGCCCTTTAAAGGGCCAAGGGTGGGAACCAGCTCCGTGGCGCAGCCCAATGACATCACCTGAATTTAGTATAAAAGCGAGGCCCTCTCCCCCAGGACCTCGCCTTGGCAATCGGGTCGACACCGTGGTGTAGTAAGCTTGCCTATCCTATGTTCCAAGTGTCTCCTTGTTCCAGCATCTCCTTGTTCCAGCATTCCCTTGTTCCTGAGTCTCCATGTGTTCCTGTATCCTTATTCAGGTAGTACCTTCTCGGACTGATCTCTGGTACTGACTCTGCCTGCCTGACCATTCTCTTCATCTGCTGCCTGGAACTGACCACTGCCTGCCTGACCATTCTCTTTGTCTGCTGCCTATAACCTACCCTGCTTGCCTTGACTACGCTTGGACTGACCTTGGTATTTGACCCCCTCCTTTGCCTTACCACTTCTGGACTGATACTCTGGCTCTGACCCTTGTGCTTCACTCAGACACTCTCTTCTGGCCTACTGTGGCTACCAGACCAACCTGCTTGGAATCCACCCGCGGCCTTTACCTGACTAGACCCGCAGACACTGCCTGCCTTGCCCGGAGAACCTTCCTGAACTATTACCTCCCTGAGGTCTCTGGAGTCTCCAGTTCAGGTCTGGTCAATTCTCTCTGCATCAGCCACGCACCCTTGCTCATGGTGGGCACACCCCTCTGCTACCTCTCCGGGGGACCATCTGAAGACCACCTAAGTCCAGGCGGTCCAGGTACCCAAGGGCTCAACCTGCGAAAACCCCAGACTGTTATTTGCGAAGCTCCAGCTAGCCTCTATCTCATGTGCTGTGCCTCCTGGTGGCAGGAGCTCTCTGGGTCTAACCAGAGGGCCGTACCAATCCTGCACCAGGCCAAGGGTCCACCCCCAGCGCAACAGTCTCTCACCAAGCGTGTATGTGTGTATGAGAGAGAAGGAGCATATTGTGTCTGTATGTGAGCATGCATGTCTCCAGTCTACGACAATCTTGGAATTTATTTTATTTATTTTATTTGTTGATTTTTATATCCCAAGCATAGGATATTTTTAAAATCCCTATTAGTTTTAATTATTGGGTGTTATTTCATGTGTCTGCTGTTTTGACATTTGATTTTAGACAGAGAATATAGTACAGTGAATTGTTTGTGACTAGTGACAAGGTTTTAAATCAGAGTGGGATCGCTGAAAAGTTGTCATAAAGATATATGATGGTATATCTTATCTGCTATTATGAACTATATTTTTTTAATTGTCAGGAAGCTTGAATACATTTTTTGTGTGTGTATGCCTAAGAGTGCGGTTATTTTGTTGTATTTTGTGTAGGGTGAGGAATTGAGATAAACAAAGAGTCGTTTATTAAGGGTGGATTTAAGACAATTCACCAGAATTTTTTCCTATGAGTTTACAGTGTGAGAAGGTGATAAACTGCATACAAAGTTGGGTTGGATTGTGGCCTAGTGGCAGTGCTACATGATGCTATGCAGAGGAACTCAGGCTCAATTTCTGGCTCAGGGTTATCGGTCAACTGAGGCTGGGGTTGCTGGAGAGGCAGCATCCTGGAGTCATGTTCATCCTGCTGTGGTGACTCCTAATGGCCGTATTGAGGGCCCATAATACAGGCATCCAGGACCTCACTCACTCGCAACCACCCTCTTACAATCAATTAAATACAGAGACATTATTTGGGTAAAACAAGGCCGCAGCTTTAATCACCAAACGGTCCGAGCCTTTAACACAGAAGTAACAAAATACAACACACATTTTGGTATAGCAAACACCCCCCACCGGTCTATCCGCCACCATCCGGCAAGATAGCTTACCAGCCACACGGCTCGCTCTTCGACCTTCCACACACCAGGTTCTGACTCCCACCTCTCACCTGCCAGGAGCCAACCTGGGTGGACTCCCGCCGTCAACATGCAAGGAGTCTGGCCAAGGAGCTCCCGCCACTTTCCGGCAAGGAGCCAACCACTGACAACAGCCCCTGTTGCCAACCGTTTGCTTATTACCATAATCCATCCAACATATCCCCATAATTGAACTGGTATGGCTCGGACCAACCGCGCTGCGACAAGCACTCAGCCCCAACAATTCCCCCCCAACACACAACTAGCCAAAAGGGTGGGTGGGAGGGTCGCGGAAAAAACGGACCGTCTCAACCCGCTACGCCCCGGAACTGCCGCGCAAAACTCACTCTCCCCCCTCCCTTCCCAAGATTCAAAATATTTTTAGCCAATCCGCCGTCACCACGAAACCCGCAGATTCCCTCTGGACCAATCCCTGACTACCACGCTCGCTCTCCCCACTCGCCTACCACCCCCCCCCCTACTCTTTATCACTTGCACGCGATCCCACCCCGTCAGCTTAACCCGCGCCGCGTATCCTCCCCCCCCCCCCCCCCCCCCCCCGTTCTCCGCCCGCTCCTCGAGTGTGCCTGGGCCTGCATTAATCCGACCGGCCGGACACAAGGTCCGCCCGGTCTTTCATGACTGCAGGGTTCTGAAATTGTTGGACTAAAGTAAATTAGATAGAGATATAAAGTGGGGAAAAATCCTCAGGAGGTTTTGAATAAAGGATCTGGGTGATAGGTCCCAACTTAGACTCTAAATGAATTGGAAATCAAAAGGAGCAGGGGGAAACAGCCAGGTCAAAAAAAAAAAGTTTGCAAGCTTAGTTAAATGAGGAATGTGGTCTCTGTGAAGAAACATATTGCAATCAATTTTTTCCCAACTAGATTAAGAGAATTGATTATGGATATAAATACTAACCAAGCTATTAAATAATACTGATTCAATTTTACTATTCACCTGAACTTCAAGAGTATGAATAATGAGCTTCCTAAAGACTAGAAAAACTGAAAATATTGTAATTGCACTGACAGCAATATAACTGAGTAATTATTACCAAGTCAGTAATGACTTGAAATTTTATATTATGTGTATAAATGGATGAAAAACCTTTATTACTTAATAAATCAATAAGTATTTCACCTAGTTACATTTTGAGTACTTTCATATAATACACCACATCATTGAAACACTGCACAGTTTCTAATTGCCTTTAATAAAATAGCATGTTTCTAATAAATCAGTGGAATTAATACTTTATTGGCCCGTTTTGGCATGCTGCCATATAAGTGCAGCTTTCAGGCAGGTAATGACACACTTAATGGGCATTTACTATTGGCAATAAAGTGGACCAATTAATCTATCAAAAACCTCCTTTATATGCATTATTGTACCCTTTTTGAGATATACAAATCTTTACTGGAGCACTGGTCTACAGTGGAGAATTATTTTCCTTAGTAGTGATTGAAGTGATGGAGCTAGGAGCTGTCAAGTTAAAGATGGGACATATTTTTTGCATCTTGGAGGTTGTGGTTTTACCCAAGATAAAAGTTTTCTGCCTAGCAACCACAGGCACTGGCAGAAGCCAGGTGACAGTAATCAAGGATGAAACCCAAACTACAGAGAAAAGAAAGCATAAAGCAAAAAAAAAAAAAAAATAGATAGATAAATGCAAACAAGCTGGCAAGTGTGAAAGTCTAAGCCTGGGAATGAATCAAGAAGCTGATTTGTAGATTTTTGGCATTTTCGTGTCAGATAGAGAATACTGGAAGGAAATAATTAGTTTAGCAAACAAGTTTCTAATGCCAGTTAGATATGGATTAATGAGATTAGGTGGAAGTGATCACCTGAGCATGCAGTAATATTTTTCTTGCCATATGATTTTTCAAAGATTTATCTGTATTACTTGTGCAACAATTAATTTAGGGTTTTCCCCCTAAAAATATAATTTTATCATAGTAGGGGTGTGCATTCATTTTGAACGCATATGTAAAACACAACTTATATTTTTAAAAGAGAAAAAAAAGGTTTGAGGAGAAACGCATCTCGAGTTCCAACGTATTCAACATAGCTATGTTGAATACGTTGAACCTAAATAAACACTTAAACCCCCCACCCTCCTGACCCCCCCAAGACTTACCAAAACTCCCTGGTGGTCCAGCGGGGAGTCAGGAAGCCATCCCTGTATTCCTTTGCGAGGAGCACGTGACGTCGGCGTCACGTGCTCCTCCGCGCCTCCGCTCCGGGACCCCCGTTGGACCCAACCGGAACTTTTGGCCAGCTTGGGGGGGGTCAGGAGGCCCCCCAAGCTGGCCAAAAGTTCCGGTTAGATCCAACGGGGTCCCGGAGCGGAGGCGCGGAGGAGCACGTGACGTCGGTGTCACGTCGGAGTCATGTGGCAGGAGGTGTGGTAGGTAGGTCATGTGGCAGGAGGTCGCTCCGGGGTTCCCGGAGCGACCCTCCTGCCACATGACCTACCTGTCACGTGGTAGGAGTACAAGATGGCGCCGGTGACCATGTGACAGGGGCTGACCAATGGCACGGCAGCCCCTGTGACATCGGCGCCATGAGGAAATCGCAGATGAGTGCAGGGATGGCTTCCTAACTCCCCGCTGGACCACCAGGGAGTTTTGGTAAGTCTTGGGGGGGGGGGGTTAAGGAGGGTGAGGGGTTTAAATTTTTATTTAGGGAACCGGTGAACGTATGGACAGACCCTCAACTTATGGAATTCTCCATATGTCCATATTGAATGAAATCGACCCTCAACTTCAACTTATCAGCTTATCAACGAAAACTTTTTGTCTGCACATCCCTATATCATAGTAATATTTCACGTCTATGTGTGAAGTATTATATATTATTTATTTATTTATTAAAATATATATCTACCACATTATTGTACTAAGTGAAGTACAACAAACTGTCAATTAAAACAAAACAATAAATAAATTATTATTAAGTAATGAAACATCCTTTAAAACAAAATCCTATCTTTTGTTACAGATGCACAAAGGGGTAGATTTTCAAACCGCGCAATTTGGCGTACTTTTGCTGGCGCATCAGGCGCCAGCAAAAGTACGCGGGATTTTAGTAGATACGCGAGTAGCCGTGTGTATCTGCTAAAATCCTGGATCGGCGCGCGCAAGGCTATCAATTCCGTATAGCCGGCACGTGCCGAGCCGCGCAGCCTACCCCCGTTCCCTCTGCCCTCCCCATACCTTCCCCTCCCTTCCCTTACCTAACCCACCCGCCCGGCCCTGTCTAAATCCCCCCTTACCTTTGTCGGGGGATTTACGCCTCCCGGAGGGAGCCGTAAATCCCCGCGCGCCAGCGGGACGCGACCTGGGGGCGGGTCCGGAGGGCACGGCCACGCCCCCGGACCGCCCCGGGCCGTAGCCACGCCCACGGTCCTGCCCCCGGAATGCTCCCGACACGCCCCAAAAACTCCACGCGGTTCGGGCCCGCCCCCGACACGCCCCCCTCAGAAAACCCCGGGACTTACGCGAGTCCCGGGGCTCTGCGTGTGCTGGTAGGCCTATGTAAAACAGGCTCACCGGCGCGCAGGGCCCTGCTCGCCTAAATCCGCCCGGATTTGGGTGGATTTAGGCGAGCAGGGCTCTTAAAATCCGCCCCATAATCCCTAAAATACTAAAGATGCTGTTGGTATAATCCATAAAGAAAAACATATGGACATTAAAGTGTGCACACCGTACGTTTGTGACACACATGAATTTCAATATCTATTATTTATTTATGATCATTTGATATTCCGCCTTTTCCTAAAGTTGGTTTTAAGGTGGATAATAAAAAACTTAAATCAACAGAGGCAACAGAACAGCTCACAGTCAAATCAGAATTTGCAATTAATGAAGCATGAGGATCCTGTACAGGAAATCCCATTTGTGAATAACTTGAAGACTCAGTTGTGTCCCTGTTGTATATATCATAGTCCTTTGTAGAGGGTTCAGGAAGTTGGTTTAAATATATGGTCACAGGGGAAGGCCTGGCTCCTTAGTTTTTATCCTGAACTTAAGATAGCATGGCTCCAGGCACAGGTTTAGTGGTATTTTGTTCCAAATGTTTGGTGTGCAACAGTTGAAAGCACAGAGTCTCATGCAG
This sequence comes from Rhinatrema bivittatum, assembly GCF_901001135.1. Lineage (NCBI taxonomy): Eukaryota > Metazoa > Chordata > Amphibia > Gymnophiona > Rhinatrematidae > Rhinatrema > Rhinatrema bivittatum. The sequence goes on along the minus strand of NC_042616.1, from coordinate 551,113,421 downwards.
GACAATCTGGCAACAGTTAGGAGAGGAGTGGCAAGACGATCCATTTCAGCAGACTAGAGTTTCCTTGATAGTATATAATAGGTGAGACGTTTATTCAACTATTTATAGACAAAGCACAGTTTTAAATTTTATTCTTCATTCTGTGGAGCCAGAGAGGATGATATATAATTGACTTGATATGATCACTTGTTTTTGCACGTACCATTATTCTCATGGCAGAACTTTGTAGGAGCTGGAGGTACTTAAAAATGTATTGTGACATGTTTTATAGGGAATTGCAGTAATCAATTCAGCTGGTGACTAATGCATGGATTTCAGTAGCAAGATTGTATTTATAAAGAAAATTACATAGCTGGCAGACATGATATACAGACTGTACTTGAAGGAGGACCTTACTACTTTTGAACTTTGGGGTTCCATTGTGAGATTTTGAAAATGTTGAACCCAAGGCTTTGAACCCCCTCCTTAGGATATAAGACAGTATCTGCTAGTAAGGGAAGTGATTTTAGGGTTTGACCTTGATATGTGAGCCAGAGGAATTCCAATTCAAAAGGGTATAGTCTGAGATTGTGTTTACCAAGTGTTGGTCTACCTCTGTAAGACAGCTATTGAGAATGGTAATTGATGAAGTTTGGTCAGATCCCATTTTAATGCAGAATTGGATGTCATCCCAAACAGATGCCCCTTGATATTGAAGGACTAGATGAAGGTACAGGTAGGACTCATGTAGTTGTTGAAAAGTAGGGATGTGAATCGGTACGATATTGGTACGATATTTCAAAATTCCTCAGATATCGGAGCTCCCCCGAAACAGATAGGAAACCCCACAAATTGTTTGTGTGGTTTTTGTATCTGTTTGGAGGGAGGGGAGAAAGGGAACACATCCCAAACCCCCCCCCCCAAAACCCCCCCGACCCTTTAGATCTAATTGTTTTGCATCCCCCACCCTCCTGACCCCCCCCCCCAAACTTTTTTAAAGTACTTGGTGGTCTAGTGGGGATCCTGGGAGTGATCTCCCACTCTTGGGCCATCGGCTGCCAGTAAACAAAATGGCGCCGATGGCCCTTTGCCCTTACCATATGACAGGGGCTACCGGTGCCATTGGTTGGCCCCTGTCACATGGTAGGAGCTATGGATGGCCAGCTCCCCTTCCTCCTCATGTATTTCTGCTTTGAAACAGGAAATGCATAGGTAGAAGGAGGGGGGCGCCAGAGGGACAGACAATATTGCACATGCTCTGAGTCCCCATAGTCATTGCTATAGAGTTGCATGCTGTTTCTCCTGTTGAGGTAATTGAGAAGACAGCAGCACATAGGGAAGTGACTAGTGCCTGCTGGGCTGTTTGCCCCACATGGGAGTTGGGAGTTTGAGGTGACAAGCCACGGTTTGGTTTGGTTTGGCGGGCTGGAGGGTGGGGTGATTTTGCCACATGACATCATAGAGAAATTCTGTTTTGTTTTTGATTTTTTTTTACTGTTCCTGGTTGGTGGTGCCTGTCACAACTCTTTTTTGAGTTGGTGGTGCATAGGAACCACTGTACACTATGCATGGGCTGGCTATATCACAGTTATCTGAATAAGTTCATTGGGCTAACTTAAGTTATACAGATATGTCAGCCAAATAATGCTAAAAATCATTGCTTTATTCAGCTAACTTAAGCAAATAATTGACCCCCATCCCAGATCCACTCCTGCCATGCCCCAGACTTATCTGGCTATCTTTTAAGCCAGAAAAAAGAGATAGCAGGTTAAGGTTGGAGTAGTTAAATCGGAAGGAATTTAAATCTTATAGTCCAAGATTTAGCTGGACAAACCAATTTTAATATTGTCCTCAGTAAGTATTAAAAATACCATAAGTTGACTGACAATATATTTTATTGTTTGAGACTGAATAAAATCCGGCATCAAGTGAAGACTCAATTATATCCTGCTTAGTTGCAATCCACTCCAACAGAAAAAGAATGAATGATGTGAACAATTATTGCAAAGAATTAGGAAAAATCTGTCCAACAAGCAGGCTCTCTTTTGACTTAGAAAATGTTTGTCATGCCCACAAGTGAAGGGAGGGAATATATAATTAAGGACGTAGAAAAAACTTAAGGGGGGAGAATCTCTAAACTAAATATAGAAAGGCTCTTGACTTGCAACAAATACAAATAGGGAATTTTCATGAGACCTAGGTACATATTTTAAAATACTTTTTATTATCAAAGTTAAAAAAAGTATTGTAAAAAAGGTATGCTTTTAAATGTAATCTATTTTTCAGGTAGACCTTTTGACCACATGGATAGTGCTACAAGCTGGATGGTTTATATTTGGAGTTCTTCGTTTTCAGTTTAAACAGATTTTCATCCACAAATTCGTGAATTTTTTAAAAGTGACAATCTGTTTAAGCCAATTTTCACCTTCATTTTAGGATGATTAAAAAACAGCTTCAGAACTGTCATTGCTGGAAGTCAGTGCGGGTTGAAACAAGTGCTTCATTTCAAGTCCCATCTCCCCAACAAAACCTCCAACTACTGCAAATGGCACCACTCTGCTCCCTACTAAAATAATTAGATTAAAACTTTTGTAGTGAATTCCTTTAGGTTTTCTAAATATGTCTTCCTTCCCCTTCCCGGGTCATATCAAGAGTTTTTCCTTAACCTTTTGTCTCTTACACGTCTCACTTTATTCATTCATGCAAGCAATGTCAGGAATTGTCATCTTCTTGGCTCACTGAAGAACAAAGCCCAGAACTCCATTGTAGGATAAAAATCTCTTTTATTCAGATGAAGGACTTGGAGAAGACTGCTTTGAGAACTCTCCACAGTGTTCAAAAATCCATTGCAAGCATCTGATCTTATATACTGTTTTTAGACAAAGCAGGCAATCATCCATGTTTTAGTTAAGTAAGCAAGTAGGCAATAAGAGGAATACAAATTCTTTGCTAATCTTGGAAACTTTGCTGCAAGCAGTTTCTAATAGACATCTTGAGGTAAATATTCAAAAGCATTTAAACAGATAACCTGGGTCTCAGCCAATCCAGAACCCAGGAACTTGTGGGGACAGTGGTAATGAAGCTTTGTACTCAGTGCTTTACCTACTTGTGGTAACTCTTTGCCTGTGAAATGTGAACCCCTATCACTTTCAGTGCATTCTGGAATACCAAATCTAGAAATAATTTCTAGTCATAATTTATTTGCTACTGTATAATATCAGCTCTGGAAGTGGGAAATACATTTTTCTATCTAGTGAACATACACACCACCACAAGCACATACTGATGCTGTAATGCCTTGGTTAACTGAATGAAATCCATCTGTAGTCTCACAAATGAGCTCCAAGAGTCATTCAAAAGTGAGGGTGCCACCCACAAACCTTTTGCAATATTATGCACTAAACCTGTACTACAGCCTTGCACCTCCCCCTTCCCCTGATTTACGATTTTTGACGATAAATCGGGGGAATTCCTATTAAATATCGCCTCTAACGATTTTTGACGATTTAAAATATATCGGACGATATTTTAAATCGTGAAAAAACGATTCACATCCCTACTAGCAATATCCAAAAAGCAATTGGTTGTTTAAGAGTGTTAGGGGCAGGGAATATGATACATGGCATTAACATGATCAGCGCTCAGAGAATGCTGACCTTTAGAAATAGAGTACATGACAGAAACAGAACAGAGTTGTATCATAGATAGATAGAGAGATAGTTGCAATAACCTACATCACTGACAAAAAGCTAGATTCAATTATTGTACTTATCAAGCTAAAACTTGAGTTATCTCACATACATACTCACACACTAATTTAACCCATTATGTCCCAGTGTCCAATTTAGAGGATAGCTTTTTACAAACATTTGGGACATAATGGGTTAATGACCCTCTGTAGTATAATAACAGTTTTAAAATAAATTAATTTAGACGCAAAAACTGATTTTGTGTCAAAATGCCAATATGTACTGGAGGTGGCAACTTAGATCAAATTTTCTAAATATTTACATTACTTGAAATTAACATCTGCATTACATAAAAATACTTTCTTAAACAATGAATAATGGTAATAGCAAAACTAAACATTTATTTTTTCCTTAAAATAAAAATGTATTAGCTCTCTGGAAAAGCAAGACAAATATGAACATTTCTAAATGTTGATAGCATGGACTAATGCCAACAATTTTTCACTTTTTTTTCTTCTCATGAAAGATTTCTTATAGCAGAGTCACCTTCAATAAGAGTTATTCTGAGCATATGGTCTTAACTCACTATATCTTTGTCTCTTCTAGGACCATATCTACTGTATCAAATCCAGATTGTGTGCTGCTCTACTCTGTTTTTTTTTTACTGTGTTTTAGGTCTGTCTGTCTTATAGTTACTATATTTTCCAAGTGTTGGTAGTTTTCTCTCTAAGCGAAAAAAAATGTAGTTTGGCTGTAGATAGACACAGGCTGGTAAAAAAAAATGGCAAGGAGTCTCAGAGATAAGATAAGAGGGAGACAGACAAAGAGAAAAACATTAAACAAGATGGTTGAAGAGAAAATCTTGACTGAATTGGCTTTTTCAGCTTTCAAGCACAGAAAAATAAGAAACAAGTATCAAAGGCTTCATTTTTCTAGTTCCCAACTAGGATATTTTTAGATTATTAACCAGAATTTTTATAAACTGGAAGGTAAAAGTATGCTAGAACATATTGCAGGGATTGTCTTTTTGTATGCTTATGTAGTGCTGCGAATGTCGTGTAGCGCTATAGAAATGTTAAGTAATGGTAGTAGTATTGTGTAATAACTACATTATACCTAATGCTGTTAAATACTAATTAATATTGCTTTTTGTAAACAATACTATCTTGTCTGTGTTCAAAACTTTCCTTTTCATCACCACTCTTGTGTCCTTTCCCCTTTTTAAACATCCTGTTCACTTCCAATCACACACAGTACAAACATTTTTTGTTGGCAGAAGCAAGCAGCCAACAGCTGAAAAAACTAATTACAACTTACTTTGGGGTTCTAACCACACTAGTCTCTCTCAAGGAAGCATTGCTGATGTCACAGGCGAGGGTCATGCTAGTACTGTCACTGATGTCACTCTCCCATTTCCCTCCCTAACCTAAGAAAAAGAAAGGATTGAGGAACATAAGATAAATACTGCAAAAGAGTGATATCAGAAGGGAAGGAGAGATCTGACAACAGAATGGAGAGCCCGAGAAAAGATAGAGGGTGAATGGACAAACCCTGGGACAACCAAGTTCAAGTGTACTGTTTTCCTTAAAAGGTGAATGAAAAAAGGTACCAGCAAGGTATATAGCAGAAAAAAGCAGGAGAGGTAGGAGCAGGAGGAAGAAGAGCTGCTGGCTTCTGATATTGCAGTTTAAAACCATTAAGCTTTTTTTGTATTTTAGTCTCATGGATTGTTTTAACTCCAAAGTAACAAACAATTTTTTGTATTTAGATGCTTCCCTATGCCAAAAAAAAATTATTTTCTATAGATGGAATATGGGCACATAAGAATGGGCACATACAAATTTGCATACTGGATCAGACCAAGGATGAATCAAGCCGATTTCTAACAGTGACTAATCGAGGTAACAACCAAAATCCAAAACAATAAACATGCTTCTATTGCTATTGCATATTCATTGTGGCTATCCTGAAAACCTGACTAGCTGAGGGTCCCCAGGACAGGGTTGGGGACCACTGTGCTATTGTACAGTGATATATAATGGCTTTTCTTAGTCTTCTTGTTTAATGTTTAATGTTAATTGTTTAATGACTTCTCCAATAACTTGTTCAAGCCTTTTTTAAATCCTGCTATACTAAGGGCCAGATTTTCAAAGGGGTACGCACGTAAGATACGCACGTACCCCCCAAAAACCTGGCCCAAACACCCCCTGCGCGTGGCGAGCCTATGTTGAGTAGGCTCGGCGGCGCGCAAGTCCCAGGGCTTCGCTGGGGGGGGGGGGGGTGTCGGGGGCATGTCGGGTGGGTGACATGACGTTCGGGGCATTCCGGGGGTGTGTTGGGGGCATGGTGCCAGCCCAGGGGCACGGCCGAGGCCTTTGGAACAGCTCCCAGATCGAGAGATGGCACACCAGCATGCGTGAGTTATGCCTGCCAGAGGCAGGAGTAACTTTTACAATGGTAAGGGGGGGGCTTTAGATAGGGCCAGGGGGGTGGGTTAGGTAGGGGAAGGGAGGGGAAGGTGCGGGGATGGAGGGAACGGGCAGCGCGCGCAGGGCTCGGCGCTCACAAGTTGCATGAATGTGCACCCCCTTGCGTGCGCCGACCCCAGATTTTATAGGATATGAGCAGCTACGCGCATATCTTATAAAATCCGGCGTACTTTTGTTTGCGCCTGGTGCACGAACAAAAGTACGCGCGTGCTGTTTTTTAAAATGTACCCCTAAATGCCTTAACCACATCGTCCGGCAATGAATTCCAGAATTAATTGTGCATTTAGGGGCGGATTTTCATAATCCGCGAATAGGCCTACTTTTGTTTGTGCTCCAGGCGCAAACAAAAGTACGCTGGATTTTAGTAGATACGCGCGGAGCTGCGCGTATCTGCTAAAAACCTGGATCAGCGCGCGCAAGGCTATCGATTTTGTATAGCCGGCGCGCGCCGAGCCGCGCAGCCTACCCCCGTTCCCTCCGAGGCCGCTCCGAAATCGGAGCGGCCTCGGAGGGAACTTCCTTTTGCCCTCCCCTCACCTTCCCCTCCCTTCCCCTACCTAACCCACCCACCCGGCCCTGTCTAAGCCCCCACCTTACCTTTGTCGGGGGATTTACGCCTCCCGGAGGGAGGCGTAAATCCCCGCGCGCCAGCGGGCCTCTTGCGCGCCGGGCCGCGACCTGGGGGCGGGTACGGAGGGCGTGGCCACGCCCCCGGACCGCCCCGGGCCGTAGCCACGCCCCTGTACCCACCCCCAAAACGCTGCTGACACGCCCCAAAAACGCCGTGACAACCGGGACCACCCCCCGACACGCCCCCGACACGCCCCCCTCGGAGAACCCCTGGACTTACGCGAGTCCCGGGGCTCTGCGCGCGCCGGTAGGCCTATGTAAAATAGGCGCACCGGCGCGCAGGGCCCTGCTCGCGTAAATCCGAGCGGATTTACGCGAGCAGGGCTCTTAAAATCCGCCCCTTAGTGAAAAAGAATGTTCCCTGATCTGTTTTGAATGTACTACCTACTAAATTCTTGGAGTTCCCCCCTAATCTTTTCCTACCATCTGCGCCTACCATCAGGTCTGAAGATACACAATGTCTTCCATGTCTCCTTGTTAAAACACTTGGTGCTATCGGCCTTTCATCGCAAGCCCCCTGAACCACTGGATGCTGTCACTGATGAAGATCCAGTTTACCAAGTCAAGGACATACTTGATATCAGGTATAACCACAGATTCTGCGTACTTAATCTCCTGTGAGGGTTTCAGTCCAGAGGAGAACACCTGGGAACCTGCCTCCAATATCTTGGATAAATCTCTCCTCCACTTGTTTCACCTGAGAAGCCCGGCTCTTCTGTGAGGAGGCGTAAGAGGGGGGGGGGGGGGGTACTGTTGGGAACCCCAGCCACAGGTCGCCGCAGCCAGGTCTCCTTACCTTTACCGGCAAGCACCAGCTCCAGTCCTCCTCTGCTGTGGCTCGAGGCAGGCTGCTCCGAGGCCTTGCCATGGAGTTCTCTCCACGCGGCAGCCACCGCCGACTCCTTCCTGGCACTCAAAAACTCAAGGGAGAGACAAAGTATAGAGGAGGAGTTAGCACGCACTAATGGGGAGTTAGTTGAGCCGGCTCCCGGACCCCCGCTGGACCACCAGGGGCTTTTGGCAAGTCTTGGGGCCCTCCTGACCCCCACAAGACTTGCCAAAAGTCCAATTGGGGTCCGGGAGCGACCTCCTGCACTCAGACCGTTGGCTGCCAGTATTCAAAATGGTGCCGATAGCCTTTACCCTTACTATGTCACAGGGGCTACTGGTGCCATTGGTCAGCCCCTGTCACATGGTAGGAGCACAAGATGGCGCCGGCCATCCAGTGCTCCTACCATGTGACAGGGTCCAGCCAATGGCACGGATACCCTGTCACATGGTAAGGGCAAAGGGCCATCGGCGCCATTTTGATTAGTGGCAGCTGACGGCCCGGGAGCGGGAGATCGCTCCAGGGACCCCCACTGGACCACCAGGTACCTGTAAAAAGTTTTTTTGGGGGGTTGGGAGGGTGGGGGAAGCTAAGGGATTAGTTTTAAAGGGTCAGGGTGGGTTTAGGGGTTATTTTTGTGTGCCATTTTTCCTGCCCTCCCCCAAAACGATAAGAGAACCCCCAAGATCAATATTGTGGGGTTTTCCTATCGTTTTGGGGAGCCCCCAATTTCTGACGATTTTGAAAATATCGTCCAATATTTTCAATCATCCAAAGCCCGATTCACATCCCTGCTTTTTATTGTAACTTTTTTATTCTTAATATTCACCAAGATCTAAGCCAGGTTAGAGTTGAAATGAAAGCCTTTCTAAAATGTTGATTTGTAGTAATTTTGTCAGGAAGACATATTTTCTTTATTTTTAAATTCAGAATAAGAATTGGGTCCAGTCCAAAATGCAGGTTTCATTTTATTTTTATGATATATGTATATATATATATATATATATATATATATATATATATATATATATATATATATAAATATTTATTTATTTATTTTTTATTTATATATTTTTTTTTAATGTGAGAGAGATGTTAACTATTGCTAGTACTGACACTGTCTTTTGCTGCAGTAGCAACAAGTTTTTTTGTTTGTTTTTTACCATAACAATTATTATAGGAAATGTTGCTTAGAATGAAGATGGTGATGTTCTGAATTTCAAATCCCATGTGTTACAAACAAGGTGTGTGTTCAACACCCTCTGTGAACTAAAGATAGAGTAGCTTCTGCCATGATCAACAATCATGGCTCAAGATCAATACTGCACAAGGAGCAGAGAATGATCTACCCAAATAAATTAGACATTTGTACTAGAAGTCATGTCAGCTGGAGAGATGATAGAGTACATTGCAGGAGGAAACACGACTGCAGAAGTATACCTTGGGAAAGAGAGCCAAATAGCATTTCTATTTAAATAATTTTCATCTATTAGTTTTATAGTATTTTACTATGATGTTTGCCTAACTGTTTCAATGTATGTCACATCAGAGCAGCAGAAGATAATTAATTAACAGATGAGCACCTGTGTTCTCTAAAACACACCAAAGAAGTGAAGTTTGTGTCCAAAACAACATTAATTTTAATATGTTTTCCAAATAACTCCTTATTGTTCCTACAGATATACTAGACATACATAGTACTGTACAACTACAAATGAGACGGTCCATGATCTGTGGAACTTGAAATCTAATTAAGACACACAACTAAAATGTTTCAAGAAATTTATTACAATAAATAATAGATAAAATTTACAAGGCTATGATCAGACATAGTCAGAGTAATATTTAAGAGTTATGGGGGTAATAATTAACTCTCCTGAATTGGTTCAACCACAAAAGGTAGATTATAATCAAGACACCAAAAATCAAGACAAAATTATACACACATATATATATATATAGAACCATATTGAAAGCCATTTAGCTGGACAACTCACAAGTTATCCAGCTAAATGTCAATTTTTCTTTAATATTGAAACCCTAATCCAGCTGAATTTTAGCCAAATAAGTCATTTTCTGGCTAAAATCCAGCCGGATAAAAGATGTTCTGGGGGCATTCTGTGGCCGATTAATGTTATTTGGCTAACTTAGCCATTTTCAGCTGAAACCAGCTAACCCCTAGATGCATTATCACAGGAAGGGTCCCACTATCACTGATGGATGTAGTTGCGATAGTGGGGCCCCTCCCCTGAAAACATATTGTGGCTGTATGGCGCATTCTTTTGTCTCGCGATCAAACCCTCCAGGACAAAGTAATATGCCTAGCAGCCCTTAACATAATGGTAACCCGAACCTTAAGGGACTGCCATTGCCTTAAAAAGCCTGTAGCAGTAATGAAGAGCTTTCATGGCAGGCAGGAGGAGGGAAGGCAAAGAGAGCAAAGAGGGTTTGTCCTCCCGAGCCTCTTCCTTTTATTGTACATTCATACAAAGGCAGATGATGTGTCATTACATGATTGGCTACTTTCCCATAGCAACAGAAGAGTCATTACACCATTGGCTTTGGCTCAGGGGGTGTGCACGGATCATATCATTGGCTGCTGAAATCTACACCTCCTGACTTTGTCCTGCCTCTGACTAGGGAAAACCCAGCCCTTCTTTCAGGCTAACAGGATTAATTATAGGCCAGAGAAATACATGAAGTCAGGTATCCTCTCCTAGGCAGAGGGGCTTAAGCACAAGTGATGCTTTTATTCAGGCAAATGTCAGGGAGAAGGGAAGTTAGTGTTTAACCCTGATGAAATGGCTTGCTGGCAAGCGCATATTTCCCACATCTCACCCTTTTTGTTTTTGTTTAGGGCAGCACAGTAAAGCTTTAGACCCTAACTGAAATCTGTTATGTCTTGGTATGGGCTGGAAATAGGGGAAGAGGGATTATGGAGAGAAGAAAGCTATAATTCGACGTGGTGTGCCAGCTGTCGATGAGCTTCTGAATCTCCATATCACCCAGAGCTGGTGCAGGTGGTGTGCCAACTCTGCAGGGCTCATGATTCCCCATTAGGCATCTTACAAGACATCTTTATATCCGGGCTGAGAGCAAGGTTTCAATATGGATATGAGGGTTGGGTATGCACTGAATACAGCATCACAGGCAGATAGTTAAGATAATCACAGTAATTATAATAAAAATCACCCTTTTGAGACCAGAAATATCAGGGAGCCAGGACCATAGCCAGTCCCATGGAGAAGTTGGTATTCTGTCTGAAAGTGGTGCATCAGCAACCATGGTTTCTATCTGCTCTATGGTATGTGTGAGGTTTGCTTTATAAACTGATATGTACACACAGCAATGAGATCCAATTAATGCACAAACACCACCCTTTAAGGCTAAAATGTTGTCTAAGGTTAAAGCTAAAATAGTGTCTAAGGTATAGCTGTTCTGTAATGCTACTTCTCTAATCTGAGAAACTTCTGTTGTGAGTAGTTTTAATGCATGAACTGTCTGATTAAATATGGCAGTCGTCCAGTTAGCTAGGATGTGTAAGTCTCTGTAATTTATAGCTGTCCCCATTGGAGGAAACAGGCTTCTAGCTATCTGAGTTTCTGTATACTTTTCTATGGGATTATTTATCGCCTCCCTTTTGTTACGGAGCCTTGCTTTGGGCAATTTTTGACTGCATAGTATGAGGGAAGGATGTAGCCTAAAGTGCATCTGTCTTTCCATCTTGGGGAAATGAACATATATGCTCTACACCCACATAACATCCATATGTTTCCTAACAGATTAGTGGACATGTCATTGGTTATCATTTGGGCTATATAACTACAAAAGGTAAATCCTTCATCCCCTCTATACTTTCTGTACTTGCTTGGGTCTCCCACTGCACATCCTGAAATCTGCCAATTGCATACATATATGTGGTATAACTATGCAAGTGTTCAGTGATTAATACAAATTTTCGGTTACAATATGGATATTTCCCACCTGAATTCCCTTCCTATCCCCTGTATCATAGTCCCAACAAAGAGCGGCAGTCTCTTGAATACAGCTACCAATGTGTAGTATGGTATTATTAACTGGAGAGTTAATGAAAACCTCTCTGTAAAGGATAATTAGTCCATACTGTAAGGTTAAATGGTACAGCATGCATCAGTAGTTCTCCGCAGGCTTGGGTTGGCATGTGTGTGCAGAATCAACAGTCTGTTCGATTCAACAGGTGTGAAAAGTTCTGTGCATGTTCTGTGCATCGAGGATGTACCTGTGTTCTGTCAGAGTCCTTGTTCTGAAATCGCCATAGCTGGAGAAATAAGGCAAAGGATGAGGATGCAGAACACAATTGTTAATGAGTTGGCATTCAGGCAAGAAAAAACGGCTAATAAGTTCTCTGGAGTTTTCTCAAGGCCTTGCTGTTCTAAGAGTTGTGCAGATTGGTTGGATAGGGCCTTGATCTGTCCCCAGGTCATGTGGTGCTGCTTTTTGCAAGGAGTCCGGTCTCTGTCCTTCTGAGGGCTGTGGAGGCTCATGGAGAAGTTGGGGATCGGGTCCTGTAGACCTGGACACCTTTCCATCTTTCCACGGCTTGATACCTGTGGAAGCAAGCAGAGAAACATATCCTCGTTCCCCATTTTAAGGGAACGGGACCGTACCAGACATTAAATATTCTATACAAAACTGATGGCTGTGGGTGACTAACCCTAGTCCCATAATGATTACTCATGGCTGTGGTCTTAAATTTATTTTAAGTGATTTAAAACAATACTTTGTTCAGCCAATCCTGTTTAGGGGAAAATCCAGGGGCAATCCCCCTTTTTTCTTTTTGTTTGGTCCAGAGCTCTTAAGGGTATGATTTGCTCTCTCCACAATGGCTTGCCCTGTGGTGTTGTAGGGGATGCCAAATAAGTATTTAATATTCAATTAACAAAATTCATGCAAAGGAATGGCTGCAGTAAGCAGAGCCATTTTTAGTTTTCAGAACGTAACCCCATTATCAAGAAAGTTTTTATGCAGTGATCAATTTTCATTCAGTAAAATAGCAATAAATGTAAATTAATCATTTAAAGGAAAAGTCATTTGCAGTAAGCAGAATCAAATGACAAGTATATTAGACATTACATTAAACATATGTTACACAAGACTGACATATATTCATTCATCTTGCAAATATTAATTTACACAAAACTGACACATATTCATCCATCCTGCAAATATTTCTTGCATCAAGACAGACAACAGATAACACATAATATGAGCTAAAAATCTTATCAAAAGTTATCAAAAACAAAATTAGATCAAGGATCAAAAGTCAAGTCAAAAGGTGTTTAGAAAAATGTTAAAATAAACTGCAAAGTGTTCATCTTCACATCTCTTCATGGCAGTGTCAATCTGGAAAATATTAAAAACTGGCATACAGCAAAAAATTACTAAGGTAAGGATAAAAGTGAAATTCTTACTTTTTTAACCTTGAAGAAATCAATTCTATGATTCAATTTAATAAAATCAATTTGGATTTGCAAGAAAAGGCTTGGGAGGGATTGCTTTAGATGTAGCAACCTCTATCAGTAAAAATTTTAAGGTTCAGAATTCTGTATAAATTTTGTGAAAAAGAAAATAAAACTGAAGTGTCCTTAATACAGAAGGTCTGTAGGCCTGAAAAATAAAAACTATTATACAACAGAATTATTAAAACAATAATATAATATAACTTGTAGAATAACATAGCGCCTCCTAGTGGAGACCCCATCATTACTTTATAGATTGCAACTATTGTTCCAGGTTGCAATCAATAATACTCTGAGCTTAAATTCAATGTGGAGTATCAGAATAGAATTTCTTCTTATAATTATTAGAATAGGAAATTAAACACGCTGTTTGCTCAGCTCTGTCTGCTGCATGCTAAAGTTTGAAAGTATTAAAAGATTAAAGACATATAGAAAGTAGAGAGAGAAATTGCAGGACTAAGTCCAGTTTTTTTCTTTTCAAAAGTTCTCCCTCCCTCCCCCATGAGTGGCTAGCAAGAGTTACAGAAAAAGGGGGGGAGGAGCAGTGTTTCTCAAAAGAAAAGAACTGCACCCAAGGAATTAATCCTTCAGTCAATAGGAACTTGAAGATAGCATTGTTTAACAAATTAGATAACATCGACCACAGACAATGGCTTGGCAAGGACTGATTCCTTGCAGACAGATACTATTTTTCTCCTATAGGAAAATTGCAATAAGAAACTGTGCGCTGGCAATTCAAACTATAAACTTAAATCTCAGAGAAATGGAGTCATTTTAAATGTGAGCCAAATAAACTTTGCAAAAGGGAAACTTTCACATGTAATTTACACAGAATATTATTCAAATATCAGTACAGTTTTAACATAAGGCTGTGCATACACTTTGTGTGGGGGAAATACTCTCAGAGTATGCAGATTTTTTGTAACAATTCAAATAGGAATAGAAACCATTTTTTCCAAATTTGTACTGTTTGTAAAGAGAAACCATTTTTTTTTCATAGTGATATTTTCTTTGCTTGTAACGCAGGAGTCTAATTAAATCCTTTTTTTCATAATGATATTTTCTTTGCTTGTAACACAGGAGTCTAATTAAATCCTTTTTTTCATAATGATATTTTCTTTGCTTGTAACACAGGCCCAAGATCTTACACGCTAATTTCTTTGAAGACCTGGGGGCATAGTCACTGCACATGGCACTCAACTCTATTGCTGCCACACCTAGTTCTTTGTTTCTTTCTGTAATGGGAAGGGCTTGAATCCCTTTCAATAATTCCTCTCTTGTGAGATTTCCATGTTCTAGGTGAAATCCCATGGTGGTTGGTGGGGGAAGGGCTTGCAGGCAAGATGGAGGAAGGCTAGTTTTTCTGACCTCAGTGTTTTCTATTTCCTGGGGCATTTTCTCTGAGGTGGATGCAGAGGAAGCCACAGGAGCCATGTGAGTGTGTGTCCCCAGATGTTCTATTTCATTTTCTGTCCCCCTTTGTTCATGGTTCTTTTCTGAGATGGGGAAGGCTTGAAGTCCTTCTAATAATTCTGTTTCTGTAAGGTTTTCTTTCTGCAGTTTCTGCTGAAATTCAATGCTAATCGCCCCACCCAGGCCAGGTCTTGGCTCTATTGTTCTCAAGGGTTGCTTTTCTGAAGAAATGGGGAAGGTGTGAATTGCTTGTGCTTTGGGTGTAGGTATGAGGAGCTGAGGATACAAAGAATTTGCTGTCTCTGAGGAAGACTGAGAAGATGGGGGAAGGGTATGTCTGCCTGCTTCTAAAAGCACATGGTTTGAAACTGCTGTTTTTAAACCTTTTTTTTTCTTTGCATTCGATGGCTTCTGTACATTTTTGCCAGATTAATCTTAGCTTTATGGGAGCTCTGGGAGCCGTATGAAGATAATTGCCGATTGAAATCCAATTCTGGGTATTTAGAGTTCCAGACTCCATAGAATACCAAGGGCAACGGCAAGCTATTTCACTTATTAATTTTTCTAAGTCCCCCAGGCTGACTTGCGCTATTTTTCTTCTGGTGATGAAATAATGATTATTGATGATTTGCTGCAACTTTCTGGCATGTAGCCGCTGCTGTACAGTCAAATCATTACCCATTCTTACGAGTGTGGGGAACAAACTTGCTGAGAAATACTTAAATATACTAAAAAGTACTTTAATATACTTACGATTGCAAATCTGTTGAACGATTCGTATCTAGGCTATGACCAGCCGAAATAAGCATGGAGTTTATCATCACTGTCGCGGGTCACCAGATGTAGCAGTAATGAAGAGCTTTCATGGCAGGCAGGAGGAGGGAAGGCAAAGAGAGCAAAGAGGGTTTGTCCTCCCGAGCCTCTTCCTTTTATTGTACATTCATACAAAGGCAGATGATGTGTCATTACATGATTGGCTACTTTCCCATAGCAACAGAAGAGTCATTACACCATTGGCTTTGGCTCAGGGGGTGTGCACGGATCATATCATTGGCTGCTGAAATCTACACCTCCTGACTTTGTCCTGCCTCTGACTAGGGAAAACCCAGCCCTTCTTTCAGGCTAACAGGATTAATTATAGGCCAGAGAAATACATGAAGTCAGGTATCCTCTCCTAGGCAGAGGGGCTTAAGCACAAGTGATGCTTTTATTCAGGCAAATGTCAGGGAGAAGGGAAGTTAGTGTTTAACCCTGATAAAATGGCTTGCTGGCAAGCGCATATTTCCCACAAAAGCCGCTGGTCCAGGAAAAAAAATCATGGCAAAGAAGGGAGGTTTAGCCGGCCTCGCTTAACCTCCCCTCTTTACCGCAATATATTTTTGGGGGTGTTGCTATCACTTTAAATGCATTTTTACTATGCCCCCCACGATTAAGATCTGTAATATATGTATTATACGTCTGCGTTTTCTAAAGTGTATCCAGTAATATCCCTATAGATATTATTCCTTTTGTACAGTTTTCATTAAACAGAGATACTTAAGATTTTTCCTCTAATTTTAATTAATCAATATAACTACTTATTTAATGCTTGGCATTAATTCTATATTACTCTGTCATTCTCTTAAGTTGAATATTGTTTGTAAAGCACTGCCGCTAATCGCTATGTTTATTTAGCCTGTTGCGAAACATTGTTGACTGTAAACCGATGTGATGTTACGAAACGAATGTCGGTATATAAAAACTTCAAACAAATAAATAAATAAATAAATAAATAAATGATTTCTAGTTTGCCTATGCGTTCCAGTCTGTGTTCCAGTCTCATTCCAGCCTTGTTCCAGTCTTGTTCTAGCTTCCTTCTGTTCCAGTGTCCTCCTGTTCCAGCGTCCTTTTGTCTCCCCAGGTAGTACCTCTCGTCCTCTCGGTACTGACCTTGGCCTGTTCTTGACTACATTGACCGCTGCCTGCCTCTGACCTTCTGCCTTTTCTATAACCACGTCTGCACGCTGCCTGGAACTGACCTCTGCCTGTTTACCGACCACATCTGCACGCTGCCTGGAACTGACCTCTGCCTGAACTAGACCACATATGACTGTCTTCTGGAACCTGACCTCTGCTTTGGCTGACTACTCACGGACTGACTCCTGGTATTTGACCCTCTGCTTTGCCTGACTATCCACAGACTGATTACTGGCTCTGACCCTTGCATTGACTAACCACGCTTCCTTGACTCTGGCCTTGATCCTTGCAATACATTGAGAGATTCTATTTTGGTCTTCTTAGGCATCCCAGACTTCTGGCCTGAATATCGACCGTGCACCCTTGATCATGGTAGGCACACCTCTGAACTTTCTATCTAGGAGATCCTGAGAGGCCCAACTAAGAACAGGCGGCCCGGGTAACCAAGGGCTCAACCCGAGGGAACCCCGGGTTGCTAGTGGTGAAGCTCCAGCTAGCCTCTGTCTCCTCCTGTGCTCCGCCTCCTGGTGGCAGTCACTCTCTGGGTCCAACCAGGGAGCCTACCGATCCTGCACTAGGCCAAGGGTCCACCTCCTGGCACAACAGTGTGCAGCAGCAACCAAGAAAGCAAATAGAATGCTAAGGGTTATTAGGAACAGAACTGAAAATAAAACAGAGAATATCATAATGCCTCTGTATTGCTCAATGGTGAGAACTCATCTTGAGTATTATGTGCAGTTCTGGTAACCACATCTCAAAAATATATAGCAGAATTAGAAAAGGTACAGTGAATGAAAAGGGGGATGGAACAAGTCCCTTATGAAGAAAGGCTAAAGAGGTTAGGACTCTTTAGCTTGTAGAAGAGATTACTGAGGGGAGTTATGATAGAGGTCTATAAACTAATGAGTCGAATGAGAAGGGCAGTCAGGCTGCCTGTGATAAGGTAGGAGCCTGGAAAGGCCTGGCTGTGCTATTGCAGAGGGGCATGAGAGCAGGCTGTTAGGTGTAGAATGGAGGAGCACCTTGTTCCTTGAGGATTTTGAATCAAGGCAAGCCAATGTCACCAAGGGATTGGTCTGAGCCTCAGAGGAACAAGGGAAAAGGGCATTGCAAGCTGGGACAAAAGGAGGGAAGCTTTCTCCATCCTTTTGCTGTCTGGAAGCTATTTTCCTCCCACCCACCCTCTAATTGCATGTTGTAGGTTGGGGTCCGGTTTGTATTATTTGTCGCAGCTGGTTGGAGCGCGGAATAACCGAGCATATTAGGGAATTGTGGGTGTCGACCAAATGGCTGAGGGGTCGACTGATTAGCTACAAAGAACCCTGAGGTTTTGGCGTGACTGGGTGCAGTCACATCTGGTGAGAGGATCCTAGATGGGATGCAGGGAGGGAAAAGATGCTGCAGGTTGCCTACAGGCTGAGTGCCTGGGAGTTGTACATTTTGCTGGGGCATGGGAGATGCACGCCAGGGCAATTTTTTTGGGGTGTGTATGTTTATGGTGCGGGTATTCTGTTGTTTGTTGATTCAGTACAATAAAGCTGCAGCCTTTGAGTCCTAAAAATATTGGTCTTAGTGGTTGTATTTCTGGAGGGAAAGGATTGATGACATGTTTTGTGAAGAATGTGGGTGTGAGTGAGGCTGGCAATCAGGGCTGCCCATATTATAGAACAAGTAAACTTTAATCTGTTGTTTACTCTTTCGAAAAGTACAAAGCCCAGGGACACCCAATGAAGTTAATAGATAATACATTTAAAATTAATAAGAGAAAATATATTTTACTCACTCCATAATTAAACTGTGGAATTCATTGCCAGAGGATGTGGTGAAAGCTATTAGCTTGCACCACATGCAGTAGCTGCATGTGATGCACCACATGCAGTAGCTTGAACCACATGCAGTAGCTGCATTTAAAAATGGTTTGGACGAGTTTCTGAGGAAAAGTCCATTAATCATTATTAAGGCATAGTTGCAGAAATCCACTGCTTATCTTGGGATAAGCAGCTTGGAATTATTCTACCCACTGAGATCCTTCCAGGTACTTGAGTCCTGGCTTGGTCACTGTTGGAAACAGAATACTGGGCTTGATAGACATTTGATCTGACCCAGAATGGCAAGTCTTATTTTTCATGACATCATCCAAGGGAGCTGTGGGCTTTTCCCACCACAAGCCCTTTAAGAGAGCTGACTTCAGGCATGCACGTGCCTAGGAAGAGGTCTGGAGGTCATAATCCTGGCAGAGTCCTGCCGTGTTGTATCATTCAGAGGTGTCCCGCTGCAATGTGGCCTTCTAGTATTTGGGTGAGGGCAGCTGCTCGTGGTGCCATCCTGGGAACAGCAAACATAACAATGGGCTATTCATGCCACACTTTTTATTTATTTATTTATTTATGTATTTATTATTGTATTTAACAAATTATTTTCAAGAAATTTCACATCTATATGTATTGTTATTCCTTCTTAATCCGGACTCATCTCTCCCCCGCTTGTTGGATCTGATAGCATCCTATTCTTCTATATCTGGATATAAAATAAATTGGAATAAGACCGAACTTCTTCCCCTGAACTATCTGGGCTTCCTGGTTGATCTCTCTCAGTCTCCGATTCAAAAGGTTCCTCAAGGTCTCAAATACTTAGGGATTATATTTTTTTCTGACCCATAGGTTACTCTGAGTCATGCAGAGTCCCACATCCTACTTTATATACGTGATTTGGTGCTCAGGTGGTCCCCTTTACATTTAACATGGTAGGGACGGTTGGAAACCATCAAAATAGTTATTGCACCTAAGATTACATATATTCTTTCCTTGTTACCTATAATTTTTACTACTGGCCTCTACAAACATATTGATAGACTACTTTCCAAATTCCTATGGTGCAACAAGGTTCCTCGTATTGGTTTATTTAAATTGAAGAGGACAAAAAATGAGGGAAGAGTCAATTTTCCTGACTTCTATGCATATCACCAAGCTTTTATATTACAGCAGGCGTATCATCATTTTGATACTGAGAGAGACCCTTGGGAACAACCCAGATGGTTAAGTATAGAAAGTAGTATTCTTGCACCATACTCAACCTCCTGTTTTCCTGGTATGAAATTACTCCATCAACACACGTCCAATCCTATTCTACGCTCATTGCACAAAGTGTATATAAATTTTAACTCCTTATGTCCTGCAGGTGAATGTACCTAGAATAATTCTAACATGGTTCCTTTGTGGCACAATCCGTTACTGAAATCTGGAAGTCACACTCTTAATTAGCCTAGCTGGTATGCGAAGGGCATCTGGTTTCTTTCTTCTGTCATTGACAATACCCAGTTGCTGTCCTTTTCTGCATTCCAAATGAAATTTGACCTACCAGATAACCAATTATATTATTGGTTACAATTACAGAGCATTCTTTCTTCCAATTTAATGCTCGTTCACTGGCAAAATAAGTGTCCCTTTCTTCTCAGCATTTACCAGGAGCATGGAACAAAAGGACACTTAGCTTCCAGATTCTTTAAACTTATCATAAAGTTCTCCAATCTTTCTAAAATGAATCATTAAGATTCTGCTTGGGCCACGGACATTAATACTCCCATAACGAATCAAATATGGAAGCATTTATGCTCCACAACTACACGCATTTCATTATCATCCAGTTTGACACAATCCTTCTTTTTTATCCTGCATAGAGCTACATGGACTCCATGGAAATTACATAGGGCAGGCCTTCTTATGTCCCATTGTTGCTGGACCTGTCTCACACCTAAGGCCACTTTTTCAACACATGATATTTTCTTGCCCCTTTGTCCATACTTTTTGGACGCAAATTTGGCAAACCATATCTCATCATTCAACCTCTCACTTATGCTATGGTTTTTCTCAAGGGTGCGAACCCAACTTTGGATCTCTCTTTACCCTAACGGAAGCTATTTGACTTCCTATTCACGGTAGCTTTACACAATATTATGTCAAACTGGAAACACAATGACCTTCTTTCGTATCATCTATGGTGGAATTCAGTTTGTCTTTATAGTAAATACGAAAAAACTATGGCTATTAAATATAATAGACTAGCATCTTGGGCTCAAGTGTGGAAGCTGTAGGATGATTATGTATTATCTTTACCAAAATGTGCCTTGTAAATTGACACTATGCCTATTCCCTTCGACATCTAGTATTCTTTCGAATTCTTTCTCTATTTCTCTACCCTTTTACTCTCCTCTTCTTCTTTTTTTATTTCTCTTTTTCACTCTTCTGTTTTCTCTTCCAACTTATCACTGAAGGCTTGAGATGGATCAGTTTTCAATTTATTTGATATATCATGCTTATTAGATGTTGGTTCATTTTCTGATTCTTTTTGGGTGATATGCATGATCTTGATGTATCTCCTAGATCCAACGTGAAGTATTTTTGTTGTAAGTTGCCTTTTTTTCTCAATAATAATAAAGAAATCTAAACATAAAAAAAAAGAAAAAAGATATACAAGAGGCCATGATATTTTATAAGACATTTGCAAGAAAACTTTAGAAGGAATAAAGCACCTATCTCAATAACTCTAGGTCTTAACAAGAGAAACTGTTTCCTTGCTTTTTTAGTTGTTCTGGACAAATCAGAATAGATATTAACTTTGAAACCCATAAAAGATTATGTGCAATGGCGAAAGTACATTTTTAACATCCACTCCTTTTACACCTCCAAAAGAAATGATACCATCAAAGTAGCAGGGGTAATGGAATCCTTTTGAGTGGTTTCCAGAATATCTGTTAAATATAACTGCTAAGGAGCGATGGGTGTTAAAACTTGAACTCCTGTCTGGTCTCGCCTTACTCTTGAAGGGAGGGATGTAGTAGACTCTTGAAGTTAGAGGTATTGCTTGTTCTGGAACTTTGAGAACTTCTAACATGTACTACTTCCACACTTCTTTTGGTTGAATCAACTGATCTCTGGGGAAATTTATAAAGCGAAGATTTTTCCATTTAATCAAATTTTCCATATTTTCCAATCTGGCAGAAAGCAACTGGTTATCCTACATCAAAGATGTTTGAAATAATTTACTGCTTAAATTCTGCTGCAATTGCTCAATATTATTCTTATACACTATTAGTTCTTTTTCCTAGTTTCCAACACGAGAATCTAATTTCCCGATATAAGCATAGACTGGGGCCTTTTGATTACAAATATTAGTATTCAGTAGTTGTATGGCCTCCCAAATCGAGTCTAAGGACATAATAGCCGGTCTTACCATATTTATTTTTGAAATCTCCAGCAATGTAAACTTCTCTCTAGCTCCAGGCTACAACACAGTGCTTCTAGCTTGTTCCCTGGACACAATATCATCAGAAAGGATCCAACAATTGCCTCAGATGTCTCCACTCTGCCCTGCCCACTTCGGGCCTGACCAGCATCAAATTCCAGGGCTCCAGGGACTTGGGTAAGAGGTTTGCCTTCCACTGGGTTACCTAGTGTGGCACATAACTCAAGGGAGGCGTCGGGTTCAACTTCCTCCCGAATGCCGCCCAGCGATACTATTCCTGGCTCCAATGTACCTCGCAGTATGTGAGTGTCCATCGGGCCTGAAGTTATAGAAGAGGATTTTGGATGGGCTTCTCTCTCTTTTGCCCACCATTTCCTTGCTGAATGAGGCTTTGGGGAATAAAAGAAAAATACGGCCCAAATGGAGTTGCTTCACACACAGCCAATAGCTTCGGCCATCTTGGATCCCTCGACCATCTTGGATCCCATGTCACTCTTTTTCTACTTTTCTCACTATTGTTTTCTTGAAATACCCTTCCTCTGCTGAAGTCTACCTGCAAATTTTACTAAACCTGGATAGAAAATCCCAATTTTTGAGCTCAAACTAAGATGCATTGCTCTCTCTATTGATTTTAAACAGACACAAATCACACAAACATTTTATTTGTTATTTGAAATGAATGAAATAAATTATGGTGGCTCAAGAAATGTATAAACAAATTAAACCAAGGCCTGGCTTTATCAAAATGCACTAAATATTAAGGATGTGAATTTGTTTTTAATTAATGTGTAATCTGCAATGAATAGGGACCTATTTGTTGCATTTCTGGGTCTGTGAAATGAATAGCAATCCCTCACAAATGAAACATTTCATTAGTGTCATATGAAAGAGACAGCCTAGCCATAACACCCTCATACTAGGTAGGTATTTCATAATGCTGTCATACTAGGTAGGTATTTATACCCCTATATGAGGTAGGGGTGTGCATTCGGTCCCTACGTATTGGCAATCCACAACGGATGTGCCAATATTTGTTGTATTCGTGGGGAAGCGAAACGAATCGCAATTCCCCATGAATACAACAAATTTTCGCCAAATTATTTGGCTGCCAATTTAAACAACACCCCCAAGACTTACCAAAACTCCCTGGTGGTCCAGTGGGGGGGGGGGGGGGGGTGTGTCCGGGATCCATCCCCTGCACTCTCACACCCTCGGTACATTTCAAAATGGTGCCGGTAGCCCCTGTGACAAAGTAAGGGCAAGGCTATCGGCGCCATTTTGATTCCTGGCACCTCACGGCACGAGTGCAGGAGATCGCTCCCGGACCCCCGCTGGACCCCCAGAGACTTTTGGCCAGCTTGGGGGGTGGGCCTCCTGACCCCCACAAGCCTTGACAAAAGTCCAGCAGGGGTCCGGGAGCGACCTCCTGCATGCGGGCCGTATTGCCAGTATTCAAAATGGCGCTGGCGCTACCTTCACCCTCACTATGTCACAGGGGCCGACGGTCAGCCTCTGTGACATAGTGAGGGCGAAGGCTAGCGCTGGCACCATTTTGAGTACTGACAGCCGCTAGCCTTTGCCCTCACTATGTCACAGGGGCCGACCTCGGCCCCTGTGACATAGTGAGGGCAAAGGTAGCACTGGCGCCATTTTGAATACTGGCAATACGGCCCGAGAGCAGGAGGTCATTCTGGACCCCTGCTGGACTTTTGGCAAGTCTTGTGGGGGTCAGGAGGCCCCCCCAAGCTGGCCAAAAGTCCCTGGATGTCCAGCGGGGGTCCGGGAGCGATCTCCTGCACTCGTGCCGTCGGGTGCCAGGAATCAAATGGCGCCAATAGCCTTGCCCTTACTATGTCACAGGGGCTACCTGTGCCATTGGTCAGCCCCTGTCACATGGTAGGAGCACAAGATGGTGCCGATGGCCATGTGATAGGGACTGAACAATAGCACCGGTAGCCCCTGTGATATGGTAGGTCAAAGGCTATCGGCGCCATTTTGAAACTGGTTCCGAGGGTGTGAGAGTGCAGGGGATGGGTCCCGGACCCCCCGCTGGACCACCAGGGAGTTTTAGTAAGTCTTGGGGGGTTCAGGAGGGTGGGGGTTTGTAGTAAATTTAATTTTAGCCAGGTACAGAATAGGATTAGATATAAAACCGTATCGGGGCGCCATACGGACATATGCAACGTATTTGCCCCCTGACAAATACGTATCCCGAATGCAACGTATGGCGTCCCTCTGCACATCCCCTAATATGAGGCCCACCTAGTAACTCGAGGTGAGGTTTATGTATTTGTGTAGGGGTTAGGGGCCACTTTGACATTCAACGTGAGACATACAAACAGAACAGTGGTCTCTTGTGAAGATTTGATGACCTTCAGAGAGAGGAAACTCACCCAAAGACTCTCCACCTAGCTTGATGTTACCCAGGTAGAGAGTCCATCAAGCTAGGTGGAGAGAAAATTGCACCAATCTCATCTTTGGGTGAGTTTCCTCTCTCCATAAATCATCAAATCTTCACAAGAGACCACTGTTCTGTTCGTACGTCTCACATTGAATGTCAAAGTGGCCCCTAACCCCCTACACTAATACGTAAACCTCACCTCGAGTTACTAGGTGGGCCTTCCATAGGGATACAAATACCTATCTAGGGAGAGGACATTATGGCTAGGCATGCTTGCTCACTCTTTCTCTCTCACTCACTCTCTCTCATATGTCTGAACTCCCTGGGACCATTACAAATAGTCCTCCAGTGGTTGTATGCACAAAATACAGCAGTCTGGCATGTATCTCAAAGCATAAAAACATTATTGCAATTTGCACTAACTTAGGTCTTCACATAGGTACTATTGCAATAAATTGTCTATTTGCATAAAACATACACCTTTTGCTATCGCATGCGATACTTATCACATTTTGATAAATCCAGGCCTTAGATTGTAAACCCTCTGGTGATAGGGAAATACCTACAGTACCTGAATGTAATCCCCTTTGAAGTGCTATGAAAAGTGGAATACAAAAAAATATATATCGTAAAGGAACTGGTGGAGGAGGTAAAATTGTTTCTGTAGGCTAGGCACATTTTATAACTTTTTGGTGAGTACACTAGGAAATTATTGGTGTTTCTGGTAATTAAGGACATTATACAACCATGTTTTATTATAGAAACAAGCCATTAAGCCCATTAAAATGGGCGAGGTATGCTGTCCAGAGCTGTCTATTTCACACAGTCACAGCTGCTCATGGGCCCGTTAAAACAGGCGAGATGTTCGAGGCACGTCGGTCATAGCTCTGGATGTTTGCGGCACGTCAGTCAGAGCTCTCTTCCACGTAGTCAGAGCTGCTCCCTTCTGCGCATTCACGGTGCAGGTTCGGCTCATCGGTGAGAGCTGACTCATCCGCGCAAGCGCAGCATGTCGGTGAGAGCTGCTCTTTACTAGGCATTTATGGCATGTTGGTCACCGCTCAATTATATAGCTGATGGCTAGGTAAGGGGTGCTTTGGGGAGGTTTGGAATGCATTTTGAGTATTTCCATTATCTCCTATGGAAAAAAATAGTCTTGACTTACAAACAACTTGAGTTACAACCAGCCCTCTGGAATCAATTGAGTTTGAAAGTCAAGGGTCCACTGTATTTCTACCTTAAGCAAGCATAGCACACAGTGCACTTTCTTCTTGGGTTCTATCAGAGAAGGTTGTTTGCTAGACTACCTCAGCTCTGCCAGCCTGTCTTGCCCCCAAGGAAGATGACAAGGCTAGAAAACCTTGACAAAGGAGGTAGTGGTGGCCAGCATAGTAATGGAATTAAAAAATGCTTGAAACAGTTGTAGAAGACAATGGTAGGAGCAAGGTTGAGAGGTTTGGTAAAAGACAAGGGGAGGAACTGGTGTTGATGTAAGCCTGGGAATTTATTTATATGCTCATCTGCCCAAAGTGCTAGAAATCCACAAAGGAAAACATTTGGATAAAATGGGTGGAGCATATATCATATTATATTTTTGATTGATCTTGAGATTCTTAGAAAGTCCTTTTATTGCTATTGCCACTGTTTTAAGGTTCCACTTTTGCTTGTTAACCTCCTAATTAACAAGGTATAAACTCTGAATAGATCTTTAGTTACACTAATCTCTAGGGATCTGACTAAAATTGATTTGCTTTCAATCTTTCTTTTTTAGTTTTCTAGCTATGAACCTGTCTCCTAAAACAATCAGTTTTTGCAGGCTGATTCTACTAGTGGATTATTTCAGATGTTCTAAGAAATAGAATGCTGCATGCTGATGCATTCTAAAACATCATGGAAATATCAATTTTAACTTTAATATGTACACAACCACACAAGTACATGTACATATACATGTGTGTTATTAGTTTTGTATGTGTCTCTAGCCATTAAATCTTCATGTTACAAAAAATGAAAAATATCAACTAATTAAAGTTGAAACTGGCTTCTCTCTTCTCAGAAATTAAAAAAAAATTGTATACAGCAGATGCATTATTCATGAATGGTATTTTCGTGAAAGGAAACAGAAGGACCTAATGTCTGTGATGTTCATACAGTAAACAAGGAAATGCCAAGTTTAACCAACTGCTCAAAACATTTTGTGGGGGCTCAGCACATCTTTTACATAATATGTCAGATTTTAAGCTTGATTTATTGTTTCAGTTTGCATCATAAACAGAATGGAGATGGTTTTCAGAACAAATAAAAAGACATTGAGTGTATATATAAAACTTAATAAAATTGCAAAGGTAAATATGAAAAGCAAACAAGAAATTTGATTAAACAGCTAACAGGAATGGTGACAATAAAATGCTGATTTGTTCCATGACAGTGGGATTAAAGTGCATGAACACTATAATTTTAAACATGCATGTAAACCTTTTAAACCTGTTGCTTATAGAAACTCCTAGAATAGTTATTTATAATTATCAAAAATGTTAAAGCTTTACTACCTATGGGCCTTACTTTCTAAGGCTATCACAGGCTTGCGCTAACAGCGCAAGCCTGTGATAGCTAGCGAAGGTAGCGCATGCCTGCGCTACCTACATCGGGGTGGAGTTGGCCCCAGAAGAGGAGGATTCGCTGCCTATTTTGCGCCTAATAACTACACCTTCTATGGTGTAGTTATTGGGCGTGATACCGGCAGCAATCACACTGCGGAGGTGCGATCGCTGCCGGCTAGCGCAGGACCACCCCCCATTTCGGCCCCCCGCCCCTCATTACCGCATTTTTCTAAAGTACCGCAGGCCTGCGATACTTTAGAAAATGAGGCCCTATGTGTATTCAGATGAACAATATTTTCATTATTTTGCAAGCAACATAGCTCACAATACATATGTAGTAAAAACTGAAATAGGGTTGAAAATATTAATATAATCTGATTTGTTTATAACTCCAATGCTATTACTGGGATAAAGAGCAATAAATTTGCATCATCATTCTATTTCTTGCAAATTGCTAGTAAATACTTTGTGTATGGAGGTTTATTTATTTAATCTCCATGCTAGAAAAGCAAAAATAAAATAAAATAAGTAACTGAATTAAAATTGATATTTTCATAAAAGTATCTCCCTAGGTAGGTATTTGTATCCCTATGGTTGGCCCACCTAGTAAATCTAGGTGAGGGTTAGGTATCAGTGTAGGGGGTTAGGGGCCCTTTTGACATTCAATGTTAGATGTACGAACAGAACAGTGGTCTCTTGTGAACATTTGATGACCCTCGGAGTG
Source organism: Rhinatrema bivittatum (assembly GCF_901001135.1). Lineage (NCBI taxonomy): Eukaryota > Metazoa > Chordata > Amphibia > Gymnophiona > Rhinatrematidae > Rhinatrema > Rhinatrema bivittatum. The sequence continues at coordinate 551,085,972 of NC_042616.1, read as the reverse complement.
AGGAAACTCACTCCAAGATGAGATTTGTACAATGTTCTCTCCACCTAGCTTGATGTTACCCAGGTAGAGAGTCCATCACTGATACCTAACCCTCACCTCGATTTACTAGGTGGGCCTACCATAGGGATACAAATACCTACCTAGGGAGATGACATTATGGCTAGTCTCTGTCTCTGTCTCTCTCTCTCTCTCTCTCTCTCTCTCTCTCTCTCTCTCTCTCTCTCTCTCTCTGTCACATCCCTGAAGGCTAGTAGGATGCTCTGGGAGCTTCAATTCAAAAAGGTGTTGTTATCTCTGTGCAATAGCTCTTCACAGCCAGGCAAACCCAGCCCACTCCTCCTACTTTGGTGCTATTGCATGCATTAAACACATTTTCGCATACGGTAAGGGCCTATAACATGCGTTAACGGGGCTTAACGCATGCAAAAAAGCCTTAGCACATTTTGATAAATGACCCCCTAAGAAACATACCAGATTTATGATTTCATCAGTTGCTATGATTCTTTACCTTTTTTAAATCAACCATTGTGCAAATTCTGAAATGAAGCAATTTTTATTTTAATGCAGATTTTACAAATACAACAAATACATTTGTATGACAATAAAAGGGTTATTCTGGCCCCAAAGACAATACAAAAAAATCTAAGTGAAATCAAATATAGGTAAAATAAAAGTATTAAGTAAACTTGGGAGAGTGTGGCAAGGCTTTAGATGGTTAAAAATATATATGTAAAAAAATAAATAATAAAAATTATAAAAAATTACCCAAAAAGATGAAATCAATTCAAGCTACCATACCATTAGGAATAAAAGAATCAAATAAGCAAGCAAAAGATAAATGTTTTGAGGAAAAAAGAATCACCAGAGGAAATAAGTTAATTATCTTGTTTGAGATTCTTTCATCTTTTAAATAAATCACCTAGTTATTCAAGAACAAATACAAATATTCAAATGTCCACCATTTAACATGATATTGCATTAGAAAACTGTACCAACATCAGAAACGTTTTCACAAAGTTGCAGAAATCACCTTCTTCTAGTTTGCATTTCTCTTTCTATTTCAGGAAAAAGCCTGGCCTTGCGTCCCAGAAGAAAAAGGTCTTTCAGCAGATGCATTATCAGAGTTCACTTCATCCCCTTCAAATGGCATATTTTTTAAAGTGATGTGTCTCTGTGACAAAAGGAGAAGGTATTTTCTCTCAAATAAGATGCTTGACTAATGGTTAGGGTAGGGAAGGGGCAGAACCTCCTGGCTTCTACAGGACTTTAGCCATGTATGATTTTAAAAAGTATATTTGTGAAACTTTTTCCATATCTGAAAGGTTTAGAACACAGAAATTTCTAAGTATGACCAAAGATTTTAAATCCTCCAACATATGACTTATTGCCACACTGGGGCTTATCTACTAAAGGTTTTCTTCCACATTCAAGCTGATACAATATCATTGTGTAAAAAATATGCATCCAAATTGGGCGCATGTTTTTTAAATGCACACACCTCCACCTCTCCTTGGCACTTGATGCAATAGGTAAATGAGCTACCGTGCTAAAAGGGACTAGCAATGGATAATTTGTGCGTCCCTAGAACTTTGCATCGTGTTCCCAGGAGAGTTGCTGTGCATCCACAACAGCCTGGCCAGAGATCGCACCCCACACTCCAGAAGAGCTGATTCCAATTGGTCCTTTTCACTGACACTTGTCAGTGAAAGGGACAAATTCCCTTTCAGGACAACCTTCTGAAAGAGGATTTGCCCTTTCACTGACATATGACAGTGAATGGACCAATCAACAGTAAGTGAAAGAGTAAATAAATTAATATTAAGTGCCCAACACTTAATATTATTCACTCATTCAATTGGGCCAGAACTCCTATTTAGCATCATGATGATACTTATAGGAGTAACCACAGAAAGCAGGATTTTTGTTTTTTGTGAGCCCTTGAGCACGGCATGCTTTAATGCCTGCTCCCGGGCAGGTGTTAAATTTGCTGTTAAAATGGGCGCCTTAGCCGCACACAATTTTTAGCATTTCAGGATAATAGGTAATAGCTCATATACATGGAATTTGCACATGATTAATGCTACATGTTCGATTGGATGTGTGTTTTGGATGCTCTAATCCCCATATTGCATTGGCTATAAGTCTAGAACATCTAAAACACATGTCCAACCATGTGTTAAGCAGCACGTTGACCTGAGCATCCATATTGCATCAGTCTGTTTGTGTCTATGGGAAAAATGCTTAGCAAATAGGGCCCATTTTTTCTTATCAAAACATACATGTTAGCTTGCACTATATTAAAGCTCCTCTGGCAATACTTTTATGTTTTAAAAAGTAGAAACATCCAATTGAATATTTCTATTTTGGAACCTCCGTTACCACCAGAGGCTCTTCTCATCACTCTCTGCCTGCATCAAATGCCTGTTCAACCTTCTGGCCTCCCAAAGGACCCCAGTGATGATCGCGCTGAGCTGTTCCCCCCCCCCCCCCCCCCCGGCTGCCGCACCTGACTTCATCAAAGCGCGCCGAGAGAGTCATAAGCGCGGCGCAGGGCCCAGGTTGAGTTGTCCTGTGACATGCCAGCCTGCCTCCGTTACCACCAGAGGCTCTTCTCATCAATCTCCGCCTGCATCAAACACCTGTTTAACCTTCTGGCCCCCCCGAGGACCCCAGTGATGATCGCACTGAGCTGTTCCTCCCCGGAGGTGCTGCGTGCTGGTGTCACGCCCCAAAGGCGCACGACAAAGGGGCATGCCCCTTTGTAAGCCCCTTCGCACACCCCCAGTCTATCCAACGGAAAAAGCTTGCATACATTTTGGAGTGACAGACAATGACAAACACCGAGCAAACTATTTATCCAATTTCAGTCTGTTCGAACAAGGGGAAGTATGGTATCAACATCTTAAGAAAACCGAAGGAGCAATATAACACAGGAAAAGTAAGAAGTACGAACTTAAATAATCTTATTCAGCCAAAAATAACTAACATCACAAACATGAATAACCTTTTCATGATAACATTTCTACTGGCGAACGCACAGTCAGTGACTAGGAAATTACCAATTATCTCGGACTTATTACATGATATTAAACCTAGTTTATTTGCAATTACTGAATCGTGGTTAAAAAAATCGGATACAGTCTTAAAGAATCAGATAGCGAATAAGAATTACAATGTATTTTCGATCCCTAGATTACAAAGAAGAGATTGTGGATTAATACTAATTATAGAAAAGAAATTTAACTGTAAATTATTGCCACTAGAAGCTCTTGTGAATCACGAAATTGCTGTTTTCAATATGGATTATTTTCAAATTTGTCTTATATATTGTCCACCTACCCTCTTGGATCTTAATATTTCACCTTTACTTGAATTTTTTACAACTAATATAAATCCATCCAAACCTACTATCATACTGGGATATTTTAATCTCCACATGGACATCCAACCATTATCAAACACCTGTCAGACATTGACTGATGCAATGAATGTGCTAGGATTCAAGCTAATCACAGACAAAATCACACACAAAGCAGGTATTCATTAGACCTTACATTTATTAACAGTAGTTCACTAGAAAATATAGACACAAATTATTCTCAAATCCCATGGTCAGATAATTTCCTCATCCAATCAACAATTAAATATACAGGTTTAATAGAAGAACACAGAGAGGAACCGATTATATTTAACTATCATCCAGCTTTCAAATTTGAAACACTACAAGACGAATTACAGGAGAATTTACTAAAAATTAATTATACCAATAGCTCTACAGCAATAACCTCATGGTTGAACATGACTACTAAAGTAGCAGATAAAATAAATCCAATAGAAACTAGTTGTATAAAAGAATCAAAACAAACAATCCGCTGGTATAATCCGCAAATAAAGGAAGTTAATTGGAAACTTAGAAATAAGGAAAAAGAATGGAAAAAGAATAAAACAGATGAAAACTTAACAAAATACCGAACCTGTCTTGCTTTCTACAAAAAATTAATTCTAAACTAAAAAAATAAATATTACAGTTCTAAAATAGAAAAGTTTACTAATAACTCCAGAACTTTGTTTATCATTGTTAGAAACCTTACTAATGAAACAACTACTACCCCTCAGAACCTACCCGAGAACCAGTGTAATGAAGTAGCTCTGTTTTTTAAAGATACAATTGTAAATTTAAGAAGTAAAATCAATAATACCGCAAAACAAGAGATAAATATATGTATTTATTTATTTATTTATTTTATTTATTTTTAATTTTTATATACCGAAGTTCTTGTAGGGGCTACAAATCACTCCGGTTTACATAAAACGAAGAACTGCTCAACAGAGAGCGGAGCTTTACATGGAACCGTATAACATATGGAACAGTATAACTGGTTGACAATTTAACATAGTACTAATTAAAGTAATATTTTAACTGGTAATAAATAAAGAAAGAAATATAATATTTTAACTAAGAAGTATGACTATTTAACGTTGCAATAAATAAATATAAAATACGCAATGCCAAATAAATATATATGAAATAAAGTGAATTTTTGAGCTCAAAGATAATTGTCCAGTTTCAGATTCTTAAAAGTGTACAGTGTCCATAGTTAAGGGATATCTGGTAATTGGGAAGTCTGTCAGTCAGGGTAAGATAAAGCGTCTGGGAAAGCTTGTTGGAAGAGAAAAGTCTTCAGTCTTTTTTTGAATTCTTGATGACTGGGTTCTAGTCTAAGATCTGGGGGAAGCGTGTTCCACTGGTGTGGGCCTGCTGAAGATAGCGCTCGTTTGCTCAGTGATGATTTTATTTGCGGAGCATGCAGTGTTCCTCTGTATGCGCTTCTGATTGGTCTGGAGGAAGTGTGCGGTTGGAGTTGAGAGCTTAATGTAATAGGGGCTAGATTGTTCGTCGCTTTGTGGATGATAGTGAGTACCTTATAGAGTATCCTTTGTTTAATGGGGAGCCAATGTAAGTTCCGAAGGATTGGGGTGATATGATCTTTTTTGTTAGTGCTGGTTAGAATTCTAGCCGCTGAATTCTGCACCATCTGTAATGGTGTGATAGTGTTGGCGGGAATACCTAGTAGCAGGGAGTTGCAGTAAATATATGTCCCAGAGACCTAATGAAATGGTCTTCCTTTGATGAAGTTTCAAGTACAGAAGTCGAACTTATGTTAAAAAATTTAAATCCTGCTCCTCATATGCTTGACACCATACCCATCACCGATTTTAAAACTATAGCTGATGTGGTTGCCCCTGCAATAGCGACCTTAGAGAATCCAGGCCTAAATTATGTAAACCAGAGCAAGAGTCAGGAATATTGCCCTCCTTCCAGCTATATCTTCCCATAAGACATAAGGGGCCAGACCCCACCCTATCAGTCTCCCAGATAGAGAGGGAAGGCAGGGTCTTGAAAATAAAATCAGAGTAGATTTCAAAAAATGTTGTTTTTCCAATGTATTCTTTAACAAGAATATAGCAATTAGTAGAAAAAAAGTAACTATTATGCACTTTCAGTAAAACATAACTGATAAATGCTTTTTTATAGATATTAAATCCTTTTGCCAAGCATTTCTTTTATCTGACTGGTGTAATTATCAGATAAGGATAAGATGTTGTACTTTGATATGCCTTTTGTTTTTAATATGTGTTGGTGTAAATTATCAATAATTTGATTCTTTGTTAATTTATTTCTTTCCAGATGTAGCAAACATTCTTATGGATGTTGCATAAAATACATTGTTTTTATTGATTGTTCTTGTATCTGGCTTCTCCTTGAAGAGATTTGTTTGTTTCTCTCAGTTTTTTTCTTTTCTCCTTTTTGTCTGTGTTGTCTTATTTTGTTTTTCTCTTTCCTGTGTCGAACTATTATTCTCTACTTTCTTTTCTCTATATCGTTCACTGTTTTCTGATGTGCTTCTACAATTCTGTGTCTCTGAATTCTTAGTTTAGCTAGATTTGTATTGCAGCTTATGTGTCTAAAATTAGCTGTAGTCTAATGATTTATATAGCAAGGGGATATGGCTGGTTGATTCACCTCCTCACTGATGTTCGTGGAGGTGACTATTGTGGCTTCCTATAATGGCTTGCAGAGCTGAGTAGCACTTGTCTCTCACTCTGTCTCAGGATCTTATGAGTGTATTATGTCCTGTTGTCCTCTTCTCTGGTATATCTTCTTTAACTATGCTTTAATTAAAATAACAAAGTGTATGCTATTTGCACTAGCCACACTATCCTTCTAATGATGTTACTATATATGTACCCTGGGTGTTGTGTTTAGTCTAACTAGGTGCTATGGAAGAACAAATAATTTAATTTACCTTAATCTTGCTACAGCAGAGAGGGGATGAATGTAAGATGATAGTGCATATGTTAATTCACTCCTTCACTCTCTCTCTCTCATGCTGTCTCTGTTCTTTTATGGAAATGCCATATCTTCCATAATATCCTTCAGAAGTCAATTTTCAAACACCAATAGTGACTTTCCTTTAACCGTCTTATAATTCTAACAGACAGTTAGTATTAATTCCTTGAGCAGAACCTGTGTTAATTTTCTCACTTATTCCTTTCCAATGAATAACTGATTTTAGAGGCACATGCTTTACAACCAGCTGGATCACCTTTGCCAATTTTATTTTAGTGCTGGTATTAATTAAATGTAAATACTCTTTTAGCATTTTCTTAATAGAATATGCACCTTTTTGTTTCTCAGTCTTAGGCCTAGATTAATTTAGACGGGATATTTTATTGTGGGAGGGGACCAATATTGAGGGGAGCATTCCCTTGATATTTTGACTGTCCCCTACAAAATACTGTGGCAGTATTGCCACATTCTTTTTTTTTTTTTTTCATTCTTTATTTATCATTTTCAAGTTACAATTTAAAGACATTACTTTAGGTAGTTTACAAACTTTGGATATAAATAAAATAAATACAGGTGAGAAATAACCTCAAAAAGAAAGAAATAATCCAATATCCAATTACTCTAATGGAAAAATATTTATACAATATAATAATTGTAAACTCTACCTATTGATTTTTAATTACTAATCCAAGAAAATCAAAGTAGGGTTGAGGGCATTAGAAAAACAAAGTGAGAGTTTCTAAGGAATCTAATGATCAAAATAGGCTTTAACATAGAACAAACTGGAGCCTAACCTAAATGCCCCTTAATCAGCCGGGGAAGACGTAATAGGCCTACGGGCATCCAAGAATTGCCGGAGCTGCTCTATTTGAAAAAAAATAAAGAATTAATCTCCCTTTTTTAAACAGCACTTACAAGGATATCGAAGTGTAAACACATATCCTAGAGCTATAACATCCTGCCTTAAAGAAATAAATTATTTCCTTCTAATCTGTGTAATTTGAGCCAGATCCGGATATATTCTAACGGCTTGTCCATAGAACATTAAAGGAAATTTTCTGAAGAAATTCCGCATCACACCATTCAAATCTTGGACAGTGATAAATGCCACAAGTAAAGTATTTCGTTCTAGCACATCCGTTTCAGAATTTTCTAGGAAGCTGGTTAAATTCATTGGAATGGATGAAACCGGAGCAATCCCTGTAGTGGAAGGTCTGTTATTCAGAAACCTGCAAAAATTTATTGAAGGCATATCAGCATCGGTGTATCCCAGACCTTCCCTAAAGAGTCTCTTCAGAGTAATGAAAGGAATTTCACCAGCTACCTTTGGAAAATTTAATATACGTAGGTTAAGATGTCTGATGTTATTTTCTAGGAATTCCAAGCGTCGGGAACAGGCCATCTGTTCTCTTATTACTGCTGCGTTAACAGCCTGAAGAGACTGAATTTTACGTGCAGCCTCTGAAATTTTATTGTTAGTCTCTGTGGCCTGTTCTTGTATTCCTAGTATCTTTTGCTGGAAATTGTAATTTAAGGAGTCCATTTTCTTTTCCAGCCGTTTCATAGATTGCCCCTGTCCTACCATCAAGTCCCACAGTGACTCCAGGGTCACTGCCTCCGGTCTAATAGGTGGACTGAGGGACTCACCAGATTCGCCGAGTAGTGTTGTTATCGGGGCTTTGTCTGCCGACGCCTCCTCCTGCTCTCCTTCCCCTCGGGAGGCTTCCAGGCTCGCGGTCCCCGCAGCTATCACACCGGCAAAGCTCTCTCCTGCCTGTGCGTGCTCCTCTGCTCTCGGCGTTCTCCCCGAGCCACTTTCCACCCCCCCATGCGCGCTGGCCGCGTCATCAGCCAGCGTCTGGGGAGCGACTCGGTCGGTGTCTCTCTGTGCCAGAGGCGGTCTGACTTCGGGGCTGAGGGACGCCTCGTCTGTAGGAGCACCCTGCTCTCCCCCGCAGGTGCTCAGGTCCGATTCATCGGCTCCTTCCTCCTGTTCCAGCTGTTTCATGAACCGTACGATGTCCAACTGCCCCGGAGGAGGTAAGGAATCTGGTGGGAAGATCCTCACCTTCCCCTTTCTTTTAGAAGGCATAACTTTTGATGAAACAGAAAAAGAAGAAAAGGTTCGGGGGAACAGTGTTCAGCGACGCGTTCAGAGACGTGTCTATGCCGCCTGCCACGTTCTTTTGTCTCATGGAAAAGGTCCTTGAGATAAAAGAAGTGGCAGGAGCCTTGAAAACATGTGATGGTGGCTCCTAATGCACAGGACTACCAGCACTTTAAAGGGTCATGTGACCAAACACAACCCCCACCAAAGTTGAAATAAAGCAACCAGGGGTCTTACAAGACCCCTTTCCCATACCAGGACTACCATTTGAGGTGGCCCCACAAAAATATGTATAAAAATAGAGAAAAGCTAGCATGCAGCAATGTCCTGCCCCCCAGGTCAAACCCTTGTCCATTCAATCCTACCCGTGGTCCAAAAGCTTACTCTTTCCTTAATGCAACTGCCCCACTGCCTAGAAAAGTCCTTCCAAATCCCCTGTTCCCCTCTTTCCATTAAAAGCATATCCAAGTAGAGCCCCCTCCTCCCACAATCCCCCAAAATAAACTTGGTGGGCTAGTGCCCCCCACTCTGGACTCCCCCAGACTCACCAAACTCCCCTTACCTTCAAAATAATCACTGGCATTCAATGGATGACCATGGGTGCCCCCTAGACCCGGGTTCAGTTGATGCCATTTTACAAAATGGCACTGACAGGCCTTTGTCCCTACCATGTGATTGGGTGCTGACTGGGCCAGGAACAAAGGGGCACCCTGGTTCCTCCACTGAGTACCAATCATTTTTTTGAATGTAAAGGTTGGTCAGGGGGACCAAGGGGTGGATCCAGATTGGGGGGGAGGGGGGCACAAGCCCACCATGGTAATTTTGAGGGGTTGGGGCAGGAGGGGAGCCTTACTGGGATATGTCTAATGGAAAGGGGAAGCCAGGGGATAGGGGGTTTGAATTATGGAGAGGGATAAGATTTTGGGCCTCTAGGATACGCTAGACATTTTAATCATGGACGCGGTTACACAGATATGTTTTAAAATGCACCAACTGTGCATATGTATGCTCCTAATTTTAAGAAGTTACTCTAGGTCAGCTAGTGCACATGTGTCTTTAATAGGACCATATCAGCTTTTACACATGTATGTCAGCAAATTTTGTAATATGCTTGTTCGGGGGACATTCCCAGTTTTCCAATTAGTATACCAGTTTGTCCAGTTATTAGCGAGGACTTTCAGACCCCTCTAGTTCTTCATCCTGCATATTGCTCAGTTGACCTGGATCCTTCTCTCTGCCCTATAAGCCCTAAAACTTGAGATATACAGACTTGCTCCTCATCAGGTCAGTAGTAAAGCGACATGGATATGCAGTGTATACACACACTGTGGTTTCCATTTTTAAAATTTGGAGTTATGTGCATAAATCTTGTCCCTGCTCTGGAAATGCCCATGCCTCACCTTTTTTCTATCCCCTTATTCATCAAACAAGCATGGGTACATATGCATGTATTTTGGGGCTTTTTAAAATCCGTGTTGCTCACGTGCAGCCCAAACATGCATGTGTATGGGCATTTTTGCATGAGGCAACACTTTTACAAGTGACCTGTCTGGGAGCAGAAGCCCAACTGGGAAACAGACAGTCAAGGGAGGTCACTGGAGGGCCTAGACATGACAGGACAAGACACAGAGTACAGACAGACAGAATAGACCCAAACAAGACAAGAATAAGGCAAGGAGAATAGACAAGAGACAAGACAAGGCAGGGTAGCCAGGTAAGAATGCCTAAACAGGACAGTAACTATATACAGAACAATGGGAAAGTTAAACAGCAAAGATCCAAGAACAAAGATCAAAGAACAATAGTAAGGTTATACAGACAAGAGCACAAGAAATGATGATCAAAGGAAAAGAGGAGATTTTACACTGAGGAAGGGAGTATACTGTGAAAGAGGTTTTTATAAGTCTAGCCTTGCTGCATCATGCAACCTTCAAGGCAGTGGCTAGAGTGGGTCTGGGTGTGCACAGTGAGAGTCCCTGCTGGTGGGGGTGGCTGTCTAAAAGCCAGGTTTGTTACAATTTCTAAGTCAGCTATGTTATTTTACTTACATTGTTTTTATTATGCAATAGCTGCTTTGCAGGTATTATGCAATTTTATGTTTGCAAATATATGAACAGCAGCTAATTGTTATAGGGGACAACTGTTATGCAAATATAATGCTACCCAGGGATACATTCTGGGGCCACTGCTTTTTAATATATTTATAAATGAACTAGAAATGGGAACAAGTGAGGTGATCAAATTTGAGGTTGACACAAAAGTATTCAAAGTTGTTAAATCACAAGTGGATTGTGAGAAATTGCAGGGGGACCTTGAAAAACTGGGAGACTGGGCATGCAAATGGCAAATGAAATTTAATATGAAGAGATACAAAGTGATGCACTTAGGGAAGAGTCACCCAAATTAGAGGTACAAAATGCAAGGTTCCACATTAGGGATCACCATTCAGGAAAATAATCTAGGCATTATTGTTGATAATACATTGAAATCTTCTGTTTAGTGTGCAGCAGCAGCAGCAGCCAAGAAAGCAAGTAGAATGCTAGGAATGATTAGGAAAGCAATGGAGAGTGGAGACTAAAACAATGAATATCATAATGCCCTGCTAGAAGAAGGTCTTATACCCTTAAATTAGAAAAAAAAAATCTGTTAAATATAAATGTGATTGTCCAATAATCTAGACTTATATATAAACAATTTAACTATGCAATCTTTTTTTTAGATGTTGTTGCATTGATAAACCATCCTTTGTACTCTGGAGTACTTTTGCAAACAATTTTTATCGACATTTTGCATTGATGAAATTACCATGTTTTGGAATAGTTTTACAAACTGCATGGAACAAATGCACAATTTTGAAGGCTGCCTAGAAATACATATAATGGTCCATTTTTATGAAAGAGCAGGAAAAATTATTTGGTTTCCTTTACTTAGCTCAATGGTTCCTATTGATTTACATTCACAAAAAGCGGGGAGTAGCTTGCTTGTTACGGCGGTTACTACCCCAAACCAAATAAGCCTGATACTTCACTTTCAATGCATATCCAGCCTAGCTTTCTGCTCCAAAGGCAGGGGAGAAAGACTGATACTTCACGCATATCCAGCATAGCTCTCTGCTTCAACGGCTGGGGAGAAAGATTGATATTTCACGCATATCCAGCATAGCTCTCTGCTTCAATGGCAGGGGATAAAGTCTGATACTTCACTTTCAGTGCATATCCAGCATAACTCTCTGCTTCAACAGCAGGGGGAATGAAGAAAAGTGGATCTATATACAGACAACAACCAACAAGGACTGAATTACATAGTCTGGGTAAACAAAATAAGCATGGGTTTAGCTTGCTTATTGCGGCGGTAACTACCCCTACTAATTAAGCTAGATAGTTCACTTAGATGCAGCTCCAACACTGCTCTCTACATTAATGGTGGGGGTGGAAGGGAAATAGAACCAAAAGGTTACTAAGAGCCAAGAGTAACAGATAAGTATGAGAAAAAAAAAGTGCGAAGCTTGCTGGGCAGACTGGATGGGCCGTTTGGTCTTCTTCTGCCATCATTTCTATGTTTAAGTTATAGAAACACCTGATTTCTCATGTCAAGCATGTCAGAAGGTGAAGAGGATCCTTCCTGAGAGACACAACTGACGACTATTTTCTAGAGGTGAATTGTGTGCCTGATCGTCTTAACGATCGGGTTCGGCTGGAGGGAGAAAAAAGTCTGATCGCTGAACGATTCCGATTCACATCGTTAATTTTTTTTTTTTTAGTGAGGCCCGACCCTTTAAAATTGACCCCTTACCTTCCCCCACCCCCCCGAACCCCCCAAAACTTTTTACGAGTACCTGGTGGTCCAGTGGGGGCGCGGGGACTGATCTCCCGCTCTTGGGCCATCAGCGCCATTTTGACTGCCACTCAAAAATGGTGCCGATGGCCCGATTAAAAAAAACCCCACCCGACCCTTTAAAGATGACCCCTTAGCTTCTCCCACCCTCCCGATCCCCCCAAAACATTTTAAAATTACCTGGTGGTCTAGTGGTGGTCCCGGGAGCGATCTCCCATTCTCGGGCCGTCGGCTGCCAATCATAAAGATGGCGCCATCTTTAAAGATGGCTGCCACAAAAAGATGGCCGCCCCAAGACCTGCCAAACGTCCTTGCCCTCTCCATGTCACTGAAACCGACCAATAGCAGCGGTCGGTCCCAGTGACATAGTGAGGGCAAAGGGCCGTCGGCGCCATTTTGATTACTGGCAGCCGACGGCCCTTTGCCCTTACTATGTCACAGGGACTACCGCTACCATTGGTCGGTCCCAGTGACATAGTGAGGGCAAAGGACCATCAGTGCCATTTTGATTACTGGCAGCCGACGGCCCAAGCCCAGGAGATCGCTCCCGGACCGCTCCTGGACCCCCGCTGGACCACCAGGGACATTTGGCAGGTCTTGGGGGGTCAGGAGGGTGGGGGGTTGTAGTAAATTAAGTCGGCAGGTCTTGGGGGGGTCAGGAGGGTGGGGGGTTGTAGTAAATTAAGTCGGCAGGTCTTGGGGGAGTCAGGAGGGTGGGGGGGGGGGGGTTGTTAGATTTTTAGGTTTTTTGTTTATATTCGCTCCATAAGACGCACATACATTTTCCCCCCACTTTTGGGGGAAAAAAAGTGCGTCTTATGGAGCGAAAAATACGGTAGATTTTCGCTCCTAATATGTTTCACAGAGGATATTCCTAATTTTTTCTGTAGTTAGGAAGAACAAGAATTATTTGTATTGTATTTCAAAATGATATTATGTATATTTCTTATTTAAATGTTTCTTTCTTGTTCTGTTATTACTGTCTTGGTAATTATGACTGTATAAACTGAAAATTCATAAATAAATTGAAAAAAATTGAAAAAAAAGAAAAAAAAAAGAAACTCACCGAACACATATGGATTACCACTATCCACTCTCCGGTGCCCTTACTGTTCTGTCCGTCGGTTCCCGATGCCCTCTCTCCACCCTCCTCACCTCTTTGTTGCCTCCCTCTTTGCCCACGGGAAGATTGGTTGCCGTGGCGTTCCTCTGCCGAGTTCCTCCGGCGTCCCCGGACCGGCTCCATGCTGCAAACCGCCTAGAGGCCTAGAGGCCTCTAGGCGGTTTGCAGCATGGCGGTTTGCACCTCTAGGCCTGGAGGCCTAGAGGCGCGAGCGCGGCACGGCCCTGACTGAAGTACCGGCAATGGCGCAAACCTCGGGGGCGTCCCCGAAGATGACATCACCCGCGACGGATATTTAAGGTCTTAGAATTTGCTAACCCATGGAGTTAGCAAGGATATGGATTTTTTCTATCTAAGCTACTCTGCCTCCTCAGACTAACCAGGGGTACCCGCTCCGAGGGGGCCTCGCTCTCTCTCCTACTTTGTAGATTGCAGTCTGAAACCGGTACTCGCTCCTTAAGGGCCCTTGTTCCCAGACTTCTTCAAATTCACTTCTGCCTGGAAGTCAGCACTGCCTACTACATCTGTGAGTTACCATCGCTCTCTCAGAGCTTTCCCTGGAACCAGGTACTCGCTCCTCGAGGGCCTATACATTCCAGCTCCTGGGCTTCTTTGAGACATTGTGTGAGTCTTACCATCTGGTTCGGTACATGAACTCTGCTTACTCTGCCTACTCACTATATTTCAGTTTCTCTACAGCTCAGCCTCCAGGGATCACTGTTCCAGCTTCTGAGGGACTACAGCCCAGCCGGGCATTCCAGCTCACTACTGCCACCTCGGGTGGTTCGGTATACTGTCTAATAAAAGAACTAGTGTGTGTTTGTCTCCTAACTCTGAGCCTGACCGGTGGTCCCTCTCGGGGTCTTCCCCGAGGACGTGGTCATCTGCCTCTGGTCCAAGGATCCACCCACAACTCTCCTAAAATACTACAGATTGCTAACTACCAAGCAGACTGTTAACTCCGAACTGAACAGATTGCTAACTCCACACGGAGAACACATCAGATTGCTAACTCCTATCTGATTGCTCCTCTCATCAGATAGCAGTTTCATTACACTTACTACTCTTGTCTACTCATGGGGAATGACAGTGCCCATCGAGCTACGCACTGGGACTTTGCATGTGGAAACCATCTCATTCCATATATTGGACAAGGCCATTTATCCCATTGTATTGGGATTGCCCTAGCTCCAGCAGCACACTCCAGAGTTTGATTGGCCCACCCTACAGCTCTCTTGTTGGGGCCTAGCTTGCCATGATAACTGCTTGGAACCCATCTCTCCACTGCCTTGTCTGATTAAAGCTCCCTCTCTACCGGATCTTCCACCACAATATGCAACCTTCTCCAATATGTTCTCAAAGTAGGCTACGGACACACTACCTCCTCATTGCTCCTTTAACTGTGCGATAAATCTTCTACCCAACATGAGCCTCCTCGGGGTAGGATCTACCCTCTTTCACAGACTGAGACCCAAGTCATGTTCAAATACATTTGTGAGAACTTGGCCAAATGGTTTATCCAGCCCTCCATGTCCCCAGCAGGAGCAGGGTTTTTCTTCGTTGTGAAGAAAGATGGCTCCCTCCGTCCTTGCAACGACTACCATGGCCTAAACAAAATTACTCTCAAGGATCACTACCCCACTGCCACTCATCTCAGAACCTTTCAATAGGCTTCAAGGAACTAAGATCTTTTCAAAACTAGACTTTCGTGGAGCCTATAATTTGGTCCTGATCCACAAGGGTGACGAGTGGAAGACCGCCTTTAACACATGCAATGGTTACTTTGAATACCTTGTGATGCTGTTCGGGCTTTGCACGGTATTTCAAAATCTGATGAAGAGATATGCTTTACCAGTGTGTGGTTGTATACCTCGACGATATTCTCGTCATCTCTCAAGACTTTCCTAGTCACCGCCAGGATGTCTCTCGTGCCCTCCAATGGCTGTGAGATAACCAACTTTCCACTAAGCTTGAAAAATGCTCCTTCGAACAAGAATCCGTTCCTTTCCTGGGCTAAGTGGTATCCAGTCAGGGGTTTCAAATGGATCCTCAAAAACTAAAGAGCATCCATGATTGGCCTTAACCCACAGGCCTCCTTGGCTTCACCAATTATTATTTCTATTTTATCCATCATTATTCCACGCTAACCGCACCACTTAAGGCCATGACTCGCAAGGGGGCCAACCCCTCCCAGTAGTCGCCCGAAGCTATGACTGCCTTTCAGGACCTCAAGTCTGCCTTCTTGAAGGAACATTGTCTCCGCCATCCAGATCCTACGTGCCTGTTTGTGGTTGAGGTTGACCAACGTTGGAGTAGGAGCAATACTGAGTCAATACTCCCCTACTCACACTCTGCACCTCTGTTCTTTTTTCTCCCGATGCTTCTCGCTGGCGGAACGTAACTACGGCATCGGGGATAAAGAATTGTTAGCCATCAAGCTGGCCTTCGAGGAATGGCGATCCTGGCTTGAAGGCGCACAGCACCAGATTACCGTATACATGGATCATAAAAATCTTGAGTATCTACATCACGCCCAGCGTTTAAACCATCGCCAGGCCCGCTGGTCCCTCTTCTTTATTCGATTCAATTTCATATTGCGTTATCGCCCAGCCAACAAGAATACTCGAGCCGTTGCCCTCGCCAGGTCGTTCATAACCGAGAATGTTTCTGATACCCCTCGGCATATAATAGACCCTGCAAATGTCATTCTGTTTGCCATCTTCCCAGTATATGCCATTCAGATACCAGCCCTCTCCACATTTCTTGTAGACTAGCCACTTTTAAACACATCTAAGCGTGTTAGATGTGTTTAAGCATGTTGAAAAGTGCCTGGTCTACAAGAAACATGGAGACCAGCCACTTTCTGACATGCTTAAACACGTCTAACACAAGAAACGTGAAGAGGGTTGGTATATGAATGGCGCATATGAATATTCGGTGTTGAAACAACTTATGAGCAGAAGACATTATAAGGTGATAAGTCTTGTGGTATACTCAAGGGAGTGATGCTGTTAGCTGGATGAGAAGAGAAAACCATGTGGTTATGTAAGCAGTTTTAAAAATTGGGTACGCATGATGGACCCTAGCAGACAGCAGAAGTATTGGGACATGGTTGAATATACTATTTAAAGAAGCTGAAAAAAGTTCAAGAATATGAGACGGGGATGTGAGTGGAGAACAGGACAATGATTGAATTTCCCTGATGAAGCACCGTAGTATGGGGTAAAACGAGGCTCTCGTCAGATACTCTAAACACAGCAGAAATGGATAGTTTAAACACAGCAGAAATAGCATTTAAGTAGGCAGTTCAATATAGTAAAAATTGTAATGATCCCTGATAGAAAATCAGTGCTTGTTTCAATGATGCTATATTTTAATATGTGGTGGGGTATGTTTTAAATAGGGGAAATGTTTGTATGTGGTGTGGTATGAGTGGTATGAATGAAGGCTAAAGTATGATTTTGGATATTAGATATGGTATATGATTACAATGTTTAAAGATATATAGATTCCTCTATTTATAAAATTATGATCTGTATGTGGTCCATATGCTAAAATGCTTGCTGATTTAAATATATGTTGTATAAATAAAGTATAAGCCAGGGCAATAAATTGCTTTGGATCTCTGATTCTTAATATATCAAATTATTATTTTGGCCTGTGTTCCAGCTCCATGGTCTTCCCAACCATATTCTTTTAGACCGTGGGGTTCAATTCACCACATGCTTTTGGAAATCTCTTTGCAAGAAGTTTAATATTTCCTTAGATTTCACCTTGGCTTAACACCCTCAAGCCAATGGCCAAACAGAGAGGACCAATAGAACTCTAAAGTAATTGTTGCAAGCCAATGTGAGTGTGTGGCAGGACGACTGGGCTGACCTCCTTCCCTGGGTGGAGTTTGCCTTAAACTCCCATCTGTCCACTTCGTTGTCACCCTTCCAGGTGGTCTATGGGTGCCAACCTTTGCCTCCACTGACACTCCCCGTGGCCTTGCCAGTAGGGATGTGAATCATTTTTCTGACAGATGAAAATATCATACGAGATTTTCTCATCTGTCAGATATCAGGGGGTCCCCGAAAGGGATAGGAAAACCCCACAACATTTTTCGTGTGGTTTTCTTATCGTTTTGGGGGAGGGGGAAAGAAAGGGCACACAACCCACCCCGACCATTTAAATGTTATTAGTTAGAATTTCCCACCCTCTTGACCACCCAAAAACTTTCTTAAAGTATCTGGTGGTCCAGCGGGGGTCCTGATGGACTACCAGGTACTTTAAGATCACTCCCGGGACCCCCGCTGGACCACCAAGTACTTTAAGAAAGTTTTGGGTGGGTCGGCAGGGTGGGAGATTCTAACTAATTAGATTTAAAGGGTGGGGGTGGGTTTTTTGTTTTTCTGCTCAGGTGCAGTCGATAAAAAAAACACCATTCAGACTGCAAGAAATTGAATTTCCCGCAGGTCCACTATACTGATACCGGAACCGATTCTGGTACCGATTCACATCCCCACTTGCCAGCAGCACAAGCCACTGCATCAACTGTGGCAGAATACTCAACAACTGCTTAAGCAGGCTGCTCAGAAATCAAAGAAGGCTTTTGATGGTCACCATTTATTTTATATTCCACTTTTCACACTTTTTTCAGTGCTTCAAAGTGGATTATATTCAGGTACTATAGGTATTTCCCTGTTCCCAGAGGGCTTACAATTTAAGTTTGTACCTGAGGCAATGGAGGGTAAAGTGACTTGCCCAAGGTCATAAGGAGCAACAGCAGGATTCACATCCTGGTGTCCTGGTTCATTGCCCTCTGCTCTAACCACTAAGTTACTCCTACCATCACCCAGCACCCCAGTTCCAGCCTGTGGATAAGGTATGGCTCAGTACCAAATTTATTCGGCTCAAGCTGCCTTCAGCCCACTTTGCTCCAAGGTACATTGACCCCTTTCCAGTGCTCTGCCGTCTGGGTCCCATTACCTACCGACTACAGCTGCCTTCCTCGCTCAAGAATCACAATGTCTTTCACGTTTCTCTACTCAAGCCTCTGATTCTCTCCGGATTTTCCAAGAAACCACCAGATCCCTTACCACTTTCTTCTGAAGCAGATGTCACCCATCAGGTCTGAGATGTCCTAGACATTAGCAAACATTGAAGAAAATGGGAATACCTCCTTGCATGGGAGGGCTTTGTGCCTGAGGAGAACAGTTGGGAACCCATGGCCAATATCCTGGACAAGGATATCCTCAAGCCAATGGCCAAACAGAGAGGACCAATAGAACTCTAAAGTAATTGTTGCAAGCCTATGTGAGTGTGTGGCAGGACGATTGGGCTGACCTCCTTCCCTGGGTGGAGTTTGCCTTAAACTCCCATCTGTCTACTTCGTTGTCACCCTTCCAGGTGGTCTATGGGTGCCAACCTTTGCCTCCACTGCCACTTCCTGTGGCCTTGCCGGTAGAGATGTGAATCTTTTTTCTGACGGATGAAAATATCGTATGATATTTTCTCATCCGTCAGATATCAGGGGGTCCCCAAACTCTAAAGTAATTGTTGCAAGCCTATGTAAGCATCCTTGCAAACCTAAATCTCCATGGAGGGGCCTTAAGAGAGGGAGTACTGTGATGCCCGTCGATTGCAGATAGCTGCGACTGCGCTTACTTACATCCTGCATCATTCTCCAGCCCCCCCCCCCCCCCAGGTCTGCTCGCAGCACAGGCCAATCTCTACCGCAGCGTTCCTCATGGCTCCTCGTGGCGGCTGAGATGCCGCCACCAGCTACATTGTCTCAGGGCCTTCCTAGGTCCACGTGTACGTCACCGGGCCCTCCTT
Organism: Rhinatrema bivittatum; assembly: GCF_901001135.1. Classification (NCBI taxonomy): domain Eukaryota; kingdom Metazoa; phylum Chordata; class Amphibia; order Gymnophiona; family Rhinatrematidae; genus Rhinatrema; species Rhinatrema bivittatum. The sequence continues at coordinate 551,066,736 of NC_042616.1, read as the reverse complement.
TGAAGCCTCTTTGGCGGGATCCTTGAAGGCATCCTTACTTGATGTTGTTATCGGATCAAGCTCCACCTTCACCCTCAGCAGCCGACTTGGTAACAAGTTCCGTACTTCTCTACTAGCTCCTGTTCCATGTTCCGGTGACTACGCTATTGGACTCCATTGGATCTTGGACTCTCCAGTAGTGCTCTCACGGGGACTTGTCTCCTGGCCTCCCCTGATCCTCGGGCTGGCCCTGCATTTCCTGTAGTCCTACTTGTTATGTTTTGTAAGGTTTGGGTGGACCCTTGGACACTGTGTCAGCTGACCATGCCCATGGGGGGAAGTCCTGTGAGGGTCCACAGGTCAGGCTCAGCTCTGGACACACAAACACAGATTATATCTTTATTTACACAGTTTGTGAAGCCATCAGAGGTGGCGGTAGTGAGTAGAAGATGGAGCCCAGTTGGGCTAGTATTCCTCAGGGCGCTGGAACAGTGGTTCCTCCGGTAGCAGTGCTGTAAAGAAAAGAACTGAGAGAATGAGTACAATAAGACATTCACAGAGTCCCCAGTATGGAGAAGCTCCGAAATAGGGAGAGCTGGCCCTCGAGGAGTGAGTACCAGATTCCTGGGAGCAGAGACTTGTTGGCAAGTACTCACACAGCAGTTCCACGTAGGAAATGGCACTGGCGCTGGAACGGAGGCAGGCCCTCGAGGAGCGAGTACCTGGTTCCAGGGAAACAGATGGTGTCTGTAGCGAATTCTTCCAAGTAGAAGAGGAGATGGACACAGGCAGTGAGTCAGAGAACATGGGCCCTCGAGGAGCAAGTACCAGTTCCTGATAGCAACCTGAAAGAAGCAGAGAGGCCCCCAAGGAGCAGGTACCCCATTAGCAGAAAAGAATTCAATAGAAGTTGGAGGCAGAGTAGCTGGGTACGGAGAGCGAATCCCATCCATAGGAAATCCCTTACTAACTCAACAGCTAGCAATAAACAGTAGGCTTAAATGTCCAGGCTGCGTGACATCATCACAGGGGGACGCCCTTGAGGTTTGCGCCATAGAGGAAATAAGAATGAGGGTCACGTGGCACGTGCGCCCTATGGTACCTGAGAAGCATGGTGGAAGGCAGTGCCCAAGCTGGTCCGGGGTTGCTGGAGAGGATGGCGGGCAGACGCCACGGCAGCCAGACATCCACAAGGAGCAGGAAGAGTGGCAGAAAAAAAAAAGTAGGTGGAGTGAAGCCATCAGGCAGCGACGGTTGCAACACTACTCTGCAAGGCTCCCCGCTCCTCGGGGCTGCCCCTGAAACATCCTTACCACTTGGGAGTTACTCTAGCGCCTCCCCACTCCTCGGGGCTGTTTCTTTCTATTTCACAAGAGACTTTCAGCACCTTCCCGCTCCTCGGGACTGTGTCCTTGTGCTTACTATGACTGTCCATGCCTCCCTGCTCCTCGGGATCATGCTTCCGTGCTACAAGACTACTTGCACTTCCCTACTCCTCGGGGCTTTGCTTCTCTATCTTCAGAGACTGACTCTGCACTTCCCTGCTCCCTGCTTCTCTATCTTCAGAGACTGACTATTTGCACTTCCCTGCTCCTTGGGGCTACCTACATCATCATCAGAGACCTGACTTAGGCTTCCCTGCTCCACTGGTTCGCCTGCATCACTAAAGCCGCACCTCTCTCGCTCTGCAGCCCCACCCCTCGGGGGGGGGGGGTGTCTCCGCTATCCCTTCTGCACACCAGTCTCAAGCTTCCCACTCTACGGCCTGCCTGGAGCCTTCCCCTCCAGGGGTCTCAGTCAAGTTATTATCAGCAGTCCACTTGTCTACTGGGGAATCCCTCCTGGCTCCTCGGGACCTCTCCACAGCCTTACCCAAAGCTCCCTGCCATGCCTGACCTCACCTCCCATCGGTGTTGGCCTTTGGGGCTCCTCCCCACAGGTTGTAACAACTCATACCACGGGCCAAGGGTCCACCAACCCACTAATCATAACACACACTATCTGGCAATCACTAGAATTCTGGTGATCCCTCACTAGAAGAATCACCCTCCTCATTTGTAAGCACCAGGTCAAGTATTATCTTTTCATGTATAATTACTGTTAACAGCTGCCAGAATAGTTTTTCTTGTAAAGAATCCAGCATCTCCCTGCTTATGGATACTATATCTGGGATGTCCCATTCAACATCCAGCAAGTTGAAATCACCTATCAACAACACCATCCTTTTCATAGCAATTTTGTTAATGTCTTTGATTAAATCTCTATCCATTTCTTCTGCCTGCAAAGGAGATCTGTATATCATACCACTATAAATGGATGCTCCTTATTCTCTTTCTAAATTAAACCTCAGTTCCATCTTCTTTCTTCTTAATCCCTATAATTCTGTTATGCTTAGAGTTGGGCTAAAATAAAATATAATTTCTTGGATCCCTGGCACAGGTGGCAGTGGAGGTCCTTTAGTGCTGTGGTCCCATGGTGGATCTGCCAGAGATCCATTTGACTTGAGGAGCTTGAGAAGCCTGGAATTGGAAGAAGAGGGGCATGGTCTAAAGGCAAGCTTTGGACAGTGCTATGCTGTCAATAATTGTGAGCCCTGGAGCTGATTTTGGCAGGAGTGAGGACTTGTTGGGAGAGCCTGGAGCAGTGAAGCTGCTGCTGATGCCAGCTGAGAGTGAATTCAAGAAGGCCACAGGTGTGTTGGGAAGCTCCCTACAGTGATGAGGCAATTTGAGGGCATGGCCAAAGCAGGCATAAGGCATTAGGCTTTGCTGCTGCTGCCACACCTGCCCATTTCTGGGCATAGCACTGATAAATTTGGCTCTGTGCCACCATGGAAAAGGAGGGCAAATTTGTCTGGGGCCTTTTGGAAAGCCCTGGCACATTGTAGGGGTGAAGGCCGTGATTTAGTGATGTCACTGATGACATCAGTAGGCAGCCATGGGTCCATCCGAGGACATTAAATTAAATTAAAAGTAAAGCTTAAAACAAATAAATATATAAAAGTAGGCAGAGAGAGTGACATACTGAGTGCAAAGGCTATTGGCGCCATTTTGGAACTGGCAGCCGACGGCCTGAGTGCAGGAGGTCACTCCCGGACCCCCGTTGGACTTTTGGCAAGTCTTGTGGGGGTCAGGAGGGTCCCCAAGACTTGCCAAAAGTCCCTGGTGGTCCAGCGGGGGTCCGGGAGTGATCTCTTGCACTCGGGCCGTCGGCTGCCAGTAATCCAAATGGCGCCGATAGCCTTTGCCCTTACTATGTCACAGGGGCTACCGCTGCCATTGTTCGGCCCCTGTCACATGGTAGGAGCACAAGATGGCGCCGGCAGCCGATGGAGGGAGGGCAGGAGACACTCCGGGACCCCCACTGGACCACCAGGGAATTTAGGCAAGTCTTGGGGGGGGGGTCAGGAGGGTGGGGGGGTTGTTTAAAATTGCCATTTTGACGGCCGAATGATTTGGCCGTGATTCGTTATATTTGTGGGAAATCACGATACGTTTCATGACGCAAAGAATACAACGAATCCAGCCATATACGTTGCGGATTTGCAATATGTTGCAAATGAATGCACACCCCTACAGTTCAGTTTTACCAATTAGTCCACCAGTTTGCCCAGTCCATCTCTAGATCTTCCAGACCCCTCTGGTTCTTCAGCCTGCACTCCCTCCACTTGACCCAGACCCTTCATCCAGTCATTTTAGGCCTAAACAGAGATTTATGCATATTTACAACTCATCAAAAGTAGAAGTAAACATGCACAGCTAAATGCCTGTAGTGTTCTGTGGCCACTGATTTCAAAATACAGATTTATGCGCATAAATCTTGGCTAACCTTGGAATGCTCCAACTCCAACCCTTTTTAAAAAAACTCATGCATGCACATATACGCACATACTTAGTGGGTTTTAAAATTCATGCTGCTGACACGTGGCCCATATACTTGTGTATATGGGCCTTTTAATATGAGCAACACTTTTAAAATTCACCCCTAAGTGAGTCACTGAGGTTGATGAGTACGAAGCTGATGCTCTGTGTTTGAGCAATTTGGTTTAGGAGTTCAAACCAATGATAGTTCTGTTTTGAAAGAACTCAGGTTTGTTTTAAAAACTAGGATTTGGAATAAGCTGTGGCAATAGCTTACCAAGAGTTTCTCATATTAAATTTGGGAAAAGATTCAAGTAAAAAACAAGTGTGCTTGAGACACAGACAATAGGGATGTGAATCGTTTTTCAACGATTAAAATTATCGTCCGATAATGTTAATATCGTCTTAAATCGTTATAGAACACGATACAATAGAAATTCTAACGATTTATCGTTAAAAATCGTTAAATCGTGTTAGTGCGCACTAACGGGAGTTAGTGCGCACTAACTCCCCGTTAGTGCGCACTAACTCGATTTAGTGTGCACTAACTGAAAATGATACAAATAAACACTTTCCAGGTCACTGAAGGTCAGTTAGGAATGAATATGTGTTCCTATTGGCTGGCTGCCCTCTTATCTATTGATGTTACCAAGGTTACCACTGAGGTGATGGTTGGGGGGATGGGAAATGGAACTGGAAACTAACGAACACCAACAGAAAATGAAACAAAGTGTTCACACTTCCCAGGTCAGTAAAGGTCACTTAGGAATGAATATGTATGTATGTATTCCTATTGGCTGGCTGTGCTCTTATCTATTGATGTTACCAAGGCTAACACTGAGGTAATGGTTGGGGGGATGTGAAATGGAAACAGTTGGAAGCTTGACAAAAAAAGTAATGTAATGATCAGCACTCACGTGACTAGAACTTGTTTGTTTATTATTTTTGTTAGCAGGCACCTGAAATGCTAGTGCATGTTGAATTTGCCAATCACTGTGCATTTTAGAAAGGTGGTCCTGGCTGGAACTGTACACAGTTCAAATATATGTAATTGATTGTTGGTAAGTGTATTTTTTAAGTAGCCACACTGGCACAAGTATGTTTACTTTTCCTCCTACTTAACTCACTAGCTCAGCTTTGTAAGAAGGGCTTCTCTGCTTGTGTGTTGTTTTTGTTTGGTGTGAGGAGAGCAGAAACATCAGATCTTTATTCAATCTACTACAGTCATCTCTTACAGTGCCCTATCCCTATTAATACCAGGAGTGTTGTGATCTTCCTGCACACACAGTGCCCTAACCCTGGCACCAGGGGTGTTGTGATTTTCCTGCACACAGTGCCCTAACCCTGGCACCAGGGGTGTTGTGATCTTCCTGCACACAGTGCCCTAACCCTGATACCAGTCTGAGACAGCTCCCTCCCTGCATTACTAGTGAGAGGCTGGCTTCACAGACAGGGGGGAGCTGCCTGACCCTCACTCCTGACTTCCCCCATGTCCCAGCTAGTGAATGGTGTGTGGGTGAGGGGGGGGGGGAGGAGGATGGTGAAGTCTGAGACAGCTCCCTCCCTGCATTACTAGTGAGAGGCTGGCTTCACAGACAGGGGGGAGCTGCCTGACCCTCACTCCTGACTTCCCCCATGTCCCAGCTAGTGAATGGTGTGTGGGTGAGGGGGGGGGGGGGAGGATGGCGAAGTCTGAGACATCTCCCTCCCTGCATTACTAGTGAGAGGCTGGCTTCACAGACAGGGGGGAGCTGCCTGACCCTCACTCCTGACTTCCCCCATGTCCCAGCTAGTGAATGGTGTGTGGGTGAGGGGGGGGGGGGGGGAGGAGGATGGTGAAGTCTGAGACAGCTCCCTCCCTGCATTACTAGTGAGAGGCTGGCTTCACAGACAGGGGGGAGCTGCCTGACCCTCACTCCTGACTTCCCCCATGTCCCAGCTAGTGAATGGTGTGTGGGTCAGGGGGGGGGGAGGATGGTGAAGTCTGAGACAGCTCTCTCCCTGCATTACTAGTGAGAGGCTGGCTTCACAGACAGGGGGGAGCTGCCTGACCCTCACTCCTGACTTCCCCCATGTCCCAGCTAGTGAATGGTGTGTGGGTGAGGGGGGGGGGGAGGATGGTGAAGTCTGAGACAGCTCCCTCCCTGCATTACTAGTGAGAGGCTGGCTTCACAGACAGGGGGGAGCTGCCTGACCCTCACTCCTGACTTCCCCCATGTCCCAGCTAGTGAATGGTGTGTGGGTGAGGGGGGGGGGGAGGATGGTGAAGTCTGAGACAGCTCCCTCCCTGCATTACTAGTGAGAGGCTGGCTTCACAGACAGGGGGGAGCTGCCTGACCCTCACTCCTGACTTCCCCCATGTCCCAGCTAGTGAATGGTGTGTGGGTGAGGGGGGGGGAGGATGGTGAAGTCTGAGACAGCTCCCTCCCTGCATTACTAGTGAGAGGCTGGCTTCACAGACAGGGGGGAGCTGCTTGACCCTCACTCCTGACTTCCCCCATGTCCCAGCTAGTGAATGGTGTGTGGGTGAGGGGGGGGGGGGGGAGGAGGATGGTGAAGTCTGAGACAGCTCCCTCCCTGCATTACTAGTGAGAGGCTGGCTTCACAGACAGGGGGGAGCTTCCTGACCCTCACTCCTGACTTCCCCCATGTCCCAGCTAGTGAATGGTATGCGGGTGAGGGGGGGGGGGAGGATGGTGAAGTCTGAGACAGCTCCCTCCCTGCATTACTAGTGAGAGGCTGGCTTCACAGACAGGGGGGAGCTGCCTGACCCTCACTCCTGACTTCCCCATGTCCCAGCTAGTGAATGGTGGGGTGGGTGAGGGGGGGGGGGGGGGGAGGATGGTGAAGTCTGAGACAGCTCCCTCCCTGCATTACTAGTGAGAGGCTGGCTTCACAGACAGGGGGGAGCTGCCTGACCCTCACTCAAGCAGAGAAGCCCTTCTTACAAAGCTGAGCTAGTGAGTTAAGTAGGAGGAAAAGTAAACATACTTGTGCCAGTGTGGCTACTTAAAAAATACACTTACCAACAATCAATTACATATATTTGAACTGTGTACAGTTCCAGCCAAGACCACCTTTCTAAAATGCACAGTGATTGGCAAATTCAACATGCACGTGTCTGCTAACAAAAATAATAAACAAAGAAGTTCTAGTCACGTGAGTGCTGATCATCACATGTCAAGCTTCCAACTGTTTCCATTTCACATCCCCCCAACCATTACCTCAGTGGTAACCTTGGTAACATCAATAGATAAGAGCACAGCCAGCCAATAGGAATACATATTCATTCCTAAGTGACCTTTACTGACCTGGGAAGTGTGAACACTTTGTTTCATTTTCTGTTTTTGTTCATGAGTTTCCAGTTCCATTTCCCATCCCCCCAACCATCACCTCAGTGGTAACCTTGGTAACATCAATAGATAAGAGGGCTGCCAGCCAATAGGAACACATATTCATTCCTAACTGACCTTCAGTTACCTGGAAAGTGTCTATTTGTATCATTTTGAGTTAGTGCGCACTAACTCCCCGTTAGTGCGCACTATCTCGAGTTAGTGCGCACTAATCGGAAAAAACGATTTTTAACGATTTTTCAATGAAATAATCGTGCCAAACACGATTTTCTTCTCCTGCCACACGATTTCTATCGTTAAGACGATATGGAAAACGATTCACATCTCTAACAGACAATAGTGACTGATAAATAACTCTGGAAAATCAGTGCTTATGTAGAAATTAAACTTAGAGAAGATAGAAAGCAGAGTAAATAATTTCCTGGAGCAAATATGTTCAAATTTCTCACATCCATCTCATCTCATTACTTCATTTTCTCTTTTCATTGTTCTTATTGTCCCATTTCACTGTCATCTAGAGAGTAGGACAATTCCAATTATCCGTTTATTTGATTATATAGTTATTACAATCAATAAGCCATCATGGACATCTCATATTAAGGAACTCAGTAGCAAGCAGAAGATTTGTGGTGAGAGGAAGGAGTAGGTAGTAGGATGAGTTCATCTGGACCAAATCTGAGCCTTCATGATCTTGAGTTCCAGTCGGCAAGCTCAAACAATGGTTGCAAACCATGAATGTTAGCCACCAAAGCTTCCAATCTGATCTCACTACAGAAAAAACAGTATCCACCATTGTAAGCTGCATTCACAAGCCATGCTCACCAGCAGTCCTTGACAATAAGAACAGAACTAAATGCGCATATACAACATCAAGCTTTGTATACAAACACTAAAAAGACTCAGTGACAAAAAACAGAATACAGAAGGAAGGAATTAAATTTAGAGAGAACAAGTAAGAGAGACCCACACAAAGGAATACACATAAAAAAGAAAGGTTTGATAATACTTATCTGAGAAGGAATTTGATCTTCTCATTTCTTATTGTTTTCAAAATTCTGGTAAATAAGTAGGAACACAAGAAAACAGTCCTTAGATTTAAGGAAAAAAACAGAATAGAATTAATAAAATGCAGACATTTTTGAGAAATTATTTGTCTAAAGAAGTTGGTTTTTCTATAAAGGAATCAGTTCCATAACAGTAGAAATCTAAAGTAAATAGTTTATTTGACATAAAATTACAAATTATTGTAAGTCACTACAATCCGTGGAGAGTGCAGCTAAGAAATATTTGAAATAAATACATAAATAGATGTTTTTATTGAAATGTGTCTTGTTTACAATCTTATGAACACTTTGGGGTAGATTTTCAAAAAATGCGCGTTCGCATACTTTTGTTGGCTCACCAGTCGCAAACAAAAGTACGCTGGATTTTAGTAGATATGCGTGTAGCCGCGCGTATCTGCTAAAATCCAGGATCGGCGCGTGCAAGGCTGCCGATTTTGGGCAGCCGGCGCGCGCCGAGCCGCACAGCCTGCCTCCGTTCCCTCCAAGGCCGCTCCGAAATCGGAGCGGCCTCGGAGGGAACTCGCTTTCGCCCTCCCCTCACCTTCCCCTCCCTTCCTCTATCTAACCCACCCCCCCGGCCCTATCTAAACCCCCCCCCACCTTTGTCCGGGGATTTACGCCTCCCGGAGGGAGAAGTAAATCCCCGTGCGCCAGCGGGCCACTAGCGCGCTGAGACGCGAACCGGGGGCTGTTCCGGAGGGTGCGGCCACGCCCCCGGACCGCCCTGGGCCAAAACCATGCCCCCTGGCCCGCCCCCGAAACGCCACATCCCGCCCCCAAAATGCTGCGTCGATTGGCCCCGCCCCCGACACACCCCCGACATGCCCCCGACAAAAAACCCCGGGACTTACGCGAGTCCCGGGGCTCTGCGCGCGCCAGCAGGCCTATGGAAAATAGGCGCGCCGGCGTGCAAGGCCCTGCTCGCGTAAATCCGGGCGGATTTACGCGAGCAGGGCTTTTAAAATCCGCCCCATATTTGTTACACTAATGAATTATTTTAAACTTAATTGAAATTTAACTGAACTCATTAGGAAATTTTGCAATTTGATGTGTTTGAAGGTATATTCTAACTTAAAAATAACAACTTACTACTCTCCCAGCTTAATTAAAAAAAAAATCGTATTCTTTTAAAGTGTAATGTCAATTTATTATTTATTCATTTCCCACTGCAAATCTATACCGTTGAACTTCTTTTTAAAATAAAAAATATTGGAAACCCAGAGGCCAAAACCATTAACCATTATTGTGACTGCAGTCCAAAGAACATCCCAGGCCAAGTGATTTAAAATGTAATATTATTGTTTATGTATAGTGCCACTCTGCAACCCTTTCTTCCTATCCTGTCTTTACTGAATAGATTATCGCCTAGTATAACTATATATCAATCATGATTCTCCATGTACTACATCTCTGCTAGTGCCACTATATCTAAGTCAGTCTTTTTTTCCATGCTTGCCTTTTGATCTAGGACTTTATTTCCTATACAATGAACATTGGAATTAGCTTTCCAGATGTTGTCCATTTCTCTAGGATTTTCAAGATGTACTTACCTGAGTATTTTTGCTTACCTTGGGGTTTTGTCCATCTATCCTCTGTGCACGTAGATTAAAGACTTCATTAGTAGGTTTGCCAGTCTGTCCTTAAGACATTGTACCACTTCTTCAACATGTTATCCCCCAACTCTGCTCTGCTGTTCCTGTATTGGAGAGTGGGGGAAGGTTTAAAATACTCTCCAAATAACCAGGGTTATTTGTTTTTTTCTGAGATGTGTGGAGATGCTTGGCAGCCTTTTTGAAACACAAGGTACAAACATTTTAATTCACCTGACACAGTAAATACATTTTTTTTTCTGGAAATTTGTCTAAGTTTCAAGTAAGGGTAACTCAAGGCCATAGTAATTACAGTTTCATTGTGACAGCGTTTGATAATGTCTTCCATTCCATAACTTAGTTATTTTATGATTGTGATTTTCCATCATTTTCTTTTGAACTTTTACTCTGCAAGATTGAATCATTCTGTGTGCTTTTCAACTACCACATTTGGTACTGTGATCAATGTCACCAAATGAAATGTATAAAAATCCCCATGAACTGGTTATTTTTTTAAATGTTACTAGCAGAGTCTTTCACTTTACTGAGAACCAAAGCACTCTCCCAAAGCACCCTGACGTGCACTGAAATATTGCTATTCGAATTAGAGCTTAATCAAGAGCAGGAGATAATCTGACGTTTTTCAGTCCTGTGTTTTTCTTTTTTTTATGTAACCAATTACTCCTAACTCCTAGTCTTCATGTCTTTCATGTACTTTTTTTAATTAGCACTTTATTAGCTTGGCTTCAGAGACTTGATTCTGGAAAAACTTTCCTCAAGCTGCCAAATGGTCACAAGCAGGAGGTTATTAAATTTAGTTCCAAGCAATAGGCATCTGCATGTATCCTTTGTACTTCAGTGTGCATTTAAGGATGTGTCCCAATAATATGTGCCCTGAGGGACATTAGGCTGTCAGTAACTGAATTTGAAAAACCTGTCTAACATCATTAACTACAAACTGTATACTATTGATTTAGATCTATTTTTAACACTCCGATTCTTGACCTTCAACCATTAAGCCTAAGTTTATTTATTTTGATAGCAAAGAATAATTCTAAATAAAAGGGACATTTGTTTTATTATATGTTTTGAACCTGTAGGAAAAAAACATTCAGATTGTTCTCAGTGAAATAAATTCAGTTAAATTGTATTGCCTTGGCCATAGTGCCAGTTACTTTCTTCGCACAGATATTTAACCCCCTTCATTATAAAACACAAATAATCTCCAGCAAGAATTTTAATGAGGATCGTGATGGTCAAGAAAGAAAATGAAGTGAAATCTTTCATACTTTGCTGTCTTTTTCAAGGTCTTGTTATGCCAATCATGGATTACAATGATTATGACAGGATTTTTTAGAATTCTTTTAATATAATTAAATGCACAGTAGTCTTCTTTAATGTTCTTTTTCCCATTTTAAGCTTCTCACCTGTATATGTCAGCAGTTTCTTAGTAAAGAGGGCCAGCCAGATCCTTTTGGTACTATCCAGATATTGTGTGAGACTTTTCAAGATTTTGACCACCTGGGAGTTTGCATATTCTGGATATTTCCAGCCGGATCCATCCACCAATGACAACAGCTAACTTGGGTCATGAGGAGCAGACACAGAACAGAACAGGAAGCTGAAGGAAAGATTGACAGTTTTGGTAAAATATGTCATCTTTTATAGATTTTAATAAAACAATAGCACATAGATTTAATGGTCATGATGAATTATTCATCTTGATTTGAAGGACCTCAGTAGAAGAGACTGAGGAAAAATGTTCCCACATAATCCTGTCCTCTCTAGGGAGAGAGGTGGAGGAAAGAGTTTTTTGAGGCCCAAACCAATTATAGATTGTAGAGATTTTATTACTGAACAAAAGTGGCGTATTCATTACATGATGCAACAGTCAGTGATCTATTGATGGCACCAATAGGGTGAAAAATAAGGCATTGTACTACCTCAAATAATTTATGTGGGTTGTTCTATGAGAAACAAATCTTAGGGGAGTAATATGCTCTTTTGGCCTTATCAGTCATTGTCCTATAAGAAGCGAAGGGAGACTGATACTTTTCTAAGTCAGTACTTGTTTGGTATTTATGTCAATGACACTCTAACCTGTTTAAATGATCTTAGGTTATTAGTAAACTAAGGTGTTTTGCACTATGGTGAACTAAGGGTTTTAAAAAGGCTAGTTGTTCAGTTATAGTTTTAATTATAGTTTTAAGACATCATGCCAGGAGTCTCAATATTACTAGGTTGTATGAAAAGGACTCATCAAGTAGAGTCACCAGATGGTCTCTAAAAGAATCCACCTCAATATGTCCACATTTGAATACCACCTGCCAATCACAGGCTTGGATTCCCTGCTTTGATGGAATGGATGAGAGACTATATCTTAAAAAGGCAGACGAGAAATATAAGGTCTAATATATTACCATACTTATATCTACAATAGCATATAATTTTCTTCCAGACTAGTGCTGACATTGTATTTTGAAAAATTTTGAAAGTGGCAGATGATGGTTATTGGTCAATATGCAAGTTGAAATCACCCAAGAAGATAGTGGAACATAAATCAAGGAGTAAACCAGGTATAAACTCAACTAATGGTAAGGAATTATGAATACATAATCAGGAGGGTTTGTTGAGGTTACCTTAATATGTACAAGCAGCGGTGTGTTCTCTGTTTGATTCATAGTGTGTTTTGATATATCTTGGGCTTTATTGGATTTCAAAGTGATTTTTTTAAAAATTTTGTTGCTGTTGTTGCAAAATTGACTGGATATGTGGTAGAATAAAGAAAGTAGATGACGAAATCCCCTCAAGTAATAGTGTAGAAATAATCAATATTAGGGATGTGCATTTATTTTAAACAAAATAGAGAATGGCAACAAAATTGTCTATTTCATCTTGTTTTTGGAGTGCCCGGAAAAAAAACAAACAAACAACATTTCGTAAAATTAGTATTTTGAGTTAGTGCGCACTAAGGGGTAGATTTTTAAAGTTATACGCGGGCATAGATTTGTTCGTGCAACCCGGCTCGAACAAATCTGCACCTGATTTTATAACATGCGCGCATGTTATAAAATCCAGGGTTGGCGCGCGCAGGGGGGTTGCACAATTGTGCAACCTGCACGCGCCGAGCCGAGCAGCCTGCCTCCATTCCCTCCGAGGCCGCTCCAAAATTGGAGCGGCCTCAGAGGGAACATTTTTCCAGCCCACCCCACCTTCCCCTCCATTCCGCTACCTAACCCACCCCCAGCCCTAACTAAACAACCCCTACCTTTGTTCAGAAAGTTTTGCCTGCCCAAGGCAGGCGTAACTTGTGCATGTGGGCTGGCTGCTGGCATGCCATTCCCCAGCCCGGGGGCTAGTTCTGAGGCCTCAGCCATGCCCCCGGAATGCCCCCGGGCTGGCACCATGCCCACGGCCCCGCCCCCTGCACACCCCCGGCATGCCCCCGGCACACCCCCCCCGAGCAAAGCCCCGGGACTTATGCGCGTCCCGGGGCTTTGTGCACACCAGCGGCCTATGCAACATAAGCATGCCGGCGTGCAAGTCCCCTGCCCGTGTAAATCCGGCTGGATTTACACGCGCATGGCTTTTAAAATCTACCCCTAAGTCTGAAATTAGGGAAACATGAAATAAAAACTCCTGAACCATTAAAAAAAAACAAACAAACAGATAAAAATCCAAAACAAAAACGACACAAAAAAAAAATCAGTGGACATCCCTAATCAATATCTTCTTGCGAAAGCTCCGGTGGGGCCTTTGTCAGAGGGTGGAACATTTTTTATAAAATTTATGCCAATGGGTAACAATACCATGTGATATAAATCAACTAATGTGAACTATATAAGTTCAAAAATAAACACTGGTTGATGAGAATTGCTTGAAATATAAAAGAAAAAATTGTACCACTTGGGTTGATGTAATAGAAAACAGTTAACTGTTATAAACTGTAGCAAACTGTTTGCAATAAGACATGAGCATTACCGTAGTTGATGTAAATAATTTGAGACACAAAAGAAAATATTGGAATGCAATAGCTAAGATATAAAAATTCAAATAAATCAACTGCTGATTTCTAATAATATGGTTAAATAGAAATTTAATAAGGAATAGCTTAGTGGATTTTCACAGTATGTGATTTTAAAATTTAAATTTGTTGCTAGTTCTGTACATGAGACATAATAATACACCAAAGAATATCATAATTCTGGTTGTGGTGGATTCATTTATCAAACTGGCCTATTTAAGAGCCACTATGGATCTTCCCTCTTCCTGTGTAACAGAAGATCTGCTAGTTCAATAAGTAATAGGGATGTGAATCGTTTTAGGACGATTAAAATTATCGTCCGATAATTTTAATATCGTCTTAAACCGTTATGGAACACAATACAATAGAGATTCTAACGATTTATCGTTATAAATCGTTAGAATCGTGAGCCGGCACACTAAAACCCCCTAAAACCCACCCCCGACCCTTTAAATTAAATCCCCCACCCTCCCGAACCCCCCCCAAATGAGTTAAATAACCTGCGGGTCCAGCGGCGGTCCGGAACGGCAGCGGTCCGGAACGGGCTCCTGCTCCTCAATCTTGTTGTCTTCAGCCGGCGCCATTTTCCAAAATGGCGGCGAAAAATGGCGGCGGCCATAGACGAACACGATTGGACGGCAGGAGGTCCTTCCGGACCCCCGCTGGACTTTTGGCAAGTCTCGTGGGGGTCAGGAGGCCCCCCACAAGCTGGCCAAAAGTTCCTGGAAGTCCAGCGGGGGTCAGGGAGCGATTTCCCGCCGCGAATCGTTTTCGTACGGAAAATGGCGCCGGCAGGAGATCGACTGCAGGAGGTCGTTCAGCGAGGGTTCCGGCGCCTCGCTGAACGACCTCCTGACTTGCCAAAAGTCCAGCGGGGGTCCGGAAGGACCTCCTGCCGTCCAATCGTGTTCGTCTATGGCCGCCGCCATTTTTCGCCGCCATTTTGGAAAATGGCGCCGGCTGAAGACAACAAGATTGAGGAGCAGGAGCCCGTTCCGGACCGCTGCCGTTCTGGACCGCCGCTGGACCCGCAGGTTATTTAAGTCATTTGGGGGGGGTTCGGGAGGGTGGGGGATTTAATTTAAAGGGTCGGGGGTGGGTTTTAGGGGGTTTTAATGTGCCGGTTTTGCGATTTTTCGATTTTTCGATTTTTCACGATTTTTCACGATATTTTACCCCCCCAAATGGCAACAATACGATTCCCTCCCCCTCCCAGCCGAAATCGATCGTTAAGACGATCGAGGACACGATTCACATCCCTAATAAGTAATGCATTTGCATGGACTGCCATCACATATCATCTCTGACTAAAGCTCCCAGCTTGTTGCATGGTGAGAGATAATTTAACTTCTGGATGTTCAACTCCATTTGTCATCACTATATCATTCGGAATTCCACAGGTAGACATAATAGCTAAATCAGACTCTACAGCGGTATCTTCAGTAAGACGAACTGGGCGCAGTTATTACCTATGACAGAATTTGCACATAATAACTCTGAGCACTCAGCAGCTAAATTCTACCCATCTTCACTAGCTATGATATCCACCTTCACTTCCATTCAAGGGAGGCTTGGAAGTCCAGGGTGTCCATAACACTTCAGTGGGTAAGTGCCTTAACAGAGGTACACATGCAAGTCCACCATAAATTGGAATTGGCTAGAGTTATAGAAGAAATGTATGGATAGGGAATGCCAGGAAGCCATATAATTCATAGTAGGTGACAAGGTTTAGGTCTCTATAAAGCACATAAGGAGTAAGAAACCCTCAAGTAAGTTTGAGCAGAAGCTTATGAGACCTTTTCTGATTCAAGAGTAAATAAATTCAGTGGCATTCAGGCTTCAGCTTCCGGCAAACATGCATATTCATCCAGTGTTCCATGTGACCCTTCTGAAACCATATACATCTAATCTCTTCCCAGGAAGACAGCCCCCTCCTCCAGCACCAGTCACAGTGAAAGGGCACCAAGAATTCATTGTCAACCAGATTCTGGATAGTGGGTATATTAGAGGATGCTTGCATTATTTGATGGACTGGATAAGACACAACTCCAATAACAGTAGCAGAGAAATGGCCCAAAATGTTCATACAAAACAATTGCTTACAAAATTTTATCAGGAACATCCAGAAAAGCCAAGCTTGAGAGCCCCAGGGTGACTATATTCTCTTAAGGGCAATGAAGATAAAACCTGCATTCCTGGCTGTTCAAAGCCAGGGGATCTAGCAGTGAAGCCACAGGGATTCTGAATCTGCAAGAACCCTACAGATAATACTATGTGAAGCAAATTTAGGCAGACTCTAGATGCTCCCTATTGAACCAGCATTCGGTGTGACCCAAATAGAGGGCTATATATTAGGAACTCTAGCCTGCACACCTTTTCAGGTCTAACAGTTCACACAGAATTAGCTCTTTGATATCCTGTTGCCTGGCCATGTTCCTGTGTTTCCTGGTTTCAGATCCAGTCCTGATACTGGTCCTCAGCTACACTCCTGCTTCCTGCTCCACTCCTGGTTTTCAGGTCCTCCCTGGTCCTGCTTCCAATTGGGAAGTTTTGGCTACTGCCTGCAGCCAAGGGCTCAACCAATAGAGTATAGAAGCTACTTCAGGCAGAGAATAGCAGCTCTGGATTACATGGCCTCTCTAAGGTACACCCCTGCCTGGACAGCATACTTACTCTTCGTCTCCAGTGAAGCAAACCATGACTCTTTTTTTTTATTCTGTCTTTATTTTCTACAATCTTTTTGAAGTTTTCATATATACATTTGAAGTGAGAATAATTTTGTAGTTATGAGATTTTTGTTTATCTCCTTTTTTGATATCTTGGTTTAGATAAGTAGGAGTAACTGCATAGGTTATGAGCATTGATCTAGTTACGTATCTATCTTCCAAAATTTTTTGGCTTTGCCTATAGCAAACTTACATGCATAAGTTATTCTTGTGAAATATTATGAAAAATAAATTGTATGCAAAACTATGCAAAACAGTTAATTTGCTAGGTTCACAGCACAAAAAATATGTGGTAAAAACTGTCTTTGCAGGAAGACAACTTTTTTTTTTTTGCAAAAAAGAACTACACCTCAATAAGGTGCTGGTGAAGAGTGCTTCTGATGCCTGTAAGTCTGCTACTAGCTGACTTTCTATGCTTTCAGACTTCTCGTCGTATGGGTTGTTAAATCTTGGCATCCGTAGCACAAGTTTAGGAATTACAGACTTACAGGGTCATTCATTAAAACGCGATAACTACCGCATCACAACTTTAACATGTAAACGAGGGAAAGGGGTGGGGTTAGGACACAGTTTGGGTGGGGAAAAAATGTTATGCTGGTTCCGCTGCAGGTGATAATGTTTTACACATTATCACTGGTGGGAGCACCGGAAATAACATCACCTTTTTCAGTGGCTCTATGGGGGCCATAGTGTGCGGAGGGGCTGCAACCGCGGTGGGCAAAAACACACCGCCATGATGTGGCTGGCTCCACAATATCGCCTCCCTGCCCCTTTTCTGGCTGCAGCTCATCGTTCCACTATTTTTTTTTAGCAGAATGATATATCTAGGCCTAAGCATTTTCCTTCTACTCCACAAAGCTTTAGTCTTCATTTTTTTTCCCTTGTGTCAGTTGGAACAGTTCAATTGCTTTGGACACCACTGACACCTGTTAAAACAGAAGTTGGTGAGTATATTTACTGTAACACATGCATCTCACTTTTAATAATAATACCTGCTACATCTTCTCCCAAGATTTCCTCTCTCCCAGGAAATGGGTCCACCTCACCAGTCACCAGAAGAATCACCAACCAAGGCAAACAACCTAGTTTAGAGATGGGTGCTGTCTAGGACATTGTTTTGAAATTGTTAATTATTCACTTGATGTTTCTTCATGCAGGCCCTTGGCTACATCCATGGCATCAGCTATATTGATGATGACTTCAGGGCTCAAAATGTAGCACATCTTCTTTTGCAGACTGGTGAGACAATAAGGGACCACCAAGGGAAGATAGTGAGACTCTTACTGTATTCCCTTGGTGGTCTTCTTTCTGATGGTACACTTACAGTTCTAGTAGTGTAATTGATCTGCTTTATTGTCCTGGACACAACTCCTAAGATGCTCACTTCCACTTGCAGTCATCTTTCAAATTGTCTGCTTTGGAGCCAGGTGTTGTGAACCTCGGCCGCAGGCGGCCATGGCCGGGTTCCCCCCTTACCTGCTGCACCTCTTCGGAGTTCCCTGTGGCTTTCTCCACATGGCTCCAGGCTGCAGCTGGGCCTTCCCATGGTGCTCTCCCCACGAGGGAGACGCCACCAACTTCCTTATCTAGACCCGCCCCTTAGGCGTGTGTGTGCGCAACGGGCCGGGATTTAAAGGGGTCGTGGCGGGAAACCTTGGCCCGGTCTCCGAAGATGACGTCAGATGCCCGGGGTATTTAAACCCAGCCTGGATCTCTGCTCCTTGCTTGGCAACAGGTCGACTCGCTGAGTGTCTAGTTGCTGCTCCTGCATCCTCCAGTTCCTGTGTTCCTGTTCCTGTGTCCTCTGTGCTCCTGCCTTGCTCTGCTCCCGAGTTCCTGCTCCTGCTCCTGTTCCCTCTTTGGCTTGCTTCACAGGTTTGACTTCGACTTGGCTTCTGGTACTCCTTCGTCTGCTGCCCATCCTGACCCTTGGCTCGACCTTCACTTTGCTTGTCTTCAGCCTGCCCCGACCTCTGGCCTGGATCTCCATCTTGCGAAACTGCAGCCAGCCATGACCTCTGGACTGCCTCAGTTTCTCCCTTACTGCTGCCTGCCTTGACTCAGGCTGTCCTTTGGTTTCTTCGTGCCAGGAGACCCTTGCCTAAGACCTGCCAGCCCCGGCACCCAAGGGCTCAAACTGCGGGGAATGAGGGCTCATATAGGTGAAGGTCCTGCCCTGTCTCCTGGACCTGTACCGCCTGCCAGCTATGAGTCCCACTGTAGACCTCCCTCCAGCGGATCCATCCAGCTCTCTAGCCAGTCCAAGGGTCCACGTTCATAACACCAGGGACTACCATATAGAATCTTTACAGAACAGGATGTTATAATTGTCAATAGTGCATTTCAGAATCTTCTTATTCTCCACCATGTTGTATCTTGGCATTCTCAAACATAGCCTTACTGTATCTCCACTAATGTTCAGTTTTGCCTCTTCTTCCATGTGTATCTATAACCCTTGCTGTAGGCACTCCCTGTCTCCCTATTGGCTCTTCCTAATCTCTTCTCCCTTCTCCTTTCCCCTCCCCTCCTTTCCTCCTGGGACTGAAATGCAGAATTCCCCTTTTTTTCTGTCTCCATCACCTGATTACTTTTACTACGCCTCTCTCTCTCCCCACCTCTGTCCCTGCATTTTCTACGCCATCCTCTGAACTAGCTCAACTGCGCTGGGTCTCCTTACCCCTTCTTTCTTGCTCTTCCCACTCCTAAACTCCCCTGTGAACACATCCTCCTAACCACTCTTATACCACTCTCACTCCTACCATGCCTGCTCACCTGCACAGTGCCTCACTCCAGTGCCACATTTTACCTTTCTACAAGCTCAAACTCTCACTTCGCACTTACAAAGCCCTAGTACAATAGATTGGAGCACACCCAAAGCACTAGGGAAAATGCTTGAAAAGTCCAGAGTACATACATAGGCCATAAAACCAAAGCCAGAAGAGGAATAAATGACAGAGAAGGAAACCTTGGCAAGAATAGGAAGCCCTGCTAATAGTCACTGACCATGACAAGGTCAAGCAAGGCTCATCCTTACCCTTACAGAAATAGTGTCCACCAAAGCGAGCAATCTGTTCCTTCCCAGATACAATAGCTGGAAACTTTGATCTGTCAGTTTCTGGACATCTTCAATTAATCAGTCATTTATTTGTATATACTTTCCCCTCAATAAGGCTCAAATGAAATTACAAAAATAATAAACAGATAATATAGCAAATAATGATGCGTACAGTTAATGTGCATAAATGTGAATGTTTTCCCTTCGAAAATGTGTCTCAATATACATGGGCTAAAAGTGCTCACACATATTGCAAGTAATGCAGACTATTCTAAATTGGCCCCCTAGGAGGCTCATCTTATCTTACAAAAGGAAAAACTCAGCAATCTTTTCCATAGTGAAGCATCCTTTTCTTAATGCCTGATTGCAGCAAAGCCCCACTGTATCAGTCAGTGAAAGTTAAGTTGGAGTGAAAGTTCAAAATCCGACAAGTACTATAGCATATCTCTTGAGTTATCCAGACACATGAACTGACTTTTAAACATTCCAAATGTCCTCTCTATGACAGAGAGAGTGAATATGTGTGCCTCATTATACCTGCTCTCAGCTGGAGTCTTTGGATTAGTTAGAAGAGTAATGAGACAGGCCGACTTCCACATCTTGCATCACCTGGCACAGAGAAAGCAGACCTTGCTGAACACAAAATTTTTTTGTATGATGGATATAATTTCATGTGCTGCCTTTACATCCTTTTATTAGGGTTTTCTGCAAAGCATATGCCCTGGAAATCATACAGCACTAAATATGGTGATGGTTTCAGCATGTAATGGAATTTGTAACAAACCACAAATCACTTGAGCATTTGCAAAAATAGAACAATCATGTAGCATTTTGGACATCATCTTTCACTCTAACCATCTTATTCATTTATTTTGTTTTTCTATGCTGCCTTCCCAGCCTTTAAAAAAGACTGCCCAAAGTGGTATACAATTAGATAAAATATAATACATATATAAAACAATTTTTCAAAACCAACATAAAAATATAAAACTACCTATAACTTAAAATAGGTAGCATCAATCTGCAGGTAATCCCTATACCCAAACTGTACCCACAGAATAGCCGTCGCATTCAACCATAAAAGCAGACCTCTCAAAACATAACTGTCATCAGAACCTTGGCTAAAAAAATGAATCTGACTCCCCTTGCAATTGAATCAGGACCAAGGAAAGATTTCAAGCCTTCACTCTTTTCCAGAAGGAGAATAAATCTCCTAATCCCCTAGGGGAACTTATTCCACACAGAAGGAGAGGCACTATGGAAAAAAGGTTTTGCCCTTATCCACCTGCATCCCACAGTCACAGGGGATACATCTTTTCCAAAACAGCAAGCAAAAGATAATGGCAGCACCTCCTGAACACTCACACTGGTCTTTGATTAGAAGCAGCTGCGTGCATTTACATTCCATGTGTGACAGGATTTAAACGGTAGAGTAAAGTGCCAACTACATCATATGTCTTCAAGAAAGCCTTCACTTACCCGACGGCCAACCCTGGAATGTTGGAAAGAGTTATGTAAAATGTATTGATGTCCATCTGTCTGCCCATCAGTCCGTCTGTCTGTATACATAATAACTCTCCAAGAAAAAAAAAAAAAAAAAAGGATGGAAATACACCAGATTTGGCACGCAGAAAGAAAATGTGAATGTCAGAACATTTCAAAAACTACACATCAGATCAGAATTTTCAGAGAACCGAGCATCCAAACAATTCCCTATTGCTGTCAATGGGGAACTGTTAGAAGCTGTCGAAACTGTTAGAATGCTGACCAATATTCCATTCCAACCCACGCCCCCACCACCACTACCCATCCAGCACTTTGGCACAGAACAACACAGGCAGAGAAATAGAGACAGGAAAAATAACTGAAGCAACTGGCAAAGGATGGCACAAAATGTGCTTTCAAAGTATACAAACACACTGCATACACCTCACCCTCCACATTGCCTCCACACACATACACACACTCTCTGTCCACACATGCCCTCACGGCTTTCCCTAACACTTATACACATGTATCCATACACTCCTCCCATACGCACCCTACATACAACCTTACCCCCCTCCCCCACTCAACACATACCTTCATACCCACCCCCACATACAGAAAGATTCCCACACACATCCTATACACACCATACAGCCACACAAACCTCTCACATACAACCACACTTCTCATTCACATTTCCACACACTCACACATTACAATTATGTCTCATGCCCCCCCACACAAACTCAGACACCCCCATATACTCCTACCACCTCACATGTTCTCACACACATCATATGCATTCAAAAACCCCACAGCCTCCAACACACATGCCAGCTTCCCCCCCCCCCCCCCCACACACACACACACTTGCTCCCAGAACATCTATACCTACCCACAACTATACCCCTCACAGAAATATGGAAACTAAATGACACAACTATTAAACTCACCCCTCCATTATATATACACACTAACCTCTCACATGCACACATGCATATACACAATTGCCCCATACATACTCCTAGACCCACACAATCACACCCTCACCTATGTCTACATAAATATCCCCCCCCCCCCCTCAAAAACCTCATACTGCAACTTTATTTGTTAATTTACAAAGACTTATAATCTGCTTCCTCCAATGCATTTGTTTGGCATGGCTAACAAGTAAACATTCACTTTTAAAACATATACAATATGTACAAACCAAAATCACAAAATACACAAGTAAAGCTTACATAAAATTACTGATTACCTAAAATCAGGCTACTAAAAAGTATCCTGAAACAACAGTGTTTTCAGTCTTTTTCTAACGCTTTTTAAGCCAGATACCATCCTCAACTATTCTGATTGTGCATTCCACATAAAGGCTCTGCAAATCAAAAAACTCTTGTACAAGTCAGTTGCAGCCTGTGCAAATTAGCCGAAGGTCACACCAGTAACCCAGTTTCTTTTGACCTCAGAACAGGTGATGGTTCATACAGCTGCAATTTGGAAACAACTACACAGTTGTATTCAGAATGTAGTATTTTATGGATTAATACCATCAGTTTAAAACATGAATGATTCTTATCAGGAATCCAATGCAGCTCTCTTAATAAAGGGGGTAATGTGATCTAGCTCGCTGCCATTGAAAATTTTGCAGCTGTGTGTTGCGCTCAGGGGTGGCTCTAGGCAATCTGCTACCTGAGGCAAGGGATTTGATGGCGCCCCCCCCCCCCCTGCCGCAAAGGTAAAGCACAGGTCAAATCATCGAGAGGATCATGGAGGGCAGAGAGTCCCCTTGGAGTCTGGCCCTCCTGGTGATTGGAAATGCTACAGAAGGGGGAAAGAAAGGGTCAGAATTCCCAAAGAAATGGCAGATGGTGCATCACTGATGATATTTCTTGAAAGCTGGCAATCCTGCAACATTACCAGGAACCCTACAACCTGCTTCCCACATTTCTGCAGTGTGTGGCACACTCTCTCCAGGTCAGTGCAAGGATATCAGGTGCACTAGGCAAACTTTACACATTACCGCTCACCACACACAATTAAAAATTATGTATTTATAATAACAGATTTTAAATGAAAAAATATATTCATAGTCTTCCAAGGTAAAAATATCACAGCAATATTTATATTATTTGTACATGTACAGCATTGGTGCCAACCAGAAAACCCTGCAGAAAAGACATTTGGTATTATGCCTATTGTAAAGTACATTTAATGGGTCCTTGGCCCTCAGAAAGCCATGAGTAAACTGAATAACAATGATAATATAGTAAAGCTATTATGATGTAATTTATGTTTACATTGTAATCTGCTTAGTACAATATGTTTGCTATAAGCGGCCTAGAATATATTAAATAAATAAATAAACATCCCATACCAAAACAGCACTAAATGCCAACACTCAAGCAGTAACAACACTGCCTTTGAAAAGATAACATTACAAATATGACACCAGGTTCTAAAACACAAATACACCTCCTATTAGGAAAACAAAATAAGCCAGGGTGCTGTATCCCTACACAGAAACTACATGTCAGCAGAATACATCCCTTTGATCACACATGTAGAACACAGACAGATTGACACCAAACACAGAATAAAATATAAACAGAAATGTGCAGGCAAAAATGGACCTGGAAACCGCATGAAGCCAGGCCTGTATACCATGCAACAATGGAAAAATAGAAACAGTATAATTCCTCATAAAACAATAATAAAATCAAGAAATATAACAATCTATGTATTAGCATAGTAAAACTATGCTAATACATAGAATAAATATTTCAAAATAGCTGATGAACAGGACATCAAAAATATACATATATATTTTTTATGTTCAAATGATTTTTATTATTAATTGAAGAAGAAAAATTCACAACAGTGCAACTGCCTGGTGATGCTTGTACACTTGTACACAACATCACCGGCAATAGTAACACGAATAAACATTGACCAGCCCATAAGCCCTTTTTCCCCCCCTCCCACCCTCCTTCCCCCTCCCCCCTTTTCCTTCTTTGCAAAGGAGAAAGTCCACAATGTGTCCTAGCACTCCATAACCATTGTGCCAAGTTGGAAACCCTTCAACAACAGTCATTTAAAATCAAGCTCCTGGATCTGTGCGGTAAGGCCTGCAAGTAAGGGTCCCAGATCGCCAGAAACTTCCGATGTCACAGAGGAGCATCGTGAGAAGTCAAATCGTCCATGTGCATCATATGATGAAGATGATTCTGCCACTCCCAATAGGAAGGGGCATCAGGCTCCTGCCAATGTAATAGTATCACTTTCTTCCCTACTAGACAAGCTTTCATAACCAAGAAGCATGCACATGCGCCTTTAAGCAGACGCGGAGGAAATTGGTCAAATAATAATGTAAGTGGAAACACAGGGAGAGATACCCTCATTAGGGTACTGATATAGTTTGCCACACGACCCCAAAATTGATGAATAAGTTTTAATTTTCTCAAAAAAACTCCCAATAAAATATTTAAAAACATGACACATCAAATAACATTCATCAGTTAAATCTAATAAGAATAAAAATAAATCCCCACTCTCCATACCTGATATTTTTTTGATTCCCAGTCACCCTGAAATTGTTGTGGATTGGGAGAAGGGGGCCACACATACATATTCCCTCTCACATGCACAAGCTTTCTGTTCCTCTTCTCATATACACAGGTTCTTATGCACACTACACTCACAGGCATGTGATGATGGTCAGAAAATAGATTTGAGAGTATAAAATGTAATCCCTTGACTTGTCTATTTTGATGCCCTTTAATCTTAAAAAATTTTAGTTTGAAAAATTTCACTTCTTTAAAAATCTAAATCAAACTGTACCTATCAATAATTGAATATGAATTAAACAATTTTTGTATCTAATAATTGTTTTGAGGATTTTTGCTTCTATTCTCCTTTTGTGAGTTAGCTTTTTTGAATAGATAACTTGTCTCCTTTTTTTGATTTTTACAAATCAGAAACATTGCCATTCCTCATAAAACAACAATAAAATCAAGAACTATACAATCATTAATCATAATAGTAAAACCATACTGATACACAGATATTTCACAACAGCTGACAAAAGAACATCCAATACTTAAAACTCATAAAACTTTTCCAAACACCAATGAAATATTTCAAAACAGCAGACAAAAATAATTCCCAATAATTAAAACTAATAATTCAGTGTCACACACTCAAATACTTGCTCTCTCTCACATGCTCATTTACACACACACACACACACACACATACACACAAACACACACACACACATGCTTTCTCACTTGTTTCTCCCCTCTGGAAGCACAGCAGCAGACACCTCTTCTTTCGGGTCATCAGACTTCCTTCTAGCTTCAGGCCCAGCTGCTCCTTCTCCTGTAATAGAGAGGAGGGAGGGAATATTGATAGTGCTTTTTTCTGCTAACTGACCACGCATCTCCTCCTGCTCCAGAAAACTGAGGAAGGCCAAGTCTTCTTTTTGGAGCCTGTACCACACTGCACTGCTCCTTCTGTTCTCATTTGGAGGTGGGGGAAGCCAATGATACTTCTTGCTGAGCTGCACTGTGCTCCTGGCTGCCAGAGGGAAGGGGGAGCCGATGATTCACTTTGCAGTGCCGTGCTGTTTTCCTGTTCCCAATTGGAGGGGTAAAGGCGATAATGATTCTTACAGCCTTGTGGGCCATGCTGCTTCTAACTACAGGGTGGGATGAGGGGAGGAAAAGTGCTTGTAGGCTGCCTGGGCAGCAGTGTTTTCTGATTTTCCCTGATGAGAGGCATAGCAGCTCTTCAAAGTCTGGGAGTAAGAGCTCTAGTAGAAGGAGTGCAACGGTGCCCCTGAAGCTTGGCACCTATGGCCAAGGTCATATCGATCAAAGGCTAGCTATGGCTCTGATTTGATGTGCGCAAGTTTATCAACACAGAGGGCAGCTGAGTGTGAGGTAGTCGGCAGCCATGGCAGGGGCAGGCAGTTTGAGGCAGATGCACAGCGGCGTTCTAAGAGGGGCATTTTTTGCCACCACAAAATTCTGCTGCCTGAAGCGGCCATCTCACCCTGCCTCATTATAGAACTGCCCTTGGTTGCACCAATTGCAACGCTCTAAAAAGTTGATCTGGCAAACCAACCCATGAACTTGTGCAATAGTCTAAATATCCCAGTGCTACAATCTGAACAACTGATCTAATCAGCTGTGAGGGTAACAGGTTTTCAATGGATTTAAGCAATGGTTCTGGGGCTAGTTCTGCTCAATATTGTGGAGGGGTTAGAAGGTAAAGTTTGTTTTTTTCTGGATGACATGTTATATTGTAAACCGCTTTGACGATCAGTCCTCTACCCATACTGCGGTATATAAAAACCTATAAATAAATAAATAAAATCTACAAGAGAGGGGACACATCGGAATGAATAGAGAGAGTGAGAAGCCATCTAAGAAAGCTTGAGGAGTGATGAAAGATTTTTCAGCTAGGATCCAATGCCAAAAAGTACAAAGTCATGTATTTGGTGTGCAGTAATTCAAAGGAGCAGTACCTGATGGGGGTTAAAGACTGATGTGCACGGACCAGGAGAGAGAATTTAGGATGATGATATCTGATGATCTGAAAGCAATGAAGTACTGTAATAAGATGATGGCCAAGGCTAGAGGGATGCTGGGCTGCATAGAGAGTTATAACCAGCCCCTGTACAGTTTTTCAGTGAAACCTCTTCTGGAGTACTGTGTTCAGTTCTGGAGACCATATGTCAAAAAGGACAGAGACAAGATGGAAGTGATCCAGAGAAAAGCAAATAAAACATTGTAGGGTCTGCACTGAAAGACTTATGAGGTGAGACTAGGAGGACCTAAATATGTATACCCTGGAGGAGAGGAGAAACAGAAGAGATATGATACAGACTTTTACATAACTGAAAGGCATTAATGATACACAAGATCAAATATTTTATGATGGAAAGGAAGCTGTAGAACTAGGGGTTATGATATGAATCTCCAAGGGAGGTAAACTCTGGAATCATGCCAGGAAATATTTCTTCATGGAAAGGATAGTGGACGTATGGAATGCCTTCCCAGAAGAGGTGGTGAAGTCAAGTATGGTAATGGAATTCGAAAGGGCATGGCATAAATGTGGAGGATCCCTAGTGGCTGGAGGATGGCAATGAGAAATGGGGTATCCTGTGATAATGTAGGTGAACAAAAAAATAATATAAATAAAAAGGACCATATAATATCACAATCCACACATACCAAAACTGACAAAATCAAATATCTATAAGAAGAGCTTATACATGAAAGATATATTAATGTATCAAACTAATGTTTTAAACATAGAGTCCATTAATTCTGCTTCAAAATACAGTTTTGCTCTACCTCCAACTTAAATCCTTTAATAAACAGCACAAAAAAATCACATAATACAAATGCCACCTGTAGAGAGCAACTGGTAACAAAGCACATGCATAAATATAGAAAATTGAAAAAATGCAAGAAAGATATTACAAAAACAATTCAACTCCACCCTCTGATCAAAAAAATTGTTTAAAAGATCTAATAAAACAGAGACCAATCATTATTGTGGTTGAAGCCATTAGGATGTAGGGACTGAAACTTAAAGATCCAGCGCCTTTTATGTTGGAGCAGCAAATTGTCAAGATCGCTACCTTTTGGCCAAAAAACCCCTTTCTCAATAACAAAGAAATGTAAATCCATGATTGCATGATGTGGTTGTTGCCAGTGTGTCACTAATAGTGCTTCAGTGCATGATCACAAAATACAACTGTGGGGCAGATTTTCAAAGTCTACGAGCGTAAATCCAGGTTACGCTCACTGAGCCTATTTTGCACAGGCCCGGCGACACGTGCAAGCCCTGGGATGCGTGTAAGTCCTGGGGCTTGCAAAAATGGGTGGGGCGGGGTGGGGAAGTCTGGAGGCGGGCGTGGGCACGGCCAGAGGCCTCTCCACTGCCGCTGGGCTTGGGGATCGCGCGCTGGCACTCGGCCGGCATGCGCAACCTATGCCTGCCTGGAGGCAGGTGCAACTAACAAAATAAAGGTTAGGGGGTTTTTTAGCTAGGGCTGGGGGGCAAGTTAGGTAGGGGAAGGGAGGGGAAGGTGGGGGGGTGAAGGAAAGTTCCCTCCGAGATGAGTGAACGGAGAAAGCCAATGGGGCTCCCCTAGGGCTCGGCGTGCACAAGGCGCACAAGAGTGTATCCCCTTGCATGCGTCAACCCCGGATTTTATAACATGCGCGCAGTTGCGAGCACAAATGTATGCCCGCATGTAGTTCTTAAAATCCGGCCCATAATGTACATAAATATGCGTTCTGATCTTATGACTAGATTTCTCTATATAAAGTTGTTTGCATGGCCATAATATTTTTGTAATATGTTTCTTATATATGTTTTTAATTTTCTGTATTTGTAAGGGTGTTTTGTTGCTCTCAACAATCTCAAGTAATTGTTGCTCTCAACAATCTCAAGTAATTTCTTTATGACAATTGTTAGGGGATTTAACTGGGAGGTAGGGGAATCTGTGTTGTCACGCCTTATACTTTTGTTTCAAATGAATCCACATGCTTAATAGAAATATAGAAACATGATGGCAGAATAAAATCATACAGCCCATCATGTCTGCCCAGCCACACAACTGCTCAGTTCTATAATTCCTACCACTCCCCTCAGATATCCCCTGTGGTTGCCCTTGCTTTCTTGAATCCAGATACTGTCCTCGTCTCCACCACCTCCATTAGGAGACTGTTTCATGTATCCACTACTGCCTTAAAGAAAATACTTCCTTATATTACTCTTAAGTCTTTTCCCTTGCACTCTCATCCAATAACTCCTCATTCCAGTGTATCCTTTTCCTTGAAAGAGAGCCACCTCCTGGGCATTGATTCTTTGGAGAATTGTAAATGTCTTTATCTTATCTCCCCATTACACCTTTCCTCTAGTGTTTAGATCTTTAAGTGTGTCTCCATATACATTACAACAAAGAACACTGACCATTTTAGTAGCCATCCTCTAGACCTACTCCCTTTTGTTTACATCCTTTTCAAGGTTTGGCCTTCAGAGCTGTATACAATATTTCAAATGAGGTCTCACCATGGACTTATACAGAGGCAATATCACCTCCTTTTTCTGCTGATCACTCCTCTCCTTATGTACTCAAGCATTTTTCTAGCTTTTGCTGTTGCCTTATCCATATGTTCAGGCACCATGACAAAATCAGATACAATCACCCAAGAATTCTACTCTTATTTTGAACATAGTAGAATCATTCAATCAAAGGACTGATCCCTATGGCACACAACAAATAACACCCCTTTGCTTGGAGTCAGTTCCATTTACAAATACCTTTTGCTGTCTTCTACTCAATCAGTTTCTAACCTAGTCAGTCACTTTAGGGACCATACAAAGGGTGCTCAGTTTATTTATATGTCATCTATATGGAACTGAATAAAAAGTCATGGGATTGGAGGCAATGTCCTTTCGAGGATTACAAACTGGTTAAAAGACAGGGAACAGAGAGTAGGAATAATTGGTCAATTATCTCAGTGGAAAAGGATAAACAGTGGAGTGACTCAGGGATCTGTACTTGGACCGATGCTTTTCAATATATATATATATATATATATATATATATATATAATCTGGAAAGGAATATGTCGAGTGAGAATGATACAAAATTATTCAGAGTAGTTAAATCACAAGCGGATTGTGATACATTACAGGAGAATCTTGCAAGACTGGAAGATTAGGCATCCAAATGGCAGATGAAATTTAATGTGGACAAGTGCAAGGTGTTGCATATAGGGAAAAATAACCCTTGCTGTAGTTACACGATGTTAGGTTCCATATTAGGAGCTACCACCCAGGTAAAAGATCTAGGCATCATAGTGGATAATACTTAAAATTCATCACCTCAGTGTGCTGCAGCAGTCAAAAAAGCAAACAGAATGTTAGAAATATAAGGAAGGGAATGGTTAATAAAACGGAAAATGTCATAATGCCTCTATATCGCTCCATGGTGAGATTGCACCTTGAATTCTGTGTACAATTCTGGTCGTCGCATCTCAAAAAAAGATATAGTTGCAATGGAGAAGGTACAGAGAAGGGCAACCAAATTGATAAAGGGGATGGAACAGCTTCTCTATGAGGAAAGGCTGAAGAGGTTAGGGCTGTTCAGCTTGGAGAAGAGACGGCTGAGGGGGGATATGATAGAGGTCTTTAAGATCATGAGAGGTCTTGAATGAGTAGGTGTGACTTGGTTATTTACACTTTCGAATAATAGAAGGACTAGGGGGCATTCCATGAAGTTAGCAAGTAGCACATGTAAGACTAGTCGGAGAAAATTATTTTTTACTCAATGCACAATAAAGCTCTGGAATTTGTTGCCAGAGGATGTGGTTAGTGCAGTTAATGTAGATGGGTTCAAAAAAGGTTTGGATAAGTTCTTGGAGGAAAAGTCCATTAACTGCTATTAATCAAGTTTACTTAGGACTAGCCACTGCTATTAATTACATCAGTAGCAGTAGCATGGGATCTTCTTAGTGTTTGGGTAATTGCCAGGTTCTTGTGGCCTGGTTTGGCCTCTGTTGGAAACAGGATGCTGGACTTGATGGACCCTTGGTCTGAGCCAGCATGGCAATTTCTTATGTTCTTAAATCTGAGTTCTCTCCCCTGAACCAACTTTCTCATCTCCTATATAAAGTCATGTATTAAGAACATAAGAACATAAGAAATTGCCATGCTGGGTCAGACCAAGGGTCCATCAAGCCCAGCATCCTGTTTCAACAGAGGCCAAACCAGGCCACAAGAACCTGGCAATTACCCAAACACTAAGAAGATCCCATGCCACTGCCCACTGATGCAATTAATAGCAGTGGCTATTCCCTAAGTAAATTTGATTAATAGACTTTAGTGGACTTCTCCTCCAAGAACTTATCCAAACCTTTTTTGAACCCAGCTACACTAACTGCACTAACCACATCCACATTCTATTGGTCTGAAAAGATCAACCTCTGGTAAAACCATATTGCCTCAGATCTTGTAATCCATTGGATTCCAGAAGTTATCCTATCCTCTGTTTTAGCAGCAATTCCGTTAACTTCCTCACTACTGAGTTCAAATTAACTGACCTGAGCTCAAAATGATGCTTCAACTCTAAGGAGCACTGATGTGTTAAATGTATGTGATAAGGTATTCTAAGGTAAAGAGAATAAGTTTTAAGGGAACTCCTTACTAACATCCATCTTGTTGTGCTTGGAGGTGGACCCTTTTCCCAGAGCAGTGTAGAACAGCTCCCTGGTAGGGACCAGGAAGCACCTGCCCCCAGGGGGCAGAGCACTAGAGGAGAAAGAGGCTAGGATGAGCTTCACCACTGGAAGCCTGCGGTCTCCCCTGGTGGAGCTCATAGGGACCCAGGTCGCTTGGATTTAGGTGGGCTTCGCAGGGTCTCCTGGAGAGGTAGTAGAGAGGCGTGCCCATGAGCAGCAAGGGAGCATGGTAGGTCACTAGGCTGTATATCTGGAGAACCAAGGAAGGATAGTACAGCGTAGGCAATGACAAGGCAAAGAACAAAGCCAGAATCAGGAGACATGGTCAATGGCAGCCGGGGTCAGAATCTGAGGATCAGTCCAAGGAGTAGTCAACGAAGCAAGAGTCAGGTTCCAGAGGTCAGATGAGGTCACAAGGCAGGCAGAGGTCAGGATCCAGGCAGCGAGCAGAATGGTCAAGGAACAGGCCGTGGTAAGTACCAGAGAGACAATCCGAGGGTACTACCTGGGGAGACAGGAGACAGATGCTGGAACAGGCGGATGCTGGAACAGAAGGATGCTGGTCAAGGCTGGAACAGAAGGACACTGGAACAAGGCTGGAATAATAGGACGCTGGAACAAGGCTGGAACAAGACTGGAACAAGACTGTGAACGCGGAGGCAAACTAGTACACTTACAGTGCCGATCCGATTGCCAAAGCAAGGGAGTGAAGGCAGGGACTTCCTTATACCGTATGTTCAATCAGGGTGCGCCATGGAGCTAGGACCCACCACTGGCCCTATAAGAGGCTGGGTGGTCCGCGCACACATGCGTAGGGGTGTGGCCAACGCCACTGAGGACGCCGAACACCGGCACGAGGCCTGCTGCGCAGTGGAAGCCCGGCGACTGCAGCCGCGGGACACTGAGGCCTGAAGGTGCTTGTGGCTGCCACTGGGGAGGTCGACTCATGACCTGCAGAGGAGTTAGTAAGTTGAGTTGGCCCGTGCGCAAGGTGGGCGCGGACGGGGCATGCAACACATCTTACTTAGAATTATCTATCATAGGAGAACCGAGACACTCCTTTTAGTTTTGCCCACTGTTCTTCTGCTTCCCCTACATTTTTCCATTCAGCTAATGACTCCTTGAAGCCCTCTCCCATTTTAAGAAAGTTAGTTTTCCTGAAGTCTAGAAACTTATCCTTGGAATGAAACATTATCTCCTGCACTCTAATACTGATCCACACTATCCAGTGATCTCTGTTCCTTGCTCCAGTGCCTGATCCTGTGTTCCAGTGTCTCCTTGTTCCAGCGTCTACTTGTTCCAGCATCTCCTTGTTCCAGTGTCTCCATGAACCAGTGTTCCCAAAGTCCTCCGTGTCTTCAGCATTTGTCTTGTTCCTGCTCTACGTTCCCTGGTAGTACCCTTCGGAATGAATCTTGGTATTGACCTCTGCTTGCCTCACTACGATTGACTGCTGCCTGGACCTGACCTTTGCCTGCCTACTGACCACATTGACCACTGCCTGGAGCTGACCTCTGCCTGCCTGACCACGTTGACCGCCACCTGGAACTGACCTTCGCTTGCCTTGACTACACTTGGACTAACCTTGGATTTGACCCTTGCTTTGGATGACCACTTCTGGAAAGATACCCTGGCTTTGACCCTTGTGCTTCACTCGGACACTCTCTTCTTGCCTTCTCTGACCTCCAGACCGACCTACTTGGACTCTGGCCATGGCCTCCATCTGACCAGACCCACAGGTGCTGCCTGTTCCGCCTGGAGAGCCTTCCTGAACTGTTACCTCCCTGAGGTCTACACAGTCTCCAGTTTAGGTCTGGTCCATCCTCTCTGCATCAGCCGCGTACCCTTATTCGTGGTGGGCACACCTCTCTGCTACCTCTCCAGGAGACCCTCTGAAGCCTACCGAAGTCCAGGCGGTCCAGGTATTCTAGGGTTCAACCTGCGGAAACCATGGACTGTTATTAGCGGAGCTCCAGCTAGCCTCTGTCTCCTCATGTGCTTCGCCTCCTGGTGGCAGGCGCTCTCTGGGTCCGACCAGAGGGCCGTACCAATCCTGCACCAGGCCAAGGGTCCACCTCCAGTGCAACTCACACTATTTAAAATTATAGTCTTTGAATATCAATAAAACCAAGAATAGATGGGACAAATGAACTATTCATATGCAGCTAAATTTAATACAATATAAGATCAAAATGTATGGCAAGGATATTCTAAGTTGTGAAGAATGAAGTTTATAAGTTACAGAAATACCTGGCTTGTTATTTATGGAAAGGATGCCTTTTCTGATAAGAGAGTGAGGAAAGGCAAACAGCACAATAGAAATAGGACAGCATTGATAACTTCTCTGTAAGTTTAGGATAAAACAAATTACTTTTCCTGTTGCGTGCTCCGTCCGCGCTCAGCCCACGCACGGGCCTGCTCACCTCTCCATCTCCTCTGCAAGTCCTGGATTGTCCTCCCTAGCAGCAGCCGCAAGCTCCTCCAGGCCTTGGTGTCCTGCAGCCTCGGTTGCTGGGCCTTCGTCAGCGCACCAGGCCTCACGGTGGGGCTCAGCATCCTCCGTGGTATTGGCCCCTCACCTAGGCACGCACGCATGAATCGCCCGGTCCTTTAAAGAGCCAGGGGCGGGTTCTAGCTCTGCGGTGTGCCCTGATTGAATGCAGTACAAGAGGAAGTGCCTGCCTGCACTTCCTTGCCTTGGCAATCGGGTCGACACAGTGTGTCTGCTAGTTTGCCTCCACATCTCATCGCTTGTTCCATTCTTGTTCCAGTCCTGTTCCAGCTACCTCCTGTTCCAGCGTTCTTCTGTTCCAGTGTCCATCTGTTCCTACGTTCCCTCAGGTATTACCTCTTGAACTGACTCTCTGGTACTGACCTCTGCCTAGTCTTGAATACATTGATAGCCGCCCGGATACTGACCTCTGCCTGCTTGTGACTACGCTAACCACTGCCAGGATACTGACCCCTGCCTGTTACTCGACCATGTCTGACCTCTGGAACCTGGCCTCTGCTTTGGCTGACTACTCTCGGACTGACCTTTGGAACTTGACTTCTGCTACTACTGACCTCACTTCCTTGATTCTGGCCTTGATTGTAGCCTTGTCATCTCAGACAGTCTTCTGGCCTTATCTGGTCCCTCGGACCCCTAGCCTTGACGTCGACTGCGCACCCTTGATCCTGGTGGACACACCATTGAACTTCTTTTCTGGATGACCCTGCAAGGCCCACCTAAGTCCAAGTGGCCCCAGTCTCCAAGGGCTCCACCCAGGGGGACCGCGGGCTTCCAGTGGTGAAGCTCCAGCTAGCCTCTGTCTCTTCCTGTGCTCCGCCTCCTGGTGGCTGCGCTTCCTGGGCCCGACCAGCGAACCTACCAACCCTGCTCCAGAATAAGGGTCCGCCTCCAGGTTCAACATTTCCATCTTATAAAAATATATATTTTTAATTTTTTATTTACTTTTTCTTTTTTATCAATTGAGGGTAGGGGTTTATATTTTATTTAAAAAGTTTATTATTAGCTCTATGTATCTAAAATCCTAGGTGAGTTATAAACTACATACATAAAAAAGATGAACATACAAATTTCTCTAACAAGCAACACTGATTCATGCTGTGGGTCCCTGCCTAGCCTTACCATTTCAGGGCACACTTATTTTACTACCCATATATTCAGAAGCTATTATTAATTTCTTGCCAGCAAAGCCTGAAGTGTAGGTAATGCTTCTGAAAAAAAGAGCTGATCTTAATTTTCTTCTGAAGTATTTTAGATCTGTTTTAGCTCTTAGAATCTCTGGCAGAACATTTTACATCTTTGGTCCTGCCACTGCAGGTATTTTATCTCTTGTCTCACAGAAAAGAATGGCCTTGAATGGGGATATTTCAAGTAAGTTCTTCACCTGTGAGCATATTAATCGATTAGGAATGTAGTTTTTTAATAAGGTGCTGACAGTATATGGAGTTTTCAAATCCAATACTTTATGAATCAGTGGGAAGAATTTGAACTTTAATCTCCATTTGAGCATATTTAAATGAGATAGTGTAGTGATGAAGTATTTGTCTTTTATCCTCACTTCATGAAGACATTATGGCATATGCATGCTGAATGAGTTTCCTTATATGCTGAGTCACTACTGATGGGCATGGTGACATCAATCGTGACTCAGCATATGAGGAGAGGAATGAGCAACCAGAATATAGGAATGAAATACATAATGTTGTATGCTTTTCAGAGCATAGGCCATTCTGTAAAGATGGCTCAAGAACACTTATGCAACTTCCCCAAACTCTGTAGGACCATATTATTCACATTACTTTTTTAATGAGATTGTTTTTTAAATTCGGAATTTGGGTGAAGTAAATCCTGTTAGAACTGTTAAGAATGATCTTTTCCACTAAAAACTTCAGACAAATGATAGTAGACATCAGATAGCAATAACTGGAAAGCCATGGAGCCTGACATAGTTTCAGTAATAAAGAGCAAAAAAATATAAACCTATTCATGCTTGTGATTCATTGTTCTTATTTCAGATAATTCATTTTTTATCAGATCATTTAAAGATCATTCTTTTATTACATTTGCATTGAAGTTAATCAAGTTTAAGACAAAACTATCTGTGTTATCTTGTAAGTCTTGTTTATTTTCTTCTATGTATCTTAATGTGTGTGTGTGTATATCTATATATCTATATCTCTATAATCTATATAAATATATTTCTCTATATATCTAACTATA
This sequence comes from Rhinatrema bivittatum, assembly GCF_901001135.1. NCBI lineage: Eukaryota > Metazoa > Chordata > Amphibia > Gymnophiona > Rhinatrematidae > Rhinatrema > Rhinatrema bivittatum. The sequence goes on along the minus strand of NC_042616.1, from coordinate 551,030,607 downwards.
TATGTATGTAAGAGCATGTAGGAGTCAGCAGTGCTTTTTTATGTGTTTTTGTTTCATATTGTTTGTTGGATTTTTTTATCATTATTCCCTAATTTCATACTTAGTGCACACTAAAATTCTGCTAGTCTCTACTAACTGGACTTAGTGCACATTAAAGTACGTTGTGCAGAAAAGGTTAAAAAAAAAAAAAAAAAAAAAAAATATATATATATATATATATATATATATATATATTTAAGGGTTGGGGAGGAGAGGGGTTGGGAAGGGAGGTTAGGGTAGGGGGTAGGGAAGATCCCTTCCAGTCTGCTTCTTAATTGGATAAGACTGGGAGGTAATTGTTAGGGATGTGCATTCATTTTCAATGAATGTGCAATCTGAAATGAATAAGTCCCTATTCGTTGTATTTGTGGGTTCACGAAATGCATGGCAATCCCCCACGAATAAAACATATCATATTAGTTTCATTCTTTTGGTTCACAGTGATTTATTAGTGGACATTTGAAATAGGAAAAGGTCATGTGGGGGTACCCATAAGAAAAACCAGCCCTTTCCTGTGAGTCATAAGTGACCTCACAGCCCTGTCATAGAGTGGGTCAGACAGGTTGGCAAGGAGACAAGAATGCAACCTATCAGAGCTAAGCATTTTACTAATGCAGCCAATCGCCACTTTTACTCAGTGCTCTGGGCCGCTATTCCTGATGCTGCTGCACTATTTATACCTTAAGCACGCAGCGTGCCACGCTCTTTCTTTGCGGGGGTGGACCGGGAAGGTGGTCTGGGGATGGTGGCTTTACTCAGACCTAGTCTGAGTGTCTCAAACCTGTATTCAATTGCTAACTACTTTGATAGAATTTTCCATTGAAAAAAATATTTCTTCGTTTTTGCTGCTGTGTCAGCCAGGCTTTTTTTTAACTGCACTTTTTTTTTAATGGAACTCAGACTGTCTCTCCCACTGAGACAAGCTGCTAGCAGTGGCATTTTGCTGCTGATCTTATCCCCCTGGGGTAGGTTGCAAGCAGGATTTGGGTGTTGTGGGTGGGAGATATATTCAATGCTAGCTACTTTGTTAGAATTTTCGATTGAAAAAGATATTTCTTAGTTTTTGCTCCTGTGCCAGCCAGGCTTTTTTTTTTTACTGCAGTTTTTTTTTATTGAACTCAGACTATCTCTCGGTGCTCTTTTAAGCCAACAAGGCAATGCACTGGGTGTCAGTGGGCAGTTTTCCAGACTCACATATATTGGGACAGCGGTGCTCTTTGAAGCCAAATCCCCAATAGCACTCTTTTGTAGTTACAAGTGTGTTGTGTGCACATAGGGGCAGATTTTAAAAGCCCTGCTCGCGTAAATCCACCCGGATTTACGCGAGCAGGGCCTTTCACGCCGGCGCACCTATTTTCCATAGGCCTGCCGGCGTGCGCAGAGCCCTGGGACTCACGTAAGTCCCGGGGTTTTTCGAGGGGGGCGTGTTGGGGCGGGGCCGATCGGCGCGGCGTTTTGGGGGCGGGATGCGGCATTTCGGGGGCAGGCCCAGGGGAGTGGTTTTGGCCCGGGGCGGTCCGGGGGCGTGGCCGCGCACTCCGGGACCGCCCCCAGGTCGCGTCTCGGCGCGCTAGCGGCCTGCTGGCGCGCAGGGATTTACTTCTCCCTCCGGGAGGCGTAAATCCATGGACAAATGTGGGGGGTTTAGATAGGGCTGGGGGGGGGGTTTAGATAGAGGAAGGGAGGGGAAGGTGAGGGGAGGGCGAAAGCGAGTTCCCTCCGAGGCCACTCCGATTTCGGAGCGGCCTTGGAGGGAACGGAGGCAGGCTGTGCGGCTCGGCGCGCGCCGGCTGCACAAAATTGGCAGCCTTGCGTGCGCCGATCCTGGACTTAAGCAGATACGCGCGGCTACGCGCGTATCTACTAAAATCCAGCGTACTTTTGTTAGCGACTGGTGCGCCAACAAAAGTACACGAATGCACATTTTTTGTAAATCTACCCCATATAGCGGTCCCAGTTGTAGTGTACATCAAGGCACTGCATCTGTGGGCAGTTTTGCAGACTCACTTATATTGAAACAGTGGTGCTCTTTGAAGCCAAATCCCCAGTAGGCCTCTTTTGTAGGTACAAGTTTGGTGTGTGCACATACAGTAGTGTTCATTAAGGCACTGCACCTGTGAGCAGTTTTGCAGACTCACATGTATTGGGACAGCAGTGCTCTTTAAAGCCAAATCCCCAGTAGGCCTCTTTTGTAGTTTCAAGTTTGGTGTGTGCACATACAGCGGGCCCAGTTGTAGTGTACATCATGGTACTGCATCGTGCACCTGGGGGCAGTTTTGCTGGCTCACATATATTGGGACAGCAGTGCTCTTTGAAGCCAAATCCCCAGTAGGCCAATTTGGAAATAATTATTTTAATTGAAATCACTAGTAGGCAGTGACATTAAATACATGATGTCAGGGAAAGCTAGACGTGGTCGAGTGATTGGGACTGTCAGAGGAGGCACTGGCAGAGGAGGCATTTCAAAAGGCAGTGCCAGTCCCACATTAAAGTTAAAAAGGGACCTGTTCCAATCTAAAATCTCTGGAGGGGCAGGCAGGTCCATCCTGAAAAAGAACTGAAATTTAAAGATGATGCATCGCCAGCACCTGTTTCTGACTCTGTAGTTTTGGAGGTGAGGGAAGGGGAGGCTGAGTCATGCAAGACAAAAGGGCGAGACCCAAAAGCAGCAGTGCAACAGCAGACTCGACTTACCGTTGAAAATGTAGCAAAGGCACTGTTTGCTTCTGATTCCGATGAAGAATCATCTTGTGTGGGATTCTCATCATCAGAAATGGAAGAAGTAATAGCTGAAGAAGGTTTAGGAGGATTAGTTAGTACTGTCTTAGCCTCCACTTCAGTGCTGCAGGGGAAAGATGCAACTGATGATGATGAGGAGGAAGAGCAGTCAGCGCAGGCACAGAGTGTGACTGATGCCCCTCGCATTGCTTCTCAGGGTGTACCCACTATTTCAGCTCCAGTGCCAGCATCCACCCCGAAGGCTATAGAGAAGGAATCATGAAATAAATCTGCGATCTGGAGCCACATTAAAGTGTCAGAGGACCCATGTTTTGCTCAGTGTAATTACTGTGCCAGGGCTATTCGCAGAGGCAAGCAAATGGGACATCTAACTAATTTTGGCATGATGCATCATATGCAGAAGCAACACCCAACACATCCGTGCTTCTCCCGTGAAGCAGGTGGGCGTGGATAACTGATTGAAGGTGGCATGTAACTGATTGAAGGTGGCAGACAGGCTTTCCAGAGACTTTTGTTGCTTAATGATCCGCTGGGCTAGGCCAGGAATGGACTGCAAGGCTGTGAGCTGAGCCGAGTTCATGCAGTTAGCAATCTGTTGGGTTTGTGGCATAATGTCGACTCTTGGTCGAAGTGGCGATATGGGGAGGGGCACCATGGGGAACCAAAGCGATAGGCTAGACTCAATAGCAAGTGGACACAGAGGAAAGAAAGCTTTATTGTACTGCTGTGATGAAGATGATACTTGTCCAAGGAACAGACTGTTGCATCCATCACTGCTCGACGCCCTTACTCCTCCCTCTTTACATCTGTGGCAACTCCCTCCGGGTCTGATGGATGGCTGGCTGCCGCGGCGTCTCCATGCTGTCTCCCTCTGGCATCTCCGGACCGGCTCGACGTTTCAGATCTGCCATTTTGCCTGATGACCTAGGGCGCACGCACACTCTGACTGAAGTACCAGCAAGGGCGCAGACCACAGGGGCGTCCCTCTGAGATGACGTCATCCGCTTCCAATATTTAAAGGTCTCTATTTTCACTATCAGATTGAGTTAGCAAGGATGGAAGGACGAATACGGATACGTTTCTTCCAAGATACTCTGCCTCCTCGGACTTACCAGAGGTACCCGCTCCTCGGAGGCCTCGCTCTCTCTTTACCTTTTAGATTACAGATAGGAACCGGTACTCGCTCCTCGAGGGCCCATGTTCCTGGAGACTCTGAAGATTCTCTACTACCTGGAAGATATCGCTACTACAAACAACTGTGTGTTGCCATCGCTCTCTCAGAGCTTACCCTGGAACCAGGTACTCACTCCTCGAGGGCCTATACCGTTCCAGTTTCTGAGCTTCCTTGAGACTTTATGTGAGTTTTGTCATCTAATTCTGTTCATGAACCCTGTCTACTCTGCCTACTCAAGTTCTACAGTTTCTCAACAGCTCAGCCATCCTGGATCACTGTTCCACTGCCTGAGGGACTATAGCCCTGCTGGGCATATCATCTCACTACCACCACCTCTGGTGGCTTCATCACCTGTTTAATAAAAGAACTAATGTGTGTCTGTCTCCATATTCAAGCCTAGCCGGTGGTCCCTCTCGGGATATCCTCCCATGGGCGTGGTCATCTGCCACCGGCCCAGGGATCTACCCACAACTATATCAAAGACTACAGAATGCTACTCCGCTGTCTACTAGTAAAGATTACCTTCTGCTTACTCCTCCCATCAGCATACAGATTCAGAACATTACTAATCCTCCTTCTTTGGAGTCATTCATAACAAATTGCTACTCCTATCTGATTGCTCCTCCCATCGAGCATCAGATCCTGAACAGATTGCTAACTCGCTAGCAAATCGCTAACATATTCCTAACAGATTGCTAACTCCAGTGGATATGGCTAATTATGGGATGTTGTTAACTCCAGTGGATTTGGCTTCAACTTTGAGATGTTGTTAACCTTATGGATCCGGCACATCTCTCTGCTTTGCAGGCTATACCAGGCCTGGCCCAACGCATCTCAGAGCAGCAAGAAACTTTGGAAAAACTTACTGCAACATTTCATCAGCTACACACACAGAAGATACAAGGCACAGCTTCTAATCAAGAACGTCAGTTACAGGAGGTAACTTTAAAGAATGTTGTACCATTGGTGGCTCCTATCTGCTTTTCCAGAGAAATCCAGAAGACTCGGGGCTTTCTGCACCAGTGCTGCATGCACTTCACTTTACAGCCAACTTTATTTCCCACGGCTCTTTCGAAGACCACCTACATGCTGTCATACTTGGATGGAAGAACCCTGTCGTGGGCATCTACATTGTGGGAATGCAAGGACCCTATCTTCCAGGACATAGAAGGATTTATGGACTTGTTTAAATCTGTCTTTGATGACCCTGCTCATAATTCTGTTGTTGGATTTGCTTTGGTGGACTTGAAGCAAGGCAACATATCTCTGGCTGAATTCACCATAGAATTCAAGACTCTTGCAGCAGAACTATGCTGGGACCCCAATTGTCTCAAGACTCTCTTCTGCAGAGGCCTGGATACCCGCTTAAAGGATGAGCTGGCCGCTCACCAGACACCTGACTCGCTGGACAAATTAATAGCCTTGGCTACCTGGATTGATCACCGGCTCCGAGACAAGGTGAAGGAACTCCGGCCTAAGGTGTTACCTGGGTTGAAACAGGCCAGTACCACCACTGCACCTCAGATGGTTCCAGTAACTGCTGCTGCCGATAGAGATGAACCGACGTAATTTGGTCGTGGACACTTGACCTCCAAGGAGAGAAGATTTCGGAAGAAACGCGGCCTGTGCATGTATTGTGATCAGCCCGGCCATGATGTTTTTGCATGCCCTATTCATCCGGGAAACAGACGTGCCTAAGTCCTGTGGGAGGACTGTTCTTGGGCCACACAGCGTTTTCTCCTCTGCCCTCTCTCCCAATCTCCGTGATCTGCGAACCGGCTACGGTTCAGACTCCTGCCCTGCTGGGCTCAGGGGCAGGAGGCAACCTTATTCTCAGACGTCTGGTGGAAGACCTGAGGAGTCCCTTCGTCAAACAAGAAGATCCTTTACTGCATCACAACTTGAAGTGGGCTTTGGATGTTCCTTTACATCGCCACTTCTCCTGAAGATCTTACTGACGTCTGCAGCAGTTCAACTCATTGCTGCTGTTATTCATAGCGCCTTCTACGTTCACCTTGGTTCAAAGGTGTTCAACATTAAACGTCTTCACGGATCTCAAGAACTTTGTGTATCTTTGCTTCACACATCGATCTGGAGATAGAAACACCAGAGCAAATGCGCTGTCATGTTCATTCACTCAGAAGATGTGCCTGATGTACCACAGCACATTATAGATCCGAAGAAGATACAACATCTATCTCCATTCACGGATTATAATCCTAGAGATATCTGTCATGTTCCATACAGAAACCATCTCCTTCTTTGTACTGAAAAAGGCTATGCACCCTATCGTCCTGGGGTTACCCTGGCTGCTGATGCACCAACCCCAATTGACTGGGCATCCCTAGATCTCTCACGATGGGGCCCAGAGTGTTTGGGAGGTGCCTTAAGGAGATCTCGTCTATCATATGTATGCCTACAATTCCAGCGAGGCCAGGACTGCCGCCTCAGGATGCATCTTTCAGAGAAGTTTTCTTCGAAGAAGAGGTTGGTGTACAGCCTCCACAAAGGGCTTGTATGATGCCCTGGGTCTAAGAATTCGGTGCCACCAGAAGGACGAGTTTATCCTTCCTCAGTTCTCACCGAGGAAGCAATTTCAGAGGATGTGTTTGAGGAGCCACAGCACATATAGATCTGAAGAATATATCTCTGGCAACCAGCTAGTTTGTTTCCGCTGGTGATGCCACCATCTATTGAAGTAGATTTTGACTCACAAAAACATCGCTACTTCCACTGAAGCCTCACTGACGTCCAGAGCAGCTACTCATTATTGCTGAATTCTACTTCATCTCTCATCCAGCAACTTTACTGGAGAGTCACCTTTAGAAGTGGATATTGGACGTAACCTAACAGCACCACTTCCACTGAAACCTTCAGTGACGTCCACAGCAGCACATAAGAACATAAGCAAATGCCATACTGGGTCAGACCAAGGGTCCATCAAGCCCAGCATCCTGTCTCCAACAGTGGCCAATCCAGGCCATAAGAACCTGGCAAGTACCCAAAAACTAAGTCTATTCCATGTTACCATTGCTAATGGCAGTGGCTATTCTCTAAGTGAACTTAATAGCAGGTAATGGACTTCTCCTCCAAGAACTTATCCAATCCTTTTTTAAACACAGCTATACTAACTTCACTAACCACATCCTCTGGCAACAAATTCCAGAGTTTAATTGTGCGTTGAGTAAAAAAGAGCTTTCTCTGATTAGTTTTAAATGTGCTCCATGCTAACTTCATGGAGTGCCCCCTAGTCTTTCTATTATCCGAAAGAGTAAATAACTGATTCACATCTACCCATTCTAGACCTCTCATGATTTTAAACACCTCTATCATATCCCCCCTCAGCCGTCTCTTCTCCAAGCTGAAAAGTCCTAACCTCTTTAGTCTTTCCTCATAGGGGAGCTGTTCCATTCCCCTTATCATTTTGGTAGCCCTTCTCTATACCTTCTCCATCGCAATTATATCTTTTTTGAGATGCAGTGACCAGAATTGTACACAGTATTCAAGGTGCTGTCTCACCATGGAGCGATACAGAGGCATTATGATATTTTCCGTTTTATTCACCATTCCCTTTCTAATAATTCCCAACATTCTGTTTGCTTTTTTGACTGCCGCAGCACACTGAACCGACAATTTCAATGTGTTATCCACTATGACGCCTAGATCTCTTTCTTGGGTTGTAGCACCTAATATGGAACCTAACATTGTGTAATTATAGCATGGGTTATTTTTCCCTATATGCATCACCTTGCACTTATCCACATTAAATTTCATCTGCCATTTGGATGCCCAATTTTCCAGTCTCACAAGGTCTTCCTGCAATTTATCATAATCTGCTTGTGTTTTAACTACTCTGAACAATTTTGTGTCATCTGCAAATTTGATTATCTCACTCGTCGTATTTCTTTCCAGATCATTTATAAATATATTGTAAAGTAATGGTCCCAATACAGATCCCTGAGGCACTCCACTGTCCACACCCTTCCACTGAGAAAATTGTCCATTTAATCCTACTCTCTGTTTCCTGTCTTTTAGCCAGTTTGCAATCCATTGCTGCTGATATCATCAATAACACTCTGCAAGATTCTTCCAAATCTCAAGATCCATCTGTCATCATGGCAGAAGACGAATTAGAAATTAAGATCAAAGGGATTTTAGATGTTCATAACAGAGGCAAGACTTTTGAATACCTTCTGATTTGGGAAGGCTTCGGCCCCGATTTAATCACTTGGGAGCCTCAGACCAATATCTTGGACATAGAGATGCTTCATCAGTTCCATCTCGCGCATCCTTCCAAATCTAGGACTGGTACCCGAAGAGGAGATCGCCCTTTGAAGGGGGGTACTGTTGCATCTGTCGCTGCTCGACACCCTCACTCCGCCCTCTTTACCTCTGTGGTGACTCCCTCCGAGTCTGATGGACGGCTGTCTGCCGCGGCATCTCCATGCCGTCTCCTTCTTGTGTCCCCGGAACGGCTTGACGTTGAAGATCTGCCATGTTGCCTGATGACCTTGGGCGTGCGCACACTCTGACTGAAGTACCAGCAAGGGCGAGAAGCTCAGGGGCGTCCCTCTGAGATGACATCATCCGCTTCCAATATTTAAAGGTCTCTATTTTCACTATCAGATTGAGTTAGCAAGGACAGAGTGACGAATACGGATACATTTCCTCCAAGCTACTCTGCCTCCTTGAACTTACCAGAGGTACCCACGCCTCGGGGGCCTCGTTCTCTCTTTACCTTTCAGATTACAGATAGGAACCGGTACTCGCTCCTCGAGGGCCCATGTTCCTGGAGACTCTGAAGATTCTCTACTGCCTGGAAGATATCGCTACTACAAACAATTGTGAGTTACCATTGCTCTCTCAGAGCTTACCCTGGAACCAAGTACTCGCTCCTTGAGGGCCTATACCGTTCCAGTTCCTGAGCTTCCTTGAGACCTTATGTGAGTTTTGTCATCTAGTTCTGTTCATGAACCCTGTCTACTCTGCCTATTCATGTTCTACAGTTTCTCAACAGCTCAGCCATCGTGGATAGCTGTTCCAGTACCTGAGGGACTACAGCCCTGCCGGACATATCATCTCACTTACGCCACCTCTGGTGGCTTCATCACCTGTTTAATAAAAGAACTAATGTGTGTCTGTCTCCATACTGAAGCCTAGCTGGTGGTCCCTCTCGGGATATCCTCCCGAGGGCATGGTCATCCACCCCCACCCCCAACTATATCAAAGACTACAGATTGCTACTCCGCAGTCTACTAGTACAGATTTCCTTCTGCTTGCTCCTCCTTTCAGCATACAGATTCAGAACATTACTAACTCCTCCTTTTTTGGAGTCATTCATAACAGATTGCTACTCCTATCTGTTTGCTCCTCCCATCGAGCATCAGATCCTGAACAGATTGCTAACTCGCTAGCAAATCGCTAACAGATTCCTAACACAGACAGTGCTGTAGTCCAGTGATATCACAGTAAGGCTCTAGATAGTCTCAGTAGAAATGTAGTTGCTGATCTCACCCAGATGTAGCAAAGATCCAGAAGTGCTCCGCAGTGCGGGATAGGCCGTGAACCTGAAGGGTGGAGCGAGGAGAGCTTGGAGCGTCGTAGTACTCACAGGATAGCAGCGATGATAGCTTTCTTCAGAAGTCGAGTGAAAAAAAGGACCTGTGGTCCGAGGTGCAGGATACCCAGAGCAGGATTCGCCCTCAAGGAGCAAGTACCTAGGAGCACCGAGGGTACCTGGAATAAAGCAGACAAGACCTCCAAGGGGCAGGTGTCCAGAAGGTTAGGCTGAATAACCCCAGAGGGCGAAAAGAAGTGAGGGGTCCCCGAGGAGCGGGAAGCCAGAGCTTCAGTAGATAGTGAAATGCCCCGGAGGGTAGTGAGGAATCCAAATGAACAGCTTAGAAGCAGTCAGAGAAGCAAAACCAAAGTCCTTGCTAACTCGTTGTATTGCAGTGGAGCGGAGGTTTAAATGCCCGGAGGTACTGACGTCATGCGGTGGGGCTGCCCCCGAGGTTCCCACCATGACATGCTCAAGAACGTGAGAGCATGCGCGCGCGCGCCCTAGGAGGCCTCAGGAAGAAGCATGGTCAACGGGGATGTCCATGCTGGCTTGTAGACGCCGAGGGATTCGGCAAAAAGCAGTGGAGGCAGCCATCTTCTCAAAGGAGGAGGAGAAAGGTAAAAGAGAGGTGAGGAAGAGCGGTTGCAGCCGCCTGCAACCGACGGACACAACTCTAGGAGGCTGTAAAATAAAGCAGAGAGGCTCAGGACATCACATAGCAAGGCAAGGAAGTCCGGGATGTCACAAAGCAAGGCAGGAGGCCACAAGCAAGACAGGATAGCAAGAACAAGTTGACCAGTTCAGGGCGCCAAGGTGACTCAATGAAGAGGAACTGAGGCACTAAGCAGGCTAGTTTAAGTAAGGCTGAGGCATGTTGTGACCAGTGAGGATTATGGCAGAACTGTGAGAAAAGCTTGCTGGAAGCCTCCACTGGTGGGGAGGCATCATAACAGGCAAAACCAGGCCACGGTGAGGCTACACAGCAGGTGAAACTGTGATAGTATGCATGTTAATGGTGTCCCTACTCCAACTCCACCCTTGGGAATGCCTCTTTCAAATAAATGTAACAGTATGTGCAAAATCACTACAAACGTTTTGATGTACAATCCACAGGGCAAGTTTCAAAAAGCCTAATTCCGTTCATAATTGCATTTGAAAATTTCCCCCTTTATATGTAGGGGCTAAAAAAACAGCACAAAAGTTAAAGAAAGGATGATAATAAACATGCAGTGTCAACAAATCTAAAGAAAAATGCCTTTCTAAAATAAAATCTACAGTATTACTAAGCAATTCTATTTTAGTGTGCCCACATACAGACATTCATACATACACACACATAAATAATTGACCCTATTTATGCCATTTTTGATATGAAAAGTCAATCTTCTGATATTATCATTTTATGGAAGTAGGCAGAGGAAATCCATTCAAAATGCTCACACTGTGAAATCATCATGAAATAAGGGAACACATCTTAAATTACTTCCCCATTTTTAAGTGTGTTCACTGAAAATAGTACAATTTAACTGCCATTCCCTACAGTTGTAAGTATTCTTAATAAAATCATGGCTTGAGAATTATTGTCTAGTAAGATATTTTGCTTCTGGAACGTTTTGCTAGATTAGTTGGCTTGACATTTATTTTCACAAGCTGACATTTTATGATTATTTAACTAGGCATTACCAATGAATGTGTTAAGCAATTGAAGCATAGTTCATTAATCCTGTTGTCCCTCTTAACCCATTCCTGAAGAATTAGATGGTCTTGGAGATTATCTGTGTCCTCAGTGTCTTTTCTGGGAAATTGAACAGACTTTTTTTTAATTAGTTTCATATTTTAAACGATCATGTAAAAAGATAGTAATATTTGGATGATAAGTTAATTGTGTTTTCCAAATTTATTATAAGATTCATAAAAATACAATTTAAAAGTATTATTAGTTATCATTTATATAGAAATTAACTATGACAATTTACATTACTTACAGGTACAATGATTCTCTGGCCCTGAAGTGTATACTCTAAGGGGTAGATTTTTAAAAACTACGCGCACGCGTCCATGTGCGCGCGCTACCTGGCGCACACACATGGACGCGCGGTTTTATAACATGTGTATAAAGAGGCAAGTATACTTCAATTCAATAAGGGGCAGATTTTAAAAGCCCTACGCGCACCAAGCCTATTTTGCAAAGGCCTGGCAATGCGTGTAAGCCCAGGGACGCGCATATGTCCCGGGGCTTGAAAAAAGGGTTGGGGTGTGGGCGGTCCAGGGCGGGGTGGGGGCATGACCAGAGGCCTCCTTAGGGCCTCTAAGCTGGGGGGTCATGCGCCAGCACTAGGCTGGCGTGCGCAACCTACGCCTGACCAAAGGCAGGCACAACTTGCCAAACAAAGATTAGGGGGGGTTTTAGGTAGGGCTGGCGGACGGGTTAGGTAGAGGAAGGGAGGGGAAGGGAGGGGAAGGTGGGGGGTGGTGGAAGGAAAGTTCCCTCTGAGGCTGCTCCGATTTCAGAGTGGCCTTGGAGGGAACAGGAAAAGCCATCGGGGCTCCCCTAGGGCTTGGCGCGCACAAGGTGCACAAGCGTGCACCTCCTTGCGAGCGCCGACCCCGGGTTTTATAACATATGCGCGGCTGCGTGCCCCTGTTATAAAATTAGGTGTAGATTTGTGCATGTCGGATTGCGCGCAAAAATCTGCGCCCACGCTTAGGTACTAAAATCTATGCACTAAGTTTTTACTAGAAGTGCTACCCTAAAAAAAAGGTCCTGTTTCATTTTCATTCTGGAGGTGTGCCATTTGGGGGTCCTACCCCAGGTCATTACTTTTTTGTATTTTTGTTTCCTTGTTTCATTATTAAAAAAAATAATAAAAAGAACCCACCCCAAACTTTACCATTTATTCAAATAGTGAGGCTCCCCCCAGCAGGAAACACCCTCCCCCCCCAGGCCCACCTTCCCGAGTCCTCGAGGACCCACCAAAATGTCTGGTAGTCTAGCAGGGAGCCTGGGAGCAGCCTTCTACTCCCAGATCAGTGACTGCCATTAGTCATAATGGCGCCAGCTGCCCTTTGCCCCTAACTTGTATCAGGGGGTACTGCTGCCATTGGGCAGCACTTGTTGCATGAAAGAGGCAAAGCCTTTTCCCCGTCATGTGACGGGGCTACCCAATGGCACTGGCAGCCCCTGTCATAAGAGAGGGGCAAAGGGTGGCCAGCACCATTTTGACTAATGGCAGCTGCTGGCCTGGGAGCTGGAGGTCACTGCCTGGTCCCCCGCTAGACCACCAGGTATTTTTGATGAGTCCTGGGGGGCTCATGAGGGTGGGCTAGGATGGGCAGGGGGGTTTGCTAGTGGAAGTCCTCTATATTTTAATAAATAGGAAAGGTTGGGTCAGTTTCTGGGTATTTTATAAACTGGCTTTTTTTGGCACGCCTCCCAGAAAATAATACACAAAAAATAAAACACAAAATTTCCAGGTTTTTGCCTATCGTTTTTTTAAAATTCTGAAATACAATAAATAGGAAATATTGTCCGTATTTCCTATTTTGTTGCAAACAAATTCCCACCCCTAAAGTTTACCATATGATGAATTCTTCTCCTTATGTATTAACCATTTCAAGGATGATTTTCAAAGTCATTTATTTGGGTAAATATTGCTCTCTCTTAAAACTGCACTCCTCAGAGTGGCAAAAAAGGGTTTGCACAGAGTTCACTATGCCTTTGAATGTAATTTGGTCTAGGAAATATAACTTGCCATTTTTGAAAATACATGTGTTATTTTAACTCCTATCCGTATTTCCCTTAGAGAGCAATTTTGAGTTGCCCGTGTACTTTGTATATGAATTTCAAAGGGAGACTCTGTAGTAAATTTCCAAAGTGGTATCATATATAAAAATATTAATTATTATTATGTGTACATGATTTTTTTCTACCTAAAATTATATGCATATCTACTACATGAATGAGGCTTGACCGACGTGCCGCAAATGCTCAGTAGAAAGCAGCTCTACTGCGCATATGCGGGCGAGCACGTCGGTCAGAGCAGAGCGTCAGCTCTTTGAAAACATGGTGGTGGCGACGGCGAGGAGCAGTAGAGGCTGCAAGCAGTGGCAGCGGCGAGGAGCAGTAGAGGCCATGAGCAGTAGCGGCTGTGGCGAGGAGCAGTGAACCCGGTGGTGAGGGAGGGAGGAAGAGTGAGGGGAGGGAGGGGAGGTAGGAGGTGAGAGTGAGGGGAGGTAAGAGGTGAGAGTGAGGGGAGGGAGGGAGGTAGGAGGGGAGAATGAGGAGGGGAGGAAGGGGAGGGAGGAGGTGAGAGTGAGGGGAGGGAGGGGAGGTAGGAGGTGAGGGTGAGGGGAGGGAGGGGAGAGGGGAGGGGAGGTAGGAGGTGAGAGTGAGAGTGAGGGGAGAGGGGAGATAGGAGGTGAGGGTGAGAGTGTGGGGAAGGAGGGTGAGAGTGTGGGGAGGGAGGGTGAGGGAGAGTGGAGGGAGGGTGAGAGTGAGGGAGGTGAGAGGGGGAGAATGATAGACAGAGGGATGTAAGTGGGAAGGGTAAGAAGTTGTGGAGCAGAGAAAAAAAGGGAGTGGGGGAGGGCTGAGAGAGAGGGAAGGGAAGGGGATTTGAGGGGATGAGTGAGGGATGGGATTGAGAGAGGGTGGGGAGTGATGGGAAGGAGGTGAGAGTAAGGGGAGGGAGGCAGTGGGAGACAGAGGGTGAGTAAGACTGAGGGGAGGGAAGGGGGTGAGTGACCGGGAAGGGGGAATGAGGGAGAAAGCATAGAAGGGTCCTGTGTTCGAAAGTGACTGAAAAAAAAAATTAATGTAGCCCGTTGTTAAGGGCTTAACGGCTAGTATCTTTATAAAATAGGTGGAGAAAGTAAACATATCCTTGCATTGTAAATATTTGCATGCACTGAAACATGTCATTACTTTTGGTGCAGAATTATGTAGTATTTTAAAAACTATGCAGCTCCTACTGCACAATTTTTAATACATTTGCATAAATCTCGTGTGTCCACTTATTTACATGTACAAATACTGTACCGTGGGTTGGTTTAAAAGATAGGCTCCATGTGATCAAGTTCCCTTTGAAAATGATCTAACATGAAGTACCCATGTCCTTTACCCCTGCTATTTGTGTGGATGGTAGAGGAAGGGTAAAGTAGTACATGTATTTTTAGAAATATTAAATTTGTGCACGGTATTTCTCCTCAGACTCAACATACTTTATAGAATGTCCTTTTAAATGTATCTAAAATTTTGTACATATTTTTAGCTGCTCTGAAGAGTGCAATTTTTAGATAGGCTAATTTATCTGGTTAAATCAGTATTTACCCATTTAAAGTAACTTTGAAAATTGCCTTCACCAGTACAAGTGTAAAGTGCATGAGTGCATGCTTTACGCTAATTCATTTTCAAAGGGAAAGTACAATGCAGTTTCTTTTTGAAAATTAGCTCCTATATACTTTGCAAATGTTCAGGCTACTGAAAATTGCTCCTTATAGAATCTTGTAAGATGCAATAAATGGAGTCTTCATGATTGTGATAAAATATATCTTGGCTACAAATATAAATATTATGCATGCTAATAATGAATGATGAGCTGATTAGGCATTCCCACAGTATGGGGCAGATTTTATAAAACTACGCGTGCGCGTACTTTTGTTCGTGCACCAGGTGCCAACAAAAGTACGTCGGATTTCAATAGATACCCACGTAGCCACGCGTATCTGTTAAAATCCGGGGTCGGCGAGTGCAAGGCTGCCCAAAATCGGCAGCCTGCACGCGCCGAGCCGCGCAGCCTGCCTCCGTTCCCTCCAAGGCCCCTGCACCTTCCCCTCCCTTCCCCTACCTAACCCACCCCCCCAGTCCTATGTAAACCCCTCCTACCTTTGTTGCACAAGTTACGCCTGTCCGAGGCAGGCTTAACTTGCGCGTGCCGGGCCGGCCGCCGGCGCGCCATGGTCCAGTCCGGGGGCTGGTCCGGAGGCCGCGGCCACACCCCCAGAACGCCCCCGATGACATGCCGGCTGTGGCACGCCCCCCGACATCCCCGACATGCCCCCACCCAGTAAGCCCCAGGACTTACGTGCATCCCGGGGCTTTGCAAGCGCCGGCAACCTATGCAAGATAGGCTCGGCACGCACAGGGGGGTTTGGGGTTGCTTTTTGGGGGTTACGCGCGTAACCTACGCGCGTAACCCTTTGAAAATCTACCCCTATGTTTTTAGCTTTGATAAAGCTACAAGAATTATTGTGACTACTTTATCATAGTGATATTCTCTTAGTAATTTCTGTAAATATAAGAAATGATACTACAAACCCTCAGATTTTGGCCTAAACTTGAAGCATCAATATACTCAGACTGCAGCTTTTCATACAGCAGGCAGCTGGGAGACTTAGGTGCCAATGTAATAAACTGCTGAACCTACCATGAATTTTTGCTCTCGTTTTAGCATGTATTTTTTGGTGTTAACCTTACTCAGGCATGTAATATAGGTTTCAGTGCCAAAAAACCTGCACTATGTTTAGTGCTGGAGCATGCAAATTGCATGTAAAAGAGAGTAATAGCTACTATTGGGAAATGTAGAGAACTGCATCAGCAGGAATACATTTTAGTGTTTGTTTTTTTAACATAAGGACACCTGGGCCAGAACATGAGGAAACATTAAGTCACATTTCTGGTGGCAATTTTAGTCCATTGTGGTGCTGTGGGTAGGTGCTTCTCTGAGCTTTTCTGTGGCTTATATGGTGTGGTTTTTTTTAAAATTTATACTTTATTAAATTTTAATTTCCAAGACATAACATGCCAAAATACAATGTGGGTATCCATTTTTCTTAAAGGTACAAATACAAATAATATTGCATATTTATAAGTTTCCCAAAAATTTCCCAATATAATTTTAACAATCCAATATTATCTTCTATTAAAGATTTATCAATGGGTACCCTATTTACTATGAAATTAACAGTAAACAATATATTATTAATTGAGCAATATTTATTAAAGTAACATTTCTTAGGAAAAAGGAAGTTAAGCCCCACACATTTTCTACTGTGCGGTAGCCTTCTTAGCTAACATTATTCCCCACTTATTTCTTAGCTTCTAAAAACAATTTTAAATCTGATTGTTCAAAATATATATATTTCATGCTTTTCAATCATAGCATACATATACATTGGTAGCACACTACCATTTGAGCTCCATTTGTTCAGCTAATTGTCTCATTTCCAGAAATTCCTTCTTTGGGTCACTTTGGCAATGTCTGGAAATATCCATATTTGTTGGTTATAATATTTGACAGCACAATTTCACAAAAATAGCTTAATAACTGTATCCCTATCCAAAGGAAATATAAATTTTACCAATACCATTCCGCTTTTTTCCACAAATTCTTCATTAGATGTCTCAAGAAACTCAGTTACATTTAATGGAGGTGTTTGTTCTTCATTCACTCTATTATATGAGACATAGGGCCTCATTTTCCAAGTGGCTCGCACGCGATAAGGGACGTTTTGCATGTGAAAAGTCCCTTATCGCGTGCAATACCAGGATGGGGCGGAGTCGGCCCCAGAAGAGGAGGAGTCAGGGTGTCACCGGGGCCGACTCCGCGAAGACGCCGCAGACGACGAAAAGGTAAGGCCCTTTTCGCATCCTAGTTCGCTCCCAATAGCTACACCTTCTATGGTGGCGCTATTGGGTGCGAAATTGGCAGCGATCGCACCGCGGTGGTGCAATCGCTGCCGGCTAGCTCAGGACCACCCCCCGTTTTGGCCCCCCGCCCCTCATTACCTAAAATATTGCAGGCCTGCGATACTTTAGAAAATGAGGCCCATAGTCTATTTTTGCAAGAGGAGGAATAGTTTCTGATGGTATTTTTAAAACCCGTTCATATAGGGGCAAATCTTTAAACTTACGCGAGGGTGCAGATTTGTTCGCACAACCTGGCATGAACAAATCTATGCCCGGTTTTATAACATGCGCGTGCTGCCATGTGCATGTTATAAAATCCAGGGTCAGCGCGCACAGGGGGGTGCACAGTTGTGCAACCTGCACGCGCTGAGCCCAGCAGCCTGCCTCTGTTCCCTCTGAGGCCGCTCCAAAATCGGAACGGCCTTGGAGGGAACTATTTTTCTGGTCTCCCCCCACCTTTTCCTCCCTTCCCCTATCTAACCCACCCCCCAGCCCTAACTAAATCCTTCCCCTACCTTATTTGGTGGAGTTACACCTGCCTCTTGCTCGTGCCGCGGGCTCCCTGCCCCGGCACAGGCCACTGTGCCGGAGCACTTGGCCCCACCCCCGGACTGCCGTCACACCTCTGGCCCTGCCCACGGACCATCCACGGACCGCCGACATGCCCCCTGCCCACCGCCACACCCCCAGCCACGCCCCCAGCCAGCCCCTTATTCGAAGTCCCGGGACATATGCACGTCCCGGGGCTTGCACGTGCCACCGAGCCTATGCAAGATTCTTAAGGAGAAGATAAATATATCAACACTTCCTTTGTCAGTTTCAAAGATTTCAAATCTAAAATGCTAGATAGTCATACTAGTATAATTAGTTTTGCCCAGAGTGAAGTATGAGCTTTTTTACTAGATCTGGTTAATGCTTCCTAAATCAATCTTATCAGAAGTTACAAACTGGAGGCTTGAAAAACAATTCTCTTTAATAAATTAATCTTGTATTGGTTGCATGGACCAAATTTTAGAGCAATACATTTAAGCCATAATTATGTGCATTGTCAGTGGCATCAGAAATAAATAGTTTGTATATTGAAGTGCTGCACATGTGTTTATAATCATGAATGTAGAATATGTTTATGGTTTACGGGTGAAGTTTTGTTACTGCTCCTTAAGCAATGCAGAAATTATATTCAGAACAAGTGGCAAGACTCTTAAAAATAGAGAGGAATACTTGAAAACATGCACATGTGCATCCCTATACACATGTATGGGGGCACACACTCATGCACAAGTATTTTATATCATGCACACCAATGCCCTTACATAAAAAATTACACTTAAATCAATCAAATAACATGTTCCTGTATCTAAAAGATATGTACATGTATTTTCAGCATAGCTGGATAAGTAGCATTATAAATGTTATCTGGCTATATTACTTAGGTAGATAAGTAGCAGATTTTGTCACCTATCCAGCCACCATTTAGCCAGAGAAATCAAAATGTATTCAGATAAGTGATGCAAATCTATTATACGTGAGTATTTGTGCTCCAATTTTAATTATTTACCCATGGAGATTTCACTCGCATATTTTCCTTAGCACTTGTCTGCATTCAAGCTCATAAGTCATCACATTTTTGGAAGATGCACATGTGAAGGAAATTACCAGTTTTAGCAGTTAGTCCATCAGTTTGTCCAGTCTATATTTAGGTCAACAAGACCTCCCTGGTTCTTCAGCCTAAACTCTACTCAGTTTACCCATATCCCTCATCCAGTTGGTATTTGGCGATGATAATTTTATTCTCACTTATGCCAGATAAATAGCAGAAGAAAATATTTGCACATAGCAGACTTACACACGTCACTTTCGGAGGTTATAAAATATCAACTTATATGCCTAAATGTTGGCCCCATCCCAGAATACTCCTAGCCCACCTCTTTTTTAAACAAGCACATTTACTCGCACACCATTACTTGCGCATGTATGTTTGTAGTTTATAAAATCAGATTTATCCAAACAAGTTCTTTTTACGCATCTGATCATTTTTATGCATGCAACTCCTTGAAAATTCACTTTTACTTGAATGAAACAAAATAAATTCTGTGTTTACTATATGGAAGGATGGTTCTTTTAACTGATTAAAAATAATTAATTGCAAGAAAGCTAAACTGAACTGATAACTTCACAAACCTAAAACATGTTTACGAAGGCATTTAACTGGGTAAAACAGCCTGACTGAAAATATCCCTCTTCAAATGCAGTTGAAACTAGGTATTATGTTTTTTGTATGTATGTGAACCCTGGGCTGAGATGAGAGGTGTCTCTGCCCACAGGGAGAAGCCCTGTGAGCCTCACCGTCAGCAGGCGTAGTCTCAGTGGTGTGGGACACAGCTAGAAGTAGAGACTTTATTATGAAGGAAGGATAAAGTAATGTCCTCGGAGCTGGAGATGTAGATTTGGGAAGGCCAGTCAGGAGCGAGTTGCAGTAATTGATGCTGGTGAAAATAAGTGATTGCAGGACAGTTCTGAATTCTTGTTGGTGTAGAAGCGGTTTAAGATGTTTAAGTATGTGAAGTTTATAAAAGCTTTCTTTAGTTTTCGTTGCGATGTTCTTTTTGTGGTTTAGCTCTTTGTTGATCCAGATACCGAGGTCCTTAGTATTGTTCTTCAGTTGGATGTTAGTGCTCAATTTGTAAGAACGGCAGTGGGGTTATTTGGCCTGTGTTGTTTCTTTAAATGAGGATGCATCCAGTTTTGTTCATGTTGAGGCTTAGTTTTAGGTGGTTCAGCATGTTTCTGATTGAGATAAGGTGGTTGGCTGTTAGACTCAGTGCATCTTTGATCATTGAGGTTATTGGAATGAGGAGTTGAATGTCGTCAGAGTACATATAGAATGTTATGCCTAGACGAGATGAGTTGGCAGAGTGGGAGTAGGTAGAAATTAAAGAGGGTGGCCAAGAGGGCGGACCCCTGTGGTACCCCTGTTTCAAGGGGGAGGGGATCAGAGGAGTTGTTAAAGGTTACTTTGAAGAACCTGTCTTTTAGAAATGAAGTGAACCAGTCAAGAGTTTTGCCTGAGAGACCTATGCTTGCAAGTCTTGATATCACGCTTTTGTGGTCTACGGTGTCGAAAGCCGCAGAGAGATCTAGTAGAATTAGTAAGTGGCTTAGTTTATTGTCGAAGCCTCTTATTATTTTGTTTGATAAATTTAGTAGCAGGGTTTCTGTACTGCGATTTTTTCTGAAACCGTGTTGTGATGGATGTAGTATTTTGTTGTTTTCTAGGTGTTCATTAAGCTGCATCAGTGCTGCTTTCTCTGTCATCTTTGCGAGTAAGGGAAGGTTAGAGATAGGATGGTAATTATTAAAATCATCTGGGTCTAGGTTCTTTTTTTTAAAATTGATGTGCACTAATGTAATGTGTGTGCACACACCGAGCTTGTAACTACAAAAGAGGCTCTCTGGGGATTTGGCTTCACAGACACCCACTGTCCCAATATACTTGAGTCTGCAAAACTGGCTGCCCACGGGCACAGTGCCTTGATGTGCACTAATGTAACGTGTGTGCTCACATCGAGCTTGTAACTACTAAAAAGGCTCAATGGGGATTTGGCTTCACATAGTCCCACTGTCCCAATATTCTTGAGTCTGCAAAACTACCCAGTGCCCATTGGCACTGATGCCCAGTGCACAGAGACACTGAGTGAGTTCAATTAAAAAAATGCAGTTAACAAAAAAGCTGGAATTGGCACAGTAGGAAAAGCAATGAAATATATTTTTCAATGGAAATTCTAGCAAACTAGCTAGAAATTGAATATATCTCTCCTACCCACAACACCCAAATTGTGCTTGCAACCTACCCCAGGGGGTGAATTAAGCAGCAAAATGCCACTGATAGCAGCTTCTCTCCATGGCACAGAGAGACCGTCTCAGATCAACTAAAAAAAGTGCTTAAAAAAAAAACAGGGCTAGCTGGCACTGCAGCCAAATGCAGAACAAATATCTTTTTCTATCAAAGTAGCTAGCTAGCAATTGAATATGAATACAGATTTGAGAACTCAGACTAGCTCTGAGTGCAGCCACCTTCCGCAGACCAGACCACCTCCTCAGACCACCCCTGCAAAGAAAGTGCATGGCACGCTGCGTGCTTAAGTATATATAGTGCTGGGTCATCAGGAAAAGCATCACCGACCACTGAGTGAGAGCGTGATTGGCTGCATTGCAAAAATTCTTATCACTGATACATTGCATTCTGGTCTCCTTGCCAACCTGTCCGACCAACTCTGACAGGGCTGTGAGGTCACTGATGACTCACAGGAAAGGGCTGATTTTTGGCTATGGATACACCCAAATGGTGTTCTCCTATTTCAAATGGCCGCTAAGAAATCGCTGTGAGCGCGCCAAACGTATGGAACGAATGATATGTTGTATTCGTGGGGGATCTCAATATGTTTCGCGACCCCACAAATACAACGAATATGGACATATACGTTGCGGATTGCCAATACGTTGCAAATGAATGCACAACCCTAATCATTAATCATCCATTGTAGTCAAAGACTGGAGGATGTAACTCTGATGTTTAAAAAGTGTAACTCTGATGTTTAAATGTAACTCTGATGTTTAAAAAGTGCTCCAGGGTGATGCAGGAAACCAAGACCAGTAGGTCAGAAGGATGAGCACATCCTGTTTTCTATCTGGAGTGTCCATCAGAAAAACCGGGTGCTGAGGCAGGCCTGGAGGAAGCTCCTGACTAATTTAAATCTCTGTGCTTAATGTCCATGTGGGGTAGCTACATAATGGGAACTAGGAAGACCGGTAGGGGTAGGGTATGATCGGGTGATTTGGAGGGCGATTGGGGTTTGAGGGTGGGGGTATTGAGTGATAAGAGAGGGTTGGAGCAATTGAGGGGCAACTTTGGTTTATGGCAGGAGTAGGGGGTGAGTGGGGTATGTTGGACAATTGCAGCAATTGAGGTTTGGGGGTGAAGATGTGGGTGATAGAGATCAGTTGGGGATAATTGGGGTTTGGGGTAGGGTGGGGTGATGGGGTAATTGGGACAATTGGGGTTTGAGGATGGGGATGGAGTAAGTTAGCAATTGGGAACATTTAGATTTTGGGGTATGGATAGGGGTGCTGGGATAGATTGAGGAGCATTTAGTGGGCAATTGGTGTTTGGGGGTGGGGTAAGGGAAGGGATAAGAGGGGTAACCCAATTGTATGGTGGGAGTGTGGGTAAGCAGTATCCATTGTAGTCTTGTGGTAGGGTAAAAGCCAATTGGAATGTATAGATGCATAAAATGTTTTATATTTCATTAATGGCATGCCTATGTACATGTGTAGAAAATGTATAGGCTTAAAATACATTTAAAAAAGATTAGCTAAAAAAAAGAGACAAAGATTCACAAAGTTCCTAAATATAATAAAGGTCCAAATAAGGGATATATCATCCTCTCGGACATGCTTCAAATATTGTTGGTGGCTGCTATTGCAAATCTGACCAGAAGCTCTGTTCCAGAAGGGACACAATTGGGCTAATCTTACATGTATAATTTCATCTGGAAAGCTGTGTAATATCTGTTGCCCCTGATTCATCCCTTTGAAACCATAATGCACCTGACAGGAGTTGTCTGAAAGACAGCAATGGCCTGCTAAATCCCTCCTGAAACAGGGTACCTTGTTCTGGGATTGTCCCTGCTCTGGTCTGTTTTTCGGGCATGAGACAGGACACCACATATAGCTGCCCACAGGGAGAGACATAAGCCATCAAACAGACTTGAGATTTCAATTTAATAAATGCAAACAAACCTTTGTGGATGTCATTGGATCAGCTAACTTGAACTATTTCTCTGTATAGATTGAGGGCTTGAAAAAGCAGGCCAGGGAGCTAAGATGAAAAGAAGGGGAGTGCTGGACCAACTGCATGCCTGGCAGGAGGGGCATGTAGATAAGTTCATAATATGACCATCCGGGAGGTGTCAACAAGGTTTTATTGATTTCTTGTTTGTCTCACTGGTCCCACTATTTCACTAGATTAGTTTTTCATATACAAAGTGCTGATTTTTGTCAAAAATCAATAATCAGGTGATGGCCATAAGGAAGAACGCTTTCATAGTAATGATGGCAGAAAAAGACCAATATGGTCCATCTAGTCTGCCCAGCAAGTTTCCCAAGGTAGTAACTACCGCTCCGTGCAGGTCACCCCCATGTTTCTCTTAAGGGTAGTAACTGCAACGCCATGCAAGTTACCCCTGTGTTTCTCTTAAGGGTAGTAACTACCGCTCCATGCTGGTTAAGCTTTTTTATTTATTCCCAACCTCTAGTCTTTTAGGGATCCACAGTGTTTATCCCATGCCCCTTTGCGATAAGGAATTTCAAATGGACTGATTGTAGGGGCTTGAAGGGATCCTTCATTAGAGCAGACAGGACTATATTTTAATCCCAAGGAACTGACAGTTTTCTGATGGAAAGATGAAGGTTAAGAAGACCTCTCATGAATCAAGACACTAATGGATAGGAAGCCACTGAAGAGCCTTGTCTCTCTCATGGTAAGCAACTATGGCACTGACATGACTCTGACTGGCGAAGAGGCCAGGCCAGAGTTTGAGAGATGGAGAAGGTAATTAAGAAGCTCCTTGGTGATGAAGAAAATGGGTTAACGTTGTTAACTTGATATCATATGACATATCTTTTCCATTTGAAGGAATAGTTTCTTCTAGTTGAAGGTTTCCTTGCTGCTTCAATTATTTGTTGAATGCTTGGTGAAAGAGCTAACTCTTGTAAGATCTTGTATTCAACATCCATGCTGTCAGGTTGAGGAAAGCATGGAGAGGATGAAGAAGGGAACTCCCTTCTTGTGTTAGGGGATCCGGCTCATGATGAGGAAAATGGGCCTGTCCTCTGAATACTGCACAAGATAAGCAAACCAATGCTGCCTCGGCCATGTTGGAGCTATGAGAATCATTCAAACCCTGTCCTGAAGGAACTTTTGAACTGTTCTGAAGATTAGGGGAATCGATGGAAAAACATACAGTAGGCCGGTCAACCAAAATAGAAGAAAGCGCCCTGTGTCTTCCTGAGATGACTGGGATGGATCGAACAAAACTCCATTAAATTCCAACTGTCTCGGTGGCAAAGAGGTCCAAGCATGGGAGACCGCATTACCGGAAGATTTTGTCAGCTGCTGATTGATTGAGGGACCACTCATGAAGGTGAAATACTCTGCTCAGATGATCCACCAACATGATTGCTATCCTGGGCAAATACATCGAACGAAGAGTCATCGAGTTTTCCACAGCCCATTCCCAGATCCATACTGCTTCCCTGCAAAGGAGCCAGGGGCCTGATCCTCCTTTTTGTTCACATAGAACATGGTCACCTTATTGTCTGAGAGAATCATGATGGTTAGGCCTTTCAACAGGTGAGCAAACTTCTTAAAGCATATCACATAGCTCTTAGTTCTAGGAGGTTGATTTGGTAGGACTGTTCTATCAAAGATCATAAGCCCTGCATTTTGTAGCTTAGAAGATGAGCACCCCTACCATGCATACAGGCATCTGTGGAGAAACTGAGAGTGTGGGCTAGTTCCTGGAGGGGAGATCTCACTGTGAGTACTTCAGGCTGCAGCCTCCAATGAACATCTCTGCACATGGAGTATGATAGCATTATCTTCCTTGTCATAGGTTTCAGGAATTAGGACAATTGAGATTTTAGCCCCCACTGGAGGCATCTGATATGCAGGTGGGTGTGACAGACTATATGAATGGCTGATACCAGATGTCCCAGGAGTACCAGCAACTGGCACAATGGCATGAGAGTGGATTGAGTCTATCCTCGTTCCTATGAATTGCAGTACTTGAGTTGGTTTTAGTACTGACTTCTCATAGTTGATGAGGAATCCTAGAAACTCTAGGCATGTGATAGGTACTCCATGTGTGCCTGCAATGAAGCTTAGATGGGGAGAATATTAACCAGTCATCTAGACAGGGAAAATCTGGATTCCCTGTCACCATAAATGAGCAACTGTCACAGCCAAACACTTGGTGAAAACCCTTGGAGCCAAGGAAAGGTCAAAGGGAAGGACCTTGTACTGGTAGTAAGTAAAGACTACCTGGAAGCAGAGGAACTGCCAACAGGAGGGGTGTATCAGAATATGCAAGTAAGCATCTTTGAGATCCAGAGAGCACATCCAATCATTTTTTTTGATTGAACGGGAGTACTAGCTTGAGGGAAGTCATCTTTAACTTTTCCTTCTTAATGTGCTTGTTGAGGGTACATAGAATGGGGCAAAGTCCTCCCGATCACTTTGGAATAAGGAAGTACTGGGAGTAATAACCAGTATTGATTTGGTGATTAAGAATCTGCCGATGGCTTGCTGACAGAATAAGGTTTGAACCTCTTGTTGTAACAGAGACAACTGGGACGCATCCTTCAACTGTTTGGTAAGGTAGGGAAGGGAGGGTGCAATAGTGAAATCTAGGTGATACCCTTCGCTGACTATCTTTTGGACCCACTGATCTGAGGTGATCTGACTCCACTCTGAGGAAAAATTAGTTATTCTGGCTCCTACTGGACTGTGGTGGCACTATCCTCAAAAAGACTGAGGGAGCTTTTGATGTGCTGTTTGTGGAAGCTTTTGCTGTTTCTGGTCCCTTTGATGAGTTCTCAGTTGAGACTATTGTGGCTGCAGATGAGGTTGTTGGAATTGTTAAGATTACAGCCTGAAGGCCTGAAATTTTTTGAATGGCCTCTTTTGCTATTAATAGGATTTACGATAGGGTTGGTAAAATCTTCTGTACATGGACTGGGAATCCAACATTGTTGCACATTCAATGGGAGCTCAATGCAGAAGGACGCTTGGGGCGATGCTCTGAGGCTTTTGCCAGTGCCGTTGACGTGCTGGTGCCCGATTCACATTTGGATTGATCCGTGGGTTTAGATCTAGGTTCTGATGGTGCTGAAGCGACCTTCTCACCCAGTTTTCTATGTTTGGCATTCTGCAGCTCCTTGAAAGATGTCCTTTGATGAACTTCATGCATCCTAGCTTTTGGCCCTAGTGAGGAGTGAGTCAAGCACCTCAGGGAGGGCACGTAAGTTTCAAAGTGGAGCTCTTCTTTATCTCAAGTATGGAATATTTTCTTTGTTCTCTGCCTCCTCGCTCTGGGGGACATGTGGCCACAGTCTCTACATGATGCCTGGTCATTTACTGGGCCAAGACACAGGTAGCAATAATTGTGATTGTCAGTGCAGAGAGCATCGATAAGGTCACCCAAACAGCATGGCTAATTCAGCCGCTTATCAACAGAAAAAGTGTTTTAACACATAGAACCCCTTTGAAAATGTACTCCTTTGAATTTATGGATAAGCATATAAAAATATCTTATGTAAATAAATTAATAAATGCATAAATAACATTTCAGAATGCATTATGAATATACTACAGATACATTTAAAGCAGTCAAGAAAGTGTTCTCCTTATATTAATAAAAAAACAATTGATTTCTCTAGTATAAAATTGTAAACATAATGAAACATTACCAATTGGATTTGGGAAGAACTGCAATGCTAGTAAAATGAAATAAATTCTTACATTTTGGCTGAAATGTGGGTTTCTTTTTTTCAACTTTGAATGAAATATACTCAGTGGAGTGATTAGTCAGACACTAACCATTGTCATAGCAAAGTGAAATCAAAAAGTAGGCAGTAACTCAATGACATTTGCCAAATTGCACCTACCCAGCAGAATAATATCTAATTTAACATCGTTACTAAAGATAAATGATTTTTCCTGATCAAATTATATCAGGATGAATGATTTTATACTCTATAAATTTGGTGAGCTGGATAATTCAATAAGCTCATTTGCTATGGTCGAGTTCCTTCCAACAGACGGAATTCTGTAATGAGGAAGGCAGTTTTGTTAAAACAGCTGCCAAACGGCAGTAGCATAACATAAAAAAAAAAAGAAATCATTAATCTGTAAATTGATTAAAACATTCTGTGTATGTAAAATCATGCTGAAAATGTGAATTGCCTCTCTATATATTGTAACTATTTAGAACTGCAGAAAACAACCTATGAACTATATAAAATAGTCTATTAATTTTGTTTTTTTTATATCATAAAAAACAATTTTTCAAGGTCAGTCAGCAACAGGAAATAATGTGGAGAAATGATGTTACTCTTCATTCTCTTTATATATATAGATCACACCTCTCTAGTTAGTAACGTAGAGCAACACATTCCTCTGTCAAGAAAGACAGGTGATGTGCATATAATTTACTTCAAAGGATAAGCCAATACTAAGCTTGCACTATCTTCATATCTACTGTAAAATACACTACTCATCTTCTAAGACACCAAGGACCAAAACTAAATTGTTAAT
The DNA here is from genome assembly GCF_901001135.1 of Rhinatrema bivittatum. Lineage (NCBI taxonomy): Eukaryota > Metazoa > Chordata > Amphibia > Gymnophiona > Rhinatrematidae > Rhinatrema > Rhinatrema bivittatum. Next base: position 551,003,030 of record NC_042616.1, on the reverse strand, counting down.
GAAATATATTACCAGGAAAAAAATCTGACAGCTGTGTTGATTACAAGTATGCTATTTTATAAACTAAAATATAATTATGCTGCTGTTTTTCAGTTGTCCTTCAATCACAGTTCTGGAAACATCTAATTATGTTATACAGATGATTAGTAGTAGTAGTATACGTAATAGAATTAATTTCAAAGTGTTAATCTATAAAAGATTACTGTCTTTAGAAGACATATATATGTTTAAAATAAATAAGGAATCTGAAAGAATCAGACAGATTTGTTTAGAATTTTTGAAACTGAATATGAATGGATAGTGTTCCCAAAAATTGCAATACTTTTTGGATAAATTCATTTCAGAAATAGTATGTACTATTTATGATCAGAGCATGCTATTTTCCAAAATGAATAGTAACCACAAACTAAATAAAAAATCTCCCATGAAACAAAAACTTGAATAAAAAAGACTAAAAAAAAAGAATGAATGAACCAAAACAAAAATATTTTCTGCTTAAATCCATAGGGGCAGCAGGCGCGAACAAAAGTACGCGTAGCCGCGAACAGGCCTGCCTGTTCCCTCCGAGGCCGCTCCGATTTCGGAGCGGCCTCGGAGGGAACTTTTCTTCGCCCTCCCCCACCTTCCCCTCCCTTCCCCTACCTAACCCACCCCCCCAGCCCTATCTAACCCCCCCCCTTACCTTTGTCGGCAAAGTTACGCCTGCTGAAAGCAGGCGTAACTTTGCGCGTGTCGGCCGGCTGCCTAGCTCCGTGGTCCGGTCCTGGGGGCTGTTCCGGAGGCCACGGCCACGCCCCCGGGCCGAAACCACGCCCACGTCGCCGTCCCTGAAAAGCCGCGCCCCACCCCCTAAAAGCCGCGTCATCCCGCCACGCCCCCGACAGGAAGCCCCGGGACTTACGCGCGTCCCGGGGCTCTGCGCATGCCAGCGGCCTATGCAAAATAGGCACGCCGGCGCAGGGGTTTTAAAATCCGCCCCATAGTCTTTAGTTAACTGACAGAGGTACATTTTCAAAGAGTTAAACATGTAAAAATTAGCATGTAGGCATATAATTGAAATTACCAGTTTACCAATTACTCCATCAGTCCTTCTCCAGGTCATTGAGACCCAACGGGTTCCTCAGCCTGTACTCTCTCCAGTTCACCCAGAACCTCCCACACAGCCAAACCTACACAATAAACAAGTCTGATATAAATTATGCATGTTAATTAGGAAGTGTAAAATTATGCAAATTTCCAAATGTATATTCATGTCTTTTACAATAGCAACTTATGAAAGTAACTGTTGGCTCTGTCCCTGAACACCCCTAGACTGCCCCTTTTTTATGTGTGTATATGTATACACACAACTTAAAGTAAGCACATACTTTTGACTTTTATAAAATAGAGATTACATGGCTCTTTCACCACTGGTGGGATGGGCTCCACCAGTGGCCTGATACTGGTTGGATTTTGCCACCCCCTTCCATCTACTTTGCCTAATGGAAGTGCTGGCCTTGCCAGAAAAGCAATAGAGAAGTTTGAGATGTGGGATCACAAGGGCTGATCCACTGAAAAATGCATTTCTTTCTTTTTACTCATTATTACTTTTTCTAGAAGTAAAAGCCCATTCAATAACAGGGACAGACTGTGAAGTATAGGAGGTGCATAATCTAGATGGGTGGTAGTAGTATGTGTATACTTTAAGTTTTCAAGTCGATTTTAAAAGGCCCACGTGCACAAATACCAGGGGTTAAGCGCCTGGCTGGGCCCTGTATGCAATGAGCACATTTTAGAAAGGTCCTGTGCGTGGACATTAAAATTTGGTGCACATCTGTGCGAGGGAATCACATTTTATAGCATGTGTGTGCCGGAAACCGCGTGCACATGGACACGCATGCGGGTCTTTTAAAATCTACCCCTTTGCATACTCATATATGTGCATAGAAAAGGGACAGTCTAGGGGCAGGGCCAACAGTTACGTTCATAAGTTGCTATTGTTAAACACACGGAACATACATTTGACAATTTGTAGAATTTACACATGCTAATTAACCTGAATAATTTATGCCTGATTTGTTTACTGTGTAGTATTGGCTGGGTGGGAGTTACTAGGAGAACTGGGGAGAGTTCAGGCTGAAGAACCAGGAAGGTCAAAAAAAATATCTCCAAAAAAATGTTTAAGAGGGGAAGTAGTAATTTCATATTGTGTTTAAAGGTACCATCCTTGTTACCATTTAATGATTTAATCATTAACTGACCGCTATCCTCCCATTCTTTTGGGGGTTTTTTTGTGAAACTCAAAAAATATTTTTTTATAAAAAGTTGAAACTGTGAAAAAACTCAATTACAATTTTATCTTTAAACTGCTTACTTAAATCTCACGGTGCAATATACTCTTTTTTTCAAAATTTCTGCAACATATATTCAGAGACAGTTCTATAATAAATCCTTCTATCTAAATAGTTATTGTTCTTAGCTGCACATCATGTAATGTGTCATGGAAAATCCCGAAAAACTTGTCCGATGATTAAATCTCTTGTCCCCAACATGGCCAAGTTTAGGATATTATTCCTTCATCAGGGATCAATCATGGGATTACTACACTTAGGGGTAGATTTTAAAAGAAGCGCGATCAGCCTACTTTTGCTTGCGCATCAGACTCAAGCAAAAGTACGCTGGATTTTAGTAGATACGCGCGGAGCCGCGCGTATCCACTAAAATCCTGGATCGGCGCGCGCAAGGCTATCGATTTTGTATAGCCTGCGCGCACCGAGCCGCACTGCCTCCCCCCGTTCCCTCCAAGGCCGCTCCGAAATCGGAGCGGCCTCGGAGGGAACTTTCCTTTGCCCTCCCCTCACCTTACCCTCCCTTCCCCTACCTAACCCACCCACCCCGGCCCTGTCTACACCCCCCCCCTTACCTTTGTCGGGGGATTTACGCCTCCCGGAGGGAGACGTAAATCCCCGCGCACCAGCGGGCCTGCTGCGCGCCGGGCCGCGACCTGGGGGCGGGTACGGAGGGCGCGGCCACGCCCCCGGGCCGTAGCCACGCCCCCGTACCCGCCCCCAAAACACTGCCGACACGCCCCCGGAACGCCGCGACGACCGGGCCCGCCCCCCGACACGCCCCCCGACACGCCCCCGACACGCCCCCCTCCGAGAACCCCGGGACTTACGCGAGTCCCGGGGCTCTGCGCGCGCCGGGAGGCCTATGTAAAATAGGCTTCCCGGCGCGCAGGGCCCTGCTCACGTAAATCCGCCCGGTTTTGGGCGGATTTACGCGAGCAGGGCTCTGAAAATCCGCCCCTTAACCAATAAGCCTTGATGCTTTTGATACAACTGCAACATTGTTGCCTGTTTTAAAGGAGGGAGGATGGGAGCTAAAAGGAAATAGAATTTGGATTCAGGGACAACCAACACAAGCCACAACTTGTTTACAGTCTGTGGTACTGATGCGCAGACATTAAGAAAAAAACACTGGACTACTCTATGGCCAAGTCCATAAGCATGGCACATCAAGCAAAACTGACTGGAACATGGGGGTAACCTGCACAGTGTGGTGGATACTACCATGGGAAGCTTGCTGGGCAGACTGGATGGATCATCGGTCCTTTTCTGCCATAATTTCTATATTTCTCTGTTTCTATGTAAATAAAATCAAAAAACAATAAAATAGCAGAACGATTAATAAACTTGTGACATCACTTCTGTAGCAAAGTTTCTTAGTTCTTTGGATGCATGCTTCTTAATACTCAATCTCTTTCATTTTCCTAGTTACTCCAATTACCCAGGTACCTCAGACATGCCCAGATTGAAAATAGTTCAAATCTATTTTAGGTCCCAAATTTTATCCCAGGTTCTTCCCATTGTAGGTGGTTAGAATATAGTCCCAATATTTTATCAGAACTTAGTCCCAGTCCTCATACATTTATTGAGTCTTCTTAAATCCAGTAACTCCTTACTCCTTATGTGCATGCAACATAACTGATGCGTGGCGGACATAAAACCCCAGTCAATATATCTTGGCAAAAAAACTTTTCTTAATGTGTATCATTGTTATGATTGTATCTACAATAAAAGTTTTTGTTGCCAAGATATATTGACCAGTGATTTATGTCCACAATGCATCAATTATTTTGCATTTGCTTTATATGTATGTGCTATTTACTCCACACTTCCTGTGTGACTTTTTCCTTAGGAAGCACCAGCTAAACATTTTACTCTCACTTGTATTCTACCTGAGTTCGCAGGAACAAAGTTCTTGTTACTTTCAGTTCTTCTCCACTTTATATCCTCTAGTTTCCTTCCCTTTATGCTACTGGCAGGGATCCTCTTCTCCAGATGAATTCTTCCACACTTTGGGTTCTTTCAGAGTGAAAGATACTACTCTCCCAATGGTTTGGTTACTGATTCTCAGGTACCAAGGACCATCAGCTGCCAGTGGAATAAAGATTGTCTTTGAATCCAAAAAAGAGGAAAAAATCAAGCAAGAGACAGGAAGGGCACCTCAGAACAGAGGAGATAGTCCAAAACACTAGATAATTTAAAGTTTAAACTCCTCTGTATCAAGTCACTGTCAGGTCTGTCCTGTGAAGGAGAGATAGCACACTGCAGGTCTTCTCTACTCCATAACCCAGCCTTGAACCCTGAATGCCCCAATCTATTGCATCAAGGAGGAACAAGTTCTCCCAGGTAATTCTTCAAAAATGGATTAAAAGTGCCCAGAACAAACAAAATCAGGTCAGATGATAAGCTGACCCTCAAAAGGGAAAAATCCCAGCTCCTTTTCAATAGATAAGATAACATAAAGAGGCAGAAGACAGAGAGCTCCTATCTGCTTGGAAGAGTAACTAAAGATCCACAAGGATTAATGATGCTCGAGGACAATAAAGCACTAGAAACACCATCTGCAGCTCCCACATAGGGAGCAAAACCCAAACTTTTCTTTACTAAATCTGCACTGGAACTTCCCAGCAATTTAGTACATTCCTTTTTGTAAGGGAAGCCATAGGTTCCCTACACTTACATTCTACAACTGTAACTGAATGTGCTAATTTTTGTCCTGGCAGTTTTCTTCCACTACTTTGGACTTCGAGCTGAATCAGAATTGACCTCTACTATAGCTAACTAACCAGGGTGTTTCCTCATTTTTTGCCTTCCCTCCCTTCCTTCCTGTCTAGCTCTGTTAATGCAGAGACAGTCTATGACAAGAGGCCACAGTCCACATCACACTCCCTGCACCATAAGTCTGGCAATAAAAGGGTCATTTTATTAAAAGGTTTAACTAGCTAACTTTGAGTTATATTTTAGCATCATATGACTAAGTTCAGGTAAATAACACCAGCTACAAAATGTGGTGCCCTAAATCCAAGTGGTCAAAGTCTGACCAACTAGATTTTGGGAAATTGACAGCCCCACAATTTAGACAATTAGGCTCAGCTGAAAATTTCCCTACACATATCATGCTAAAATTAATTGGTTACTTTACTAGCTCAGTGGAACTTTGAAAGTTACAGTTCTGCAATGGCTCAGATTTAAACCTCCGAGGGGTTGTTAAAGCAATTTCAGTAACATCCTTGCCCTGGCCAGTCCAAGGGATAGAAGACAGTGTGTACATATTGCTGAATGTGTTCTTCCAACTTAGCCATTTTTGATGGCTCGCCCTGGAAAGAATACTGTTCATGGAAAATTATGGCAGAAGAAGTCCCTACTCTAGCTAGTCTGCCCATTTTCCCTATATGTTACAATAATGTGGCCTCTAGCTGAATTCAGACTTTGCCTTCACTTTCCCACTCCAAATGATCTTTTTCCCCCTGTTCTATGACCTTTTCGAATACAGATAGATTAAAACAGCAATGGAATTAAAGAAAGGATGGGATAAAAACAAAAGATCCCTTGTTGCAAAGTAGTGAGGAGAAAATCAGAGAACAACTGGGATATATTGGCAATAAATCAGGCATGAAAATGGTGTGAAGGGTGGTATGGGTGTGAGCCCTTTGTGCTGCTGTGAAGGTTACACAGCCTCTTAGGTGAATCTACGCAGCCTATGCAGGCTGCTGGCATATGCGTCCTGTATCGGGACAGTCTGGAGCTTCGCCTATACCAACCACCTCCCCCACAGATTGAGCCCTTGGGTTCTGGTGGCCAGCGGGTCTTAGGCTGGTCCATGGAGAGGTGGCCTAGAGAAAGAGTCCAAAGGTATGCTGGATTCAGGCCAGGCAGTAGACTAACGAAATTGGAGGCAGGCAGCAGACAAGGGTGGTCAGGTTCAGGCAGAGGTCAGATCCAGTAGTAGGCTATCATGGTCAGCTCCAGGCAAGAAGCCAGATCTGGAATTCAGGTCAAGGGTGGATGAGAACACATGGAAGACACTGGACGAGACAGCAATACAAGGCAAGGCTGGACAATGAAATTTGAATGAGACAAGTCTGGAGAGGCAAGGCTGGGAAAGGCAAGGCTGGAGAGACAAGGTTGAATGAGGCAAGGCTGAAGAGGCAAGGCAGGATGAAGAATCAGGAACGCAGGACACAGGAATCAAAAACTCAAAGGCAATACACACTGCTGAGGCAGGAGACACTTTGCTGAGGCCCTTGATTAAGTGGGCCAGTCAGCCTGACATCATCGAAAGGTGCTGTTCACCATTTTCCACTGCAGGGTCTATATAATGTGCAGCATTTGAGTATGTGTGCCTAAAGCATGGCAGCAGGAGTGGTGGATGGCGACGTCACAGGCCGTGCTGGGCAGCGCTCAGAGCAGGAGGCTGTGTGCTGATCGCGGGTCTGCACCAGCCATGTCGGTGGTGAGAAAGGCAGCTTGTGGGGCCCTTCTTTGAGCCACCAAATGTAATAAATGTGCAAAATAGATGAGCACTTTTGGGCCATCATATTATCTGTTTCTCTGTTTTTAATGTAAAAAGTTCTTATTAATGATTTGTGCTCATAAAATTATCATTACAGCTTTCACAGTGACATACTGGATGCAATTTTCAAAATTGCCCAGATTAGGGCAAAGTCTGTCTCTAATCTAACTATAATAATGTAATAAGACCCGCATTTCTGAGCAGAATTTTTGGGCGTGCGTAGAAAAACCAGCAAAAATGTGGTATGTAATAATAGTCACACATGCAAATTAGATACATGCATAAAATCTGCACACACCAAACATATGTGGTGCCATTATGTGTGCAGTAATGCTTGCTAATGGCCCTATGTAGTAAATCACGCAGACATCCATCCATACAGAAACCTGCACGGTCACCTATTGGTGTATGAACGCTTGCATTTGATTTTCAGGGCGAAAGCCTTTCTTTTTTTTTTTTTTCAAAAAAATGAATGAATTAGTTGTCCAGAAGTTTATGTGAAGGTGGGTACAGCAAGAACTAACCCCTTCATGATCGGACTCTGACTGCCGGTGAGAGAGTGAAATGCAAATCAGTGATTCTGCCTCATTGAGAATCTGCCTTCTCTTTACCCTTTCCATCTGCTGCTTGGCTGACCCACAAAAGCAACAACAAACAAGTCTCAACACCAGTGCTTTCACTTACCACCTACCATAACCCAGGTGCTAAAAGCCTGCATTAAAACACCTGCATTGCCCATACATAAATCATCTCCTTTGAATGCCATTAGCATGCACTTACTCAGAAAAACCGCGGGTCTGTCAGCGCATTTGTACACACTTTTTCCCCGTGCACAAAACCCTTATTACTTACCTATATAGGGCTTTGTGTGGGAAAACGCATGTAGAAATGCACACAAACCCATGGCAGCTTCAGCACACCTTATTATATCGGCCCCATAAAAAGGAAAGTTATCATTCACCTGAATTTGTGTATGCACATTGAGCTCCCTTCAACCTCCATGTACTCTCTATCTCTGCCCGAATCTCCAGCTCTGCCCCTCTCTTTCAGTAGTCTCCATTCTCCAACTCCTCCCCCTCTCCAGCTGGACTGCCTTGGCTACCAGTACAATCCTGAATATACTATAAAGTATTAATGATAATATTCAAAATCATTCATTCCAGTAACACTGGTATGATTGGCATGACATTACAACCATACACACCTCAACAAACACTAAGATCTCAAAATAAAGAACTATTGACTATTCCTACAATGCAGAGCACACATCTGACACAAGTAAGAGATTGTGGGTTTACCATAGGGATGTGGGTTTACCATAGGGACGGATACGTTCGATTCGGTATTCATATTTGTCGAGACCCAAATCCGTTACATCCATTTTTGGGGGACCCCAATTCGTCCATTAGTTACGTATGGTATTTGTTTCCTATTAAAGTTAAAAAAAAAAAACCATCCCAACCCTTTAAATTTAATTACCTACAATCCCCCACCCTCCTGACCCCCCCCAAGACTTGCCAAAAGTCCCTGGTGGTCCAGCAAGGGTCCTGGAACATTCTCCTGCACTTGGGCTGTCGGCTGCCGGTATTCAAAATGGCACCGATAGCCTTTGCCCTTACTATGTCACAGGGGCTACCGGTGCCATTGGTCAGCCCCTGTCATATGGTAGGAGCACAAGGTGGCGCCAGCCGTCCATTGCTAGCTGTGGGCAAACTGGGCATTATCTCACTAGTTGTAAGTTGTGGTTGGGTGTAGGTGCCAAAAAAAAACAGGACACGTTGGATGGGTGTTCCTATTTTAAACTTTACTGCAGATCTTTGAAAGTAATTAACTAGCACCATACATGCTTGAATCTGGTTACATTCATGCTCCAAAGTTATTGTTAACTGTATCTCTCTCTCTCTCTCTCTCTCTCTCTTTGAATGTGTTCCTCAGAATTAGTGTTTTGATTTGGTCTTACCCTCCAGGGAATGAAATGGCAAGCTTTTCAAGGGCAGGGGTGCCTGGTTCTTTTATCTCTCTAGAGCCCCTGTTCCCCACAAAACCTGATGTCCAGATGTACTCAACATCCCCCAACCCTCCAAAATTGTCTCTCTCTTTCCTGGAATGAAGACTTTAGTGATGGTCTCCAGATGAAAGTCCTTTGCACTCTCAATCCTCTGCTCCTCTCCACTTTGGGTAGGAAGTGTTAGAAACAAAAATAGGGAAAAAACATCATCATGCCAAACTACTTGCTCTCATAGCTCAGATTCACCACTGTCTATTCACTGGGTGTGAGATGGAATCACAGCTCCTCTATCTCTGTCCTACCCAATGCAGGTGGCTTGTCTTCTCTGAGCCAAGACCAGGCATTCCAAAACTCAAAAATCAAAAATCAAAACATTTCTTAAATGAACTTCAAAATCTTAGCGGCAAACTTTCTCACCAGAATATGGAAAAGAAAGGTATAAGCATAGCCCATGAGACCCAGTCCACCATTAGCAGGGAAACCAACATATAGTACCATCCCTCCACCATTTTGTTTTGGTCTATTATTTAGATATAATTTGTACCCTGGTATTACAGTTTTCCTTGATTATTCTTCTTCAATCAGGTCTTTGAGATATCTATTATGGGGTAATTTTCAAAAGGATTTACATGCTTAAAACTGGGTTTCCTAGCGTGTTGCAAGATGGACTCAGGATCAGTGGATTATGTGCTCTTCTGCTAGCAGATGGGAGATGGAGTCCGATTTCAAGGCTGATATCACCCTAGAAATACCCCTGCAGTGACCTAAGCTCCTCAGTAACTCTCCGCCTCCTAGCAGATTTGGACGCTATCCCATACATTGGCAGTGTTAGAGAAATTCAAAGAAGACATTTTTACCTTAAAGAGGATTGAGACCCGCTCTCCTGCGGTGATACCCAAGGGGCCCTCCCCCAGTTGAGAATTCCTGAGGTGATTGTCGATATCCCTCAGAGGTGTGCCTTGGTCCAGCAGCCATCTCCCAGTGTGGACTTATCCCTAGAGCGGCTGAAAGGCAGCGGGTGCATATCTGAGCATGGCGGTGAAGGATAAGCCCTCTCCCCCGCAGCTGGAGACCGTTCCTGCATGCGACCGGTAAGCGCCGAGACCAGGTAAGCAGGAAACTTTAACTTAAGGTCTCCGGTCTCTGGGGCTCGGAGTGCCGTAACCACTCCGTTTCTTCATCTGGCGAAGTAGAAGGGAGCACCGATCAGGTTGAGCAGACTTGATTGGGCTAGGCCCCGGTCTGGTGCAGGGGTCCAGACACTTGGAGACCCTCTGGGGCACCATCTTACATGTGGGGGGGGGGGGGGGGTGGGTGTCGGCGCGATCTTCCTTTCTCGGCCGTCAGTACGCACGGGGCAGGCCGGACGGTGAATGCACACAACTTGTGCGCCTCTAACATAGATCTGCGCACAACCGCACGCACAACCATGCACATAACTACAGGCACAGCCGCACTCAAAACTACACCGCGCATACTGCACACACGCATAACTGCGCACATATCGAAGCACATTACCTGTGCATCTATACACAAAGGCAATGGCACCAGCATCCAAGAAGCTCAGAAGGCACTCCATTTGTACAGCTTGCCACATCAGAACCACACAGCCTGAACTGGAGTCCTGCCTGTGTCATCATTGTGAAGAAGCACAGGGGGTACCAAATCCTGGTTCCTCACGGTCGGAGGATGGGTCCGGAACTACTCCATACTATAGCACCCCGGACCTATGCAACTCTGAAATGGCATCTCCACAAGAGGGCTTTTCAGTGGCCCCTACTCTGACTCCCCCTGGGGCTAATATGGATCCAGGGGCCTTCTCCTAGTTAGAATTTTTCCAGGGGCTGCAAGCCTTCGTTCAGGCACAATCAGCCCCGGCTGCAACCTGGGTCAAACCCCAGCCGAGAGCACCTGACCCTCCCGGCCCTGCTCAGGTGCCTCGAGACATGCCTCACCTCACCAAGAATTTTCCTGACAAGGACCCAGACACCTCAGACGATAATGGGGACTTACTGGAGGAAGGGGAAATCCCTCTAGGCCTGGAACCATACAGAACAAAGCTTTGCTTCTTCCACAGGGATGAATTACCATCCCTTGTTTCCCAGACTCTGAAGACTCTGGGGATTCCAGGCAACAATCCTTGGCAAAACCAAAGAAGAACCACATCTTGGTATCCCTTCATAAGGCCTCATGCTATTTCCCATTGATAGAAGCCATCCAGGAACTGATTGACCTGGAGTGGGACACCCCGGAGGTAAACTTTAAAGGAGGTCAGGTCTTGGAAGCCTTGTACCCTCTGGAACCAGCGACCAAGGAACACCTCCATTTCACGAAAGTGGATGCCATGGTCTGTGCCATTTCGAAGCGAACAACCATTCCTGTGGAGGGAGGGGCAGCATTGAATGATACTCAGGAGAGACAATTAGAATCCATCCTTAAGTAAGCCTGCTGGTGGCACATTCCTGCTTGCTCCTCTTAAGATTGGCAGATAATTCCGGAATGTATGCCAGTGAAATGATAGAACCTGCAGCAGCCTTCCTAATGGACTCAAGTTCAGGCCTGGTGCGTACCTCACCTCAGTCAGATGAGTATCCTCGGTAGTGGTGGCCAGATGACAGTTCTGATTGCGGAACTGGTCTGCAGACGTGACCTCTAAGGCAAATCTCACAAGAATGCCTTTTAAGGTAGCCCTCCTATTTGGAAGTGAATTAGAGAAGTTAGCCAGCAAGTGGGGCGAATCTCCAGTGCCTCAGCAACCAGAAGACAGGGGGGAAAGATCCCAGCACCCCTCCCCAAGAAGAACTAGGGGCAGAGGCTCCCAATGCTTTCGACCCTACAGGAACTCTTCGTTCTAGATACCTCATCCCTCCGGAAGGTACCAGCCCTTTTGGAACTGACAAACCAAGAGAGGAACAGGCCCAGGGGCAGGCTCGAACTGAGCTTCTCAATAAGAATGGGCTGACCCATCCACAGGAAGAGGAAATAGAGGGTTGACTTTCCCTCTTCTATTAACGATGAGTCGAAATCACATCGGACAAATGGGTACTAAACATCATTTGAGAAGGTTACTCTCTGGAGTTTCACAGCATCCCTCAGGACAAATTTATGATATCACCCTGCCACTCCCACACCAAGAGACTGGCAGTGGAAACCACTCTGACAATATTACTCAGTCTGAAGGCTATAACTCCGGTACCTACACCCCAACAAAATAGGTGGCGTTATTCCATCTATTTTATTATTCCTAAGAAAGAAGGATCATTCTGACCTATCTTGGACCTCAAGAACGTGAACCATCATCTGTGGAATCTACACTTTCTCATGTAAACTCTCCACTCTGTAATAATGGCAGTACTACCTGAAGAGTTCCTAGCCTCCCTGGACCTCTCCGAAGCCTACCTTCACATCCCAGTCCATCAAAATCACCAGCATTTTCTACACTTTGCGGTACGGGGACACCATTACCAGTTCCAAGTGCTACCCATCGGCCAAGCAAATGCCCCCCAGAACATTCTCCAAAATTATGGTGGTCATGGTGGCAAAACTGAGGAAGGAAGAGATCTTGGTACTCCCTTACTTGGACGACTGGCGGATCAGAGTGAAGTCTTTGGAAGAGAGCCTACAGGTGACCAGCAGAGTCAAGAACCTACTGCAGGAACTCGGTTGGGTCGTGAACACGGTTAAGAGCAACTGCAAACCTCTCAGTCCTTCGAGTACCTGGGGTCCCATTTCAACACCAAACAGAACAAGGTCTTCCTCTCTCCCCTGAAGAGGAGAAAGCTGATGGAATAATTACGACGATTGATGACCATTACACGCCCCAAGGTATAGGACTATCTTCAAGTCCTCAGGCTCATGGCATCAACCCTGGAGGTCGTTCCATGGGCAAGGGCTCACATGCGATCACTCCAGTGCTCCTTACTGTCATACTGGTACCCACTGTCCCAGGTCTATTCAATTTGCCTCCAACTACCAACAAAGTAACCTTCTCAGCTAAATGGTGGCTACATGAAGACCACCTAAGCAGAGGAGTAAGCCTATCGCCACCAAACTAGATCATGCTCACCACAAGCGTGAGGCTCTGAAGTTGGGGAGCCCACTGTCAGGAACTGACTGCCCAGAGTCAATGGAACAAGGAAGAGGCGGGATGGAACATAAACCACCTGGAAGCTCGAGCAGTCAGACCAGCTTGCCTGCAATTCAGCCACAGGCTCCAAGGGCAAGCAATTCAAGTAATATCGGACAAGGCTACAATGGTTGCATACATCAACCACCAGGGAGGAACCAGGAGCAGCAAGTGTCTCTGGAGATAGATCCTCTCATGGCATGGCAGAGGTAAAACTACAAGGGATCTCAGCTTCCCACATCGCAGGGAAAGACAACATCTCAGCTGACTTCCTCAGCAGAGAAAGCCTGGACCTTGGGGAATGGAGGCTGTTGACCAAAGCATTCCAACTGATAGTAACTTACTGGGGCCTCCCAGCCATGGACCTACTGGCCACCTCTCTCAGTGCCCAAGTTCCCAGGTTCTTCAGCTGCAGACTACAGCCACACTCCCAAGGGATCAATGCCCTCGTCCAGACCTGGCCAGAGGAGGACTTACTGAATGCCTTCCACCCCATGGCCGCTACTGGGCAAGATCATCCACAAGATAGAACACCACAAGGAACTAGTTCTACTCGTGACCCCTGATTGGCCAAAATGCCCATGGTATGCAGACATGCAAAGACTGCTTGCAGGGAGCCCTCTGTGCCTACCTTCACACAGGGACTAGGGATGTGCATTCATGTGCGACGAAATAGGAAATAGAGACAATATTTCCTATTTCATCGCGTTTTGGGGGGCAACGAAACAATAAGCAAACCCACAAAATTCCGTGTGGTTTTCTTATCATTTTTGGGGGGGAGAAAGGAAACATTTAAAAAAACAAACAACCCAAACCCACCCAAACCCTTCAAATTTAATTAATTGCAATCCCCCACCCTCCCAACCCCCAAGACTTGTCTGACCCCCCCTCCCAAGACTTTCTGAAAGTCCCTGGTGGTCTAGCAGGGTCCCAGGAGCGATCTCTCCCCCTCTCAGGCCGTCGGCTGCCACTAATCAAAAAGGGCCGATGGCCCTTTGCCCTTACCATGTGATAGGGGCTATCAGTGCCATTCGTCGGCCCCTGTCACATGGTAGGCGCAATGGATGGCCCACGCCATTTTTTAAGATGGCACCAGCCATCCAATGCTCCTACTATGTGACAGATGCCGTCCAATGGCACCGATATACTGCAAAGCGCCATCGGCCCGAGAGTGGGAGATCGCTCTTGGTATCCCCGCTGGACCAGCAGAGAATTTTGGCAAGTTTTTGGGGGGTCGGGAGGATGGGGGATTGCAATTAATTAAATTTGAAGGGTTGGGGTGGGTTTGGGGTTTTGTTTTTTTTTTACAACCCCGTTCTAATTAATTAAATTGGAAAGGTCGGGGCGGGTTTCAGATATCGTTTTGGGGGCAGCCGAATTAAAATTCGCCCGAACCGTGGAAAAATGAAAATTCCCACAGCGGGTCGAAAACGAAGGCTGAACTGAAAGGTTCAGCCTAATCACATCTCTAACAGGGACCTTCTCCATTGGTCTGAAGGAAGCCACCACTAGAAAGTCCAATAACATGCAAAAACGTCTTTTGAAAATTGCTTTGAAGGTATGTTACATTTACACATGTAACTTCCTTGAAAATTACCTCATCAGTATACATTTTTGTTCAATGCGACACCTAATTCTCTAATCTTATATTTTTTTAGACTTTTGGCATTTGTATACAGATAATTCAAGGTGTAGTATACAACCTTCCTAGTGGTTGAAATGAGTAGTTTGGAAACATTTATCTCTGTATAATTTTTATTTAAATAGCACCCAGGCTACTTCTGTATCTATCACATCCTCTCTATTGGGATATTTTAACTTCTGACAATCACGTTGTATCAAGGTTTTGTTATTTTATATCATTGATAATATTGACATTTAACACTCTTATACTTTTTATACCATTTTATCACAATTTTTATGTAATTTTTGGACCTTTATACCACCCGCGGTTTGCAAGTATAAACTTGTGTTTTCACCACTACGGGTCTTTTTAAATCATTGGTCCGCTAAACATTCTTCATAATTGTTTTTTCAATTTTCCTTTTTGTTTTAGACTTTTTTGTAAAATTACGGAGAACAGTACTTCTCTTTGCTTGAGCAGACCAAGTTCAAGAGTCCAGAGTCCAAGTCCGACGTGAACACATTTTGTGAGCCGCTGCCTCAGGGACTTCTCAGTTTGACTCACTAAATACTATTGTAGAAAATCTCTGGATACTCGTTTATAGAACATCTCTGAATATTCATCAACTTTTCAATTCAATGGAGGTCCTTCTTATCTCTTCTGTAAATCAGAACTGTTTTAGTTGCTTATACACTATAACCACACATAACAATAAAATGTACATCCTGGACAACTATAAATGACTCAGGGCAATCTTGCTTACCAGTCCCTGCCACCATTTTCTTCCTTCATTGTTTTGGCGAATTGAAAATGAAAATGAGTCTGATTTATATGGGATTAACATGCCTCACCTGGCGACTAACATGCTATGATTGACTGACAATCACATGAAATGGACCCACTCAATTTCCTTGTTTAGTCCATGTGGTGTGACTGACTGAAGTTGATAGATTCATTTTTGCTCGCACTGCCTAAGATGCTTAACTCTGTCTCCCCCTCTCCAATGTGGATATACTACTTCCAACACTGTCCACCGTATGTCATCAAAGCCATGATTGAAATCTTTAAAGTGGGCCACAAGGGGTTCTTCTATTCTTCCAGTCTTCAGGCAACACTTGTGCTCAGTGTGTCTAATATGGATTTGACATTTAGTCATTCCCACATACACAAGTGAGCATGGACAGAATATGGTGTAAACTACAAAAGTGGTATGACAATTTGTGCAAAAAAATCAACTGACCCGATGCAGTATTAATAGTGCTCTGTGCTGATTTCAAAGAGTAACACATGCATTTAGTACAAGGCTTCATTATCGCCAATGTCATTTCTTTCTTTCTTTCTTTCTTTAGAATTTTTGTATACCGACAACCGTTTGCACATCTTATCGGTTCACATGTAACTTAGAACAGAGACAGCAAGGCTGTCATTAGGCATAGCCTTTACATAGGGGGATTGTGGCAACTTGCATGAACCACATGATCTTTAATGTTCCGACCTCTGGAATATGCAATCCTAATCGGTTCCTTAAACAAGGGGTAGATTTCCTGGAGGATCTCCCAATGTTTTTGGATAGCTCTGCTAATTGAGGCAGATGCCAATCTGTATGTAAGAACCAGAGTCTGTGGGTTAGATTCCTCCTCTGATGGTTTTTTTCAAAAAAAGATAATCCCTATTTGCATATAGGGCTCTACAATATGACAATTTAACGCAGTGGAAAGGATACCCCCGCTGTAGAAACTGATCCACCATGTGTTTGGCTTGATTCTTGAATTTGGTATGATCCATACATAGTCTCCTTAACCATAGGAATTGTCCTACAGGAAGATTGGTTTTAAAATTGATGGGGTGGAAACTGTCAGAAAGGAGCAAGTTGTTACGGTAATTTGGTTTATGGAATTTACTAGCCCTAATACTTTAACCATGTCTGGAAATCAATAAGTCCATATATGCCACCTGTTGATCATGAAAGTCCATGGTGAATTTGAGGCAGGTATCAAAATTGTTCAATGAAGCATGAAATTGAAGAAGAGCAGACTGTGGAACTTCCCATGTGATTGTCAGTCAATCATAGCATGTTAGTCACCAGGTGAGGCATGTGAATCCCATATAAATCAGACTCATTTTCATTTTCAATTTGCCGAAACGCTGAAGGAAAAAAATGGTTGTAGGGTCTGGTAAGCAAGATTGTCCCGAGTCACTTATAGTTGTCCAGGATGTGCATTTTATTATTATGTGTGGTTATAATGTATAAGCAACTAAAACAGTTCTGATTTACAGAAGAGATAAGAAGGACCTTCATTGAATTGAAAAGTTGATGAATATTCAGAGATGTTCTATAAACGAGTATCCAGAGATTTTCTACAATAGTGTTAAGTGAGTCAAACTGAGAAATCCCTGAGGCAGTGTCTCCTGGAACTTGGTCTTCTCAAGTAAAGGGAAGTACCATTCTCTGTAATTTTACAAAAACATCCAAAAACAAAAAGAAAAATTGAAAAAACAATTATGAAGAATGTTTAGTGGACTGATGATTAAAAAAGACCAGTAGCAATGAAAACACAAGTTTATACTTGCAAACCATAGGTGGTATGAAGGTCCCAAAATTACATAAAAATTGTGATAAAATGTCATAAAAAGTATGAGTGTTAAATGTCAATATTAGCAACGATATAAAATAACAAAACCTTGATACAACGTGATTGTCATAAGTTACCTCAAGTTGTTCATCAGACAAATTAATAAATTTAAATTGGATATTTTAACTTCCCTGTTATGCAACTATTCTTTGAAGATATCTCACCCTAAATCATGCACTCTTGAGTAACTTTCAGCTGTCCCCACATTCTAGTTTAAAAGCTGATCTATCTCCTTTTTAAATGTTATCATCATCATCAGGATTCTACCCTTGTTACCCCCAGGTAATTTAAGGCATTTGGGGGGGGGTTCGGGAGGGTGGGGGATTTAATTTAAAGGGTCGGGGGTGGGTTTTAGGGGGTTTTAGTGTGCCAGCTCACGATTTTAACGATTTTCACGATACGTTACACACCCAAACGGCAACAATATGATTCCCTCCCCCTCCCAGCGGAAATCGATCGTTAAGACGATCGAGGACACGATTCACATCTCTACAAAGCAACCCTTAAGCCTATTCAACTACCTTTCTATCTACATTCCTAATGATTAAATCACCAACTACAACAGCCATCCTTATCCTTCCTTTCTGTTCACATGACCCCCTGGAGATATATCCTTGGTGAGAAAGGAAACTGCATCACCTGGAAAGAACGTCTTAGGTACAGCATCATTTTCTATCAAATCAGGATGATGTCACGTTCCAGGTCATTTTGCTTGTCCAAGGAAACACAGAGGATTTCAGATGAAGTGGGACATATCTATGTTCCTAAAGGCTCCTTTATATACCTCTATGTCTGTCTTAGCTCTTTCAGGTCTGCCATTCTAGCCTTCCAAGATCATACTCATTCTCTGAGAGCTTGGAGCTTTTTGCACTTGGTGCACACATACAACCTCTCACCAACTGGTATAGGTGCAAAACATAGAAAAGTCCCCATATCACTACTGGACTGCTGATGGCAGCTTATAATATTGAGTTATTTATTAAATTTACTAAGGGAGCAGGGATGCTTAATCTAATATAAAGTCCCTTAAATTTATTTGGTGTAAATAAACAGAAATTAATCTATTTAAAAGAGCATGATTGCTACCTTCCTTTATCTAAATCCCTAATTGGCCTCTGTGAAAAAAATTTCTCTCTTGTCATCTTAATTGGGATAAATGTCTATAGATCAAAATATTTCAAAGTGAATGCAAGTTGGAGAGGAAGGATGGGATAAAAAACAGAAATAACCTAGCTTTTACATTTAAAAGGCAATTACATATTGAAATAACCTGGCTTTTCACTTTTAAAGGCAATTAAACACATACATCCACATTTTTTTATTGCCTGTGCGCATATAATGAGGGGTATATGTGTGGCTGGGCCCTGCGTGCACTGAGCACATTTTAGAAATGGCCCAGCCACGTGAGTATCTCCCAGTATGTGCAGAAGTGCCAGGCCACCAAAAAGGGGCAGGCCAGGGACGGGGTCTAGGTGGGGAGGGGTAGGGCGGGGCTGACCAGGACAGCGGCCATTAGATCCTGTCCCGGGGAAGCGCGCACCGGCAGTCGGCTGGCGCACAGTACTTACTTCTTTTCTGAAGAGGAAGTAAGTAGGGAAACAAAATAAATAGGGTAGATAGGGTTAGCCTGAGGGTTAGAGAGGAGAGGGGAAAAGGGAGGAAGGTTAGGTAGGGGTATAGAAAAAATTCCTACCAGTCTGCTCCTTAATTGGAGCGTACTGGTATAAAATGGATGTGCCAATTTTATAACATGCGCACGGTGAGGCACACATGTTATAAAATATGATATCTTTGCACACAATTGGGCCAATTAGGAGCAGACTGGGAGGGAACTGGGCAAAGGCCAGATTGGGTCACTGCATTTACTTTACAAAATTCTGCCCCCTGCACGCGCGAGTTGCAACCTGCCCGTATATGTGCGTGCCGATTAAAACATTGGCGTGCACGTGTGTGCAAAGAAATCACATTTTATAACATGCGTGCATCACTGCACACATGTATAAAATTGGCACGTCCATGTGCACGCATGGGAACCATGCACACATGGACGTGCGCATGCAGGTTTTAAAATCAACCCCATTATTAATTAATTTACCACACAATCTTTCTTCTCTCCAGATTTTTAAGTCACAACATTTCCTAGCAAAGCAATATTCAAAAATTCTACTCACTGAGCTTCTGCTCTCAGAACTTTCTCAGGATTGTGCGACTGTCAACGTTCTTCCTGTTTTGAATCACTTGCTTAGTCTTTAAAAGGGACTATTATGAGAAGTTAATCATTAGATAAACCTCCTCCCCACCTCCACTATATGGATAAAGTCATGGGAAAAGAGGGCGGAGTTAGGTCATTTTTAAATCTTTGAGCATAGTTTGTGACATGTATTTTGTCTCTGTTTAAATGGGCACTGATGAGTGGATACTTTGTAGCCATAGGACTGCAGGCTCCGTGGGAAGCTCATTATTTCCTTCTAAGTTATTAATTTCAAAACAAAGTTTACTGAGCATAATGCACTAGGGAATATGCCACCTATCTAACTGGACCTGATAATATAGAGTTGTTAAAATATCTGTGTTAAAACAAAGGTCAAAAAATGCAATGTTCCATTGTTCAAGAGCCATCAATGGCCTTACAATTTATTTTTGAATTTTGCTAATGGCTAGAATATGTTGCCTTTTATGCATTTCATTGAAAAATATATTGCAGAATATGCACAATGCACTTTGTGTGGTGCCTAAATGGAATTTGGAAGATTCATTCTATTTACCTTTACATAAAACATCCTTTAAAAATGTATAAAACAATCAAGATGAGTAAATGGAACCTCACACTGATTTTCTGTATTTTTAGTAGGGATGAACAAGTAGTTGCTTCGAATGTTGTCATTTAGCAGAGCAGCCCTTGTAGCCTCCTTGCTGTCTCCTTCTCCTTATCATTCATGTTACGAGATAAGTGATCTTGTCTGCTTCAAATGACATCTAAAGTCACTGCATGGATTAAATGCAAACAATGATGTATTTTCCAAGACTAAGTTTACAAGCTCAAGGCAAACATAATTCATCAGAAAACTGGCATTTTGGCTCATAATTGGTAGTTTTCTGTTTTTCTATGTTGGAATATCCTCATAAGTAACATTATTCAGTGGCAGGTGCACTTTTATTACAGAATCAAGCTATAACTTTTCCATAGTTAAGGATGAGACTCTACAATAAAAAGTCTGTCAGCATTTTAGTTTTTCCATTATAACCCTTTTTTTTCAGAGCTTTAGAACTTGAACAAATAAGCAAATAACACGCTTGACAGGAACTTGACACTAGGGCCTCATTGTCAAGCAATATTTGTAAAAACAAAAAAACTGAAGGAAACCTTGTTATTGATAGGACTCTGGAGTGCATACACACTGCTTAGGTTCACAGTAACATAGAATATGATGGTAGATAAAGACTACAATGTCTACCTAATCTTCCCATTTATCCTAAATGCTGCAATACTGTACATCCTATTTATTCTTTGGCTTTAGACTTACTGACATCTAAGGATCCTTTGCACATGTCTCATAATTTCTTGAATTATAAGAACATAACAACCTCCTTGATTAATAAACTTTCCATTCATCAATCCTCATTTCAGTAAAAATTATTTTCTTATATGATTCCAGAAACCTGAGATTATTCCCTTCCACTCTCATATCATGACTATTTTTTCAAAAACTTCCATTTATATTCAATTAGCTTAATTTGAATTGTATAATAGCAACTACTGTTTATTTTACAATTGATTTATCACAAATAGTCAACCATAGAAATAACATAGTCAAATCTCTTGTAGCCCCACCCAAGGTTTTTTTTTCCTACATAATGATGTATTTCACCTCTTCTAATAGATATTTGAAGCAAACACCCCTGAAGTGAGTATCTTAATAGTGTACCAGTTCTTTTACCCATGAAACAATGAACACAGCAAATGTAAAACACCATCACTTTCAATATGTCAGAAACTAGGTCTGTAGTATGAGAGCTGCACAGAGAGGTAAAAACATCAATGCCAGTGCAATACTCTTAGAGAAATATACCATAAATGATATTTAACTTTGTATTTAGTGGTACAAAGCCCTTGTATATCTTTAAATTATCAATTAGATTACTATAACTCTTGAGGGTAAATTACTACATTAATCATTGGATCAATAACATGCATGCATACATAGATGTAATTGCAACCAGGCCATCTCCAGTCAATTACACTTTCTTAACTCTCAGGGGTTAGCAGTAGGGATGTGAATCATATTTCTGATGATTGAAAATATCGTACAATAGTTTCAAAGTTGTCAGAAATTGGGGGCTCCCGAAACCAATAGGAAAACCCACAAAATTCTTCGTGGGGTTCTCTTATCATTTTGGGGGAGGGCAGGAAAAACGGCACACATAAACAAGCCCTAAACCCACCCCGACCCTTTAAAACTGCTCCCTTAGGTTCCCCCACCCTCCTGACCCCCCAAAAACATTTTAAAATTACCTGGTGGTCAAGTGGGGGTCCTGGGAGTGATCTCCCGCTCTCGGGCCGTCGGCTGCCACTAATAAAAATGGCGCCGATGGCCCTTTGCCCTTACCATGTGACAGGGTATCCGTGCCATTGGCCGGCCCCTGTCACATGGTAGGAGTAATGGATGGCCGGCACCATCTTTAAAAATGGCGTGGGCCATCTAGTGCTCCTACCATGTGACAGGGGCCGGCCAATGGCACGGATACTCTGTCACATCATAAGAACATAAGAACATAAGAAAATGCCATACTGGGTCAGACCAAGGGTCCATCAAGCCCAGCATCCTGTTTCCAACAGTGGCCAATCCAGGCCATAAGAACCTGGCAAGTACCCAAAAACTAAGTCTATTCCATGTAACCATTGCTAATGGCAGTGGCTATTCTCTAAGTGAACTTAATAGCAGGTAATGGACTTCTCCTCCAAGAACTTATCCAATCCTTTTTTAAACACAGCTATACTAACTGCACTAACCACATCCTCTGGCAACAAATTCCAGAGTTTAATTGTGCGTTGAGTAAAAAAGAACTTTCTCCGATTAGTTTTAAATGTGCCCCATGCTAACTTCATGGAGTGCCCCCTAGTCTTTCTACTATCCGAAAGAGTAAATAACCGATTCACATCTACCCGTTCTAGACCTCTCATGATTTTAAACACCTCTCTCATATCTCCCCTCAGTCGTCTCTTCTCCAAGCTGAAAAGTCCTAACCTCTTTAGTCTTTCCTCATAGGGGAGTTGTTCCATTCCCCTTATCATTTTGGTAGCCCTTCTCTTTACCTTCTCCATCGCAATTATATCTTTTTTGAGATGTGGCGACCAGAATTGTACACAGTATTCAAGTTGCGGTCTCACCATGGAGCGATACAGAGGCATTATGACATTTTCTGTTTTATTCATCATTCCTTTTCTAATAATTCCCAACATTCTGTTTGCTTTTTTGACTGCCGCAGCACACTGCACCGACGATTTCAATGTGTTATCAACTATGACACCTAGATCTCTTTCTTGGGTTGTAGCACCTAATATGACATATAATAAAAAATAGAAACGTAAAAGATTCAGAGTTGTTCTTGTAAACAAATGGGATTTTTAACAGGAACCCAACATTGTGTAATTATAGCATGGGTTATTTTTCCCTATATGCATCACCTTGCACTTATCCACATTAAATTTCATCTGCCATTTGGATGCCCAATTTTCCAGTCTCACAAGGTCTTCCTGCAATTTATCACAATCTGCTTGTGATTTAACTACTCTGAACAATTTTGTGTCATCTGCAAATTTGATTATCTCACTCATCGTATTTCTTTCCAGATCATTTATAAATATATTGAACAGTAACGGTCCCAATACAGATCCCTGAGGCACTCCACTGTCCACTCTCTTCCACTGAGAAAATTTCCCATTTAATCCTACTCTCTGTTTCCTGTCTTTTAGCCAGTTTGCAATCCACGAAAGGACATCGCCACCTATCCCGTGACTTTTTACTTTTCCTAGAAGCCTCTCATGAGGAACTTTGTCAAACGCCTTCTGAAAATCCAAGTATACTATATCTACCGGTTCACCTTTATCCACATGTTTATTAACTCCTTCAAAAAAGTGAAGCAGATTTGTGAGGCAAGACTTGCCCTGGGTAAAGCCATGCTGACTTTGTTCCATTAAACCATGTCTTTCTATATGTTCTGTGATTTTGATGTTTAGAACACTTTCCACTATTTTTCCTGGCACTGAAGTCAGGCTAACCGGTCTGTAGTTTCCTGGATCGCCCCTGGAGCCCTTTTTAAATATTGGGGTTACATTTGCTATCCTCCAGTCTTCAGGTACAATGGATGATTTTAATGATAAGTTACACATTTTTACTAATAGGTCTGAAATTTAATTTTTTAGTTCCTTCAGAACTCTGGGGTGTATACCATCCGGTCCAGGTGGTTCACTACTCTTCAGTTTGTCAATCAGGTCTACCACATCTTTTAGGTTCACCGTGATTTGATTCAGTCCATCTGAATCATTACCCATGAAAACCTTCTCCATTACGGGTACCTCCCCAACATCCTCTTCAGTAAACACCGAAGCAAAGAAATCATTTAATCTTTCCGCGATGGCCTTATCTTCTCTAAGTGCCCCTTTAACCCCACGATCATCTAACGGTCCAACTGACTCCCTCACAGGCTTTCTGCTTCGGATATATTTTAAAAAGTTTTTACTGTGAGTTTTTGCCTCTACAGCCAACTTCTTTTCAAATTCTCTCTTAGCCTTTCTTATCAATGTCTTACATTTAACTTGCGAATGTTTATGCTTTAACCTATTTTCTTCTGTTGGATCCTTCTTCCAATTTTTGAATGAAGATCTTTTGGCTAAAATAGCTTCTTTCACCTCCACTTTTAACCATGCCGGTAATCGTTTTGCCTTCTTTCCACCTTTCTTAATGTGTGGAATACATCTGGACTGTGCTTCTAAAATGGTATTTTTTAACAATGACCACGCCTCTTGGACATTTTTTACTTTTGTAGCTGCTCCTTTCAGTTTTTTTCTAACAATTCTTCTCATTTTATCAAAGTTTCCCTTTTGAAAGTTTGGCACGAGAGCCTTGGATATGCACACTGTTCCTTTTCCAGTCATTAAATCAAATTTGATCATATTATGATCACTATTGCCAAGCGGCCCCACCACCGTTACCTCTCTCACCAAGTCCTGTGCTCCACTGACAATTAGATCTAAAATTGCTCCCTCTCTCGTCGGTTCCTGAACCAATTGCTCCATAAAGCTATCATTTATTCCATCCAGGAACGTTATCTCTCTAGTGTGACCCGATGATACATTTACCCAGTCTATATTGGGGTAATTGAAGTCTCCCATTATTACTGCACTACCAATTTGGTTAGCTTCCCTAATTTCTCTTAGCATTTCACTGTCCATCTCACCATCTTGACCAGGTGGACGGTAGTATACCCCTATCACTGTAGTCTTCCCTGACACACAAGGGATTTCTACCCATAAAGATTCAATTTTGTAATTAGTCTCATGCAGGACGTTTATCCTGTTGGACTCTATGCCATCCCGGACATAAAGCACCACACCTCCTCCCGAGTGCTCCTCTCTGTCATTGCGATATAATTTGTACCCCGGTATAGCACTGTCCCATTGGTTATCCTCTTTCCACCATGTCTCTGAGATGCCAATTAAGTCTATGTCATCATTTACTGCTATACATTCTAATTCTCCCATCTTACTTCTTAGACTTCTGGCATTAGCATACAAACATTTCAAAGTTTGTTTTTTGTTTGTATTTTTATTCTGCTTTTTAATTGATAGGGATAAGTTAGAATTTTTTTAGCTCATGTGAGTTTTTAGTTACAGGCATTCGGACTACTTTTCTAATTATTGGAACCTCACTGTCAGGATGCCCTAATTCTAATGCATCATTAGTATCCTTTAAAGATACCTCTCTCCGAACCATGCGCTGCTGAGCGACTGTCGGCTTTCCCCTTCGTTCTAGTTTAAAAGCTGCTCTATCTCCTTTTTAAAGGTTAGTGCCAGCAGTCTGGTTCCACCCTGGTTAAGGTGGAGCCCATCCTTTCTGAAGAGACTCCCCCTTCCCCAAAAGGTTCCCCAGTTCCTAACAAAACTGAATCCCTCTTCCTTGCACCATCGTCTCATCCACGCATTGAGACTCCGGAGCTCTGCCTGCCTCTGGTGACCTGCGCGTGGAACAGGAAGCATTTCAGAGAATGCTACCCTGGAGGTTCTGGATTTAATCTTTCTACCTAAGAGCCTAAATTTGGCTTCCAGAACCTCCCTCCTACATTTTCCTATGTTGTTGGTGCCCACGTGTACCACGACAGCCGGCTCCTCCCCAGCACTGTCTAAAATCCTATCTAGGTGACGCGTGAGGTCCGCCACCTTCGCACCAGGGCAAAGGGCCATTGGCGCCATTTTTATTAGTGGCAGCCGACGACCCGAGAGTGGGAGATCGCTCCCGGGTCCCCCACTGGACCACCAGGTAATTTTAAAATGTATTTTTTTTTGGGGGGGGGGGTCCTAAGGGAGCAGTTTTAAATGGTTGGGGTGGGTTTCTTTTTAATCGGCTCGGGTGCAGCCGATAAAAAAAAAACCCGATCGGACCGCACGAAGGAAAAATCACGATGTGAATCGGAACCGATTCTGGTTCCGATTCACATCCCTAGTTAGCAGCCATGTAATATGCCCTTAGACCCTCTGAGAGCAATAGACAATAGTGAAGCACAAAAAGAGTTCAAATGGAATGTGCAGATATGCTCATTTTTGCCTCTGGGATACATGATGTGAGCAGGAATTTAAGGACAACATTGGAAATATAAGAATTTAACAAATGCCATACTGTGACAGAGCAAATATCCATGAAGGCTATCATCCTATTTCAGACAGCAGTTAATCCAGGTCACAAGCACCCAATAGGATCCCAAAGAATAAGTTCAATACTTCTTGCTCATAACCAGGGATAAGCAATGACTTTACGAAGTCTACATGCCTGAAAGTGATTTATGGACTTTTCCTCCAGAAACTTTTCTAGACCCATTTTAAAACCAACTATGCTAACTGCTTTCACCACATTCTAATATATCATATTCTACAGTATAATTGTGCACTGTGTGAAAAATCACTTTCTCCTTTTTGATCTAAAAGTGCTATAGATTATCTTCATGGAGTATCTCCTAGTCCTAATACTACAGGAAAGGGTATATTTAATAGTAATCCACAGGCTTACATATGATCTAGAAGAATTACTATATAGGTTGGTGATGAATAGGGCTGGGAGCCTTGAAAAATTTGGTTGCCCTTTTGTTTTCATTCTGGGGTGGGGCCATTTTGGGTCCAGCCTCAGATAATTTTTATTCAATTCATTGTTGCGCTGTTTCATAAACAAAAAATTGTTGAAAAAACATACCTCCCCCACCAACATACCCCCCCCCCCTCACCCTCATGACCCCCCCCCCCCCCCGGAATCATTACTAACACCCCGTGGTCTAGTGGGGAGCTCAGGAGTTACTTCCCACTTCTAGACCGGCAGCTGTCCTCATTCAAAATGGTGCCGACCACCCTTTGCACTTAAATTGTGACAGGAGCTACCAGTGCCATTGGGTAACTGCTGTCACATAGTAGGGACAAAGGATGGCTGGCGCCATTTTAAAACAAATCGCACAATTAAGATCCTGAATTTGTTGCTTGAGGA
Organism: Rhinatrema bivittatum; assembly: GCF_901001135.1. Lineage (NCBI taxonomy): Eukaryota > Metazoa > Chordata > Amphibia > Gymnophiona > Rhinatrematidae > Rhinatrema > Rhinatrema bivittatum. The sequence continues at coordinate 550,976,053 of NC_042616.1, read as the reverse complement.
TGTGGTTAGTGCAGTTAATGTAGCTGGGATTAAAAAAGGTTTGGATAAGTTCTTGGAGGAGAAGTCCATCGCATCTTGACCACATACAGACTGATCTTGAAACTGACCCTTGCTTTGGTTGACCACCCTCGGATGGATATCCTGGCTCTGACCCTTGCAGTACATTTAGACACTCTGTTCATTTCCATGACCACCAGACCAGCCTGCTCTGATACTACCCGTGGCCTATCCTTGACCAGACCAATAGGCACTGCCTATCTCGCCCAGAGGACCTTCACTTCCTGTCTCATCCAAGAGGTCTCCGGTGACCCTATCTTCATCAACCAAGCACCTTTGCTCATGGTGGGCACACCCCTTCGCTACCTCTCTGGGAGACCCTCGGAGGCCCACCTAAGTCCAGACAGTCCGGGTATCCAAGGGCTCAACCTGAGGAAACCCAGGATTGCTATTGGTGAAGCTCCAGCTAGCCTCTGTTTCCTTGTGTGCTCCGCTTCCTGGTGGCAGGCGCTCTCTGGGTCCGACCAGAGGGCCATACCAATCCTACACCAGGCCAAGGGTCTACCTCCAGTGCAACAAATAGGACATTGAATTGATTCCAAACCCCACTAGAACACTCATTCGTCCCTTCCCATAAACATTTGCGGGCGGATTTTAAAAGCCTTGCTCGCCGGCGCGCCTATTTTACATAGGCCGCCGGCGCGCGCAGAACCCCGGGACGCGCGTAGGTCCCGGGGTTTTCGGAAGGGGGCGTGTTGGGGCGTGTCGGGGGCGGGGCCAAACGACGCGGCTTTTTGGGGGCGGGACGCGACATTTCGGGGGCGGGTCGAGTCTCGGTGCACCAGCAGCCCGCTGGCGTGCATGGATTTAAGTCTCCCTCTGGGAGGCGTAAATCCGTGGATAAAGGTAGGGGGTGGGTTTAGATAGGGCCGGGGGGGTGGATTAGGTAGGGGAAGGGAGGGGAAGGTGAGGGGAGGGCGAAAGAAAGTTCCCTCCGAGGCCGCTTCAATTTCGGAGCGGCCTCGGAGGGAACGGTGACAGGCTGCGCGGCTCGGCGCGTGCCGGCTGCCTAAAATCGGCAGCCTTGCACGCGCCGATCCAGGATTTTAGAAGATACGCGCGTATCTTATAAAATCCAGCGTACTTTTGTTTGCGCCTGGTGCGCAAACAAAAGTACGCGAATGCGCTTTTTTAAAAAATCTACCCCTTGATGACTGTGGTATCCAAAACTGGGTATGCCATGTGGTCTACTTACAGGCCTAAGCTGGATAAATCAAAGACCAATTTCATTCAGTTCAAATATCTGAATTCCTCAGACATGATGAAGCAGAGCTGACTTGATTATATTTTCTCTATTGCTGGTGAACAGAAATCCTTTCCTCCTCACAGTGGAAATATCATAACCACACTCTACATCCTTAATCACAGTTTAGTACTATGCTCTCCACTCAGAGAAATCAAGGACATGAACCCCTACTCTCCACTGTCATTGGTAGTATTGGAAAGATTGCTTCTAAGGTAAAAGAATTTATCAGTTGCATTAAACTCGGTGCCCTCAATGAAACTGTAAACTTGGCATAGGTCTTAGATAGAGCTAGTAGTACATTAGCTTTGTCTTTTTCAAGCTGATGGTGAGCAAGAAAAGACAAACGTCTTGAGCAAACCAGTTTATAATGTCCTTCAATGAATGGGCTGCTAGTGCACAGTCATTTCCTATCTCATCTAATTCCTGCCCACTGATTCCACTACCTGAGAGAGAGCACGTGGATGATTTTTATTATTTATTTTTATTTTAAAGATTTTATATACCGACAACCGTTTGCACATCGTATCGGTTTACAAATAACTTAAAACTTATAACTTACAAATAACTTCGGAACAATGATATCAAGGGTAACAATTAGGCATGGGGCCTTAACAGAGAACAATAATGCATGGAGACCATGCGGGTTAAACAATCCTCCACCTGTCCTAAACTGGGTGTAAGCAACCCGAAACACGTGTGCTTTAAGCTATCAAAGAGCATCATGGAAAAGGCAAAAGAGAGGACTGTTGGCACCAGTGCAGAGTCTTGTTTATATCATCGGAGACAAGATTTCATGTAATACAGTCCAAGTGCTATATATTTTTTGAAAGTGTGTAGGGACAACAATTGGAGAAAAGTAGCTGGATTCATATTCCAATTGCAAGACAATTCACTAATGTTCAGAAGGTTAGTGCTTTGAGATGAATGTGTCTGACTTTTACATGCCCACATAGTTATTCTGTTTTTAAATAATTCATTAAACTCTGAATGTCTAGAAAAAGAACTAGTTAGAAAGTATTTCAGATATGCCTGTTAAGCTCCTTCTTGGTATAATGAGTAGAGTTTCCAAACTTCCAAACTACTGTTCATGCAATCATAGATCATCAGTCATGTAAACTATAGTTCAGATGTCTGCTTGTTAGGTATTTTTATTCAGATATATCACAGGATCACAGTTTTGAAACTGTACTGGTACCATATCTTCAGGATTAAACTAACATCAATAAGTTTAAAATGAAATCCTTTTTGCAAATTTATTATTCTGAAATGAGTCAACACTTAATAATTGGTTTACTGGCTGAAAAATAGAAGATAGAATGAAGTTCAAAAATTACCAATTTTGCTAAGACGATTGGGAAATGTGTTTAGAAAGCTTTTTGAATCTTTGGAAATGCATGTGTAATCCATGCACTGTGGGGGTCAAAGGCTTATCGTGGCTGTAGTGGATATTATATTTTATAGTTGTGTAGAAAGGCAGCAAGTAGACCGATTTTATGTCACAGTGGTACAGTTTAACATCCAACTAAAAATCTATTTACTAATAACTACTACTTTATTCAAATAATATTAGCTTATTTGTATTTATTTCATATTATAGCATATTTAAACTTTAGAGGTGCACATCAACAAATTACAAGATATTCTGGTAACTTCTCTTTGAAAAATATTCTCTTAAAAATTGCAATATCTTAGTGATTGAACTCTAAGCAAGAACTTATAGGGTCATTCACTAAAGCTTTATCGCGGGTGTTAGGGCCCTAATACACACGATAATTCCATATTGCATGCGAAAAGGGACTTTTCGCATGTGATATAATGCTAATTGGGGGAGGGGAAGGAGTCAGGGCGGGGGAGGGAGGAGTCGCCAGTGGCTTCGCTGCTGGCGAGAATGTTACCAACAATATCATCAGCAGTAGCGCGCCGAATAGCACCACCTTTCACAGTGGTGCTATTCGGTGCGAAAACCGGAGCAAAGACACCACGGTGGTGTGAAAGCTGCAGACTTTCACAGGCCCACCCCCCTTCGCCCCCTGTTTTCGCTGGATTCATCATCAATATATCACTATCAGATAAGTATTTTTTTTTTTTTGTAACTCCTCCTTTCTTATTCAATTGTCTATAATACATATTTACTTCAATGTCTTTAGAATCTGATCCCTTCTTTCTGTTTCCTTTTCAGTTCTACCTCAAGGAAAGTTTTTATACAGGTAAGTAACTTTGTTATGTGTTGTGAGTCATTATATTAGTGTTGAGCTCAGGCCTGGCTATTAATTTGTTTTAAGCTTCTTGTACTTATCTTTTTCCTTTCTTTTTTACTTTCACTGCTGGCCAGTGCTGTATCTCTTTCCTTCTTTCTTCTTTCCTTTAATACTATTCTTTAAATAACTTATAATCAATGTCCTTATCACACTTCCATAACTTTGGTATACTAAGTCAATGAATACCCTAGCTGTAAAGTGGTGCAAACTAATTGGTACTGTGAAATATCTAACTCATAATTGTTTTCCCTACTATAAGAGCAAATAATTTCTTTGTACACTTTCATTTTTTCTCTCAGTCTGTCTTTCTATTTTCATTCAAGCTAATCATCTAGAGTTGTTCTATAATACGGTACAAGTCTTCAATTAACTTTAGAAATATTAAAAATGTGTACTTAAACTAAAAAAAAATTTCCAAACACACTCCATTTATACACCATTCATTACAAAGCTATTCTTTTTAAAATTAGATCTTTCCCTAAACTTTCAGGCCTTGCAATTTGAGATAATGATGAGCACCCTCATTGCAAGCCAGCTCCTAACCGTAGCTTTCTCCAATGTTTTCTTTCTTTTACTGTCTATGAATATTCCTTCTTTTGATAATGTCATTACAGTAAATAGTTCAATGGGTCACCTGTTTATTATCTTTCTTACTGTTTATCAGTTTCTCTGTACTTGCCAGGCTCTTATAGCCTGGATTGGCCACTGTTGGAAACAGGATTCTGGGCTTGATGAACCCTTGATGTGACCCAGTATGGCATGTTCTTATGTTCTCTTACTTTATTTTTAATACTATTAATGTAGTGTATTTTTTGATACATTGGATGAACCTCTAACTTTTCCTAATTTTGAATTATACCTTCGTGCTATGACTCTGCTGGATGTTCCTATGCTGATCAGTTGACCAGTAACCAGGGAAGCCAATGACATGCTCAACTGGATATGATCTCTCTTTCTAACTTGTATATAGTATCGTGGGCTTGCTAGTGCTGTTTCATTTTTGTGTTCATGATGTCACTAATACCCTACCTTAACCTGGCCTGAACTTGTTTATCTTAAAGGGACTTTCTAATATAAATAATAACTTAAATTAAAAAAAAAAAAAGAACCTTAAAGGCACTTACCTGAGTAGATCTTTTTTCTTTTGTTTTTTTTCATTTATAGCAGTTCTTGTCCCAGGAGCAGGTTTCTGCCAGCAGCATACGCTTTCTTTATCAGTGCTGATCACTGACGGCTGGTCAGCTTAATCCTCCCAGTTTTATTTCTTTAACTTCTCACTCCTTTCTTCTGTTCACAACTCTCTGTCTCTCTCTCAGCAGGCCTATCTTTTCTGCTTCAGTCTTGAGCAGCTTCTCAGATTTAATTAGCAGGGCTCATCTTTTGTTGCTGGCTCCCTTTCTTTTCTCTGCATCTTCCTGCAGTTCTCTCCTCCTTTGCCGGCAGCATCCCAGCCCAATGTCTCACTTGCCTATAGTGCGGGCTGTATCCTTCTGATGCCCTCTCTTTAATGCGGCCCTCTCTTGTGGCGGGGAGATTAGCTTGTGCCTTGCGCTTCCAGTATTTTTATTGCGTCTCTCTTCTTTACGCCTCATGGCACGATGTTACCTTGATCTTTCTCTCATCGTGGGATGGTCAGTGTATCTCCAAGCTGCTTCCCAGCTCAGCTGGTCTCCTAACATTTCCAGGTGCATACATTTCGGCACTGCTCCATCGGTGAACCTGCCTTCTTCTCCAGGTGCCTCTCCTGTGGCCAAATGCCAGCTCGGGCAACTGCCTTACTCTCACTGACACTGTCCAGTGGCCTCACTTGACATGGCCACTTGTGGTTGAGATGTTAGTTTCTATATTGCACTTCTCTTCAGTGTGGTCCTTTGTTTCATCTCTTCTGGCGCTCACTATATCTCCGTAGTCTAAATTGCCATTGCTGTTCTCCAGCCACACATCCTCTGTGGCCCAGAGGCTAGCCTCCACACAGCAGTTTTTCATCGCGGCTCTCTCCTTTGTAGCTCAGCCTCTCTCTTGTATTAGGGTTGTGGGCAGTACAGCACTTTCAGGTCTGTGGGGTCTCTATGTGTGGGCATGTTCATTTTCAGGCTGTCTCTCCTCTGGCAGGGCCACGACTCTCCTTGTCCCATGAGCTGGCCGAAATTGGGGAAGCAGCATCACTTTTTTCCAACTTGCAGCCTGCTCTTTCAGGCCACTTCATCTCTCTGAGCATTGGGGCACCACCATCGCAGCAGCTACTCGGTGTTGATGCCACCTCTCCTATGGGCCTTCACTCCAAGCCTTAGTGGTCCCTCTTTTTTTTTCATTTACCGCGGCTATAATGGCACCTTTGTTTTAGTAGTGATGACTCTTCTCTCCACTGTTTCAGTGTTTCAAATCAGTGCTGTCCCTTCTCTCTCTCCCAGCTTCTTGATCTTGGAGTGTACAGTGGGCCCTTGAGTTGGCTCGAGTTACAACCAACTTTTCTGGTCTTGTGTTACTTACAACCAAATTTCGAGTTACGACCAAAATTCTGGTTTTGAGTTACGAACAGATTTCTAGTTACAATTAAAATATTTCCATTGAGGGAGGGGGAGGAGGAGGGGGAGGGGGGAGAGGAGAGAGAGAGAGAGAGAGAGAGAGAGAGAGAGAGAGAGAGAGAGAGAGAGAGAGAGAGAGAGAGAGAGTCTGCCTAGCCATAATGCTCTCTAGGTGGGTATTTATATATGAGGCCCCCCAGTTACTGGAGGTGAGGTGTAGGGGTTAGGGGCCACTTTGACATGACATGCAGAGTGTGGCATACAAACAGAACAGTGCACTCTTGTGAAGACGTGATGACCTTTGGAGTGAGGAAACTCACCCATAGATGAGATTTGTGCAATGTTCTCTCAACCTAGCTTGATGTTACCCAGATAGAGAGTCCAAATGCAGATATCGTAAAGGAACTGGTGGAGGAGGTGAAATTGTTGTTTCTGATAGGCTAGGCACATTTTATAATGTTTTGGTGAGTACACTAGGAAATTATTGATGTTTCTGGTAATTACAGACATTATACAACCATTTTTTATTATAGAAATGGTTAGGTAAGGGGTGCTTTTGGGAGGTTTGGTGTTGCGGTTCTGGCCGTGAGCACCACGACTAGACCCTTACCTCCGTGCTCCTGGACCTACTCAGGCTTCTGGAGGCCTGGTTGGTGCCCTGTTCGGCGGCGTCCCCGCGGGGTCTGCACCACCGGGAAGCTTCCCATGGATGTCCTGCTTCTAGGCGCGCGTGCGCGCCACTTGGACGCTTTTCTAGGCCGTTTCCCGCCAGCGGTGACTCCGCCTAGTTCCTGATGTCAGACGCCGCGGCCTTGATAAGTGGGCCGTGGACATTCAGTCTTTGCCTTGCAACGGGTTTACCTCCCGGTTCCCTGTTGCGTTGTGCCCCAGAGTGGCCTGCCTTGCTATTCGCTCCATTCCTGCTTGCCTGCTACAGTACCTGCTTGGTTCCTGCTTGCCGGCTACAGTGCCTGTTACAGTAACTGCTTGGTTCCTGCTTGCCTGCTACAGTACCTGCTTGGTTCCTGCTTGCCTGCTACAGTGCCTGCTACAGTACCTGCTTGGTTCCTGCTTGCCTACTACAGTACCTGCTTGATTCCTGCTTGCCTGCTACAGTTCCTGCCTGGTTCCAGTATCCAAGTCTTCCTACAGTTCCTGCCTGGTTCAAATACCCGAGCCCTGCTAAACTTCCTGCCTGGTTCCAGAACCCGAGCCCCGTTACAGTACTGATCTACTGTCCTAGTCTGGTTCCAGTTTCCAGTCCTGATCAACTACCTGCCTCAGTCCCAGCGGCCGGGCCCCTACGGGCTCCTCCCAGGGGGGCTTCGGCTTCCAAGGGTGAAGCCGCCTAAGTCCCAGTGGTTGGGCTCCTATGGGCTCCTCCCAGGGGAGTACCAGCTTCCAGGGTGAAGAGCACCTCTATGTCCTGCCTGAACATCTGCCTCCCGGCCTGCCACATACTAGATACATTGACCACCTTTCCCAGTCCAGTCTCCTGCAGGTCGGCCTAAGGGTCCACTAAACTGAGACTCCATAACAGTTTGGAACGCATTATGGGTATTTCCATTATTTCCTATGGAAAAAATAGTCTTGACTTACAACCAACTTGAGTTACAACCAGCCCTCTGGAACCAATTGAGTTCGTAACTCAAGGGCCCACTGTATTAGAAAATTTGTTGGCACCAGGTTGTCTTTTTTTTTTTTTTTTTTTTAATTTTCTTTCTATGATTTTAATTATTTTTCTCTTCCTTTGTCTACAGGTCTCTGCCCTTGTTTGGACCAATTCTGGCCTTTAGCCTTTGGCAGTAATTGTAGCTATACATAGCACCATTATTAGCCTTTGCTCTTCTTGCTGTCACTGCCCTCAGCCCTCTCAACACAGACCTCAGCAAATTAGGGGGGTCATTTTCTAAGCATTTTCCCCATAGACACAGAATGGGAGAAAACCTTTAGTAAATGACCCCCTAGGTCTCATTCAGATCTCAACACCCTTCCTGGAGCCCAAGTATCAGGTAAGTCTTATTTTTAAACAATTTGTATTAATGTACCCCTTTACACATCTTTTAAAAATTATTTTTCACATGGTGGAAGAAGTGCTGTCGCTGGAGTGGACATGGGATATTGGACATAGAATCATTTTTCCCATATGTCCAGTATCCAAAAGCTTAATGAGATACTAGACATATGGGAAAAATGACTGGTAGAAAAATTATTTTCTATATGAGCTTGTAACTCCAAGTTTGGCCATGCTCTACCATCACTATTTCACCTTTCAGATTTGGAGTGAGGTGATATTATTTAGAAATAGTTTAGAAGCCTGCATTATGGGGTAGATTTACAAAAAATGCACGTTCGCGTACTTTTGTTGGCGCACCAGTCGCAAACAAAAGTACGCTGGATTTTAATAGATATGCGCGTAGCTGCGCGTATCTGCTAAAATCCAGGATCGGCGCGCGCAAGGCTGCCAATTTTGTGCAGCCGGCATGCGCCGAGCCGCACAGCCTGCCTCCGTTCCCTCCAAGGCCGCTACGAAATCGGAGCGGCCTCGGAGGGAACTCGCTTTCACCCTCCCCTCACCTTCCCCTCCCTTCCTCTATCTAACCCACCCCCCCGGCCCTATCTAAATCCCCCCCCTACCTTTGTCCGGGGATTTACGCCTCCCGGAGGGAGAAGTAAATCCCCACGCGCCAGCGGGCCGCTAGTGCGCCGAGACGCGACCCGGGGGCGGTTCCGGAGGGCACGGCCACACCCCCGGACCGCCCCGGGCCGAAACCATGCCCCCAGGCCCGCCCCCGAAATGCCACATCCCGCCCCCGAAACGCCGCATCGATCGGCCACGCCCCCGACAAAAAACCCCAGGACTTACGCGAGTCCCGGGGCTCTGCGCGCGCCGGCAGGCCTATGGAAAATAGGCACGCCGGCGCACAAGGCCCTGCTCGCGTAAATCCAGGCAGAATTATGCGAGCATGGCTTTTAAAATCCGCCCCTATATGTTATGTTCTTGATTCATTTAAATAAAATATAAAAAAGAAAACAATAAATAGTTTAGGAGCCAAGGCTAAAGAAAGAGTGATGATAGGTGACATGGAAAGAAGGTGAAACCAGAGTTGGAGTAAAGTGGTTGTGACGAGACCTGGTGAGGAAGGATGAATGGTGATAGATGCTAGAGACTAGAAGAACAAGAGAGCACATGAAATAGAGAAAAGAGATAGTAGAAGGAATGATACAAGACAGGAGAGAGGAAGGTTGCAGTGATATGAACAAGAGAAGAAAATGTTGTAGTACACTGTGAGGAATAAAGATTGGTGATAAATGTCATAAAGAGAGAGGAAGATATGTGTGATAGAAGCCAGGGGAAGGAAGGGAAATTCTAAAGTTGGGAAACAGGGATGGAGGAAGAGTTACACAGATGCATTTATATTTGTTTAGGTTGAAAAAGAACAGACTTTCATCAAATCCAAGCATCTTCTTATTGCCTAGAAGTTCTCCCTTCATGATAATCCAGGAAGGTTTCAAAACACATAAGTACTTTAAAACAATTCTTCTACAAGAAATGATTCTTTTCTGATCACAAATATGATCCCAAAGTTCTTGGATTAGTACTTTTCCCTAGAAAACAATGGAATCTTCATATTCACCCAACTCTTTACCTCTATAATCTTGTCCATTTGAATTTTGAATTGATAAGGAGTTGAAACTATAATAATTCCCACTGACAAAATGACAAATAATATCACCACTTTATTTATTTATTTATTCCAGTTTGATAGCCCACCTTTCCCAACAGCATTGAAACTGCATAATAGTTATTTAATAAATAAACAAATAAACAAAAAAGCAAAATACTAAAAGTCTAAAATCTAATCAGGCACAGTAAAATTATATTCTTCAATATATTCAAAACTTAGCATAATATCTACTAAACAACCACTCAACTCCCCATCCTTCTCTCCAAACAGCAACTCCAAGTATCACAGAATAATTACCAGTAATGAAGACTAAGGCAAACAGCCATGCCATTTGCTAATTTTCTACATTTCACATAGTTACATGACTCTACCATGGCACTGAACTCCAAATACTCAAGGTCAAACAATTGTAGACCAACTTAAAAATAATTGCCAATTGAGCCAAGCAACCTGTGGGGATAAACAATAGCAACTGGAGAAAGAACACAATGCTCAGGTTGGTCAGCGGCAAGATAAATCATTAGCTGGATATGATAGACCCAACCTATAAAGGCATTTAAAAACCAGATCCAATGCAGCCTTTTAAGGTCTGGATTAAAAAGGTACCATCTTTTCATACTAGTCAGCAGCTGAGCTGCTATGTTTTGCATACACCAGGGTTACTAGATCATAGTGTTCTAAGTATGGCAATAGCTGACAAAGTAACTACAGATGAAAATAGGAAGATATCACAACTGCTGAAATATCATTTAACCACACCCCAAGACATCCGTAATCAAAGCATTTAGTCAGATAATTCAGAAGGTATCCAGTCAAATGAATATGTGGACATTTATCTGGCTAAATTATAGTCAGTTATATTATTATCTAACTAAAATTTAACCAGATAATATAGGAGAATTTCAGGAGCATTTTGGGCAGGAGTTACATTATGGGTAAATTATCCAGCTAAGTCTGTTCTTGCCAAAGAGCTATCCTAAAGTTAGACAAATAAAGTTATCTGGCTAACATTAAGATAGCCAACTATATTCAATAGTGCAGCTGAACTATTGAATATACCTCCAAAGTTAGCTGGAGAGGCTTATATTGCTAACATTGCTATCAACATAGTGACTCAATATGTACCTCCAAGTGTTCAAATTCAGTTCTTGGGGTTACTAGAACTCACTCCAACTTAGGAAACAACTTAAAGGATCTATTGTCATATAAATCTAAAGTTCTTCAGTCTTTGAGCGATTAACTTTAAGTTTAGAGGCAGTTAGCCATAGCCACCTGGTCACAGCCTCCAGGCAGGAATTAAGCTTGGTCATCACATCTTCTTGATCTTTCCCAAAATACATTAACTGTACATCATTCACATAAAGATAGCACTAGATGGCAAAACATTCAATAAGCGAGATCAGCAGAGCTAAATAAACATAAAAGAGTAATAGTGATAAGACTGACTCTTGGGCAACAGCACTCAAAAATGGCCTGAGGAGAGCAATAATTTGAATCTCAGTATACTTTATTGGATTACTTATTAAACAATAAAAGGCTACCCAAGCAAGGGCAATTCCAGAAATCCCATGACTACCTAACTGTTGCAGTAATATATCATGGTCAACTGAATCAAATGCTTCTGTTAATTCCAGCATGACAATGTAACATGATTCTGTTAACCATATGCAGAAACAGTTTCAGAAAATATAACTTGTTCAATAATATTAGAAAGAAAGAATATATTAGAGACTGTGCAATAATGTAAGACATCATTAAGTTTCAACCCTTTTTTTTCAATAGAGGATGCACTGCAACCATCTTAAGATATTCTTATAGCCCACTCTGCTGTAAACTAGCAATCATGATTACTGTTAAATGAGGAACCAAGCCCAACTTCTTTCTTATTGTCAACCTTGTAACGCTAAAGTCTTAGATAAATAGAACTTAGAAATCAACAAATACAAAGTCATTCCATCCTCCATCACCACAGGTAAATATGAAATTAAATTCCTCTACTTTTTATAAACACTAGAGCACAATTTCTAGATTCTGAATGGAAGCCAGTTTAGTGTTTCCTGATTCAACAAGACCCCTGGCAGTCCACCAACCCCCTCTGACCCACTTCAGTCATTAATTTTTCTACGCTCTACTTTTTCTGGCCTTAAAATATTTTTCCTTTGAGTCAATTGAGATGAACCATAGTACTGACCATCAAATTCTGTTCCAACATGCATTGTTGATTTAGAGAAAGACTCCTGAAATTATTTTATCTTATTATCAAAAATGAAAAAAAAAAAAGAGTCATAAGTTAGATTACTTACTGATGGCTCATGACCACATTTAGGATTTGCTGAAAATTGCCATACCATCCAAAATGGTTTATGTAACCTATTGTCTATCATCTGACGTTATTCTATGAAAATAACCCTCTTACAGGGTCATTTATCAACTTTAAAACGCATTATAGCGTTTTTGCATGCATTAAGGCATTTTCGCATGCACAAAATTCCTTAACGCATGCCAAAAGCACCATAACACATGATATGATGCAAATTTTTAAAAGGGGAGGGATTGGGGAGTGGGAATTTTGTAAACGTGGGCTGGCTTCACATAGCCATAATGCATGATATTGCTGAAAGTAAATACACTGTTTTCAATAGCATTAAGCTGTGCAATGTGCCCATAACACAATTTGTGATTTTGTCATAAATTCCATTTTGAGCATTTTTTAGGCTGAGAGAGAGAAAGAAGAGCCTAGCAAGCAGCTATTTATGCTACTATAGGAGGCCCACCTAGTAACTCGAGGTGAGGTTTAGGTAGTAGTGTAGGGGTTAGGGGCCACTTTTACATGCAGAGTTAGACGTATGAACAGAATAATGCACTCTTGTGAAGATTTGATGTCCTTCAGAGTGAGAAAACTCACACAACAATGTGATTTGTACAATGTTCTCTCATCCTAGCTTGATGTTACCCAGATAGAGAATCCATCAAGCTAGGTTGAAAGAACATTGTACAAATCTCATCATTGTGTTAGTTTCTTCATTCTAAAAGACATCAAGTCTTCACAAGAATTCACTGTTTTGTTCATATGTCTCACGCTACATGTAAAAGTGGCCCCTATCCCCTACACTACTACCTAAACCTCACCTTTGAGTTACTAGGTGGGCCTCCTATAGAGATATAAATAGTTAACTACTAACGGGCTTTCTAGATAGGTGTTCTCTCTCTCTCTCTCTCTCTCTATCTTTCTCTCTCCTTTGTAGGTAGGAAAATTCAAGTATGTGGGTATTAGTGAAAAGTTAATGCAATTTGCAGTAATACCAATGCAAAGCACTAAGATAATGCACATTGCAATAAATTGGCTATTATAATAAAATATGCCCTTTTTCCTATCACATGTGATATATACTGCATTTTCATAAATCTAGGCCATAGTTTGCTTCACCATCTCTTTATGATACTTAATTGTAGAGCGACAAGCATCAAAATTTACTAAATATTTGTTTTTCCACCAGGATGGTACCAGTGGGCTATTTTATTTCATTTCATCTTCAACATCTATACAAGGGTTAGCTGATTGACCACCATTGATAGCTGGTGATGCCAAATCTCCACTAGTTCTTACAAAGATCCTAAAGGTGGGTAACTGGCATAAGATCCCAAATCTTCTGTCAATTCTTTAACATACAGATCTTTCCAATTTTTAATCTCGACCCTATGTTTGCCTAATGGGATAAATTCAAAATTTAAAATCAAATTGAACTGTACCAATTAATGATCTGTCTGTGACAACTGAATTGCCCTAATTACTTTTTCTTTACAAGATCACTCTCTGAGGAAACATGTAGAACAAGCATGTGGCCAGTACGGATGTGCAGAGGAAAATGTTTTGTTTTGTTTCATTCATTCATTCATTCATTCATTTCATAAGTGACCTCCATTTGTTTCATTAGTTTCAAACAAGAAATGTTGTTTCTTTCATTTGTTTCTGATTAAAGTCAAGACAGAAACAATGCATCTTATTTTGAGCTTCAAAACTGGGGTTTTCTAATCAATTCTAATGAAACTTTCAGGGTAGACAACATCAGAATGGGGAACAGAACTCCAAGCACTAGACGGTGGCCAAATGCACTGTAAATGGGTACAAGAGTACCAGCAAAGGCAGGGGTTCTTCAAAGCACTATCAGAGAAACAAAGCAAGAGCACCCAAGACTTCAAAGAATGGCACCTATAACAGCGATATGAACTCCAAAGGCAACATGACCAGGTAAAAGTGGCACCAAGAGTGATATGAACATCTTATGGCACCATGAAGTGGGAACAAAGCAGCAAAAGTACAGAAAAAAATAACCCAGGCACTGACAAAGGGACATAAAGTATTAGTACAAAGAGTGATATAAAGACTCCAAAGCAACATGAGAAGTGCAAAGCAGCCATCGACAGTGGTAAGAACGTCCACAAGTGTAGAGTTTGGGCTATGGCAGCAAGGCAGAGTGGTATAAAGCGTGGCAAGGTATAAAGTCTGTTATATGACAGCAAAGCAGAACACCAGAAAGACCCATAGGTTAAGTGGTATAGCAGGAAGGCAAAATGGCAGGAAGAACCCTGAGGTATAGATTCTGGGATATAGCAAGATAGAGTGGCAGAAAGAACCCCCAACGTGGTACAACAGAGGAATAGCAAAAAGGCAGAGTGGCAGAAAGAACCCAAGTATAGCAAAAGAGGTATAGCAGCATGGGAGACTGGCATCAAGATCTCCAAGGTGTAACATCAGCAAAACGGATAGCAGCAAGACCCTCAAAGTGTAGAGTCTGGAGTTTGGCAGCAAGGTTGAGTGGTTGCAAGACTCCCATGGTATATCATAAGGGGCATAGCAGCAAGGCAGTGTGTCAGCAAGACCTCTAAGAACTCTGCTGGTAGATTCCTTACTGGTATTAAATTATGTTACCATATATCTCCTGCATTTCATTCACTTAATTGGCTCCCAATAGCTTTCAGAATCCAATATAAATCATTACAATGATATATAATCTTCTTCAAAATGAATCCTTGGTTTGGCTATGCACTATCCTCTATCTAGATGAGACAGCTATGCTCTTTTAATAAAAATCTATTAGAAATCCCGACAGTGAAACTTGTGAGGTTAGACATCACTAGATATTAGACTTTCTCTGTGGATGGCCTTCATCTGTGGAATTCAATTCCAGATGACCTAAGAGACATCACCTCGGCAAAGCAATTTAAAAAAAGCTTTGAGAACTTACCTTTTTTCCAAAGTTTATTTTTAATATCCTCCATTCCTAGAACTATGGTTTATATATACATTTTCTACCTATGCAGAGCATTGTTAATATTATTATTGTTTAGTAAATTTTCTAATGTGTTTCTGTGTATTTTATGTTTTATTTAAAAGTGTATGTTAATTTGTAAGCTGCCCCAAACAATTGTGGAGCACAGGATATAATGTTTTTAAATAAATAGTGTCAGGCAACTAGACAAAGTGGCAGCAAGATCCTCCAAGTACAGCATAAGGAGTACAGGGATGTGCATTCATTTAAAACAAAAGTGCAAAATGCAACAAATAAGGCTAATTTATTCTATTTGAGTGCCACAAAACAAATAAGGGCCTCCCAAATGAAACAAATCTTATTCATTAATTTTGTTTTAAACAAATGCATCTGGCCTAGGTCTAGCCCTGAAACTGGGGCCTTGCCTACAGCATAGGCCAAGTCCCAAAGCAGGGGCCACAGCGTATGCCCTAAGCGAGGCCCCGGCTTTGGACCTAGCCGAAGGCTCTGGCATCACGCTTGGGAATAGGCCAAGGACTGTGGCCTAGGCCTGAGCACGATGCTGGGGTCTTTGCTAAGTATGAAGCCAGGGCCTTGGCTGAGATTCCTAAAAATTTTAATAAAACATAAAAAAAACCCTTATCTGATCAGTCAGGTATCATTAAAGGACAGAACCAGGGCCTTAGCCTGGACCCAGACCCAATGCTGTAACTCAATCCGGGTGCCAGGTTTTGCTGCCAGGACCATGACCTAGGCCAGGGCCCAGGCCCAGGCCCGATGCTGCAACCCAACCAGGAAGCCAGGTCCCGACACTGGGGCCTCAACCTAGGCCTGGGCTGGGGCCCAAGCTCAACCTGACCCAAAGGCCAGGTCCTGATGCTGGGGCCTTGGCCCAAACTCATGCCCGATGCCAAGACCCAATCCAAGGGCTCGCTTCTGACACCAGGGCCTCAGCCCAGATCCAGGCCCAACACCGTGACATGACTTGAAGGTTGGGTCCCAGCACTGGGGCCTGAGTCTGTACCCAAGTCCGATGCCATAGCTCAAACCAAAGGGTGGGTCCCAAGGCCTCAGCCTGGACCCAGGTCCAATGCCACAACCTGACCCGGAGGTCAGGCCCCGATGTAGGTGCATAGGCTGGGCCCAGGCCCCAGCCTTGAGCTCAGGCCTGGAAGCTCCTCTTCACGCATCCTCTTCTTCACATTCACTTAGGCCCACATTAAAATGGTGCCATCCGCCGGGGTGAATGAGCAAGAGTTAGCTCCAGCATGACTCCAGTGGACACCATAATTGTGCTTTGGGAAGAAAAAAGAAGGGAATGCATGAAGAACAACTTCTAGGCCTGGGCTCTGAGGCCTGGACCTGACCCTGGGCTGAGGCCCAGATATGGGGACCCAACCTCCTAGCCAAGGTCCCAGCATTGGGTCCCAATCTCTGTGTCAGATTGTGGTATCATGCCTGAGTCCGGTCTGAGGCCATAGCTTTGAGACCTGACTTTTGGGTCAGGTCACAGCGTCAGGCCTGAGCCTAGGCCGAGGTCCCATCATCGGGTCCTGTCATTCGGGTTGCAGCATCAGGCCTGGTCCCAGGCTGTGCCTAGGCTGAGGCCTTGGCATCAAGACCCAGTCTTCAGGTCAGGTCATGGCATAGGGCATTGGTCCTGGCATTGGGAATCGGTCTCCGAGTTGAGTTGCAGAATTGGACCTGGGTCCAGCCGAGATTCCAGAGCCTGGACCCAGCCTCCATCGCCGGGCCATGGCATCGGCCCTGGGTCCGGGCTCTGGCTGAGGCCCAGGAGTCAGGCGTAGGACTAGGCCGAAGCCTCAAACTTGTGTAAGCCAAGGCTATGGCAATTTGCTGCTTCCTTGGCCTACAGAAGTCTGAGGATTCGCCTAGTCCAAGCTGGCAGATCCTCACCGGAATGAGTAAGTGTGGCCGGGGGAATCCTGGCCCTGGAATTTTTCCAGGTGGATGGGAGGGAGGGTACATTTTTGCTTTTTGGCCATTTTAGGCGGGGTTAATTGCTTGATACATTTTTTTCACATTAATAAATGAATCAAGCAATCAATGAACCAAAATTCATGGGGAAAAAACCTCTCGAAAATAACCTGAAAAAAAAAAAAAACAATGTCTTTTCCCTGCACATCCCTAAAGGAGTATAGCAGCAAGGCAGATTGGCAACAAGTCCCTTAATGTGTATTGTCAGGAGCAAGACAACTTCACCTTAATTGATTCAGTCTACCTGCCCTCTTCTCTCACCTCATCTCTTTCCTGGCTACTTCCTCACTCAGGAATTTTTTGGCTGTTATACTTACTGCAACATTATTCAATAGACCAAAGTCTTGAATGGAAAACAAAAGCGAATTAAACAAAAATGTTTGTTTTATTTTGGGATCCACGAATGAAAGAAAAATGGTCTCATTCATTGCATTTTATCCATTTGTTTAAAACAAATGTACATCCCTAGTGTCCAGTCCTATGTGTTTCAGTATTAATCAATAGACTAAAATCCAAAGCAGTCATACCATCTAAAAAAGCCTTACTCAAAACAATTCCTTCGTTTATCAACATGGACATTCATATCTTCAGTTACCAGCATATATCCACATCCATAAGCTCCTATTATTCCTAAAACTGCTCCTCTCACAGAGCATCTTGAGATGGTGGATGATACAATAACAGCAAATCCATCCCTATCTTCCCTAAAAGCTTCAAAACAAGCCATTTTTAGGAGATGACTAGTTTACCCTGAGGGGCTTGGCAGCTCAGGTGGTGAGAGGGAGGCAAGGGACAGACCACAGTTTTTTTTATTAAGGGAACAAACCTTAACCATATATTTTTTAAATATATCCGGTTAAGTCCAAAGTCATTCAGACCCACATGGTCTGCTTTCAGCAAGTTTAAAGCTATGCGGCAAACATAGCCGGATATAAGCAATATTCGGCTAAGCTAGCCGTATAGCAGGACCCTCCCCGGAATACCCCCAAAACACCCCCTTTTATATCCAGCTAAATTATAGCTGGATAACAACATACCCAGCTATAATTTAGACGGATAATAGGATCAATATGCTGTTTAACCCATTTAGGGTCTCATTTTCCAATATCGCAGTGGTAACGCATGAGGGGGCGTGTCCTATGCAAATAAGGCATTTTTCGTGCAGTGGGGAAACATCGCCGCACGCGATGTTTTCGCCATTCGCGGAACTGGAGTCGCAAATCGCGAAAACATCGTGCACCGCGATAAAACAACCAATGAATCATCGCAGTACACGAAAGTGTCCAGCCAGGAGTATCACTCCAAGAAGAGATTTGGGCAACGTTCTCTCAACCTAGCTTGTTGTTGCCCAGGTAGAGTGTCCATCAAGCTAGGTTGAGAGAACGTTGCCCAAATCTTTTCTTGGAGTGAGTGTCCTCACTCCGACGGCCAGCAAATCTTCACTAGAGACCACTGTTCTTTCCGTAGGTCTCATGTTGAATGTGAAAGTGGCCCACAACCCCCTATGCTCATACCTAATCCCCACCTCGAGTTACTAGGTGGCCCTCCCATAAGGATACAAATACCTGTCTAGGGCATAGGTACTATAGGAAGAGTCTCTCTCTCTCTCTCTCTCTCTCTCTCTCTCTCTCTCTCTCTCTCTCCCTCCCTCCCTCCCCTGAAACAGGCTGTCTGGGAATATCATGAACCACAATACTCCTGTAGCGCACAACGTATCGTGAATGAAAGGGTTGTAGCTATTGGCTGTGCTACCACTGCGGCCATTTTGCCGCACACGATAACTTTACATAAACTCCACCCCCTGAATACTAAATTACGAATTTGCATTCGCAAATCGTGTTAGGGTGAATTTATCTCCTGCGGTAACTCCTTAGAAAATGACCCCCTTAGATAGATAAGTTGTGAGTTATCCACCTAAATAGTTTTTGAATATGTACCCCTAAAATGAAAAGATCCCAATTTAACATTCTTATTGATTAAAAGCAGTTTATGGACTTCTGCTCTAGGAACTTATCCAAACCTTTTTTTAACCCAGCTACACTGACTGCCATAACCACATCCTCTGGCAATGAATTCCTGAAAATAATTATGTGTTGTATGAAAAAGAATTTTTTGCAATTTGTTTTAAATGAATTACTTGCTAACTACAAGGAGTGCCCCCTAATGCTTGTATTATTCAAAAGAGTAAATAACTGATTCACATTTACCCATTCAAGTCCTTTCTTGATTACGTAGACCTCTATAATATCTCCCCTCAGCTGAATCTTCTCCAAGCTGAACATCCATAACCTCTGTTACGCGTGCTGGTCACGGCAGACCCATGGCACGGCCCTCTCACCTCTCTGCAGTAACTCCAGCTCCTGGTTCCTCGTCTCTGGCAGCAGTAGGCCACCAGTTTCGTCCTCGGGTCTCCCCTGGTGCCTCTGGCTCAGCTACAGTACCTGGCATTCCTGGTCCAGCCACCACTTTCATTGCTTCAAGTTGGGCCTCTCCACGTGGCCCGTGGAAAGACGTTGCTACATGGTGCTGCACCCCTCCCTAGGTGTGCACGCATCACCAATGCTTAAGTAGGGCCCGCGGCGGGAACCGAGCCGTGGCCCCGGATGATGACGTCAGCAGAGCATCGGTACCTAAACCCGGGCTCAGCTCTCTAGTTTTGCCTTTGAAACAGGTCTCCTCACTGGTCGAGTATTCGTTGCTTCCTGAGAGTTTTGTCTCACTCCCATGTTCCTGTTCCTGGTTCCTGACTCCTTGCCTGCTCTTCACCTTTCCTCGGATTGCCTACATGGACATTGACTTTGCTTCGCCCGACCATGCTATCAACTCTCTCCAAGCCCGGACCTCTGCATTGCCTGAGTACATTGTTGCCTCTCTTTCCAGCCCCAGACCTCTGCATTGCCTGACTACGTCGTTGCCTCTCTCCAGACCCAGACCTCAGCATTGTTTGACTACGCTTGACCATCTCCATGTTCAGACTTCAGCCTTGCTTGCCACTGCTTCCAGATTGCCGCCAGCCCTGACTCAAGCTTGTTCTTTGACGCCTCTTCAGCCTACTACCTGGACTTGGTCTATTCAGGCTTCGGCCTGCTCTTGCTCGGGTGCCCCATGTCTGCCTACGTTCCTTTGGCACCTGAGTCTCCAGGACACTACCTCGTCCAGTGTAAGGCTATACCATCTTCCTTCTGCTGTCTCTGGGCTGATCACAATCTCCTCATCGACAACATACAGAGGCCCACCTAAGTCCAGCCGGCCCCGGCACCCAAAGGCTCAACCCGCAGGGAACAAGGGCTGGTATTGGTGAAGCTCCAGCTGTCCTCTGTTCATCAGCCCACTCCGCCTGCCGACAGTGGGGACCCATAGGTCCCTACCTACGGGTTGTGTCAACCCCACCTCGGCCCAAGGGTCCACCTCTGGCACAACAACCTCTTTAGTCTTTCCACATAGGGGAGCTGTTCCATCCCCTTTATCATTTTGGTCGCCCTTCTCTGTACCTTCTCCATTGCAACTATATCTTTTTAGAGATGTGGCAAGCAGAACTGTACACAGTATTCAAGATGGGGTCTCACAATGGAGCGATACAGAGGCATTATGACATCCACTATTTTATTTACCATTCCATTCCTAATAATTCTCAACCTTCTGTTTGCTTTTTTGAGCCAATGGGGCGGATTTTCAGAGCCCTGCTCGCCTAAATCCGCCCAAATCCGGGCGGATTTAGGCGAGCAGGGCCCTGCGCGCCGGTAAGCCTATTTTACATAGGCCTACCGGCGCGCGCAGAGCCCCAGGACTCGCGTAAGTCCCGGGGTTTTCGGAGGGGGCGTGTCGGGGGGCGGGCCCGAACCGCGCGGCGATTTTGGGGCGTGTCGGGAGCGTTCCGGGGGCGGGCCCGGGGGCGTGGCTACGGCCCGGGCCGGTCCGGGGGTGTGGCCGCGCCCTCTGTACCCGCCCCCAGGTCACGGCCCGGCACGCAAGAGGCCCGCTGGCGCGCGGGGATTTACGTCTCCCTCCGGGAGGCGTAAATCCCCCGACAAAGGTAAGGTGGGGGCTTAGACAGGGCCGGGTGGGTGGGTTAGGTAGGGGAAGGGAGGGGAAGGTGAGGGGAGGGCAAAAGGAAGTTCCCTCCGAGGCCGCTCCGATTTCGGAGCGGCCTTGGAGGGAACGGGGGTAGGCTGCGTGGCTCGGCGCGCGCCGGCTATACAAAATCGATAGCCTTGCGCGCGCCGATCCAGGTTTTTAGCAGATACGCGCGGCTCCGCGCGTATCTACTAAAATCCAGCGTACTTTTGTTTGCGCCTGGAGCGCAAACAAAAGTAGGCCTATTCGCGGAGTATGAAAATCCGCCCCAATGATTTCAAAGTATTATCTACTGTGACGCCAAGATCTCTTTCCTGGGTGGCAACTCCTAATGTAGATCGTAACATTGTGTAACCATAGCAAGGGCCATTTTTCCCTATATGCATCACTTTGCACTTGTCCACATTAAATTTCATCTGCCATTTGGATGCCCAGTCCTCCAGCTCACAAGGTTCTCCTGCAATTTATCACAATCTACTTGAGATTTGACTACTCTGCATAATTTTGTGTCATCCACTTCCGAAGGACTTCCTACAGTACTCATACAGGGCCTGATTTTAAAACCTACGCGCGCGGCCTACATTTGTACATGCTACCCGGCGCGCACAAATGTGCATCCGATTTTATAACATGCGCATATTATAAAATTCAGGGTCGGCGTGCGCAAGGGGGTGCACACTAGTGCACCTTACACGTGCCGAGTCCTAGGGGAGCCCAGATGGCGTCCCCCCTTCCTTCCTCTACCTAACCTGTCCCCAGTCCTACCTAACCCCCCCCCCCCCCCCAACCTTTATTTTATAAGTTGTGCGTGCCTCCGGGCAGGCGTAGGTTGCACACACCGGCCGACGGCTGGCCCACGATCCCAGGCCCAGCAGCAAATTTCACGCCTCTTTTTTCAAGCCCCGGGACTTACACATGTCCCGGGGCTTTACACACATCACCAGGCCTTTTGAAAATCAGCCCCACAGCCTGTGGCTGGGGACAGCATACATGCTCAAAGCTAAAAATTCCAAAAAGGTTATTGTACATGAACGTTCCAGGAGCATTAATTTGCCCAGCATGAGATATAGATAATGTTCCCCTGCTCCATGTTCTGTTGTTGTTCTAGCATATTGTTTCATTATAATTGCTTATTTCAAACAGCCCCTGCTTTATTAACCACTGAATTTGTCTTGTCTCTGAGCTATTCAGAGCATGCACAGATCCATCCTAACTTCTAACACTAGGGAGAAAGGTAAATAATGGTGTACCTCAGGGATCATTTTTTTTAAGCATATTTATAAATGATCTGGAAATGGGAATGAGTGAAGTGAACAAATTGTCAGGTGACACAAAATTATTCAAAGTTGTTAAACCACAAGAGGATTGGGAGAAATTGCAAGAGGACCTTGCAAAATGAGGAGACAGAGCATGCAAATGGCACATGACATTTAAAGTGGACAAATGCAAAGTTATGAAGATAGGGTAGAGCAATTAAATTATATGAATATAAAAAAACATAAGATATGCCATACTGTGTCAGACCAAGAGTCAATCAAATCCAGCATCTGGTTAACAAGAGTGGCCAGTCCAAGTCAGAAGTATCTGGCAAGTACACAAACATTAAATAGATCTCAAGCTACTATTCCTTATTAATTAATAGCAGTTTATGAATATTTCATCTAGGAACTTATTCAAACCTATTTTAAACCCAGTTACACTAACTGCCATAACCACGTCCTCTGGCAATGAATTCCAGAGCTTAACTATGCTCTGAGTAAAAAATAATTTTCTATGATTTATTTTAAATGAGCTGCTTGATAATGGAATGCCCCTTAGTCCTATTATCTGAGATAGTAAATAACCTATTTATTATATTAATGTTTTCAAGACCGTTCATGATTTTGTAGACCTCTCTCATATTAAGAACATAAGAAATTGCCATACTGGGTCAGACCAGGGGTCCATCAAGCCCAGCATCCTGTTTCCAATAGAGGCCAAACCAGACCACAAGAACCTGGCAATTACCCAAACACTAAGAAGATCCCATGCTACTGATGCAATTAATAGCAGTGGCTATTCCTTAAGTAAACTTGATTAATAGCTGTTAATGGACTTCTCCTCCAAGGACATATCCAAACCTTTTTTGAACCCAGCTACACTAACTGCACTAACCACATCCTCTGGCAACAAATTCCAGAGCTTTATTGTGCGTTGAGTGAAAAAGAATTTTCTCCGATTAGTCTTAAATGTGCTACTTACCAACTTCATGGAATGCCCCCTAGTCCTTCTATTATTCGAAAGTGTAAATAACCAAGTCACATCTACTCGTTCAAGACTTCTCATGATCTTAAAGACCTGTATCATATCCCCCCTCAGCCATCTCTTCTCCAAGCTGAACAGCCCTACCCTCTTCAGCCTTTTCTCATAAGGGATCTGTTCCATCCCCTTTATCATTTTGGTTACCCTTCTCTGTACCTTCTCCATTGAAACAAAATCTTTTTTGAGATGCGGCGACCAGAATTGTACACAGTATTCAAGGTGTGGTCTCACCATGGAGCGATACAGAGGCATTATGACATTTTCCATTTTATTAGCCATTCCCTTTCTAATAATTCCCAACATTCTGTTTGCTTTTTTGACTGCTGCAACACACTGAGCTGACAATTTAAAGTATTATCCACTATAATGCCTAGATCTTTTTCCTGGGTGGTAGCTCCTAATATGGAACCTAACATTGTGTAACTACAGCAAGGGTTATTTTTCCCTATATGCAACACTTTGCACTTGTCCACATTAAATTTCATCTGCCATTTGGATGCCCAATCTTCCAGTCTTGCAAGGTCCTCCTGTAATGTATCACAGTCCGCTTGTGATTTAACTACTCTGAATAATTTTGTATCATCCGCAAATTTGATAACCTCACTCATCGTATTCCTTTCCAGATCATTTATATATATATACTGAAAAGCTCCAGACCAAGTACAGATACCTGAGGCACTCCACTGTTTACCCTTTTCCACTGAGAAAATTGACCACTTAATCCTACTCTCTGTTTCCTATCTTTTAACCAGTTTATCTGTTCTCCAAATTGAACAGCTCTAACCTCTTTAGCCTTTCCTCATAGGGGAGTCATTCCATTCCCCTTATCATTTTGGTCACCCTTATCTGCACTTTCTCCAGTGTAACTATACCTTTTTTTAAGATGTGATGACCAGAATTACACACAGTATTCAAGATGCGGTTTCATGGAGCGATACAGAGGCATTATAACATCCACCATTTTATTTGCCATTCACTTCTTAATAATGCCTAACATTCTGTTTGCTTTTTTGACTATCACAGCACACTGAGCCGACAATTTCAATGTATTATTCACTATGATGCCTAGATCTCTTTCTTGGTTAGTAACTCCTAAGAAACTAGAAACTAACACTGTGAAACTACACCAAGGATTATTTTTTCCTTTATGCATCACCTTGCACTTGTCCACATTAAATTTAATCTGCCCTTTGGATGCCCAATCTTACAGTCTCACAAGGTCTTCCCTCAATTTATCACAATCGGCTTAATATTTAAATTCTCTGCATAATTTTGTATCATCTGAAATTTGATCACCTCATTCATCATATCCCTTTCCAGATCATTTATTAATATATTAAAAAGCACCAGCCAAGTATAGATCCCTGAGATACTCCTTTTTCCACTATGAAAATGAACCATTTAATCCTACCTTATGTTTCCTGTCTTTTAACCAGTTTGCAAGCCACAAAAGGACATTGCCTCTTATCCCATAACTTTTTAATTTTCTTAGAAGCCTCTCATGAGGGACTTTGTTGAACACCTTCTGAAAATCCAAATACACCACATCTACAGGTTCATCTTTGCCCATATTTTTATTCAGCCCTTCAAAAACATGTAGGAGATTTGTGAGGCAAGGCTTCTCTTGGGCAAATCCATGCTGGTTGTGTCCTATTAAACCATGTCTACTAAATATTTTGTGATTTTAGTCTTTATAACAGTTTCCACAATTTTTCCCAGCATTGAAGTCAGGATCAGTCTTTTATAGTTTCCTAGATCACCCCTGCAACCCTTTTTAAATATCAGGGTTACATTGGCCACCTTCCCATCTTCAGGTACAATGAATTATTTTAATGATAGGTTAAAAATAAATTGTAATTGGTCTGAAATTTCATTTTTAGTTCTTTCAGAACCCTGGGGTGTATATCATCCAATCCAGGTGATTTACTACTCTTCAGTTTGTCAATCTGGCCTATCACATCCTTCAGATTCACTGTGATTTGGTTCAGTTTATCTGGGAGGCACCAACCAGGAAAAGGGTCTGGGCATCTTTATAATAATATGTTAAACTCCTCTGCTCAGTGTGTGACAGAAGCCAATAAAGCAAATAGAATGGTAGAAATTATTAGGAAAGAAATAGAGAATAACACAGAGAATATCATAATGTCTCTGCATCACTCCATATTGAAGTCACATCTTGAATATTATGTGCAATTCTGGTCACTTTATCTCAAAAAAGATATAGCTGAATTAGATATTGTATAGAAAAGGGTGACCAAAATGATAGAACGGAGAGAACAATTCCCCTATGAGGATAGGCTAAAGAAGTTAGGGATCTTCATCTTGGAGAAGAGATAGGTGAGGAGAGTTATGATAGAGGACTATAAAGTAATGAGTAGAATGGAATGGATAAATGCTAGGGGTGTGCATTCATTTCCTACGTATTGGTAATCCGCAATGTATAGGGCCATATTCATTGTATTTGTGGGGAAGCGAAACGTATCATGATTCCCCACGAATACAACAAATCTTCGCCGAATTAATTGGCCGTCTAAAGAAGCAAATTTAAACAAACCCCCCACCCTCCTGACCCTCCCAAGACTTACCAAAACTCCCTGGTGGTCCAGCGGGGGGTCTGAGAGCCATCGCCTGCACTCATGCCCTCGCTGCTGGTATACAAAATGGTGCCAATAGCCTTTGACCTTACTATGTCACAAGGGCTACCGGTGCCATTGGTCAGCCCCTGTCACATGGTAGGAGCAATGGATGGCTGGGTCAGGAGGGTCCCCCAAGACTTGCCAAAAGTCCCTGGTGGTCCAGCGGGGGTCCAGGAGCGACCTTCTGCACTTGGGCCGTCGGCTGCCAGTATTCAAAATGGCGCCGATAGCCTTTGCCCTTACTATGTCACAGGGGCTACCGGTGCCACTAGTCGGCCCCATCACATGGTAGGATCAATGGATGGCTGGCACCATCTTGTGCTCCTACCATGTGACAGGGGCTGACCAATGGCACCGGTAGCCCCTGTGACATAGTAATGGCAAAGGCTATTGGCACCATTTTGTTTACTGGCAGCTGACGGCCTGAGTGCAGGAGATCGCTGCCGGACCCCCGCTGGACCACCAGGGCCTTTTTGCAAGTCCTGGGGGACCCTTCTGACCCCCACAAGACTTGCCAAACGTCCTTGGCAAGTCTTGGTGACATCAAATGAAGTTGCTTAGTAATACTTTTAAAACAAATAGGAGAAAATATTTTTTTGCTCAGTGCAAAATTATGCTCTGGAATTCATTGTTAGAGGATGTGGTGAAAGCTGTTAGTGTATTTGGGTTTAAAAGTTTTAAAAAGTTTGAACAAGTTTGTTGAGGAAATTTCCATATACCATTATTAAGTTGGACTTGGAGAAATCCTTTGCTTAATGCTTATCCCTGGGATAAGTAGAATGGAATCTACCTTTTGGGATCCTGCCAGGTACTTGTAACCTGGATTGGCCACTTGGAAACACAATATTTGGCATGATTGACCTGTGGTCTGACCCAGTATGGCCAATCTTATGTTCTTATTTCTTAAATATAAAGTCCATTGGGTTATACTATGTTGCCTACAGGTTACATTTGTAAACCAGTCTTGAAATTCATGGCTCTTACTGGTGATTGCATGAAGAAAATAGAGGCCTAAACTGATTTGAAAAAGAATTGAATCATTTATTAATAACATAGAATAAAAATGTTGCATACCACTAGGGATGTGAATCGTGTCCTCGATCGTCTTAACGATCGATTTCGGCTGGGAGGGGGAGGGAATCGTATTGTTGCCATTTGGGGGGGGTAAAATATCGTGAAAAATCGTGAAAAATCGTGAAAAATCTAAAAATCGCAAAACCGGCACATTAAAACCCCCTAAAACCCACCCCCGACCCTTTAAATTAAATCCCCTACCCTCCCGAACCCCCCCCAAATGAGTTAAATAACCTGCGGGTCCAGCGGCGGTTCGGAACGGCAGCGGTCCGGAACGGGCTCCTGCTCCTGAATCTTGTTGTCTTCAGCCGGCGCCATTTTCCAAAATGGCGCCGAAAAATGGCGGCGGCCATAGACGAACACGATTGGACGGCAGGAGGTCCTTCCGGACCCCCGCTGGACTTTTGGCAAGTCTCGTGGGGGTCAGGAGGCCCCCCACAAGCTGGCCAAAAGTTCCTGGAGGTCCAGCGGGGGTCAGGGAGCGATTTCCCGCCGCGAATCGTTTCCGTACGGAAAATGGCACCGGCAGGAGATCGACTGCAGGAGGTCGTTCAGCGAGGGTTCCGGTGCCTCGCTGAACGACCTCCTGCAGTCGATCTCCTGCCGGCGCCATTTTCCGTACGAAAACGATTTGCGGCGGGAAATCGCTCCCTGACCCCCGCTGGACCTCCAGGAACTTTTGGCCAGCTTGTGGGGGGCCTCCTGACCCCCACGAGACTTGCCAAAAGTCCAGCGGGGGTCCTGAAGGACCTCCTGCCGTCCAATCGTGTTCGTCTATGGCCGCCGCCATTTTTCGGCGCCATTTTGGAAAATGGCGCCGGCTGAAGACAACAAGATTCAGGAGCAGGAGCCCGTTCCGGACCGCTGCCGTTCCGGACCGCCGCTGGACCCGCAGGTTATTTAACTCATTTGGGGGGGGGGTTTGGGAGGGTGGGGGATTTAATTTAAAGGGTCGGGGGTGGGTTTTAGGGGGTTTTAGTGTGCCGGCTCACGATTCTAATGATTTATAACGATAAATCGTTAGAATCTCTATTGTATTGTGTTCCATAACGGTTTAAGACGATATTAAAATTATCGGACGATAATTTTAATCGTCCTAAAACGATTCACATCCCTACATACCACCCATATTATTAAGTATCTTAGATGCCTTGCTCGACTCATGACTTAGAGGCTCTTCTCTTCATGTATAAACAGGGAATTTTCTTCATCACTATATTAAATTCACATTTTTCTTTATAAAGTTAGTCCCTTTGGAAGAATGATAGCTATTTACACTTGATTAAAGAATAATTGAAGATGGAAATAATATTCTTTACTCTTTGCCATTAACTGGACAGTAAAATGCTAAAAAATAAAAAAAAACTAAAACAAATGAGGAACAGACAGTAGAAAACATGCATCTAGTTCAAATCAATTTTATCTATTTTTGCAGTCAAAAAGGGAAAATGAAAATCAATTTCTAATGCAGAAAATCAAGGTACCCATAAATAACTAGTAAATTGCTAGCAGGATTCTGTCCCTCAGTACATTAATAAACTAAAAACATGATTACCAAGGCTAGTAAAGTTTTGCATTCAGAATGGATTTCTTTTTTTTCCTGTGTCACTGCTGGATTAGCTAAATTCTGAGTTATTTTCTACTTCAAATTATGATCACTAAAATGAAATACAATATTTGTTTTACATCTATTCAGCCTGTTAACTCTAATTTATGACATGTTTCAACATTAAAAATTATCCTAGTCCCTGTAACTTATTTAAAAAGATGTGAGACTTGGTCAAGAATATGACAATTGAGATTTAATGTAAAAAAAATGTGACTTTGAGGTTGAAAAATCCCAGATGAATAATACATGATAGCTGATGAGGTATTAAGATTTCATTTCAGTTCATTTATTGAATTTAATTGCTCACTGATTATTTGTATATCTTGGTAGATTACATTTAAAAATAATATAATACAATAAATACATAAAAAAAGATTCACTATATAGTAGAAGGATCTGGGAGTAAACATTGCCAATGACTTCCAGTATGCCAAACAGTACAGGGGTCCATGTAGTAAACATTTATTTTCCCATAGATGCAAAATAGAGAAAACCTTTTATTACATCAAACCTAAATGTAATGGTAGAAAGATTCAAGAATGGTGATACCGCTGTGCATGGTAAGATGTTAAGTACAGCATCCAAGTTTAGTATTTGAAAATTCAGGTGAACATAGATTTAACTTTTTTATTTATTAATTTCTCCTATTTAAAAGTGGTTTGCATAATAAGATCAATAAACTGTATATTAAATATGTAATGCAATATAAGACAAAATCATAAAGTCCCACTCCCAAACCCACCAACCCTGCAAATCACATAGAAAAAACAAACAAGCCAACTCCCCAAAAGCTTTGTAAGCCATATATTCTCATCTATAAAACAAATTCACCAAGCCTTAATTTGATATAGAGCTGGTCAAAACACTCATAGACTAACCAAAAGCTGCCTGAAAAAGTCAACCCTTAATCATTTTGCAAAATTTAGGCTAATCTGTTTAAATGAGCTGTAACATAACTGGAAGCTTATCTATACATACAGACTAGATAAATAATGGTCAAAGAATTAACAGCTAATAACATCTGCCAAGAAGATCTCAAAGTATTTCTTCTCCCTTACAAACACAATCAAGTGAACAAATTTGTTTATTTAAAACACTTATATCCCATATATCACCAATTCTAGGCAGACAACAATAAAACATATATAAAATCAATTAAAAAATATTATCACTAAAATAAAATATAGTCATCATGAAGCTACATACAGCTTTCATAGAAGTGCACAGATAGGGCATTTAAATGGTTTCTCATGGGGCAGTGTCTCTTAATGGGTTTATTTTGCCTTTACCTTGACAGGAATGAACTTCATTTGTAAGTCAGGGTATTTTGGGAAATATTTCAATCTCTCAATTTTATTTTATTAGTCTTTGCATTGTGCCAAAGAGAGCCTGCTTCTGGAGTTCATAAGATGTAATCTTTGCAGGCAACATATAAGGGTGCACATAGAAATTCTTCTTAATCAAACCAGTGGAGCTCAATATAACTGGGACTAAAGCTGTATCTTTCTGCCACAATTCCTTGGTCTCTGATTATATATTTTGGTACTTAAGGATCTTTGCTTTCTCCAAACAATCTATTAGTGATGTTCATTCTTTTAAAATGAATGGCATTCAGAAACAAATGGGGTCTATTTTGTTTCTTTCGTGGATCCCTGAAATAAATTGAGAGGGACCTCTGAATTAAATGAATCCTATTTGTTTCATTTGTTTTTTTCCACATTCATTTATATGGCCAATAAAGTCTATGGAGATTAACAGTCAGGATATTTTACAGTATAGCTATTAACAGCCAATCCAGTGAATCATGTGTGCCTTGTCAGACCTTGGCAGGATATGTTATCAAGGAGATAATGCAATACAGTGAAGCATTTCTCTAAACCAATCTGTCACTGCTTTGAAGATCCAGTGACACCTATCTTGAAGACTGATCATGTCTGAGATGTGTTGTGAAAAGTGTGCATTACTTATGTAGTCACTGTAATGTCTGTTTCTGCTTGAAGGCCAGCTCATACTTCTAGTACCACCATAGGGGACTTTCCACTTGATACCTTCCTGCCATATCCTTAGTGTTACCATAGGGAACTTGGTGCCTCATATCTAGCTGTCATACCCCTAATACCACTATTGTAGACTTCTTAAACATTCCTATCTGTCATGCCCCTAATTCACTATAAGGAACATGCTGGCAGTGGCACATGCTTAATCGCCATTCCCCTAATTCCATCAAAGGGCATATGCCTACATGCTATGCCCCTTATTCATTAATTGGGGACTTTCTGGCACATTCCTACCTCTCATACCTCTAGTGCCACTCTAGGGTACTTGCTAGAAGATGCCTATCTGCCATTCTACTTGTACCACCATGAGGGACTTGCAAGTTGCTGCCACATGCCTATTTGCTATCTCCTACCCACCACTGGGGTGATGGCTACCACTCTAACTTCCTGCCATGCCCCTTATATCATCACAGAGGCTTTGGTTCTAGTGCTCTGTCTAACTGCTATGTATGATTAATAAGAATGGGAATGGGCGATTTGGTACCTCCTTGTTGTTTGCTATTGTTTATTTTTTTATTGTTCTGAGATATTTGCTTTTTCCCAGAATAAAAATAAAAGCTTTTGAAAAAAAAATTATTCTCCCCTCCACCTATTTTATGTTTTTTTTGTTTTTTGTTTTTTTTTTTTTGTTCAAACCCTTCTGCAATGATCCCAACCTGGTTCTTCCACCCTGTTTGTTTGTTGATTATACTGGTTTGGTTTGTCCAAGAAAGTATCAGTCTTAAGAAAGATATAAAGGCAACCCCCCCAAAAAAAAAAACAAAAAAACAGAGGAGAGAAACCATTTACATGTTCTAAGTATATTAAGTATCAGTTAAACTGAGTTAACTCATGCAAAACTACAAAACCAGGAAAAAGAACAGCAAGAGTCCAGCTATAGAATGCATGAAATATTTTCTAAACCCCCCCCCCCAAAAAAAAAAAACCAAACCCAAACCCTCATAACTTATTATAAAACCTAACAATACTCATTGTGAAATTCTTTAAATGTTCAAAATGTGATATGACTTTCATTTAGAATACCCATTTGACAAGAAAATCCCCTTGAGGGTCTTTTCTTTATATCACTCAGCCTTGTTTCCATGCCCATACCTTAAACCTTGCTCTATTTGCCACTGTGCCTGCTGTCATACCCCAGAACTTACAGTTTGATTTGGTCTTCCCAGTCTGGGGCTATTTGCACATATCATATTGTTTTGGTGTCTTGAAGCCACTCTTTGTGCTGCTTGGCCCCTTTATCAGTGGTTGCTTTATTTTATCCTGCCACCTTTTCTGCTTTGTTTTCTCTTCATGGTGACTTAGGATGCTGCTGCCACATTTGGCATCAGGTTGCCAGTCGAGATGCCATCAAGGGTTCATGTTAATGTTGCTGGTGCCCTCTTTTGAAGCCTTCGGGTGCTCTTCCCACACTTGCTTTGTTGTAGATTTGTTATACTTGGGTATTTGGTCCACAGAACAAAAAATGTGAAAAAGTAAACAAATAAAGAAACAGGTTTCCCTTACCATAGAATGGCTTCTGTTCTATCGTCCCTTCTTTTCTCCAGTCCCTTCACAATCTCAGCCTCGTTCTCCCACCTTATTTGGTGGTTGATTATATTGGGGTGGTTTGTCCTAAAAAATCCTCATTCAGAAGGAAGAAATATAGACACAAAAGAAAATTTGCTAATGATTAACCATTTTGATATTATGAAAATGATAATAGCTAGAACAGTGAAAGAGATCACATGCAAATCAGCCTGAGGTCAGCTAAAGAATATTTAAAATGGTTTTTAAATAAAGCAGCCCTCAACACTTTCAAGGAAAACCATACCACACCACACTCATTAGAGAACCTATTTAGATGTCCTGATTGTGATAGAGATGTGAATTGGAACCGGAATCGGTTCCGATTCCGGTTCCGATTCACATGTGGTTTTTTTTCATTGGGCCCGATCGCGGTTTTGTTTATCGGCTGCGCCCGAGCCGATAAACAAAACCCACCCCGACCCTTTAAAACGAATCCCTTTGCTTCCCCCACCCTCCCGACCCCCCAAAAAAACATTTTACAGGTACCTGGTGGTCCAGTGGGGGTCCCGGGAGCGATCTCTCACTCTCGGGCCGTCGGCTGCCACTAATAAAAATGGCGCCAATGGCCTTTGCCCTTACCATGTGACAGGGTATCCGTGCCATTGGCCGGCCCCTGTCACATGGAGGGAGCACTGGATGGCCGGCGCCATCTTTAAAAATGGCACGAACAAAAGTACGCGTGCGTGTGTGTTTTGAAGATCTACCTCAGCGTGCGACACTTTTGTGCCACGCAGTCTTGCTTGCATTCCTAGTTCTTATACCTTGGTGTTCTCTTTGCCACTGTGCCTTGCTATCACACTCCAGTTCTTACACCTTGAGTTGTTCTTGGCAGTGTGGGGGCTGCTTTGTACCTCTCATGTTGTTTTGGTTTCTTGAATTGACTCTTTGTACTGTTTGGCCCCTTTATCAGTGCTTGCCTTGGGGGTTTTTTTTCTGCCACCTTCTCTGTTTTATTCCCCCCTTCATGGTGCTTCAAGATGCTGATGCCACTTTTGGTGCTAGGGGTGAGACCGGGACAGCACCATTAGCCTCTGTCCTGGGGAAGCAGATTACTTCTGCTCCAGAGGAAAAGTAAGTAACAAAATAAAAAAAAATGCCTTTGAAAATTGCCTTGTATATATGTAGAATGTTGTTAAACTGCTTGTGATGCAGGCAATGCCGAAACATCTGCCAGTGCCAGTGTCAGAATCCTGTCTCATCACGGAACACTAGCACCAATAGTATTGGTAGAAGTAGCAGTGATAGAGGCAATATGGTGACCTTGGCAGTGGCAGCAGTCATTGTAGCAGTTTATTTTTTATAACTTTGGGAGTCCACATTTTTAACAGCACACATTTTGAACAACTCCAACTGCATTCTTTTTCAGCTGCTGCTTGTCTCTTTCTGAATAGTGTCTCTCACGCTGAATGCTTTCCCTCCTCTCTCTGGACAATCATATCCACCAGGAAAGACCACTTGTTACCTTATTGACATACATTTTTTCTTAGAAAACTTATGATTTCACTGCCTGACTATTTATATCTTTGTTAAAATGTGATTGATCATGTGTCCGTTTTATGTCCAAAGTGATTTACAATCAAGTACATATATAAAATGAGTAGAAACAAAAAAAGCACATTTAAATATATATTAAATCAATATTACAAAATATTCCTAGGACACAGTATCACAATACTGTAATGTCCGGCACAGAAAAAGTTGAACAACCAAACAGCAAATAGACAAATATTTAACATTTCACAAGAAAAAAATGACCTATCAACCCACACAAAAATAATTAAGAGTCCTGGTCCAATCTAAAAATCCTGGTTATAGGTTATCCCCTATAGGAATTCTTGAGTAACATGCCAGACCTTAATCTCCTCATAAAAATTAAATAAATAGTAACCACATGTATCTCCAGGGGAAATGAAGTCCATAAAATGGAAGCATAAAAACTAAAAACTCTATGTCTTGTCAAAATGAACTTCACAGACCCTAATGAGCATTTAAGAAAAAAAGAAAATATAGGGATGATCTGACAGCCCTAATTGGTTCATAATAGGATATCAGATATCTCAAATATTTAGGCCCCAGATTGTACAAACACCTATGTACAAGTGATTGAATTTTAAATTTGGACTGACAGTCAATGGAAATCCAATGCAACTCCTCTAAAATTGAAGTGATACCATCCAAACTCTTCTTTCCTATCAATAATATGATAGCAGTATCTGATCAGAGCCTGAGGTAAGTAGATCGGAGATAAGCTTTCTGCTTTTGTTATTTTAAGATGATTATAAATATATATGAATAGGACACAAATGGACAGTAGCCAGTGTTGAAACCTTGAAGAATGGCACCTCTACTCATTGTGCTAATTTGTGCTTATCCTATTCCTTCCTGAATTCTGTTTCTGTTTTTATTTACACCAGCTGCACTAGAAGGCTATATTGGTGGAAGGAGAGCCAAGGTAGTGACTGACTTGAAAAGAGGGGTTATAGGGTCATAGCGATGTTGAAGGAAGATAAGTTATGCAGTCAAACTTTGAATACATTGCAGTGGAAAAAGATTGCTCAATGGGAGTCCAGCTAAGAGCAAATTGCTGAAGTCTAAGTGGGAATTGATAAATGGGGATAAACATTTTGGTAGTATACTCCAGAAGGAAAGGCCATATTTTAGCGATATTACAGAGGAAGAAACTGCACACTATGGGGTAGATTTTAAAAAGCATTTACTCGAGCAAAACTGGTTTTTGCTCGAGTAAATACACTTTACTCAAGTAAGTGGGCTTTTCAAAATTGCTACAATATATGCCATTGAATTGTCCATAGGATTTACTCAAGTAAGTGCACTTTACTCGAGTAAATAGCTTTTGAAAATTGCTACGATAGTATGTCACATTTACATGCGTAACTCCTTTGAAAATGACCCCCTTTGGAAGCAGCACTCCTTAAAACAACTTTTGCTGTCTACTAAAAAGAACAGGATTATTCCAATAATACTGACTATTTTGCAAAGAATGTTCCCATCTTGTAGTTATATGTTCTTTACATTTTTTGCCCATATGCACCCTTGG
This sequence comes from Rhinatrema bivittatum, assembly GCF_901001135.1. NCBI lineage: Eukaryota > Metazoa > Chordata > Amphibia > Gymnophiona > Rhinatrematidae > Rhinatrema > Rhinatrema bivittatum. The sequence continues at coordinate 550,940,635 of NC_042616.1, read as the reverse complement.
TTTCATACATTATATTTGTCCATGGTGATTGGCATTTCTTAATCTCAACTCAATCCAAATGGGTTTGTGATCTGATATGGCTAAGGGTCTGATGTTTGCCTGTGTTAACCTAGGAAACAAATCTGCAGTCACAAGTGAATAGTCAAATTAGGTTGAATATTATGAAATATTGATACATGTGTAAAGTCTTTCACTCTTGGGTGAAGAGTTCTCTATGGACTGATGAAATTCAAAACTTTAGAAAGAAAAGCAATCCCTCTTCATTAATCATAAGTTTTAGCTTTGGGAATATGTAATTTATCACTGGATCCATGGCTATGTAAAAATCATTTCCAAATATTGTGTTTGCAACTGAACTTTCCACTATGATTTTATGGAATTTTAGAGAAAAAGAAGCGGTCATAATTGTCAAATACAATTTCTTCTTCAATCTACTAATAACAAAAACGTCTATGAAGTTTTTTTGTTAGCTTTCCACTGAAAAAGAGTATTTTTATTTATTAGTTTCATGACTCCACATTTTCTTGATCCTGAAGAGGCACACAAGCACTGGCTTTCCTCTTCTCAACTTAGGAGGTCATTTTCTATGCGGATCCCACGCGATACCAAGTTCGGGGCAGAGTCGGGGAGGCTTCAGTCCCGGAAGAGGAGTCGGGGTGGCACCGGGGCCGACGCCACGAAGACTTTGTCAACAGCGAAAGGTACGCAAACTAAATTGCTGCCAGTTTCGCGACGGCAGCAATCACACCGCTCAGGTTAGATAGCTGCCAGCTAGTGCAGGACGGCCCCCTCTTTGCCCTCCCACCCCCCCATTACTGCAGGATTCAAAGAACAGGTGGTATTAGTAAAACCAGCCCTTAGTGTAGAAAACCTAAAAGATCTCTACTAAGAAGAATGTCACATTATCCTGGGGAGGGGGGAAATAGAAATAGTATTTTTGTGGGTTTGATTACCTGATATAGGAAACTTAAATGCTGGGGTCCCTAGAATATAACAACCATTGACACAATTAGAAGGTGTGAACATTTTAGTTATCCCTGCTAGGGACAGAAAGCTATTATGTTGTCTCTTGTTTTTGTTTGTTTTGCTTAATGGAAAACTTTAGGACCTCTGAATAAGAGGCCTGGGTATGGAAAAGTTGAAAGGATGCCTTTGTTCAACTTTAAGATAACATTTTTGGAAAACTTTTGATTTTAGAGAAAGACTTTTTCTACTCTTCCTCTCTAGGGTTTTGGTTTTCCCTGTTCAGGATTTATTTTAAGACTTGTTGGAGTACCCTAAGGCCCAAGGGCTCAGTGTATTCCTTCTGGAAGGAGTGGTGCCTCTCATTCTGACAGAATCAGTGGACTATTTGATGTCCTGTGGAGGAATGAATCTGCATTCATTCCTGGAGAAAGAAGAATGTAAAAAAGATCTGTGGCAACAACAGGGAACAAAGGAGAAGGAGCAACAATTGGACTCAAAGCATGAGGTACAAAACTAAACTTTACTATATAACAAACTTGGGAGATATAGCAAATGTTGCTTACCTGATGTAACAGGTGTTCTCACAGGACAGCAGGATGTTAGTCCTCACAAATGGGTGACATCGAGGATGGAGCCCACCACGGAAAACTTCTGTCAAAGTTTAATAGAACTTTGACTGGCCCCTACTGGGCATGCCCAGCAAGGCACTGACCCTGCAGCCAGCAGGGGTCTCCCTTCAGTCTGATTTTCAAAGCTACAGGCAGTGCCTAAAAAAGTAAAAACTAAAACGAACCCAACACCGCGGGGTGGCGGGCGGGTTTCGTGAGGACTAACATCCTGCTGTCCTGTGAGAACACCTGTTACATCAGGTAAGCAACATTTGCTTTCTCACAGGACAAGCAGGATGGTTGTCCTCACAAATGGGTGAGTACCGAGCTGAGGATGTCCTGGCTTGCACCAAATGCACCCAACGACGTGCAACAGGCACAACAACTGGGGTGGAATTTGGTAAAGGGCATCCGCACCTTACCGGGAAGGTGGAAGGGTGTTGGTACATCATGTTGGAAAAAGGTTACGCAAGACAGATTGGCCGAAGATGGAGTCCTGTCTTCCAGCTTTGTCCAAACAATAGTGGGCTGCAAAGGTATGGAGAGAACTCCAGGTTGCAGCCCTGCAGATGTCAGGAAGCGGCACCGATCGAAGGTGTGCCACTGAAGTCGCCATGGCCCTCACAGAGTGTGCTTTTACACGGTCTTGAAAAGGAATGCCAGCTTGCTGATAGCAAAAAGAAATGCAGTCCGCCAACCAGGAGGAAAGAGCCTGCTTACCCACAGGTTGTCCCAACTTGTTAGGATGGAAGGAGACAAACAATTGAGTGCCCTTCCTGTGAGCAACTGTACGGTCTAGATAAAACACTAGAGCTCGTTTACAGTCTAGGGTATGCAGAGTCTGTTCCCCAGAGTTGGAATGGGGCCTGGGAAAAAAGATAGGTAGTATGATGGATTGATTGATATGAAATGCAGAAACTACCTTAGGTAAAAATTTAGGGTGAGTGCGGAGCACCGCCCTGTCTTGCAGGAGTTTAGTGTAAGGCGGATAGGTGACTAAGGCCTGTAACTCACTAACCCTGCGAGCTGAAGTGATAGCCAATAGGAATAATACTTTCCATGTGAGATACTTCAATTCACAGGAGTGCAGAGGTTCGAAAGGTGGTTTCATTAGACGACCAAGAACCAGATTAAGGTCCCAAGATGGGGCCGGAGGACGTAAGGGTGGCTTCAGATGGAGCAAGCCTTTAAGAAAGCGTGTCACCAGGGGTTGTACTGAAATAGGGACACCTTCTATACCTTTATGGAAGGCGGCTACCGCACTAACATGCATCCTAATGGAAGAGGTCTTTAGACCGGATTCTGATAGGTGCCATAAATAGTCCAAGAACTTAGAGATTGGACAGGAAAGGGGATCAAGGGACTGAGAAGTGCACCATGATGTGTACCTTTTCCATTTATATGAATAGGATCTTCTGGTGGAAGGCTTTCGTGAAGCTATCAGGACACGAGAAACCGAATCCGAAAGGTTAAAAGGCTGAAGGACTAACCTTTCAACATCCATGCCGTCAGGGACAAGGCTTGGAGGTTGGGATGGAGGAGGCATCCGTCGTTTTGAGTGAGCAGATGCGGATCCGGTCCCAGTGGGATGTGCCTGTGGATGGAGAGATCCTGGAGTATGGGAAACCACACTTGGCGTGGCCAGTGGGGAGCTATCAGGATCATGGTTCCCCTGTCCTGGCGTAGCTTCACGAGAGTCCTCGACAGAAGAGGAAGTGGAGGGAATGCATAAAGCAGACCTGTCGTCCACTTGAGGGAGAAGGCATCCCTCGGCTGAGAGTGTTGGCTCCGAATGAGAGAGCAATAATTGTCCACTTTGTGGTTCTGAGGGGACGCAAAGAGGTCTATGCGGGGAAAACCCCACTTGTGAAACAGAGAGGTCACTACCAGAGGATCGAGTGACCACTCGTGTGGCTTGAAGACACGGCTCAGCTGGTCTGCCAATACATTGTCTACTCCCGGCAAGTAAGTGGCCTTGAGGTACATGGAATGGGAGAGGGCTTCTGCCCAAATCTGCGCAGCTTCCTGACACAGAAGGAAGGAGCCTGTGCCTCCCTGCTTGTTTATGTACCACATGGCCACTTGGTTGTCTGTCTGGATTAAGATTATCTGATCTGATAGATGATCTTTGAAAGTTCTGAGCGCGTAGCGAATTGCTCGAAGTTCCAAGAAATTTATCTGGTATTCGGCTTCCTCTGGCGACCACAACCCTTGGGTTTGTAATCCGTCCACATGGGCCCCCCAACCGATGTGGGAAGCATCGGTGGTTAGGATTACCTGTGGATCTGGGAGGAGAAAGGGTAAGCCCTGAAGGAGATTGACTTGAGTCGTCCACCAGGTTAATGACAGGCGTAGCGCTTGTGTAACTGTGACGATGTAGGACAGAGGCTGGAAAGCTTGAAGCCATTGGTGTCGCAGAGTCCATTGCGTTACTCTCATGGCTAGTCGGGTCAAGGGAGTAACTTGAACCGAGGATGCCATGTGTCCTAGGAGGATGAGGAATTGGCGAGCTGTGGCAGTGTGTTGAGACTGGAGCTGGCGAGCTAGAGACATGAGAGTTTGGACTCGTTGAAGTGGAAGGTAGGCTTTTGCCTGTAAGGTGTCCAAGTCTGCTCCAATGAAGGATAAGGTCTGAGATGGGACCAAGCAAGATTTCTCGTAATTGACAAGAAACCCTAAGGAGAGGAGTGTGTGAATTGTCAACTTTAGGGAGGATTGCGCAATTTGAGGGGTGGAGGCCCTGATTAGCCAATCGTCCAGATAGGGGTAGACGTGGACACCTTCCTTCCTGAGAAATGCTGCTACTACTACGAGACATTTGGTAAAGACTCGTGGAGCAGATGCCAGCCCGAAAGGTAGTACTCGGTATTGATAATGGTCGTGGCCTATCAGAAAACGCAGATACTTGCGATGAGATTGTGTTATCGCAATGTGGGTATAAGCGTCCTTGAGGTCGAGAGAGCACAGCCAATCCCCCTTTTGTAACAGAGGGAGCAAGGCGCCCAGGGTTACCATCTTGAACTTCTCTTTTTGCAGATACTTGTTGAGGGCCCGAAGGTCCAGAATTGGACATAACCCCCCTGATTTCTTTGGTATTAGGAAGTATCTGGAATAGAATCCTTTCCTTTGTTGACAAGGAGGGACGGGTTCTATAGCATTTGATTGTAGAAGAAGGGATACTTCTTGATGTAATTGAGTCAAATGGCTGGTTAGACTCCATGCCTGAAGGGGCGGGGAGTCTGGCGGAAGTGTTGTGAAGTTGAGGTGGTAACCCTGTGCGATAATTGCTAGCACCCAGTGATCTGAGGTAATCTGTTTCCAACGGGGTAAAAAGTGGTACAGCCGACCTCCCACATGAATGTGTGGAAGAGGGAGTTGGCATGTGCTCAATACAGGGAAGTCAAAGGCCCGCCGCAGGCCCAGGAGGTGGGGCTACAGTAGGCCTTTGCTTTCTCGGCTGACGAGGCTGAGGCCTGTTAGAGGACCGTGCAGGACGAGCCCTAGTTGACGGAGGGTAGTAGCGGCGTGGTCGAAAGAACAACTTCTTAGAGTCCTTCTTTTGCGGTTGCTTGGAGGTCACCTCAGGTGGGACAGATGAGAGTTGTTTCAACGTCTCATGGTGGTCTTTTAACTCCGCCACAATCTGTTGAATTTGCTCTCCAAACAAATTGTCGCCTAAGCAGGGCAAATCAGCAAGACGATCTTGGACCTCTGGGCGAAGGTTGGATGACTTTAACCAAGCCCAACGTCTGGCTGAGATGGCTGTGGCTGAAACCTTCGTGGAAGCATCGAATATGTCGTAGGCAGTCCTAATCTCGTGCTTCCCTGCCTCAAATCCCTTGTGAAGAAGGGCTTGAAGCTGCGGTTGGTATTGGTCCGGCAACGTGTCAGCATAGTCTTGCATCTGCTTAAGGATGGCTCTGTTGTATTGAGTCATGTAAAGTTGATATGAAGCTATGCGTGAAATCAACATAGCTCCATGATACACTTTCCGTCCCACACTATCCAGGAACTTGTTGTCCCTGGTAGGTGGGGTAGAAGAGTGCTGCTTAAGACGCTTGGCCTTCTTCTGCGCGGACTCAACCACAACAGAGCGATGATCCAGTTGAGGTTTTTGGAAACCTGGTGCTGACTGGAGAAGGTATGTGGAGTCAGCTTTCTTGTTAACTGGTGACACCGATGAAGGAGATTCCCAGTTTTTCTTGAGCAGATCCAAAAACACCTGGTGTATAGGGATGGAAGCGATGATTTTTGGAGCATCCAGAAATTGAAGTAGTTCCATCATCTGGTGTCTGTCATCAGCCTCAGATTGTAGTTGAAAAGGTACAACTTCTGACATCTCTTTCACAAAATTAATGAAAGATAGATCCTCAGGAGGAGATCTTTTTCTACTCTCTGTAGGAGATGGTGGCGAAGGCAAATCTGTGTCAGAAGAGGTATCATCATCATCACCCCAGGTATCGTAGGGATCATGTGGGGCTTGTAGCCCTGATGGACCTGGCTGAGGCTCTGAAGGCATCGATGGAAACCGAGGTGGAATCGGTGCGGTAGGTGGAACCAGAAATGGCATCGATGGCTTCAGTGCTGCCGATGGAATCGGTGCCTGGCGCGGAATCAATGGAGCCGAAGGATAAATCGGTGGAGATATACCAGAAGGTACCGATGGAACTACCCCGGAAGGGGGAATTCGAAACGGTGTTTCTCCTGCCGATGAGAAACCAGTCGGAGACGGTGGTGTTGTCGATGGCACTGGAATCACCGATGGAAGGGCCGTCATGAGTGCCTCCATGCGGCTCAGTAGCGGTGCTAGCGCTTGTATCAACGGCTCGGTGGTCGGTTCTCTCCTCGGTGGTGAAGCCGGTGCCGGCATCGGTGCCGGGGGCGGCACTGGAACCGGTGCCGGAGACGGTGCCGATGGAGGTTGTAATTTCTTCATCGCTTTCTCGATGGCCTCCTGGACCAGCCGGTCCAGTTCTGCCCGGAGACCAGGGGTAACTATACCCGGCTCGACGGGAGAGGGAGGCTGAGGCAGGGCCGGAGGGACCACCGTAACCGGTGGGATCACGGCCCCCACACCCCGAGAGGGTGAGGGTTTCCTCGATGCCGGCGAACGAGACGTGGAGGGTGTCCGGTCTGTTCGCGGCTTCTTTGTCGGTGGCTCGGCTTGAGCAGAGGTCAATGGCTGTGGATCCTCGACAGGCCGAGACTTGTGCCGTCGATGGCGGTGCTTTTCCTTCCGATCCCCTCGCCCATCCGGGGAAGGGACGGGAGTCGACGGCCGAGAAGCGATCGATGGCGGACGGTCACCGGAGGGTTGACGATGATGGTACAACTTTGACGGTGCCGGTTCCGATGACGTTGATGCTATCGATGGCGTTGGGGTGGGTGCATGGAAGAGGAGCCCCATCTTCTCCATCCTGGCTTTGCGACCCTTGGGTGTCATTAAGGCACATTTGGTGCAAGTCAGGACATCATGCTCACTACCCAAACACATTACACAAACGCTGTGGGGGTCTGTGATGGACATAGTCCGGGTACAATCCGGACAACGACGGAACCCCGTTGCCATGGCTGGAAGCCAAAATTTAGGCTGGGGATCGGTAAGTGCCAACAGGCCTCGAGGGCCAAATTTGACGGCAGTCGATGGAAGAAGGCAAAAAACTTACCGGGTTCCGTAAGATGACTAAAAAATTTGTCGAAGGGAGACCCCTGAGGGGCAAATTTTCTTAGGAAATTAATTTCCAAATTCCTGTCAGGAACATGGTTAGAGAGCTCCTTTCACCGTGTGGCAACTGCTGCGCGGAAAAAAGAAGACTGAAGGGAGACCCCTGCTGGCTGCAGGGTCAGTGCCTTGCTGGGCATGCCCAGTAGGGGCCAGTCAAAGTTCTATTAAACTTTGACAGAAGTTTTCCGTGGTGGGCTCCATCCTCGATGTCACCCATTTGTGAGGACAACCATCCTGCTTGTCCTGTGAGAACCACCTATCCACTAAATTATGGAAGGGAGCTGTATTTATTTTACAGGATCAGAAATATGAGAATTAGCTGACATCAGTAACTTCATAAATTAACTGGAAGCTTAAAGTCACAGATTTATTAATAGAACTAAGGCTGTAAAGACTAAGAACTTATAATTAAAGATTTTTATCAATTTTCTATCTTTAACCAGTAACAATAAAGTTGGAAACTATCAATTGCATGATTATTACTCTGGTGTACAAGAAACTTTTAAGGTTGATTTAAATATTAAACAACACACTACAAGCCCAGGAGAAAATTCCTCCCCACCCTTGCCTCATAACCCCCACTAACGTGGACTCTCAGAGAAGCTTAACATCAGGAGAGGAAAATTATACACTTAATCTCCTATCTTGAGGTGTGGTCTTTGTGTTCCTGTGATGGGACATTAGCCTAGAGGTTGCATTAGAAAGCTCAATATCATTTAGATGTGTATCTTGTACAAAGGCATTTGAAGTGTTTAGTCACTTTAAGGTTGCAAGAACCATTTTTATCTCTAGAATGGGGAATTAGGTTATAGACATTCCAATAAATTATTTTCACAGCAGGCCTTTAGTATAGGGGAAAAATGCAAAAACTGATTTTGTAAGTGTGACAAGCTTGTCCCTCACATAGCTATGACTCCAGTGACAGAATTTGTGTCACTGAGATCCTTTTCCAGCATAGGTCTGTATGTTAGTTCTTCACATGTATTAGAATGATTGGATAATGACTAAGCTCCTTATTCATGAAGGTACATTAAGCATTAATGCACCAAAATTAGGGAACAGGCCTCAATGAAAATTGTCGGGCCTGTGATAAATAACATGCATTTTAGCATTTAATGCACCTTCGTGAATAGGGCCCTTAATGACTCCTAGTGGACAGCACTTCTTCACACTTCTATTTACATTTACTGCAATTTATTACAAAATTCTCAAATTATGTCTTATGAAGCCCATTATTCTTTTTGTTTGCAGGGGCCAGCACATTTGTCTTTCTTTTTGTCATTGCTTTCTCCCTCCTTTACTGTATTGCTACCGTTGTGCCTCTTGCTTGTTACACAAAGTTCCAGAGAATGCAAGAACACATTGCTTTTGTTTTGAATATCCTTGCTGCATCCTCTGGAGTTGGGTAGATCTGTTTTTGTTTAGTTTGCTGTCATCACGCAACACCCATCCCCTCCACACAGAAACACACATTTTCTTAGATTGTAAAAAGTAAATCAGTATTCATGGGTTTAAGCAAAGCATCTTATGAAAGTGCTTTTTTCACTGTGATCGTTGCAATTGTAAGAATTGAACTACATAAATATTTATTGCATAAAAATATGCCATAGTTCTGTGTTTGCAAATATTTACTAATTTGCAGAGGATTTGATGTAATTGTTTGCTAAAAGTATAACTGCGAAAAAGATCTCTCAAATTTATGCTCCTTGTGAAATAAATTTGCTCTTTTCAGTAGCAGTTCGCTGTCACAAAAATGTGTTTACAGTAAATAATTGAAAAGTTGGGTTTAATTAATGTAGAGCTGAAACCAAACAAGCAAAATATTTTCAGTGATTTATAAATGCTGCACCACACTCTGGAAAATTTACATTTTAAACTACTATATTCAATGCAAAATGTTACATCATAAGAATGCTATGGACTTATACTCAAATAAGAAAAAGTAAATAAAATCCCAAACTGTTAAAATGGATATATTATTGGTGGGTAAACCTGGTGCTCTAGAATTGTATAACTCTCTTATAGCAGATGGGATTTCCATTTCTTTAAAGCAATAAGATCAGCGCTCGGGGTCTTCATGGATGAAGGGTTGTCTATGAAACCCCAAATCTGGTCAACTGTTAACTCTTGTTTCTTTCAACTGTGACAAACAATATTTGCTGACAGTTCCCTTTTTGAAATCAGACAGATCTCATGAAACTAATGCATGCACTGCTATTAAACAGGTTGGATTATTGCAATGTATTTTGATCAGCATTCCAAAAAAACAGATTCAAAGTATTGTTCTTCGTCTGTCTGTGTCCAAATAGGTAGATTTAACAAATTGCAATAATTTTCACATGAATAATGCCTGTGATAAAGAGTTTGGCTATGATAATTTTAGGGTTAAAACACTGTGCAATATCTTATTGCAATGTGTAGGGAGAGATAGAGAGAGAAGGAGGGAGAGGGAGAGCCTGACTAGCCATAATGCTCTCTAGGTGGGTAATTTTCATATACTGAGTCTCTATGGTATTCAAATGTATCTCATGCATATTCATTCCAATTGTGTTAGAAATGCATTCAGCATTCAGCTATTTTGTGCAAAGAGGAAAAAAAAAAAAGCAGGATTATTTTGGCATGTTCAATCAAAATTGGCCTCTTTTGGGTTATGAAACTATGAGCCTTCATTTTTAGCTACCTTGGGGTGGGGTGGAGATCTCTATTTTAATCCATTCTTTATATTACAGTCAAAGAATATATTCATAAGAGACTGTCTATCCCTCTGTTTGTTCCTCTGCCCATCTGTCTGGGGCAGAACACAACAGAATGCATTTGGAATTTCTATGTAGTCAAAAAGGAGTGGGGCCGATTTTAAATTTTACCCGGCGCGCACAAATGTACACCCGATTTTATAACATGCACGTGCTACAGCGCACGTTATAAAATCCGGGGTTGGCGCGCACAAGGGGGTGCACACTTGTGCACCTTGCGCGCGCCAAGCCCAAGGGGAGCCCCGATGGCTTTCCCCGTTCTCTCCAATGCCGCTCTGAAATCAAAGAGGCCTTGGAGAGAACTTTTTTTTGGATCCCCCCCCCCACCTTTCCCTCCCTTCCCCTATCTAACCCACCCCTGGCCCTACCTAAATTCCCCCCTACCTTATTTGATGGAGTTACACCTGCGTCTGGCAGGCGTAACTTGCGCGCGCCAGCCAGCTGCCCGGCGCGCGAACCTCCAGCATGGCCGCTGTACCAGAGAACTTGGGAATGCCCCAGGACCACTGCCACGCCCATGGCCCCACCACCGGACCGCCCATTTTTGAAAGCCCTGGGACATTCGCTCCCAGTCAGCTCCAACAAAGAAGCGGACTAGGAGAGAGCTTCTTAAACCCCCTACATAACCTGCCTCTCTTTCCCCCTACTAACCCTGACCCCTAAAACACTGTTCACTACCCTAGAATGTTTTGTTTTTGTACTTAACTGCAGTCTGGAGCAGCAGCAACTTGCGCGGTCCAGTTAGTTCCCGGCATGCGCTTCAGCAGGTCGTTGCCTAATGGTGCTGGCCCGGCTCACCCTTTGTTTATCTTATTATTGACATTTAGTTCATTAGGTCGTTGCCTAATGGTGCTGGCCCGGCTCACCCTTGCCTCACCCAGACCCCACCTCTGGTCTGCCCCCTTTTCAGAAACCCTTTCTTCTGTGCATACCGGGAGATATGTGCATGGCCGCAGGTGTTTGAAAATCCGCACAGCGCATGCACATCCGGGCCACACGCGTATATCTACCAGTATAGGTACGCATAGGCATTTGAAAATTTGACCTTAAATGCACAATCAAATCTTTATAGGTAGAAATCCCTTGTGTGGGGAAGAGTATAGCGATGGGAGTATACTACTGTCCACTGGCCAAAATGATGAGACAAACAGTGAAATGCTAAGATAAATTAGGGAAGGTGACCAAATTGGTAGTGCAGTAATAATGGGAGATTTCAATTACCAAAAGTACATAGTGAGCAGAAACTGCACTAGAGCGAAATCGCAAAATACACAGGTGCAGTCGAGAACTTAAGTCCTGACAAGACACTCACAATCCAGTGTATATAAATATACTTGTTTTTATTCTTCAATACGGCAACTCCTCTGATTCATACAGACAGTAGCTTAATGGCGTCCCCCGACACGGTTCCCGTGTTTCGCCGCGGGCTGCATCGGGAGGGCTCGCCAATAGGGATTCAAACAGTAGCTGACAGCATGATTCCTTAAAAGTGACAGGGAGCGCTCCCTGTCACTTTTAAAGATTTCAATTACCCCAATATTGACTGGGTAAGTGAAGCATCAGGACATGCTAGAGAGAGAAATTTCCTGGAAGGAATAAATGACAGTTTTATGGAGCAATTGGTTCAGGAACCGATGAGAGAGGGAGCAAATTTAAATATAATTCGCAGTGGAGCGCAGGATTTGGTGAGAGAAGTATCGATGGTGGAGCTGCTTGGCAATGGTGATCATAATATGATCATATTTGAATTATTGACAGGAAGGGGAACAGTAAGAAATGAGAAAAAAACAGTTAAAAAACCTGAAAGGTGCATTTTCAAAGGTTGAGTGTGCAATAGGTGCAAACATTGTGAAAAAATACCATCTTATATGCACAGTCCAGATGTATTCCACACCATTAAGAAATGTGAAAGGAAGTTAAAATGATTGCTGGCATGGATAAAAATTGAGGTGAAAGAGGCAATTTTAGCCAAAAGATCTTCATTCAGAAATTGGAGGAAGGATCCATCAGAAGAAAATAGGATAAAGCATAAGCATTGTCAAGTTAAATGTAAGACATTGATAAGACAGGCTAAGAGAGAATTTGAAAAGAAGATGGCCTTAGAGGCAAAAACTCCAAATAAAAACATTTTAAAATATATCCGAAGCAGAAAGCCTGCGAAGGAGTTGGTTAGACAGTTAGATGATCAAGGGATTAAATGGGTATTTAGGGAGGACATGGCCATCGTGGAAAGACTAAACAAATTATTTGCTTTGGTGTTTACTGAAGAGAATTTTGGGGAGATACCCATTCCAGAGAAGGTTTTCAAGGCTGATGATTCAGATGAACTGAACTGAATCAAAGTGAACCTAGAAGATGTGGTAGACCAGATTGACAAACTGAAGAACAGTAAATCACCTGGACCGGAATGTGTACACATCAGGGTTCTGAAAGAACTAAAAAATGAAATTTAAGAACTATTTCACTTTATTTGTAACCTATTATTAAAATCATCTATTGTACCTGAAGACTGCGAGGTGGCCAATGTAATCCCAATATTTAAAAAGGGCTTCAGGGGTGATCTGGAAAACTATAGACCGATGAGCCTGACTTCAGAGCCAGAAAAAATCATGGAAACTGTTATAAAGAATAAAATCACAAAGGGGTAGATTTTTAAAGAAGTGCGCACGGGGTACATTTCTGCACGCTACCCGGCGCGCACAAATGTACACCCGATTTTATAACATGCGCGCTGCCTCACGCATGTTATAAAATTTGGGATCAGCACGCACAAGGGGATGCACACTTGTGCACCTTGCGCGCGCCGAGCCCTAGGGGAGCCCCGATGGCTTTCCCTGTTCCCTCCAAGGCCACTTTGAAATCGGAGCAGCCTCGGAGGGAACTTTCCTTCCACTCCTCCCCACCTTCCCCTCCCTTCCCCTATCTAACCCACCCCCAGCCCTACCTAAATCCCCCACCTACCTCTGGCAGGTGTAACTTGTGAGCGCCGGCCGACTGCTGGCGCACCATCCCCCAGCACAGCCTCTGCACTGGAGGCCTCAGTCCCGCCCCTGGACCGCCCCCGGACCGGCACCAAGCCCACAGTCCCACCCCCTTCCCGCCCGTTTTTCAACGCCCCGGGACATACATGCGTCCCGGGGCTTGCGCGCATCGCCAAGCCTATGCAAAATAGGCTTGGTGTGCGCAGGGGCAGGTTTTCGGGGTTACACTCGTAAGTTACGCGCTTAACCCTTTGAAAATCTACCCCAAAACATTTAGATAGACGTGGTTTAATGTGACACAGCCAGCATGGATTTACCCAAGGGAAATCTTGCCTCACAATTCTACATTATTTTGAAGGGGTGTATAAACATGTGGACAAAGGTATACCAGTAGATGTGGTGTATTTGGATTTTCAGAAGGCATTTAACAAAGTCCATCATGACCTAGGGTTATTGTATACTTTGTTTATCTTATTATTGACATTTAGTTCAATTCAAAATTATATGGATAAAGGAAAGCATAATTCATCTTTTTTGACTTTGTGGTTGATTTAGTAATGGTTTCTTTTTCTTGTACTTTTTCTATTTCTACAGTGGGCTCTACTTATGTGTGGATAGTGAATCATATATGGCAGAGGAGACCAAGGAAGTAGCAGTACATGGCCCTTTTCCTGTATGCTTTCTTGCTTGTTGCCACCAAGCCCTGGCACCACCCCTCTTGCTTATGTTATTGCAAGCCATCCTAAAAAGGAGACCCACCAGAGGAAACTGAGGAATATCTAGTGGGAGCTGAAGGTGCTGTCTGGGGTGAGTTTTGTCATCTATCTTCTTTTACCCCAGACCATCTCCGGCTTGTTCACAGTGGAGCCCAGATCCTTCCCCTCTTGCTGATGTTATCATGAGGAGGCATCCAGAAGAGATGACCTGTTGAAAGAATGAGTCATCATTGGTGGGTTGCTACTGAAGACTTGTGAATCAAAGGGGTGTGAATGAAAATGATTTGGTATTAGGATATTAATTGCCTAAGCTAATAGGGAGTTTATGCCTTTGCATTAATTTAGTTTATCCAAAGTTATAGTTTGGAATTTTTATTGTTATATTAGATTTTATAAATTATATTTTACAATTATTGCTGTTTTATTGTTGAAACACTCCTTGAGTGCAGTTATTCTACAAATGTATGACCCAAACTGAGAATGGAATAGAATAGAGGCAAGGTAATACATAATAGAAAGGGTTTACAGGCACAGAATTGTTTTTTTTTTTTTTTTGGGGGGGGTTATCATATGAAATTTGAAAAACAAACTATTTTGTATCTCTGCCAGAGAGTCTAACACATGGAAGCTATGTGTTGTCCTTAGATTTAAAAGCTTTTAAGTTATTTGACATAGGCAGCTTCTAGGTTACTGTGAGAAATCAAGTATTATCAAGACAATTAATTCTCACTTTATTAATCAGTTTATTGATGTTCCTCTGTGGAGATCCAATCAATATATTTTTCTTTTTCTCAAGAAACACAGCACCAACAGCTAATCATAACAGTCATTTATGAAATTGCTAATTTTCAATCAGTTTTGGGGTTATTCAATTGTACTGACATTGCAATGAGGCCAGCAACTTCTACTGAGTGTTGTGTCCGTCGATTCCCGACGCCCTCTCTCCGCCCTCCTTACCTCTTTGGCGCCTCCCTCTTCGTCCGTGGGAAGATTGGCTGCCGCGGCGTTCTTCTGCCGAAGTCCTCCAGCGTCCCCGGACCGGCTGGATACTACAAACCACCATGTTTCCTGGAGGCCTAGGGGCACGCGTGCGGTGCGGCCCCGACTGAAGTACAGGCGATGGCGTGAACCTTGGGGGCGTCCCCCGAAGATGACATCACCCGCAATGGATATATAAGGTCTTAGAATTTGCTAACACATCGAGTTAGCAAGGGTTACTCTACCTAAGCTATTCTGCCTCCTCGGACTTACTAGGGGTACCTGCTCCTCGGGGGCCTCACTCTCTCCTTTGTTTTTCAGGTGACAGTCTGGAACCAGTACTCGCTCCTTGAGGGATCTTGTTCCCAGACTTTCTCGGTACTCTCTTCTGCCTGGAAGTCATCACTGCCAACTACATCAGTGAGTTACCATCACTCTCTCAGAGCTTTCCCTGGAACCAGGTACTCGCTCCTCGAGGGCCTATACATTCCAGCTCCTGGGCTTCTATGAGACATTATGTGAGTGTTACCATCTAGTTCAGCTCATGAACTCTGCATATCCTGCCTACTCACTATATTCAGTTTCTCTAAAGCTCAGCCTCCAGGGATCGCTGTTCCAATATCTGAGGGACTACAGCCCAGCGGGGCCTTCCAGCTCACTACTGCCACCTCTGGTGGTTCAGTATACTGTCTAATAAAAGAAGTAGTGTGGGTCTGTCTCCATACTCTGAGCCTGTGACCAGTGGTCCCTCTCGGGATCCTCCCCCAGGGCATGGTCATCTGCCTCCGGTCCAAGGATCCACCCACAACTCTCCTAAATAACAATAGATTGCTAATCCCAAGCAAATTGTTAACTCCGAAATGAACACTGAGTGAAGACCTTAGTCTATCCATAAAACAGTAACAAGTGTAGTTCATAAGGGAGCTCAGAGTATGTGAGCTACCATACGCTCACAGACCTACAGTGACCTCTTCTATTTCTTCTGCACAGGCTTCCTGTTTGGAAAGTAGTCTATGCTAGAAAAAGAAGAACCACTCTGAGGACTGTAAGCTCATATTCACTGATGGACTATGTCTACAGCTGTTTATTAGTAGCATCTGAATATTCTTTCCCTGTATAGGTTAGCAATATCAGACAATGAGGTTGAGAAATGAGTAGAGGTAGAAAACTGGCAGAGCAGTTGAGGACAGGGTAAAGTAGCACAGATGAGTGACAATAAGTCTGCTTTTGATGGCTCTGCAAACGTGTCCCCAATGTAGCCATTTGTGTTGTCTAGTAGTTTACTCTAGCCCTGTCTGGGAGATCCCTTCCCCATCTTGGTAAGTCATTTTTAATTTTGTATAGATATTTGCCTTAGGCCATAGTTTAATAAAACATTTTTTTACATTCATTGTCTATGAGTAAAATATTAGTAAATCAAGTCCTTAGATAATTCTAATTGTGATGATCCTTTTACTATAATGAATTATTCCTATATCGACAACAGTGAATTTATTTTGTAAATATATTTGTATTGGGGAATATAAGGTAAGCATATAAATAGTGTTGAATGTAACCCAAAATGTATTTTCAGGTTTTCAAATATACTTCATATGCCTGTATATGCGTGTGTGTGTATTGTGTGCATTTATGTATTGAGGAGGGGAGGAGAGCAGGCAGCAGTGGTAGTTATGAGCTCTTCGCCTACCTTTTCTGCTTGGTTGGCTATCATCTTATCTAACATCTGGTTGAGTTGCAGGTATCCCCTACAGTTTGGATTGAAGGGCTCCTTCTCCTGGATGCAATATGAGTGCTGTGGGAAATTGAAATCCTGTGTTGAACTCGGAGGCAGCAGTCAAAGGATAGCCAAAGGATTCTGTCCTTAGCCTCTTTCCTCCTTTAGACTTTACCTTGTCTGCTTGATGATTCTTTTCTTCTCTGCTGCCTATGCATTCTCCTAATCCTCCCTAATCTGACCAGATCTAACTTTGTTTTTCAGTATCAATTTCATTCTGCATTAACATTGTGTTTACTTGAATATTGTGCCTTCTTTAATTCTCTCTGGATTTTAAAAGAATATATATTAATGTTATAGATCTTACACTAAGGGGTAGATTTTAAAAAATTGCGCGATCGCGTACTTTTGTTTGCGCACCAGGCGCGAACAAAAGTACGCTGGATTTTATAAGATACGCGCGTAGCCGAGCGTATCTTATAAAATCCGGGGTCAGCGCGCACAAAGGGTTGCACATTTGTGCAACCTGTGTGCGCTGAGCCCAGCGCGTGCTGTCTGTTCCCTCCGAGGCCGCTCCGATTTCAGAGCGGCCTCGGAGGGAACTTTCCTTCACCCTCCCCCCACCTTCCCCTACCTAACCCACCCCCCCAGCCCTATCTAAACCCCCCCCCCTTACCTTTGTTTCATGATTTACGCCTGCTAAAAGCAGACGTAAATCTACGTGCGCCAGCGGGCTGCTGGCGCGCGATCACCCAACCTGAGGGCTGGTCTGGAGGCCTCGACCATGCCACCGGGCCGGCGCCATGCCCCCGGCCCCGCCCCCGCAACACCGCTTTATTTTAGACGCGCTCCGGACACGCCCCCGACACGCCCCTTTTAGAAAGCCCCGGGACTTATGTGCGTTCCGGGGCTCTGCGCGCGCCGGCAGCCTATGCAAAATAGGCGCGCCAGCACGCGAGGTCACTGCGCGAGTAAATCCGCCCGCATTTACACGCGCAGGTCATTTAAAATCCGCCCCAGTATCTTTTCTAATTTTAATTTGTTCATTTTAATTTATTTTGTGTATTATTAGTTTTCCTTTTATTGTTGTTCTATTGTAAGGTGCTTTGAGTAGTAAACGGGTAAATGTGAATCAGTTAGTTAGTCTTTCGGATAAAAGAAGGACTAGGAGGCACTCCATGAAGTTAGCATGTGGCACATTTAAAACTAATCGGAGAAAGTTCTTTTTCACTCAACGTACAATTACACTCTGGAATTTGTTGCAAGGGGATGTGGTTAGTGCAGTTAGTGTACCGGGGTTTAAAAAAGATTTAATAAGTTCTTGGAGGAGAAGTCCATTATCTGTTATTAATTTAGTTGACTTAGAAAATAGCCACTGCTATTACTAGCATTAGTAACATGGGATAGACTTAGGCTGGGATTTTCCTTTCTCACAGAGAATGGTGAATCCCGGCTGTAATGGGGGTGGGAGGGCGAAGCGGGAGTGGGCCTGCAAAAGCGCCACCATGAAAGGTGGCACTATTGGGTGTGCTACTGGCGGCGATAACGTGTCTTAGCTTATTGCCACCAGCGAAGATAGAGCCGTGTCCGCCTCCTTGCCACCTTGACTCCTCCCGACTACACCTAGACTCTGCCCCGACTCCACCCCCAGCAAGCTATCACACACGAAAATTCCCTTTTTGCATGCGGTAGCCTTAGAAAATAACCCCCTTAGTTTTTGGGTACTTGCCAGGTTCTTATAGCCTGGATTGGCCACTGTTGGAAACAGGATGATGGGCTTGATGGACCCTTGGTCTGACCCAGTATGGCATATTCTTATGTTCTTATGTACTGTAACAATCGAACCGTATGCATATATAATTCCTGATATCCAATGCTCTCTTACAGATTTTAAGAGATCAACAGTCAAAGTCATTTCCTTGGATAAACCACTATTTTATCCACATAAATGGACCTTGTTAAAAATTATTTCCTATCCTATATGCTAGTAAAAATACACGAATGTGTCAGCAATATGGACATTTTTTACCCATGTATCTTCACAGCTGTTCTCGGGGTGTGATTTGGTTGGGGGGAGATATGACTTGCATGAATAGTTTGGGATTATCTTTACTGCTCATGTACATTTGCCTTAACAAAAGTATCTGCACAAAAAAAGCAGGCACAACTTTGTGCAGGAACTGTTCGTAGGGCAATAAACAAAGCAAAACTATCTGTGTAATTTTACTTTTGAGTTTGCCAAAATGTGAACTCTTTTATTATTGCCTCCTAAATTCATTGCTAATTCTGTTCATAAACTCTTGTTAATTCATGCCAACTAGTTTTGCATTTTTGTTTAGTTCATCCATCATCTATTTGTACTGTAACAAAACAAAAACAAAAAAAACAAAAAAAATCCCAGTTTGAAACAAATGAGAAATAAAAAACTGCCTGTTCGATGCTATGCTGCATTCTATTGTTAATGCTTTAATATTTCTTTTATGCCCTAGCTTTATGGTTTCTTAGAATGACAATATCGTAAGAAACTAGAATGAGAAGGGACATTTAAAAAAATGCACCCCCTAAGCACACTTAACAATATCATATCTTCTGAGGATCCTGAGGCTGCTACCAGTTAGACATTTGCAAACATTATTTTACCTGTCATCTGTATGGAACAGAGAACACGAGTATTGTATTTTACACTTTTTAATGCTTTATGGAAAGCTGCAGCAAGGAAAAGACTAATATGATTATAACATAATATTGAAAAATAAACACAGAAGCCTTAGTTTTATTAAAAACAAGGGTGGGGTGGGGGGGGGGGGGGGGAGGGGGATCAGCTACCTCTGAAGTGAATGTCCAGAACTGTATATACATCCATGTTCTGAAACCTTGATAAACAGTGATAGTGGGAGAGTGCCCAGATAAAAGCTTCATCAAAAAGCCCTTGGCTCTGTGGCAGAGTCTGCAGTAATGCATTAGGTTTTCGTTAAAGAGAGTAAAAGGCAGCACATATTTATAAATCACCTTATTAGTTGGTGACTGGAGGTTTGTTTTTTTTTCTCCAATAAATAGGAAGGCATTTAGGTGCTAGCCATACATTTTCAGAAAGCATGTCTGAATTTTTCAAGTTGTAGACTCTCAATAAAATGGTCCTTAGCCATAAATCCTAGGGAAAGCTATATCTTCTTTGAAAAAGGCAGTTCTAACAAGTCTTTCATTTAGGTCAATTTGGAGACAAGGTAAGAAAGTCAGTATCCCATGGGTGGGTTAAGTTTGGCAAAACTCAGCAGTTAAAGAGGACAATTTCCAAAGCCATTTAAACAAGTACAAAGTATTTTACCCTCGTTGCTTGGTTGTCTAAAGATAGTCCTGCCTCTAACCTCCTAAGCCCATGTGAATGTTTCACAAAACAAGCACTTTTAGCTGCATTTTGGTGAGGTAATAATGCAAGTTGGCTTGAAACTGCAATCTATGAGTGGAAAATAATGCACAGCCGTTGGAATTCAAAGTCTGCTTCTGTAATTATACTCAGTCTCTGCTATTTGGTAAGAGATATATGCATGTACATTAGTACATGTATTCATATTTTGCTTTTTCAGGCACTTCATAACAGATTACTTTCTCTGTGTTTCTCTGTTCCCAGAGTGTTTACAATTACGGATGTACAGGGGAAAAAGATTTGTTTCATTTTCGGTTTGTTTTTGGGAGGCTTTTTTTCAAAAAAATGTGGTTCATGGATTGTTTGATTGGTTTCATTCGTGAGAAAAAACTAATCAAATAAGAAAAAAAAAGAACCAAAAATGCCAGGCACAGGATCCTCCCAGGCCCCCACTTACCTGACCCAGTGGGGATTCGCTGACAAGGCTTTGGCCCAGGCAGAAGCCTCAGCCTTGTGAAGCCAAGTATCACTGCAAGGTCAGCCTATGCAAGGCCGAGGATTCGGCCTGGGGATAGGCCAGAGTGCAGACCCATGCCATGTCCCGATACCATGGCCTTCGCCTGGACCCAGGTCTGTCGCTGCAACCTGGCCTGCAGGCCAGGTCCCGAGAAATGAGTCTTAGCCTAGGCTGGAGCCAGGCCGCAGGCCCACCACCATGCCTAGTCTTAGAGGTCAGATCCCAATGCCTGAGCCTTGGCCTGGACCCAGGCTAGACACCGCAACCCAGCCTGGAGTCTAGGTCCAAATGCCAGAGACTCAGCACAGACCAGGGCCCGATGCCGGGGCCTGAACCAAACAGGAGGCCAAGTAACTTTGCCTAGACCTTGGCCTAGGACGGAGCCTGGGCCTTCCAGGCCCAGAGCCCAAGCCTTGCAGCTGCTCCAGTGACATCCTCTTCTTTTCTACTGACACTGTCCACTGGGGCTGAGGTGGATTGCAATTGAATACCCGATGGCTTAGGTAAGAACGTTTATGGGTCTCAGCCAAGGACTCAGTATCAGGTCGTGCCGAGGCCAGGATCCCTAGTGTTGAGCTCAGATGTAGGCCATGACCCCTCAGTTTATGCCCTAGGTGATGCTCCAGCTTCAGGCCTAGGTTTAGGCAAAGGCACCAATGTCATGCTAGAGCATAGGCCGCAGTCCCTGCTTTCGGCATTGACCTATGCCTTAGGCAAGGCCCTGGCTTCCGGCCTAGACTTAGGCCCAATGCATTCTTTTCAAATGAATGCATCTAATAAGGTTCATTTCATTCGGGGGCCCCCAATTTGTTTTGGGATCCCCCAAATGAAATGAAGTGTCCTTATTTGTAACATTTGTTTAAATTCATTTGAAATGGATACGCATCCCTACTTAAAATCTAAGCGGTGAATTTTGAAAGCCTGGAATGCCTATTAATTAGGGCATGAGCGATTAAGTTGGGCTTGCATGCGCCAAGTGGATTTTAAAAGCTGCCTGGATACTCACGTTTCTCCCAGAGCATGCACATCTCCAAAGATTTCAAAAAGGGGTGGTTTGTGGGCATGCCATAGGCAAGGCATGGGTGTTTTGGGACGTGAAAAAGAGTTGTGCACATAAATAATTACACGCCCTGGTGTGCATCAAGTTCTCCTGCAGCATAACTTTGTCTCTTATCAAACAATGGGCCTTCTCTCTGGGGCAAACATCTAATGCTGTAATCACATAATTATTTAGTCAGAAGTCTACTTGAAAAGTACATTAACTACTTGGTTTTGTTCATCTATAACAGCTATTGCTTTTAACCAGGAAGACTTGCTTACAGTCTCTATCACCTCTGCATTTCCTTTCTCTGTTGATTTGTAAAATAATTTGAATTATGTGTTGTTACTATCCCTTATTGGCATACATTATTTCTAAGGTCATGGAAGCAAGTGTTGAAATAATGAATGCCAATAAAGAATAGTGACAACACATAGATCAGACTTTGCTAATAGCTATCTACAGATCAACAACCAAAGACAGTGCAGAGGTGATAGGAAGTATGAGTAAGTCCGCCTGGTCACCAGCAACAGCAGGCCTCATCACTTTATGTTTATAGGCAGTGTGGACTCTCTATCATCCATACCTCCATAGTCCTCAGTTGTCACACAGCAGGCTATATGAGCTTTACATAGAAGCTACTTTCTGGGATGACATGTGTTCTAGCAGGCTGCAAGTACACTCAGGTCCATAATCATTAGGCTGTGTAGTGGACAAGTCTTGTGGCTATAGTTAGCAGCATAATCTGTCCCCTATATTCAACAGGATACATGTGTCACCTACGCTATTCATCCTAAACTTATGCAGCTAGATATGGCCAGGTAACTGTAGGCCTAACCAGCCAGCATGTAAAAATGGCCGAGTAAGCCTAAAGTGATCAGGCCTTGTGTGGCTGGTTCACTGTCTACTTACCAGGATATCTTCAACAGATATGTGGATAAAGAGTGCTCAATCTTGAAAAACATAACATCAATTTGGGGTTCTGGCAGGCCTCCTGCCAGAACTTCCTCTCGGTTGAATGAATAAATAGGATCAGGCCAAGGTAGAATGTTAGATAACAATGTGTGAGGCCATTTTCTAACTGCCTATACATTACCATACCTGTAGCTTCCATTCTAAAGAGTAGAAGCACAGGATTGCTTTTGGCTAAAGTCAGAGTGTGCTCATTGCATGCACACTATCGGCTGGATTTTAAATGCCCTGCGCAGGGCCCTTACGCGCCGGCGTGCCTATTTTACATAGGCCGTGGGCGCGCGCAGAGCCCCGGGACATGAGTAAGTCCCGGGGCTTCGTAAAAGGGGCACAAATTTACAGATGCTTTCAGCAGGCGTAAATCTGCCAACAAAGGTAAGGGGGGGTTTAGATAGGGCCGGGGGGGGGGGGGGGGTGGGTTAGGTAGGGGGAAGGGAGGGGAAGGTGGGGGAGGGCGAAGGAAAGTTCCCTCCAAGGCTGCTCTGAAATTGGAGCAGCCTCGGAGGGAACAGGCAGCGCGCGCTGGGCTCGGCGCACACAGGTTGCACAAATGTGCACCCCCTTGCGCGCGCCGACCCCAGATTTTATAAGATACGCGTGGCCCCTATGACATAGTGAGGGCAAAAGTAGCGCCGGCGCCATTTTGAATACTGGCAAAACAGCCCGAGTGCAGGAGGTCGCTCCCGGACCCTCACTGGACTTTTGGCAAGTCTTGTGGGGGTCAGGAGGCCCCCCCAAGCTGGCCAAAAGTCTCTGGGGGTCCAGTGAGGGTCCGGGAGCGATCTCCTGCACTCAGGCCGTATTGCCAGTATTCAAAATGGCGCCGGCGCTACCTTTGCCCTGTCACATGGTAAGTGCAAAGGGCTATCGGCACCATTTTTATTAACGCAGCTGATGGCCTGAGAGTGGGAGATCACTCCCCGCGCTCCCGCTGGACCACCAGGTAATTTTAAAACCTTTTTTGGGGGTTCGGGAGGGTGCAGCCGATAATCAAAACTCACATCGGGCTGGGCGATAAAAATTTTAAGATTTGGATCGGAACCAGAACCGATCAGATTCCGGTTCTGATTCACATCTCTAGTGTTTAAAATCATGAGATGTCTAGAATGGATAGATGTGAATCGGTTAATTACTCTTTCAGATAATAGAAAGACTCCATGAAGTTAGCATGTGGCACATTTAAAACTAATCAGAGAAAGTTCTTTACTCAACGCACAATTAAACTCTGGAATTTTTTGCCAGAAGATATGGTTAATGCAGTTAGTATAGCGGTGTTTAAAATAGGATTGGATGACTTCTTGGAGGAGAAGTCCGTTACCTGCTATTAAGTTCACTTAGGGGCGGATTTTCAGAGCCCTGCTCACCTAAATCCGCCCAAAACCGGGCGGATTTAGGCGAGCAGGGCCCTGCGCGCCGGTGAGCCTATTTTACATAGGCCTACCGGCGCACGCAGAGCCCCAGGACTCGCGTAAGTCCCGGGGTTCTCCGAGGGAGGCGTGTCGGGGGCGTGTCGGGGGGCGGGCCTGGCCGTCGCGGCGTTTTGGGGGCGTGTCGGCAGCATTTTGGGGGCGGGTATGGGGGCGTGGCTACGGCCCGGGGCGGTCCGGGAGCGTGGCTGCGCCCTCCGTACCCGCCCCCAGGTCGCGGCCCGGCGTGCAGGAGGCCCGCTCGCGCGCGAGGATTTACTTCTTCCTCCAGGAGGCGTAAATCCCAGGAGAAAGGTAAGGGGAGGGGGTGTAGACAGGGCCGGGCGGGTGGGTTAGGTAGAGGAAGGGAGGGGAAGGTGAGGGGAGGGCGTTAGAGGATTCCCTCCAAGGCCGCTCCGATTTCGGAGCGGCCTTGGAGGGAACGGGGGTAGGCTGCGCGGCTCGGCGTGCGCCGGCTATACAAAATCGATAGCCTTGCGTGCGCCGATCCAGGTTTTTAGCAGATACGCGGCTCCACGCGTATCTACTAAAATCCAGCGTACTTTTGTTTGCGCCTGGAGCGCAAACAAAAGTAGGCCTATTCGCGGAGTCTGAAAATTCGCCCCTTAGAGAATAGTCATTGCCATTAGCAATGGTAACATGGAATAGACTTAGTTTTCGGGTACTTGCCAGGTTCTTATGGCCTGGATTGGCCACTGTTGGAAACAGGATGCTGGGCTTGATGGACCCTTGGTCTGACCCAATATGGCATGGTTCTTATGTTCTTCTTATGTTCTTATGTTGTGTGAAGCTAATTGAAATACTTTCCCTTAAGAGTGTTTTATGAGTCTGTTATTTGCATCTGTTTGGATGTGAGGAAGCAATAATTTTCAACATTCACTGTGAGTTAGTGAATGAATTTCTTAGAAAATTAGAAAGAAAGGCAATACATTACTTGTTTATTTTTATAAGGTAGCTATCAAGTTTTACTTTAGGTATCCAATAAATGAGGTGTGATGTAATGTAGTGGAAGACCTATACATAGCAGCAGAGTTGGTATTTTATATTGAGTTATTTTTTAGAATAGAGAGGCAGATACTTTCTTCCTTGAGGGTCTAGAGAATAAGAATCAGGGCAAGAATGGATGGGACACTTAAAAATGATTACCTCATTTACAGAGGGATCAGATCTTCTTCATGGAGCTCAACGTACGAAACTGTGAGCATCCGAATACTACATTGATTAATTTCTATAATAATAATTATTTAAATCAAAATCTTAAAGGGCAAATAAAGAATTAGGAACAAAATATGCACTTACCTGTAGCAGTGGGGCATACTTTTCCAGCAGGCTCTCTGCTGATTTTAACGATATTTCAACATGTTCTGACCATCTGTGGGCTGTTAATTCTTGTAGACTTAAGATCCTTTCACATATCTTGAGGTCTGTCCAGACCGGATTCTTCTAGGCATCCATTTTGTCATGTAGTATTTTTGACATTATTGTGTATGTTTTATCATGTATGATGTGCATGTTTTATTGTATGCCGCTTAGGGTTTAGTGTAAGTGGCTTATACATGAAATAAATGTGGAAAACAAGAAAGTAAAGACATATTTTGAGGAAAGAATTCACAATCATAAAGACTTTTGCATTTGCACAACAGTATGACTAAATGATAGTATTGTTATCTGATTTAGAATTCTTGGTATTTTTCGAATACCAGCAAAGAAAAAGGAAAGTTAGGAAAATGGTGAGACTATTTGAAAAGCCAATAATGAAAAGAAGAAATTAGTTAAAGATGTTAGAAGAAAGTTATTATATACTTGTATGAAAGATCTGTTATCATAGAAACTGGTCAGTTTATGTTTGCAGTGGCTTAAAGTTAAATAGAAATGGAATGCTCTATTATTTACCAAATAAGAACACAGTTCTGGGGGAAGCATCCCTACCACATCCCTTCTAGAAGAAGAAGTATGGTGGCTGGGCAGAAGCCTTTCTTGTAGAGGATGGCATTCTAGGCATTCTTCTACCTTGAAGTAAAGTAGAATTCAGTAATGGGGTAAAGAAAAATATTGAAGCTGAGGATCAGAACCAGAAACCAGGAGAGTAGTCAAAGACTAGGACCAGAGCAGGAACCAGAAACCAGGAAAGAAGCTGAAGATCAGGATCAGAGTAGGAGTTAGGAACCAAAAAAGTAGTCAAGGACTAGAAATTCAGGAACAAGGAAAGACAACAGAAACTCAGAGAGCAAACACTGTGTGGGCTGTTGGACAAGCAAAAATGGTCAGGTTAGGGATCCTTATTTACAACACTCAAAACTAAAACATAAATTGTGGTGTTTCCCAGGGGTCATCTCTGTCTCCTGTACTGTTTAATCTATATTTTCATCCACTATATATGTTATTGAATGGATTGGGAAGATGATACTATGTACTGTAAATGCTGATGATAAATAATTCTTCATCCCATTTGATACGTCTAAGGATCTCCCAGTTCAATATATTGTTGATAATTTCAGGCAAATTAATAAATTGAAGAATGAAAATGGTTTAGTATTAAATATTTACAAACCTGTTGCCCTTTGAGTAGGTAGGATATTGAAGCCTTGTGTTTTATTGTATTTAAAGATAGATGGAATACAGTTACCATTACCAACCGTATCAGAATTTAGAAAGCTGGGATTCCTTACGGATTCTAGATTAAAGTTGTGCAAATGCATGTGTTGCCTATGTTAGATTATTGCAACTATTTATATACAGGTCTTCCAAAGTATGGGTCAGGTTTTTCCAACTTGCTCAGAATGCTGCAGCAAGGATGGTAACCATAACCAATGCAGGTTTCAGGGATAGCATTTTGCTAAAACCTATGGCGCTGCATTGATTGCCAATGATATAGTATGTACAGTTTAAATTGTTAATTCAAATTCACAAAATAGTTTATAGTATGGAATGTTTGCATTGTCTTTCAAAAATTTTAGTTCAGCATATAATGTCGCTCATGCTTTGATCTTTGGAGCAAATACTGCTAGTTTTTCCTGCCTTCCAAAGCTATATGTTGCAAGAAACTAACTCAGTCTAATGCTCTATTCTTTATAGGACCTAAGAGTTGGAAAATGTTGCCTAATGCTATTAGGCAAGAAACAGATTTATGTCTTCATAAATTGGTAAAGGTTTATTTATTCATTCAGGCTTATAATGGAGCTTGAACAGGACCCAGAGAAGTAGTGAAGGTCCAGGACTGTGGCAGGGACCATGAAACAGGAGATTAGCCAAGGACCAGAACCAAAGTGGGCACTAGGAACTCACAGAGTAAACTCTGTGTAGGCTGTTGGAGCTTAAAAGGAGTGTTAGAATAGGGATCCTTATATGCAGCCCTCAATTTCGGATACACCTAATGCTTTTCCAATCGGGGGTTGTCATAGTTTCTAAAGGATTCTTGTTGAGATGGAGTATCTGTGACTACAATGTGAGATCCCCTGGCACTGAATATTGAGGAGCATGAGTTTGATCCCCACCGATTCATGACAGAAAGGAACATTCCCCCTTGATGACAATGTCTACACGGACAAGAGTCAGGTCACAGCAATGTGCACAATGAAAATAAAACATTATTTTTCTACATTTTATATTAAAGAATACAAAATTATGTCTTGAAGCATTTTCTGTGAAAGTATTAGCCTTTTAAAATAGTATTTGCTTGCTGAAGCAGTGAACAATATCCTATTGCACCAAAGCATCACATTTTTGTGATTCTGCATATTACTAGACAGTCTTCAACTTAATAAAAAATACTCCATCCATAACTGGAGACACAGGTATAAGCCAGAAGGATAATTATGGATTTTTAAATTATTATTAAGCTTTTTGTTTCATGCATATACTTTTATCTATTACCACCAGTTGTGGTAAATTTTGCTCATTAAACTTCAAGCAACATAATGGAATGCTTGCTACCATTTATAGCCAAGGCTCTCTGAAGTACAATTAGAGAGAGTATTATGACACAGAACAATGGAGACAATTATTTCTGAAGTTTATTAATACTAATTAGCATATGGCATCTAAGACAGCTGCTGATACTTCATTGCTAAATACTAGGGGATTAATTAGAGATGGATGTTAATTAGCTTTTGCACATGCATTGCTCTTAGATGTAGTTATATGCACTGTCATGATTGTGTAGTTCAAATTGTAGTCTCAGGTCTTCTTGCAATAGCGTGATGTAGCATTAATTTATAAAGCCTTTCACACCATATAAAATCATTCTTCAATGCACTATTATTGGTGATTTAAGTGCACTACCATAAATCCCACATTGAATACTTTAATAATATAGGTATTATACTATGCAGGCATGACTTTTAAAGGAACTCTCACTCACAGTACGAGATCTTGACAACCTGAGGATTGGACGTACTGTTCAGAAATTTATAAGAAATCTTGAAGATCTAATGTCTGACAAAGAATTATAGGGACAAAGCAGCAATGTAGAAGGGAAGAGGAGAGGGCACTGGAAGTGATATATTGGTAGAAAAGAATGTGAGAGTGGGAGAACATTAGGACAAGGAGTAAAGAGAATGAGATAAAATCTGGGAAAAAAAAAAAAAAAGAAAAATTAAAATGAAAATCCTGACATGGCATTGTTCATGAAACTAGATAAAATAAGGATTTTAGAACTAGGAATGCCAATAATACTTTGTAATAAGAAAATAAGAACATAAGACTTGCCATACTGGATCAGACCAAGGTCCATCAAACCCAGTATCCTGTTTCCAATAGTGGTCAATCCAGGTCACAAGTACCTGGCAGGATCCCAAGTGGTAGATAGATTCCAAGCTGCTTATCCCAAGAATAAGTAGTGGATGTCAGCAACTCCACCTTAATAATGATTTATGGACTTTTCATCCAGGAACTTGTACTTTTTTAAATGCAGTTACACTAATATCTTTCACCACATCCTCTGGCAATGAAATCCAATACTTTATATTTTCTCTTATTAGTTGTAAATGTATTACCTAGAATCATCATTGTATGTCCCCTTGCCTTTGTACTTTTCGTAAGAGTAAACAACTGATTAATGTTTATTCATTCCATTCCACTCATAATTTTATAGATCTCTATCATATCTCCCCTCATCCATCTTTTCTCTAATCTGAAGCTCCTAAAATCTTTAGCCTTTCCTCATAGAAGAATTGTTCTATTACATTTATCATTTTGGTTGCCCTTCTTATACCATTTCTCTGCTTTATCTTTTCTAAGATGTAGTGTCTAGAGATGAGCTTCGTTTTTTCATATCAGGATGTATTTTGGTTCGGGTGCTTCGTCGAAAATTTTGTTTTTCAGCTGGTTGTTTTTTGTCGGCGCAGATAGGGAAAACGAGTTGGAAAACAAATTGAAAAAAAACAAATCAGAAAAAAAAAAGAATCGTGAAAAAAAAAAAGAATCGGAAAAAAACCACCCCAACCCTTCAATTTTACCATCCCGATCCCTCCCCAAGGCTTACTAAAAGCCCTGGTAGTCCAGCGGGTTCCCACGAGTGATCTCTCCCTCTGGGCCATCAGGCTGTCAGGCCTGCTACGAATCAAAATGGCGCCGATGGCCCTTTGCCCTTACGATGTCACAGGGGCTACCCGTGCCATTGGTCGGCCCCTGTCACATGGTAGGAGCAATGGACGGCTGACGCCATCTTGTGCTCCTACCATGTGACACGGGCCGACCAATAGCACTGGTAGCCCCTGTGACATAGTAAGGGCAAAGGCTATCGGCACCATTTTGAATACTGGCAGCCGACGGCCCAAGTGCAGGAGATCGCTCCAGGACCCCTGCTGGACCACCAGGGACTTTTGGCAAGTCTTGGGGAGATTCCTGACCCACAGACACTGTGTAGGCCTCCAGCCTAGACATTGACCGCGCACAATTGATCCTGGTGGGCACACCATTGAACTTCCTTTCTGGGAAACCCTGCGAGGCCCACCTAAGTCCAAGCGGTCTGGGTCCCCAAGGGCTCTACCAGGGGGACACGGGCTTCTAGTGGTGAAGCTCCAGCTAGCCTCTGTCTCCTCCTATGTTCTGCCTCCTGGTGCTTCCTGGGCCCTACCAGGGAGCCACCCTACACTGCTCCAGAACAAGGGTCCACCTCCAAGTACAACAAAAAACATTTAATGAAAAATGGCACTGACTCAGCCTGGGGCTAGAGGGCAACCTGGGCCCCATTAAGAACATAATAACATAAGAACATGCCATACTGGGTCAGACCACGGCTCCATCAAGCCCAGTATCCTGTTTCCAACAGTGGCCAATCCAGGCCATAAGAACCTGGCAAGTACCCAAAAACTAAGTCTATTTCATGCTACTGTTGCTAATAATAGCAGTGGCTATTTTCTAAGTCAACTTAATTAATAGCAGGTAATGGACATCTCCTCCAAGAACTTATCCAATCCTTGTTTAAACACAGCTACACTAATTGCACTAACCATATCCTCTGGTAAGAAATTCCAGAGTTTAATTGTGCGTTGAGTGAAAAATAACTTTCTCCGATTAGTTTTAAATGTGCCACATGCTAACTTCATGGAGTGCCCCCTAGTCATTCTATTATCTAAAAAAGTAAATAACTGATTCACAGAACCAGGGGTCATGATTTGAAGCTCTAAGGAGGAAGACTCAGAACCAATGTCAGGAAGTATTTCTTCACGGAGAGGGTGGTGGATGCCTGGAATGCCTTCCGGAGGATGTGGTGAAGACCAGAACTGTGAAGGACTTCAAAGGGGCGTGGGATAAACACTGTGGATCCATAAAGTCAAGAGGACGTGAATGAAGAGTGGGTGGCTCGCGGGAATGAAGGCTACTACCTGGAGATAATACCCTTATTCAATAAACATATACAAGGTTAATGCGACTCCAACATTGCTCTAAGACTCCACATTGCTCTAAGCTTCAACGGCAAGAGGAAATGTGGAAAAAAGGATTTGCATTCACAAAAAAATGGGGAGTAGCTTGCTTATTACGGTGGTTACTACCCCAAACCAAATAAGCTTGATACTTCACTTTCAATGCATATCCAGCATAGCTCTCTCCTTCAATGGCAGGGGAGAAAGTCTGATACTTCACTTTCAATGCATATCCAGCATAGCTCTCTGCTTCAACGGCAGGGGAGAAAGACTGATACTTCACGCATATCTAGCATAGCTCTCTGCTTCAACGGCAGGGGAGAAAGTCTGATATTTCACTTTCAATGCATATCCAGCATAACTCTCTGCTTCAATGGCAGGGGGAATGTAGAACAACCAACAAGGACTGAATTACATAGTCTGGGTAAACAAATAAACATGGGTGTAGCTTGCTTATTGTGGCGGTTACTACCCCTAACTAATTAAGCTAGATATTTCACTTAGATGCAGCTCCATCACTGCTCTGTACATTAATGGTGGGGGTGGAAGGGAAATAGAACCAAAAGATTACTAAGAGCCAAGAGTATGAAATGTATGAGAAGAAGAAAAAAAAATGTGAAGCTTGCTGGGCAGACTGGATGGGCCGTTTGGTCTTCTTCTGCCGTCATTTCTAAGTTTCTATGGGGTAGATTTTAAAAGAAGCGCGATCAGCCTACTTTTGCTTGCGCATCAGACTCAAGCAAAAGTACGCTGGATTTTAGTAGATACGCGCGGAGCCGTGCGTATCCACTAAAATCCTGGATCGGCGCGCGCAAGGCTATCGATTTTGTATAGCCTGCGCGCGCCGAGCCGCGCTGCCTCCCCCCGTTCCCTCCAAGGCCGCTCCGAAATCGGAGCGGCCTCGGAGGGAACTTTCCTTTGCCCTCCCCTCACCTTACCCTCCCTTCCCCTACCTAACCCACCCACCCGGCCCTGTCTACACCCCCCCCTTACCTTTGTCGGGGGATTTACGCCTCCCGGAGGGAGACGTAAATCCCCGCGCGCCAGCGGGCCTGCCTGCGCGCCGGGCCGCGACCTGGGGGCGGGTACGGAGGGCGCGGCCACGCCCCCGGGCCGTAGCCACGCCCCCGTACCCGCCCCCAAAACGCTGCCGACACGCCCCCGGAACGCCGCGACGACCGGGCCCGCCCCCCCGACACGCCCCCGACACGCCCCCCTCCGAGAACCCCGGGACTTACGCGAGTCCCGGGGCTCTGCGCGCGCCGGGAGGCCTATGTAAAATAGGCTTCCCGGCGCGCAGGGCCCTGCTCGCGTAAATCCGCCCGGTTTTGGGCGGATTTACGCGAGCAGGGCTCTGAAAATCCGCCCCTATGTTTCTAAACCTCTCATGATTTTAAACACCTCTATCATATCCCCCCTTAGCCGACTCTTCTCCAAGCTAAAAAGTCCAAACCTCTTTAGTATTTCCTTATAGGGGAGCTGTTCCATTCCCTTTATCATTTTGGTCACCCTTCTCTGTACCTTCTCCATCGCAATGATATTTTTTTGAGATGCAGCGACCAGAATTGTACACACCATTCAAGGTGTGGTCTCACCATGGAGCGATGAGGCATTATGACATTTTCCGTTTTATTCACCATTCCCTTTCTAATAATTCCCAACATTCTGTTTGATATTTGACTGCCGCAGCACACTGAACCAATGATTTAAATGTGTTATCCACTATAATACCTTGGTCTCTTTCCTGGATGGTAGCTCCCAATACAGAACCTAACTTCATGTAACTATAGCATGGGTTACTTTTCCCTATAAGCATCACCCTGCACTTATCCACATTAAATTTCATCTGCTATTTGGATGCCCAATTTTCCAGTCTCAGAAGGTCTTCCTGCAATTTATCACAGTCTGCTTGTGAATTAACTACTCTGAACAATTTTGTATCATCTGCAAATTTGATTACCTTACTTGTATTTCTTTCCAGATCATTTATAAATATACTAGTGGTACCCCGCCACGCGTTGCAGTGGCAGAGTCAGGTTCTTTTCCCTCCCACCCCCTTCCCCTTGCTCATTTACCTCAGTCACTCATCCTCCTCCCCCTTGGTCACTCACCCCCCCTTCCCTCCCCTGTCCCCACTCCAACTCTCTCCCCTCACACTCACCTCTCCCCTCATTCTCCCTTCCCTGACACTCACCTCCCCCCTCATTCTCCCTCCCCTCACTTTCACCTCCCCCGCCTACTGCCTACCCTTCAAATCAGAAAACTTTTGTCTTTCTATTTCTGTGGGAACCCCTCCACCCCAAAAAAAAAAATCCAATCCCAACCCTTTAAATCAAATAATAACCCCCCCCCCTCCTGCCCCCCCCCCCCCAAGACCTGGGAAATTAAAATTGTTGGTGCTGCATGTGGTCTGTCCCTGGACGTCTGTGCGCTTTATGTAGCCAAATAGGGGAGTGCCTAACCAAATTTGCACTCCCAAATTTGTTTTGTGGTCCGGAGAGGGCTATTTTGGTGGGTTCCCGAGATCGTGCAAGTTTAGTGTATGCATTTGTGTGTGAACCTCCCCTTCCCCCAAAAAAAACAACCCTATGAGAAACGTTCTCTTAAACTAACCACCCCACACTCTCCTGCCCCCCCTCCCCCAGCCCTGCGAAAAACAGTAGCCCACCCCCCTGCCCCTCCCAGAGTTGCCGAATGAATGAAACCTGCCCCCCCCTCGTGACCCCCTCCCCAAGATGTTCGTAATAAATTCATTACCACCCCCCTCCCTCCAGACCCTCCGAGACCTGATAAAAATGTCAGTCGGTGGAGCGGGCATTCAGGAGAGGTCCGGGAGCAATGTATTGGCTTTGGTCCGTCGGCTGCGAGCACTGAAACGGGTTCCGACAGCCCTTTACCCTTACCATGTCAGTGGGGTGGAGCAATGGCAGTGGTAGGTCCTCTGACATAGTAAGGGCAAAGGGCCGCTGGCTGCCAGTCCTGAAAATGGCACCGAGGGGCCCTCGCCCTTACTATGTCACATGGGCTACTGCCGCCATTGGTGTCCCCGAGTGGCATAGTAAGGGTAAGGGCCGTCGGTGCCATGTTGATTGCTGGCAGTTGACGGCCGTAGTGCAGGAGATGTGTCCCGGACTGGTCCTGGCCCCCCGCTGGAGCCTCCCGGACTTCTGTCAGATTTTGTGTGTGTTGTGAGGGCCTGGGAAGTAAATAAATTTGGCATGTGTGTGGGGGGTGTGAGGAGGGTGGTTTTGTGAGTGTTTGGAGGCTGTGGGAAGTAAATCAATTTGGCATGTGTGTGGGGAGTGTGAGGAGGGTGGTGGATGTATTTTATCTGTAAAGGAAATAGTTATCTTCCGGCGAAAAAAGTGCGCAAATGTGTTAAAATGGAAGTGAAACGTGGACCTGGACTGGCAAAATGATTAGTGTAGCATGTCTTAGTGTAAGGTGTCAATCACACAACAAATCCCACCCACACCAACTGGTGTACTCTAGTACACACCAATGTCAACAACAAAAAATACACCGTGTACTAGTTAGACAATTAACATAACACCCAGAAACGCCAAACAAATTTTGTAAGACCCTCTATTCACGGGTAGACATATTATGTGTTCAAACCGTTTCTCATAGGGGTCACTATTGCTTTAATCATTTATATACTCAATTTTTGTTATGTTTTTCAAAGTTTTTTTCAAAGTTCCTCAAAAAATTTTTAGGCACTTGCCAATCAAAATAAAAACGGGTACTTATCCGCACTGAAAAGGTCCCAGGTAACCCGACATGGCCATGTTTCGGACCGCTGTCCTGCTTCAGGGGAAAAGAAGGCAACCGATTCAGATACTTGTAGCAAACTTCTTCTTGCGGCGTCTTTATTCCGTGCCGGTCAATTTCTTCCAAACAGGCTGCATTTCAGCTCGCTGTGCTTCAACAATGGCAGACAAACGGAAGTTATTTATACGAGTACCAGCGCTTAGTGCCTAAAAATTTTTTGAGGAACTTTGAAAAAAACTTTGAAAAACATAACAAAAATTGAGTATATAAATGATTAAAGCAATAGTGACCCCTATGAGAAACGGTTTGAACACATAATATGTCTACCTGTGAATAGAGGGTCTTACAAAATTTGTTTGGCGTTTCTGGGTGTTATGTTAATTGTCTAACTAGTTTACGGTGTATTTTTTGTTAGTGTAAGGTGTAACAGATGGCGCTTACATCCAGCAGATGTCACTGTTTTCTGGAAAAAAATCTTTAAACCTATTTTACCTGTCACAGGTGTGACATATATGTAATGTAAGTACAGAAGAACCTTCCTGTGTGCGAAATGAAGGTTGTGTCCAAATTTGAAAGCAATCGGTTCTGTGGTTTCTGAGATTAGCGATTTTGTCCAAACTATTTAACATTTTTATTTATATAGATTGAAAAGTATGGGTCCCAATACAGATCCCTGAGGTACTCCACTGCCCACTCCCTTCCACTGAGAAAATTGTCCATTTAACCCTACTCTCTGTTTCCTGTCTTTTAGCCAGTTTGTAATCCACGAAAGGACATCACCACCTATCCTATGAGTTTTTACTTTTCCTAGAAGCCTCTCATGAGGAACTTTGTCAAATGCATTCTGAAAATGCAAATATGTTTATTTATTTATTTATTAGCTTTTTTATACTGACATTCGTGGGTATATCATCTACCGGTTCATCTTTATCTATATGTTTATTAACTCCTTCAAAAAAGTGAAGCAGATTTGTGAGGCAAGAATTGCCTTGGGTAAAGCCATGCTGACTTTGTTCCATTAAACCATGCCTTTCTATATATTCTGTGATTTTGATGTTTAGAACACTTTCCACTATTTTTCTTGGCACTGAAGTCAGGCTAACTGGTCTGTATTTTCCTGGATCACTCCTGGAGCCCTTTTTAAATATCGGGTTTACATTAGCCACCCTCCAGTCTTCAGGTACAATGCATCTCACCCTTTGGACACAATCCCATCCAATCTACTCATTGCCATACCTAATACCATCTCCAAACATATTGCAGAGATCATAAACTGTTCCTTATCACAGGGCTATGTCCCTGACCCCCTTAAACTGGCTATCCTAAAACCGTTGCTGAAAAAGCCTAATCTATCACCGGATGACCCAGCTAATTTCCGCCCTATTGCGAACCTTCCATTCCTAGCCAAAATATTGGAAAGAATAGTAAGTCAGCAACTCACAGAATTCTTGAACAACAACAAAATCCTTTTCCCTAATCAGTACGGATTCAGGAAATCCCGCAACACTGAATCCCTCTTAATCACACTAACAGACACCATACTCATGAGTCTAGACAAAAAACAACCTTGTCTTCTCATTCTTCTCGACCTGTCTGCGGCTTTTGACACGGGGAACCACGCCTTTCTATTAGAACGGTTATCGGACATTGGCATCAAAGGCACCGCCCTTAGCTGGTTCTGGTCATTCCTTCAAAACAGGACATACAAGGTAAAAATTAACAATAAAGAGTCCCACCCCATCTGCTCCACTTTGGGTGTACCTCAAGGCTCCTCCTTATCCCCAACCCTCTTCAACATATACCTACTCCCTCTCTGCCAACTCCTCTCCAAACTAAATCTAATTTATTATCTATACGCAGACGATGTACAAATCCTTTTACCAGTCACGGAATCAGTAAACAAAACCCTTGCTTTCTGGGATACCTGCCTTAAGTCTATAAACAGCCTTCTATCAAGCCTCAACCTGATCCTGAACACTAACAAAACAGAACTCCTACTCATCTCTCAAGACGGAAATCTCACACTGCCCAACCTTCATTCCACAACCCTTCCTACCTTCTCCCCCCAAGTCCGAAACTTAGGAGTCATCTTGGATAAACAACTAAGCTTCAAAAATTTCATCAATAACACGACTAAGGACTGCTTTTTCAAACTTCAAGTATTGAAACGATTGAGACCTCTCCTCCATTTTCATGACTTCCGTACTGTGTTCCAGGCAATCATCCTCTCAAAATTAGATTACTGTAACTCTCTTTTGATCGGCCTGCCTGCCATTACTATCAAACCATTACAGATGCTGCAAAATGCAGCAGCCAGAATTCTTACCAGGACTAAAAAAAGGGACCACATTACTCCCATCCTGATGAACTTCCACTGGCTCCCTATCAAATACAGAATCTTGTATAAAGCTCTCACCATTACCCACAAAGCTCTCTACAACATCACCCCACTAGAACTCAAGATCCCCCTCCGACCGCACTTACCATCCAGGCCGGTAAGAGCAGCATATAAAGACACCCTCCAGGTCCCACAGTTAAAAACCTCATTAAGTAAGAGAGCCATTTCAGCTTCCGGACCAATACAGTGGAATTCTCTTCCTCCAGACCTCCGGCTAGAACATTGCCTGGTCACTTTTAAGAAAAGACTCAAAACCTGGCTGTTCAAGCAGGCATTTGCTTAAATCAGACACCAGATGAATTAATTCAGTTCTCTCACTAGTAGTCCATTGACTACTTGCCTGCCTTCTGTCACTATAGACGAACTGCCTTTTCACTGCCTTCTTTCACTATAGACGAACGCTATATGTCCTTCTATAGCCCCAATCCCCACTATCCTTGTATCATAGTTTGATTTTACCCTGGTTTGTTCATTTTAGTTTCATGATCCTAGTTCTGTATTCCCTCTGTTCTATGTAATTGCACTCTTTGAGGCACTGTTTCTGTTACAATGTAAACTGCTTTGATTTGTAACTTCTTACAAGAAATTCGGTATATAAAACTGTTAAATAAAATAATAAATGATTTTGATAGGTTACAAATTTGTACTAATAGGTCTGATATTTCATTTTTTAGTTCCTTCAGAACCCTGGGGTGTATACCATCCAGTCCAGGTGATTTACTACTCTTCAGTTTGTCTATCAGGCCTACCACATCTTCTAGGTTCACCATGATTTGGTTCAGTCCATCTGAATTATCACCCATGAAAACCTTCTCTGATATGAGTATCTCCTCAACATCCTTTTCAGTAAACACCGAAGCAAAAAAAATCATTTAATCTTTACACAATGGCCTTATCTTCTCTAATTGCCCCTTTAACCCTTCGATCATCTAACAGTCCAACTGACTCCTTCACAGGCTTTCTGCTTTGGATATATTTAAAAACGTTTTTACTGTGAGTTTTTGCCTCTACGGCCAACTTCTTTTCAAATTCTCTCTTATCAATGTCTTACATTTAACTTGCCAACGCTTATGCATTCCCCTATTTTCTTCTGTTGGATCCTTCTTCCAATTTTTGAATGAAGATCTTTTGGCTAAAATAGCTTCTTTCACCTCCCCTTTTAATCATGCTGGTGATCATTTGACTTCTGTCCACCTTTCTTAATGTGTGGAATACATCTGGACTGTGCTTCTAGGATGGTATTTTTTAACACTATTTACCTTTGTGGCTTCTCCTTTCAGTTTTTTCCAACTATTTGTTTCATTTTGTCAAAGTTTCCCTCTTGAAAGTTTAGCATGAGAGCTGTGGATTTGCTTACTGTCCCCCTTCCAGTCATTAATTCAAAATTGATTATATTATGAACACTATTGCCAAGCTGCCCCACCACCATTACCTCTCTCACCAAATCCTGTGCTCCACTGAGAATTAGATCTAAAATTGCTCCCTTTCTTGTCAGTTCCTGATCCAATTGCTCCTTAAAGCTGTCATTTATTCCATCCAGGAACTTTATCTCTCTAGCATGTCCCGATGATACATTTACCCAATCCATATTGGGGTAATTGAAATCTCCCATTATTACTGCACTACCAATTTGGTTAGTTTCCCTAATTTCTCTTAGCATTTCACTGTCTGTCTCATCATCTTGACCAGGTGGACGGTAGTATACTCCTAACACTATAGTCTTCCCCAAAACACAAGGGATTTCTACCCATAAAGATTCAAATGTGCATTTAGTCTCATGCAAGATGTCTATGCGTATGTCTATGGTAGTCTATGTGTATGTCTCAGGGCTTGAAAAAAGGGGTGGGTCATGGGCAGGACGGTCCAGGGGCAAGGCAGGGGTGGGAACGTGGCCTCTGGCACAGCAGACTTTGCCATTGTGGCTGGTGATCACGCGCCAGAGGCAGGTACAACTTATAAAATAAAGGTTAGGGAGGGGATTTAGGTAGGGCTGGGGGGCGGGTTAGATAGGGAAAGGGAGGGGAAGGTGTGGGGGGG
This sequence comes from Rhinatrema bivittatum, assembly GCF_901001135.1. NCBI lineage: Eukaryota > Metazoa > Chordata > Amphibia > Gymnophiona > Rhinatrematidae > Rhinatrema > Rhinatrema bivittatum. The sequence continues at coordinate 550,901,803 of NC_042616.1, read as the reverse complement.
CTGAAGGAAAGTTCCCTCTGAGGCTGCTCCGATTTCGGAGCAGCCTCGAAGGGAACGGGGAAAGCCATCGGGGCTCCCCTAGAGCCTGGTGCATGCAAGGTGCACTAGTGTGCACCCCTTGCTTGCACCAACCCCGGATTTTATAACATGCATGCGGCTAGCACCCACAAATGTAGACCATGCACGTAGATTTTAAAATCTGCCCCTATATGTTCAGCAATTTTGTTCTTTATGATACTTTCTACCATTTTACCTGGCACAGATGTCAGACTCACTGGTCTGTAATTTCCTGAATCACCCCTTTTGCCCTTTTTAAAAATTGGCATTCCATTGGCAACTCTCCAGTTTTCAAGTGCCATAGATGATTTTAATGATAGTTTACAAATTGCTAATAGCAGGTCCACAATTTCATTTTTTTTTTCTCTCAGCACTCTCAGATGTATACTGTCTGGTCCAGGTGATTTGCTACTTTTTTGTTTGTCAATTTTCCCTTAGTTCATCTTCCAAGTTTACTGAGATTTCTTTTAGTTAGGTAAAATCATCACCTTTGAATATTATTTCTGGCATGGGTATCTCTCTTACATCTTCCTCAGTGAAGACCGAAACAAAAAATTCATTTAGACTCTCTGCAATGGCTTTGTCATCTCTAAGAGCCCCTTTTAAAAAGGTTTTTGATGGGGGCTAGAAAAGCACAGCTTGACAGAGCCTTACTATTATGCCTTGGGGTTTGGAGGGAGGTGATTCTCCCGCTGATATCTCATGTTCTTGAGTAATAACAGTGCTACTTAGCCGGGTATATTTCAAAGATATCTAGTTAAGTAGCATGTTATCCAGCCATTCAAGGCTGAATAACTAAAAAATCTATCCGACTATATTCAAAGATAGCCAGATAGGTTTTGGTTATCCGGCTATAGGTAGTAGCATAACTTTAGACTGCTATATTCAGCAGGATGTTCATATATGGGACAAGTTATGTGGCTAACTTTAGCTAGATAACTTGTCTAATGACCAACATACTTAATATGGATCTCTTAGCATTCAATACCCAATGAAACTGCAAGTTTTTAATTGAGGAAATATATGAGTGTTTAATTCCCAAGAAGATGTTAATTCATATATGCAAACTTAGGAGCAAAATTAATTGATTGACAGTGAAGGTTGGATTATATGAAGACTTTGTCTTCTATGGACATGGTATGTTTTTTACCATATGTTACACTGTTGATGACAGCTGACATTTTCTATGCAACAGTGAGGACTGAGAAATTAGGGTATGAAATGTTTACTGATGGATGTTTTTCTGTGTGTTTTTATGTCTGCATAAGATGGACTACTCTTTCAATTTTACAACAAATTTGTCTTTGAGCATTGTAAGATATAGCATGTGCCCACTGGGAACTAAGGATACATGATGATTTGAAAAGAAGTTGATAAATGAAATCTACATGGCTTGAATCTGGAAATTGGACAATTTGGAGATTTGCTTGACTTGTACAAACTGTATGATGCAAAACTTTTCAGGATTAAACAGAGTAACTCAGATCACAGTTTTTGGGTACTTGCCAGGTTCTTATGGCGTGGATTGGCCACTGTTGGAAACAGGATGCTGGGTTTGATGGACCCTTGGTCTGACCCAGTATGGCATGTTCTTATGTTCTTATTGTTTACTATATATGATATGAAGCATGTGAGTAGCAGCACGTGGAACCTAAGATGGCAGAGGGTAAATAATTAATGCAGTATCACCTTCAATCACCTGGCATTGTGTGAGACTTCAACTTTCAGTATTTGAGAAAAAGATAAGAAAATGTGAAAATATAAATTTATTATAACATAAGCTTTATTGGCTCTATCTTTTATATACCATTTTGAGAATTGTATAATACATTATTTAGATTTGAATGAGTGTCAGTGTTAGTGGGTGGATCAGTGGGTCCCATCACATCTGCTCTAATTGTGTCAAACAAAGTGTTAGCTAAAGGCAATGGCACCAGAGAGGGCCTGACTAACTGACCTCCATGGCTTCACACACAAAGCCTACATTAGAGAGACAGTCTAACAGTCTATAGAGAGGCACTTTCAACTCGGGGTGAGTTTTTTTTTTTTTGGGGGGCGGTGTTACATTAGTCTGCCTAGGGCTCAAGGGTCTGTAGACTCTTGTAACACTGTCTCCTCCTCCAAAACCCACCCTGAGTTGAAAGTGCCCCCTCATTTAGTAGGAGATATATAGACTGTTAGATTCTCTCTCTCTTCCTCTCCCTCTCCCCCTCTCCCTCTCATTCCCCTCATGGTCACTTGAGCGAGCATGTTGAAATATGTAAAGGCTGCACATATATGTGTGGCAGAGATATTTGAAATGCTTTTGTGAACTTGCCTGCATGACATAAAATTAAGTGTATCTTTGCTTGTGTGCCCAATACTTGCATTTATGGGTGCAAACATGTTCCTTTTAAAATTTACCTGTTGGGGATTAGGAGCTACTGGAATATTTTCCCCATTTGCCTTGTTTTTCTAGCTAGCAAAGGAGGCCATTATGGATGGCAAAATGAGGAAAAGCTACTTTTTTGTTAGGGTTTAGAGGATCCCATTAACTATGGCCACCTTCTTCAAAGCGTGCCTCTCAAGCATGGCTTGAGAGAAGTTAGGCAGAGAAAATCAGGTATGTCCTCAGTTTCCCTATTCTGGGAATGACTCCTAAAAAAGACCTCATTATTTTCTTCCCAAAACTCCTATTTGATTGATCCTAGCCTGATGCTTGGAGAGTCACGCCTTTTAGTCTCAGCACACTCCTTCTTCAGCTTTCATGGGTAGAACATAGTAGGGCATATTTTTTTTATTTATTACTTAGATTTATATATCACCATTTTGAATATGTAATATATTTGCATATAATGGAGCCAGTGCCAAATTGTTCATGTGCGTTAATGATGCCAGTTATTAGATTTATATTGAAACAACGCCAGTCTGCAATTTTGTTTTTTGCTTAGATTTACCAGAAGACATTCCATAAGTCTAAGGTCCTTGAATAACTCTTCTCCTTCCCCCTTCACACGCCCCTCCCCGACCCCCCACTATGAAAGGACTCACCAACCTCAATGTTCAATAGCCAGCAAACTGGGGTTACATTTTTAAAGGCTGATAATGCATCCATAATTAGAATTCAGCTTTCTTGTTTTGATAATTAGCTGTTATAGCAATATCCTGGTCTAGTAAAAATGCAGATGGAAAATGTATAAGAAAAGAAGGAAAAATGTGTAAAAATGAATTGAAAAAATTGGAAGTTAAAAATAAAGTAGGTTACAGAGATAAAGTAATGCTAAAAATGAACAGATAAAATAAATTCCTACCTCCTGCTTAATCTTATGATTTCTTTTTCACTTCCTATAGACAATTTAGCTTCTCTGGGAATTGTCTTTTGTTACCTATTTGAAACCATGCCTTGTACAAAAGCTTTATAGAGCACTTTATATTCTTCTTTTCAAATCTTAAATCTACAGGGTCCTTTTATATTCAGCTTGCTTAGGTTGCAGATAAATCTGTCTTCTTACTTTTGTTATTAAATCACAATTGTCCAACTCCCCAAATTCCTATCATAATATCATCTGTGAAGTGTTCCAGTGGGTTTTGGATTCCTCTAGCATTCTGATGGGAATTTTATATGTCAGGAGAATCTTTCAGAGTATTAAACTCCTGCTGACTATGTTGCTCATCAACTTCCAGTAACAATCTGCTGTAGTTTGTAAACACCTCAAATATTTTCTTCAATCAGATATTCCTTGGTGGATATTAAATATGCTACTACAATTTCATTATACACCATGAAAGAGACTCCAAACATTGTGACTGAAGAATAAATGAAATGGCAGGGGACTGTTCAGTTCTAATAATCCACTTGAGCATTGCTGTTGAAAATGTCTCCTGTCTAGCTGCATGGTATCTGAACAATTAAACTACATCGACTGTTACATATCTTGAGCGACAGTCAATTCTTTGGAGGGTACAAACACTACAAAGTATGTGACTAGTTCAATTTGATGTAAATCCAGAAGATAGTGGTACAGTACCCAGAAAGGGAATTGTTTTCTTTGCTGAGTGATGCTTGGAATAATACCATGGACTTGCTGATCTGGATGTCATGAGCTGGAAGCAGAAACAGTGCTTTAGGTAGCAGACTGTATGCAGCTGTGCACACAGGCAAGGCATGGGGGTGTCCAGAGAAAAGAGTTACCAGCTGAGATAAGCACTAATGTATGCTATAGAGGCAGTTTCTCACCTGTCTTTGCAGCTGTGTAAAACAGATGATAGCAAGAAAGGCAAAAAATCAGAAAAAATTAGGATTAGAAAAATGCCAAAAAAAAAACAAAAAACGGCTTGATTAGTAAAGCCCTCACATTTATAAATGGAATGTTTAAAATTTCAAAGATGCTCTATAATACACTGTTGACATTTGGATGTTGTTAGCCTAGGTAATTATGCACCACTATTGCCATGTAAGAGATCTGTTTTTAATTAAACTCTTGTCCTGCTCTCCTAACAGATTTGTATTAGGATTCTCAACAAATGCAATGTGCTTTTTTTTTTTTCTTTTGTTATTTTGCATTGGAATCTCCTTCTTTCTTGTAGTTAGTCTCTGAAATAGAATAGTTAGGTCTGTTTCCTAGCCATTGTATTGAAAATGTTGGCAATATAATTTGTAGAAAAAAACATCTTTCTTCATCAAAGTTTTATGATATAGAAAATCACTTACTACTTCATAATACATCAGTTTTTCTCCTATTGGATGTGGTACAGTGAATGGAGGGAAAAGCTGAGGATCATGTACAAACTGTTGAGCCCTTTCCATAGGCATTCCATGAAGCAGTCTAATATTGTGCACTTCGCAGTATAATATCAAATTACTATCTTGGGCTGATACTTCAGGACTCCTCCATCATTGTTAAGCCAAAACAACAAGTTCTTTTTGGTTCCTAAGGTCCTTGTCCTGCTGTTCTTTTTCTTAAAATCAGGTTCAAGAAGAATTAGGGTACCATATCTACAACTGCTACATACCGCTGTCTTTTTTGAGGAGAAAACACCATAATTAATAATAACAAGTTTTCATATGGATATATTCATTATTATAGCTCATACTACTTAGCCAGCAGTTGTCTTCATAATCCTCATCTCTAAAACTCATATAAATACAAAAGTATAGAAAAATACAAGCATTATGTGCTAAGCTAAGGAAATAGATGACTGATAACTAGGGCCTGGATTTATCAAAATGCACTAAATATCGCATGCGATAGGAAAAGGGGTGTGTTTTATCGTAATAGGTTCTTTATTGCAAAGTGTGCTAAGTACCACAATTGCTGCAATTCCTACCTACAACCACTCGGGTCTATCCAGTAAAGTGCGGCCGTGTTTACCCCGCTCCTAACCCGCTCCTAACCTGCTCCTAACCCGTGTTAGCCCTTCCTGCGATCCCGAATCCCCTTTAACCTACTCCTACCGCGTCCTAAAATCCCCGGGCAACCCCTTCCGCACGCGGCATGTATATTGCATGCAAACGAGCGAATTAGCTATTCCCTAGCATCCCGTAACCCGCGCCCCGACTATCGCTATCTTTCCCTGCCATTTTGTCGCGCGTTTAACCTGCTAACTTACCACCTACCCATACCCCTGCGGTAGAGGCAGGGGTAAGGGTAGGCAGCAAGCTTTCCCCCAGTCCCCGCTCACCTGCCCCGGCCGCGATCATGGGTGCTGGTCTCCGGGGCAGCCCCAGTCCTCTCCCCTCCTCCCGAAGCAAAAAAAAAAGCAAAAAAAAACGTAAAAGCAAAAAGTAAGTAGCTTCGCCGCTTCACACTGTCAGTGTCTCTTCTTCCCTCCTCCTGGAGTAAGGCTGCTTTTCGCACCCTGCTTCGGGAGGAGGGAAGAAGAGACACTGACAGTGTGAAGCGGTGAAGCAACTTACTTTTTGCAGCTCCCTCCGTACATCGGACCTCTCCTGCCTCCCACTGCGCGACTTACTTTTTTTTGCAGCCGTCCGGCCATCAGCAAGAATGGATCGTGGCTCCCCTGCCTCCCGGCGAAGATGGACATCTGCACGGGGGAAAGCGGCCCCTGTCCCTGCAATTGGCCGCTCAAGACGTGACGTGATGACGTTTGGCGTCACGGCATGTGACGTCACGTCTTGATCGGCCAATTGCATGCACAGGGGCCGCTTTCCCCCGTGCAGGCGTCCATCTTCGCTAGGAAGCAGGGGAGCCACGATCCGTTCTTGCTGATGGCCGGACGGCTGCAAAAAAAAGTAAGTCGTGCAGCGGGAGGCAGGAGAGGTCCGATGTCCGGAGGGAGCTGCAAAAAGTAAGTTGCTTTGCTGCTTCACACTGTCAGTGTCTCTTCTTCCCTCCTCCCGAAGCAGGGCCCGGATTTAGGTGGATTTAGGCGAGCAGTGCTCTGAAAATCCGCCCCTATATGTTTATGTGTGTGTAAATATATATATATATATATATTTTTATTTTATTTAACTTCTTTTACTATACCGATATATATATATATATAATATAATATATAATATATATTATATATATATATTATTATTATATATATAATATATAATATATATAATATATAATATTATATATATATAGACATTTCTACAAACAATAGAGTGGTACTGTGAGAAGCAGAACAGTATCAATACATAAATTCCTTTGCGATATCCAAAACACCTTGTTGGCATTTCAAATTTCACCATTCCACTGAAAGAAAAAATCAGAGGAGGAAATACCCGCCTTGGCGTGTTTGGAGGATTTACTACAGAGATGTACCAGCCTAGTAACAATCCTGATCCTAAACGGAAGATATGTTCTTAGTCACAGAATTGTAGGAGTAGAAGACAGATCAAGGCAGAAATAATTTAAATTTGGAGAGCATGTTCCACCACTGCCTGTTCCTTTCCCTCTTCTTTGGAGCAGAGGTAAAATGTGGTTAGGGCCATCCAATGCTGGCAGTTGCAGGGCAAGCACATTAACTGGGGCAGCAGAAGTACAACAGCTAAAGCTACACTGGCTATTGCTTCCGAGGCAAATGAAGCAGTATTTTACGCAACTGATACTCAGGAAGAATAGAAATTAAAGAACTAGTAGCTGAAGAAAATTTGGGAGGTATAGCGAGTAGCATCTTAACCTCTAGCGTGGTGATGGGAGAGATAGATGTTACTGACAGTGTTGATAGCAACTACCAGGAAGAGCAGATAGAGAACATGAGTGTGCCCCTGACATTTTTCCTCATTAATCTCAACTCCAATGCCAGCATTAGCACTCAAGGATGTAGAGAAGAGATCATGGAAGACTTCCCTGATCTGGAGGCACTTTAAAATGAGGGAGGGACTGCAACTTTCTCGGTGTATTCACTACAGTGAGAATATAAATTGAGAGAAGCAAGTGGGACATCTGCTAACATTTGGCATCAGGGGGTGGGTAGTAGTACAAGCCTGGGGATATCTTCTGCCAGTCAAGTTAAAATCCAGAGGAAAATGATTTGAAAAGGGGAAAACTTTTCTCCAAGATGTTCTCAAGGCCCTTTCCAGCAGTCATTTGGCAAGCCAGCAGTCTCCAGCCATGTGCCTGAAGCAGAAACCCACCATAGAGGAAATGCAGTGGTGTTCTATATCACTGTCCAGGGACAAGCCTCTTAAGTAGTAAATAGAAGCATCAGGAAAATGATTGTCCTTGATGACCAACCCCTGTAGGTAGGGGAGAGTGTGCTTGTTGCATGTGATCAACCCTGTTTATGAAGTGCACTCCAATTATTATATTTACTAGGCAGATTATCTCTAATCTGTACAAACAGTTCTATAGCTGCATGCAAGTTTAGCTGGCTAATTCAGAGGGGAATGGAATGCATTTCACCAGTGATATCTGAAGCAGAACAAATGCTGCACATGTTTACCTCTCCCTGATGATACACTGGTAGGATCTGGCTGAGGCAGGTCCAGGCAGGAGCTCTAGAAGGGAACAAGCATCAAGGTGTAGTTGGGCTGTGCTGAACACCCAGATGATAGATAATATGCTTAACTCATGCAATATTCTATCAGCCATAGGAAAGATGCTGGAGAGTTGGCAGCTAGAATGGAGAGGCATAAGTCTACTTGGACCAGTGCTTTTTAATATATTTATAAATGATCTGGAGAAAGGTAAGAAGAGTGAGGTGATCAAATTTGCAGATGACACAACATTTTTCAGAGTAGTTAAATCACAAACAGGTTGTGATAAATTGCAGGAGGACCTTGCAAGTCTGGAAGATTGGGCATCCATATGACTGATGAAATATAATGTGGACAAGTGCAAGGTGATGCATATAGGGAAAAATAACCAATGTTACACAATGTTAAGTTCCATTCTAGGAGTTACCTCCCAGGAAAAGGATCTGGGCCTCATAGTTGAAATTGTCAGCTCACTGCGTTGTGGTAATCAAAAAAGCAAAGAGAATATTAGGAATCATTAGAAATGGAATGGCAAATTAAACAGAGAATGTCAAAATGCCTCTGTATCACTCAATGGTTAGACTGCACTTTGAATACTGTGTGTAATTCTGGTCGCTGCATCTCAAAAAAGATATAGTTGCACTAGAGAAAGTAAAGATAAGGGCAGCCAAAATGATAAATGAGATAGAATAGCTCTCCTATGAGGAAAGGCTAAGAGGTTAGGGCTGTTCAGCATGGAGAAGAGATGGCTGAGGGGATGTGATAAAGATCCAAACAATTATGAAAGACTTGAACGGGTAAATGTGAAACAATTATTTAGTCTTTCAGATAATATAAGGTCTGGGGTACTACATGAAGTTAGGAAGTAGCACATTTAAAACAAATTAGAAAAAATTATTTTACACTCAAAACACAATTAAGCTCTGGGATTCATTGCCAGATGATGTGGTTAAGGCAACTAGTGTGGCTGGGTTTAAAAAATGATTGAATAAGTTCCTGGTGGAGAAGTTCACAAACTTCTATTAATCAACAGAGAATAGCCACTGCTTGTTTTCAGCATTAGTAACATGGGACCTATTTAATATTTGGGTACTTGCCAGGTAATTGTGACTTGGATTGGCCACTGTTGGAGACATTCTTGATGGAACCTTGGTCAGACCCAGTATGTCATGTTCTTATGTTCTTCTTAACATAAGATATGCCATACTGGGTCAGACTAGCATCCTGTCAGACCAGCATCCTGTTTCCAACAGTGGCCAATCCAGGCAATAAGAACCTGGCAAGTACCCAAAAACTAAGTCTATACCATGCTACAGTTGCTAATAATAGCAGTGGCTATTCTCTAAGTCAACTTAATTAATAGCAGGTAATGAACTTCTCCTCCATGAACGTATCCAATCTTTTTGTAAACACAGTAATACTAACAGCACTAACCACATCCTCTGGCAACAAATTCCAGAGTTTAATTGTGCTTTGAGTGAAAAAGAATTTTCTACGATTAGGTTTAAATGTGCCACATGTTAACTTCATGGCATGCCCTCTAGTCTTTCTATTATCCGAAAGAGTAAATAACTGATTCATATTAACCCATTCTAGACCTCTCATGATTTTAAACACCTCCATCATATCTCCCCTCAGCCATCTCTTCTCCAAGCTAAAAAGTCCAAACCTCTTTAGTCTTTCCTCACAGGGGAGCTGTTCCATTCGCTTTATCATTTTGGTCGCCCTACTCTGTACCTTCTCCATCGCAACTATATCTTTTTAGAGATGCGGCGACCATAATTGTTTAGAGTATTCAAGGTGCAGTCTCACCATGGAGCGATACCGAGGCATTATGACATTTTCTGTTTTATTCACCATTCCCTTTCTAATAATTCCCAACATTCTGTTTCCTTTTTTGACTGTCGCAGCACACGGAGCCAACAATTTCAATGTGTTATCCACTATGATGCCTAGATCTCTTTCTTGGATGGTAGCACCTAATATGGAACCTAATATTGTGTAATTATAGCATGGGTTATTTTCCCCTATATGCATCACCTTGCACTTATCCACATTAAATTTCATCAGCCATTGGATGGCCAATTTTCCAGTATCAGAAGGTTTTCCTGCAATTTATCGCAATCTACTTGTGAATTAACTACTCTGAACAATTTTGTATCATCTGCAAATTTGATTACCTCGCTTGTCGTATTTCTTTCCAGATCATTTATAAATATATTGAAAAGTACGGCTCCCAATACAGATCCCTGAGGCAATCCACTGCCCACTCCATTCCACTGAGAAAATTGTCCATTTAACCCTACTCTTTGTTTTGTATCTTTTAGCCAGTTTGTAATCTACAAAAGGACATCGCCACCTATCCCATGACTTTTTACTTTTCCTAGAAACCTCTCATGAGGAAATTTGTCAAACACCTTCTGAAAATCCAAATATACTACATCTACAGGTTCACCTTTATCTACATGTGTATTTAGTCCTTCAAAAAAGTGAAGCAGATTTGTGAGGCAAGAATTGCCTTGGGTAAAGCCATGCTGACTTTGTTCCATTAAACCATGTCTTTCCATATGTTCTGTGATTTTGATATTTAGAACACTTTCCACTATTTTTTCTGGCACCGAAGACAGGCTAACTGGTCTGTAGTTTCCCGGATCACCCCTGGAGCCCATTTTAAATATTGGGGTTACATTAGCCACCCTCCAGTCTTCTGGTACAATGGATGATTTGAATGATAGGTTACAAATTTTTACTAAAAGGTCTGATATTTCATTTTTTAGTTCCTTCAGAACCCTGGGGTATATACCATCTGGTCCAGGTGATTTATTACTCTTCAGTTTGTCAATCAGGCCTACCACATCTTCTAGGTTTACCGTGATTTGGTTCAGTCCATCTAAATCATCACCCATGAAAACCTTGTCTGCTACGGGAATCTCCCCAACATCCTCTTCAGTAAACACTGAAGCAAAAAAATAATTTAATCTTTCTGCGATGGCCTTATCTTCTCTAATTGCTCCTTTATCCCCTCGATCATCTAACGGTCCAACTGACTCCCTCACAGGCTTTCTGCTTCTGATATATTTAAAAAGGATTTTACTGTGAGTTTTTGCCTCTACAGCCAACTTCTTTTCAAATTTTCTCTTAGCCTGTCTTATCAATGTCTTACATTTAACTTGCCAATGCTTATGCATTATCCTATTTTCTTCAGTTGGATCCTTCTTCCAATTTTTGAATGAAGATCTTCTGGCTAAAATAGCTTCTTTCACCTCCCCTTTTAACCATGCCGGTAATCGTTTTGCCTTCTTTCCACCTTTCTTAATGTGTGGAATACATCTGGGCTGTGCTTCTAGAATGGTATTTTGTAACAATGACCACACCTCTTGCACACTTTTTAGTTTTGTAGCTGCTCCTTTCAGTTTTTTTTCTAACTATTTTTCTCATTTTATCAAAGTTTCTCTTTTGAAAGTTTAGCACTAGAGCCATGGATTTGCTTACTGTCCCCCTTCCAGTCATTATTCAAATTTGATCATATTATGATCACTATTGCCAAGCAGCCCCACCACCGTTACCTCTCTCACCAAATCCTGTGCTCCACTGAGAATTAGATCTAAAACGGCTCCCTCTCTTGTCAGTTCCTGAACCAATTGCTTCATAAAGCTGTCATTTATTTCATCCAGGAACTTTATCTCTCTGCCATATCCCGATGATACATTTACCCAGTCAATATTAGTGTAATTGAAATCTCCCATTATTACCGCACTACCAATTTGGTTAGCTTCCCTAATTTCTCTTAGCATTTCATTGTCCGTCTCACCATCTTGACCAGGTGGATGGTAGTATACTCCTATCACTATAGTCTTTCCCAACACACAAGGGATTTCTACCCATAAATATTTGATTGTGCATTTAGTCTCATGCAGGATGTTTATCCTGTTGGACTCTATGCCATCCCGGACATAAAGCGCCACACTCCCTCCCAGGTGCTCATCTCTGACATTGCTATATAATTTGTACCCCGGTATAGCACTGTCCCATTGGTTGTCCTCCTTCCACCATGTCTCTGAGATGCCAATTAAGTCTATGTCATCATTCACTGCTTTCATTCTAATTCTCCCATCTTACTTAGACTTCTTGCATAAGCATACAAACATTTCAAAATTTGTTTTTTGTTTGTATTTTCATTCTGCTTTTTAATTGATAGGGATAAGTTAGAATTTTTTAGCTCAAGTGAGTTTTTAGTTACAGCCACTTGGATTACTTTTCTTATTATTGGAACCTCATTGTCGGGATGCCCTAATTCTAATGCATCATTAGTATCATTTGAAGATACCTCCTTCCGAACCATGCGCTGCTGAGCGACTGTCAGCTTTCCCCTTTGTTCTAGTGTAAAAGCTGCTCTATCTCCTTTTTAAAGGTTAGCACCAGCAGTCTGGTTCCACCCTGGTTAAGGTGGAGCCCATCTCTTCGGAAGAGACTCCCCCTTCCCCAAAAGGTTCCCCAGTTCCTTACAAAACTGAATCCCTCTTTCTTCTACCATCGTCTCATCCACGCATTGAGACTCTGGAGCTCTGCCTGTCTCTGCGGACTTGTGTGTGTGTAACAGGGAGCATTTCTTATGTTCTTAAGTATTTAGGTAGGTTTCTTTTTGACAAACAATGGGAAAAATGTGATAAGTGCAATAGAAGATAAGAACTTTCAGTATATCTGTTGCTTTTCACCCTTGCTGCACTTGGTAGCGAGGGATGGCCTGGGGCTGGGACTCAAGAAATATGGCAGTTTATTCCTGAAGAACCTGATAGAGAGGTACAGGAAAATAATGGAACATTTCAATCAAAGCATGAATGGGGTACCTTTTCCATGAGAAGCAGGTCAGATTCAGGGTTCCTCATAAGAATTTGATTCAAGAAGTTGGCAACCACTGGAATTCCAGGATGCAGTAGAACAGGGCTTCTCAACCTAGTTCTCTTGACACACCTAGCCAGTCAGGTTTTCAGGATATCTACAATAAATATTCATGAAATAGATTTCCATACACTGCTTTCAGTGTATTCAAATCTATCTCTTACTGGTGATGAGGAACCACAGCACTGGGCTAAACTCGTAATGCACAAAACACAGTAGCTCTTTATTAAACAGCTTGAATGGAACCACCAGAGGTGGCAGTAGTGAGGCAGTCTGGTAGTTGCAGCCTCAGGAGCCTCGGCAGATGGAGTCCTTCTCTCCTTGATGATGAAAGGAGGTTCTGCAGCAAGTTTCCCAGGTAGGAGATACTATGGATGAGATAGACTGAGAGTTAGGGTACTCACTAGGTATTTGCTGTTGTATTTGATTCCACCAGGTATGATGAAGAAGGTAGAAGCACCGAGGCAGAGAGAGCAGGCCCTTGAGGAGCGAGTACCTGTTCTCTGTAAGGCACCTGAAATAAAGCAGAGGGCCCTGAGGAGCGGGTACCCAGGTTAGCAGTTACCCTGAAGGGCAGAGAGAGAGCTTCCAGCAGCAGAGTAGCGTAGGCAAGAACGAATATGAGTCCAATCTCACTACGCTCTGGAACAAGTCTGAAAACACGTCACACGAAGAGGGTAGGGAAGTCCAAAGATTAGAAGAATCTTCAGAATGAGGAACGAGGAGAAGCTTGGAATGCAGAAGAGAACTCCTTGCTAACTCAACGAGTGAAAGACAGGAGAGGCTTTAAATAGCCCTCTTGGAATGACGTCTTCCATGGGGCGGGCTCCGGTCTTCCTGCCCAGGTCCTTTTAAACCTCTTGAAATGACGCGCGTGCACGCGTAGAGACGTCCAGGAGGCGGGGCTTAGCGAGACAGCGGCGTTCCGGCTGTGGATTCAGGCCACCTGTCCGTGGGGTAAGCGGTAAGGCACCGCGAAGTCTTGGAGGGAACTCTGCCCTCCTCCAAAGAAGCAGGAAGTACAGCCAGATGGAGGGTGAGTAAGCTCGGCCACGTTACGACTTATTGTCTAGGGGAAGGCAGATGTATCCCCATCCCTCCCCCCTAATTCCCAGTTCCTCAATAATATATATTTGATGCTCAACAGAAAGCCATGGACACCCTATAGCCCGGGGCTGCTCGAAACCATTTTTTAAAATGGTACTGACCAGGCCTTATCCCTGTCATGTCATGGGGCAAGGTAAGAGGATCAGACCAAGACCATGTGACCTTTGTCCAATAACCAGACCTTTCCCTATCACATGATAGAAGCAAGGCCTGGTCAGCACCATTTTGAAAAATGTCATTGATCGGGCCTAGGGCATAGGTTTACCTATGCATAAGCAGCTTTGCTTGCATATGAAATTTTATGCATGAGAATACATAGAAAATGCATACAAAGCAGCTTATTTCCATAGGGAGAGAAAATCTTTTTTTATATCTCACGATAGTGCCATGATATGGCGATATCACACAATAAACAGAATTTAGCATGTATTACATCCAGTTTTACTTGTGATGTTGCCTTATCATGGCTTAGTAAATCTAGGCCAGATATAGTTGAGAATTGCCCCTTGGAGCATCATGATTGGATAATGATGAGACAGATGATAGAAATCCTGAAGTCCTATAAGGATACTACAGAGAAATGAGTTCCAGAAACACAACCTTGGGTAGAGTCATGCCTATTAGGGATGTGAATCGTTTTTGAATGATTAAAATTATTGTCAGATAATTTTAAAATCGTCCAAAATCGTTAGAGTGCACGATACAATACAAATGCCCCCGATTTATCGTCAGGGGCATTTATTGTATCGTTAAATAGGGCACGGGAATTATTTGGGGGACGGTGGGAAAACCGGCACACCAAAACAACCCCTAAACCCACCCCGACCCTTTAAAACCAATTCCTTACCCTCCCCCACCCTCCCGAACCCCCCCAAAATGTTAAGTTACCTGGTGGTCCAGTGGGGGGGGGGGGGGTCCTGGCGCGATCTCCCGCTCTTAGGCCATCGGCGCCATTTTGGCTGCCACTAATTAAAATGGCGCCGATGGCCTGATAAAAAAAACCCCACCCGACCCTTTAAATCGACCCTCCTTAGCCTGGACCACCAGGTAATTTTAAAAGGTTTTGGGGGGGTCGGGAGGGAGGGGTCGATTTAAAGGGTCGGGTGTTTTGTTTTTTTTTAGCAGCGCGGGCCTCCCTAAAAAAAAAATTAGCGATGTGAATTGGAATCGGAAACGATTCCAATTCACATATCTTAACGATCAGATTCCCCCCCCCCCCCCCCAGCCGAATCTGATCGTTAAGACGATTTGGCACACGATTCACATCTCTAATGCCTATAGTAAATAAATACTCTGGAAAAAAAGGTGCAGAGTTTCTGTGAGCAAGAGGGAGTAAAAGCAGAGGTGTTGCAGTTTGTGGAATCCTTACAGCAGCAGGTGTAAGAGACACTTACACAAAAAAATATCAACATGCTTGCCACACTTTGTGATCCACAGGTGAAAAGGAGTCACGCCCTCCAATCCCAAATATGAAGAAGATACTGGTAGGTATATCATGCAAACAGGAGCACCAGAGGCAGAGACATAATGGAGATATAGCACAGGAAATAATGACCACCCCAGAGAATAGTGCCAGCAAGCACTTTCTCTCCTACCTCAATTGCCACATTACCTGCACTGGACCATCTCTTTGGTCAAAGGACATAAGTAAAATATCTGACAAGAAAGACTCTCAGCCCACCCCAGGAAATGAAACCCCAGCATAAATATCTGTGATACACATTTCTCACAGAACCCATCAAAGACATGGACTCAAATGTGCTGGCATATTGGGTATACAAGTCATCAGTCTGTCCAGTCCTAGCCAAGGGGGCACAGTACTGTCCTTGCTGCCAACCAACCTACATGCCCAATGAATGTGTCTTCTCACAGGCCTGGGACATTGTGAGCTCTCATCTTTCCAGGCTGGTGCCAGACTTGAAGAGAAAGTTGGTGCTTTTGAAAATCAATATGCCTTTGCAGGGCTTTCAGGAAATTCCCTGTGAATTGCAAGATGACTGAAAGTACCTTGGAGGTCTTGCTGCCATTCTGCTTACCTGCCATGTCCCTGTTGTACCACCTTTGGGGTCTTACTTCTACTACACCTATCTGCCATGCCTCAGATATACCACCTTAATTACTCTTGAGCCTCTGAAACACTCCTCCCAAAACAACTAAAATTTCTACTTGAAAAATCACTTTTAACCCCAAATCTTTGTTTTGGTCAAGTCATCAGGCTCTTCTCTCCTGACCACCACCAGCAAATTATTTAATTGTGATGTTTATAGAGAGGTTTTAATGATTTTGGCTTTGGGTTCGCCATGGTGTTTCCTGGGATTGTGTACTTGGTATAAACCTTCCTTTGACAATCCTCACCCCAAATTGCTGTGATTTAAACTTTATTTTACTTAATTTGCTTTATTTTTAACTCTTAAAACTTGGGCCTGGGCAGTGCTGCAGGCACCTGCTGTTGTCATCGCTGATGTCAGTGAAGCCTTCACACCATTATCATGCTGGGGGCTTGCCTAAGGACTCCGACACCTTAGCATTCCTTATGTATGCAGTGGCAGATTCTTAAGGCTGATGCTGCCTAATGGCCTTCTCCCATGCTTCGTTTTTTCAAACAACATCTTCTTATTGGCCCAGCAGCCTCCTTCATTTGTGTATCTAAGGGATGGGATGCATGCAGTCTGCAAACAAATGGATCCACAGCTGAAAAAAAAAAAGGGTCAAGAGCCGGGGATTCACTGAGTCCCTTAAAGACCCTGACCACACACCACTGTCAGCTTGTTAGTACACTCCTTCCTTTCATTTACATTTTTTAATCTCATGTCAAGCTTCTTTTCAAATTATCTCTTACCCTGCTTCTTAATTAATTTTTTACATCTAACTTGTCAGAGCTTATGTTCTTACCAATTTCTCTCTTTTGGGTCTGCTTTCTCACTTTGAATGATGCCCTTATGGCTTTAATTGCCCTTTTCGACTCACAATTAAACTGTATCAGCAGTCGTTTGGTTTTCCTTCAATGTTTTATAATTCATAAAATACATTTTTTCTGCATCTTGGGAAAGATATTCAAAACAGAGCCAGAATCTAAGTTAGCCAGATAGACTTATCAGGCTGTCTTAGATGGGATATTCAGCTGCATGGCTGTGCAGCTGAATATCCCCAGATAAATCACTAGTCATTTGGATAACTCTTATCGTCTATGTTTAGACCTTCTATTTTACAAGTTTAACTTAGGAGGCGATGCATCAAGCCACATTAGTGCTCCAACACAAGTTATATCACGCTATATACAAAATATTTTGCATCTCCTCGACCAGAAACCCTCCCCTATTACAATGACCTTCTTCGCATGCAATTTGAATGCATGAATAATGCAAATACATGCAAATAAGGTAATTATTAATACATTTGATGTAAATATTTTATCATGGCTGATCGAGAATGTGGTCAGCCTCAATAAAAAAACAAGACTTATTTGAAATGCATTTGATGTGAGACGGGAGGCCCAGGACCATAATGTAAGTCCCGAGGCTCCCACCGCACATTTAAGATGGCAAGAAAAAAAATAAAAGTCACGGCAAATGGGGAGATTGAGCGGGAGTCAGTGCTGACCCCCATCTTAATCCTGGGCCACCAATTGAAGTGTCCTTGACTCCCCCAAAATGTAAAAACAAAGAAAAGACCCATGTGGAAACAGCCCTGGCTCCACTTCCTCCCTCGCGAATGTACAAAAGTTAAATGTGGCCCTGGCCCCCAATGCCAATCTTCAACTCTCAAGGAATATCAACAGCTCCCTCCACCCACCTCTCAAACAACATTGACGGCCCCTGACATTCCATACCCCTACCCCCAAATGAAAGTGATGGCCCCTTCCCCTACCCCCAAGTGACATCAGTGGCCTCTGACAGTCCATACAATCCACCCTCATCACCCAAGTGACAGTGTCAGCCACCCAATTTACTAAAAAACTCCTGGGCCCTTTCCCACCCCATCTCACCCCCTGAAAGGAAAAACCAAAAAGTAGTGTCCTGGCCTGGGTCCAATCCCAGGACCTTACCACAATCACATGGCTGGGGCAAGGTCGGGTCAGTGCCATTTTGAAAAATGCTGCTGACTGGAGCATGTGCAAGGGTGTACCCAGCCCCGACATGGAATTGTTTTTATGTGTGTGGGTATGGGAGGGGGGGGTCAGAGGTTATGGGAGGGTGAAAAGCGGTGGTGGGACCTGGGATACTATTTTTTTCCTTTCTGGTGAGGGTGGGAAAAGTGGGTGGGATAGGACCCAGGACATTTTCATTTTTAAATCAGGGGTTCATCACTAGGGGTGTGCATTTGGTCCCTATGTATTGGCAATCCACAACGGATGTGCCAATATTCGTTGTATTCGTGGGGAAGCGAAAAGTATCACGATTCCCCACGGATACACCAAAATTTTGCCGAATTATTTGGCCGCCAATTTAAACAACCCCTCCACCCTCCTGATCCCCCCCAAGACTTACCAAAACTCCCTAGTGGTCCAGTGGGGGGTCCGGGAACCATCCCCTGCACTCTCACACCCTTGGTACCAGTTCAAAATGGCGCCGATAGCCTTTGACCTGCTATGTCACAGGGGCTACTGGTGCCATTGTTCAGCCCCTGTCACATGGCCATCAGCGCCATCTTGTGCTCCTGCCATGTGACAGGGGCTGACCAATGGCGTCAGTAGCCCCTGTGACATAGTAAGGGCAAGGCTATCGGCGCCATTTTGGTTCCTGGCACCCAACGGCACGAGTGCAGGAGATCGCTCCCGGACCCCCGCAGGATCCCCAGGGACTTCTGGCTAGCTTGGGGGGGCCTCCTGACCCCCACAAGACTTGCCAAATGTCCAGCGGGGGTCCGGGAGTGACCTCCTGCACTCAGGCCGTATTGCCAGTATTCAAAATGGTGCCGGCGCTACCTTTGCCCTCACTATGTCACAGGGGCCGAGGGTTGGCCCCTGTGACATAGTGAGTGCAAAGGCTAGCGCCGGCACCATTTTGAATACTGGCAGCCGCTAGCCTTTGCCCTCACTATGTCACCAATCGTCAGCCCCTGTGACATAGTGAGGGCAAAGGCTAGCGCCGGCGCCATTTTGAATACTGGCAATATGGCCCGAGTGCAGGAGGTCGCTCCCGGACCTCCGCTGGACTTTTGGCAAGTCTTGTGGGGGTCAGGAGGCCACCCCCCCAAGCTGGCCAAAAGTCCCTGGGGGTCCAGCTGGGGTCCGGGAGCGATCTCCTGCACTTGTGCCGTCGGGTGCCAGGAACCAAAATGGCACCGATAGCTTTGCCCTTACTATGTCACAGGGTCTACCGGTGCCATTGGTCAGCCCCTGTCACATGGCAGGAGCACAAAATGGCGCCAATGGCCATGTGACAGGGGCTGACCAATGGCACCGGTAGCCCTGTGACATGGTAGGGCTATCGGCGCCATTTTGAACTGGTACAGAGGGTGTGAGAGTGTTCCCGGACCCCCACTGGACCACCAGGGAGTTTTGGTAAGATTTGGAGTGGTCAGGAGGGTGGGGGGTTGTAGTAAATTTAATTTTAGCCAGGTAACGAATAGGATTAGACGTATAACTGTATTGGGACACCATACGGACGTATACAACGTATCTGCCACCCGATGAATACGTATCCCGAATGCAACGTATGGCATCCCTCTGCACATCCCTATTCATCACTGTCACTCGGATGAGTAAGAGAGGGGACCGTCACTGTCACTTGTGATAGTAAGTGGGGTTATGGATGTTGCATTCGGTGCTAGACGACTTCGCCCCGTTTGCCTCACCTTGTTCATGGCTCCACCCGCTTCCTTTGGGAAAATGGCCATCGCCGCGTCTACAAGCCGACCTCTCCGTCATCCCCGGAATGGCTATGGTGCTTCCTCCCACCATGCTCCTCCCAAGGGCCTACTAGGGTGCGCACGTGCCACCTATGTCTTTATTCCAGCATTAGCGTGAACCTCGGGGGCGTTCCCCTCTACTGACATCACGCCATCTGGGTATATAGCCTGTACTAAGTTGCTAGCTCGATAAGTTAGCAAAGGATTGGTTTCGGCCAGTCTAAACTACTCTGCCGCTTCTATGCTGTCGCTGGAAGCTCTTTTTCTCTCTGCCCTTTGGGGTACTACTAACCTGGGTACCTGCTCCTCGGGGGCCCTCTGCTTTATTTCAGGTGCCTTACAGGGATCAGGTACTCGCTCCTCGAGGGCCTACTCTCGCTGCCTCGGTGCCACTACCAACTTCTTCAACCTGGTGGAATCGCATACCTACAGCAACCATCTGTACTGCCTTGCTGGGAAACCTACACCGGAATCCCCTATACCAACGGGGTGAGAAGGGTCTCCTCTGCCGAGGGTTCTGAGACTGCTATATCCAGACTACCTCACTACTCCCTTCTGGTGGTACACCTCAAGCTGTTTAATAAAAGAATTAACTCTGTGTTTGTGCGTCTGTGTTTAGCACAGTACCGTGGTGCCTCACGGGGCTCCTCCCAGTGGGCATGGTCATTTGCTACAGTACCCAAGAATCCACCCAAACACCGCTTAACCATAACAATGGACTGTTGCAAGCCATCAATACTACTTGGGGTGGGGGAGAGGAAGGGGCCATCAATGTCACTTGGAGGGGTAGAAGGAGGGGGAGGGGGCAGTCCCTGTCACTTGTGGGGGTAAGGAGTGGAACATTTGACTTGTGGGGGTGATCTCTGTCACTTAGAGGGGTGGGGGTATGGTGGAGAGGAGGCCGGAACCACATTTTATGTTTTAACTTAGGGTAGAAGGGAAGGGGCACTGGGGCCATTGCTATATGGTTCTACTTTTTTGAAATTTACATTTTGGGGGAGTCAGAGCTACCTCAACTGATGAATTCAGTTTAAGATGGGGGTTAGCAATGATCCACGCTCAACTTCCCCTTTTGCTCTCAATTATTTTTTGAGCCAGAGGCCCTTTATAGCAATAGCAGACCTAAAACTGCTCCTCACCGTGTTCTTTTTTCCTGTGGTGTTTGGCCATGTGGCTAAAGAATGCACCATGCAGCTGTGCTGCTTTTTTTGGGCAGGGTCCCCACTATCATGGTGACATCACCCGTGATAATGGGCCCCTCAAGAAAACATTGCGGCTTAATGCATCCAGGAGTTAGACAGATATCTTATCCGATTAAGTCTGAATATCGCTAATTAGCAAGATAACTTATTCTGCTTAGTATTGTCACCCCATTACCTGCACCGCCTGCTCACAAGTCATCAAGCTAAAAACTTAGATGTATAAGTGACTTATCCATTTAAGTGTCCGCTGCTGACCATAGGTGGATATTAAGTGGCCATTACTTAGCTGGATAAGTCCAACTTATCCAGCTAAATAGTTTTTGAATATCGATCTCCTTAAGTATTGTGTGAAGTTCTGAGCATATCATTTCATAAAGGATATAGCGGTGTTAGAAAAGGTACAGAAAACGGTAACAAAAATGGTTAAGGGTTAGAACAGCTCCCATATGGAGAAAGGCTAAGCAGGTTTCGGGAAAAGACCATTGAGGTGAAAGGAGGGGGGGGGGGGGCGGGAATATGATTGAGTCTACAAAATTGTTAATGGAGTAGATCAATTATATAGATAACAGTTATTTACTTTTTCAAATAACACTAGGATTAGAGGACACTCCTTTAAGCTACAAGGTAGCAGATTTAAAACAAATTGTACAAAGTATTTTATTTATTTATTTAGTTCACTCTATGCACAACCAAACTATGGAATTTGTTGCCAGATGATGTGGTCAAGGCACATTAAACTATGGACTTTGTTGTCAGGGGATATGGTGGAAGAATTTAGCCTAGCTGAGTTTAAAATGTATTTGGACAAGTTCATGGAAGAAAAGTCCAAAAACAGTTATTAACCAGATGACTTTGGGACATTGACCATTTTTCATAGGGAGTGAGCAACAAGAAATTGAATCAACATTTATGGATAGGCCACTGTCAGAGACACAATGCCAGTTCAAAGGATCTTTTGTTTGACCCAGCATGACACTTCTTATGTTGTTATACTTATTTTATCAATACAGAGGCAAAATTGCCAATTTTGTTTATTAATTTGATTCATAGGTCACCTCCATTTGTTTGGTTTGTTTCAAATGAAAAAGAAGTGTTGTTTATTTGTTTTATTAGTTCCTTTGTTTACAATTAAAGTCAAGGGGGAAGCACTGTAGTCTATTTGGACTTCAGAATTGGGGTTTTCTCATCAATTCTAATGAAACTTGTTGGAAGACTTCATCAGAAGGGGTAAAGAATTCCAAGGTATCTAGTCTGTGGCAAAGTGACATAAAATGGCATGAATAGCATAAGGCACTGTAAAGGGACAAAGGAGTAGCAATAGTGACAGGCGTTCTTAAAAGGTGCCATGAGAGGAGCAAATAATAGGGATGTGAATCATTTTTTGACGATTTAAAATATTGTCCGATATTTTTTAAATTGTCATTAATCATTAAAGAGTGTGATACAATAGAAATTCCACCAATTTATCGTGAAAAACTCGTTAATCGGTTAGTGCACACTAACGGGAGTTAGGACACAACCTAAAAACCCACCCCGACCCTTTAAAACCACTCCCTTAGCCTTCACCACCCTCCCGACCCCCCAAAAAATGTTTTAAAATTACCTGGTGGTCCAGCAGGGGTCTCGGGAGCGTTCTCTCGCGCTCGGGCTGTCGGCTGATAAACAAAAAACCCATCCCAACCCTTTAAAACTGCTCCCTTAGCCTCCACCCCCCCACCCCCAAAACATTTTAAAATGACCTGGTGGTCCAGTGGGCCCCGGGAGCGATCTCCCGCTCTCGGGCCGTCGGCTGCCACTAATAAAAATGGCGCCAATGTCCTTTGCCCTTACCATGTGACAGGGTAACCGTGCCATTGGCCGGCCCCTGTCACATGGTAGGAGCACTGGACTGCTGGCACCATTTTTAAAGATGGTGCTGGCCGTCCAGTGCTCTACCATGTGACAGGGGCCGGCCAATGGCACAGTTACCCTGTCACATGGTAAGGGCAAAGGGCCATTGGCACCATTTTTATTAGTGGCAGCCGACGGCCCGAGAGTGGGAGATCGCTCCCAGGGCCCACTGGACCACCAGGTAATTTTAAAACGTTTTTGTGGGGCGAGGCGGGAGGGTGGTGGAGGCTAAGGGAGCGGTTTTAAAGGGTCGGGGTGGGTTTTTTATTTATCGGATCGGGCGCAGCCGATAAAAAAAAAAATGATCGGGCCAGACGAAAAAAAATGCACAATTTGAATCGGAACCGGAACCGAACCGATTCCGGTTGCAATTCACATCTCTAGCAAATAAGCATTATGAGTTGGAAGAACACTCCAAGGCTTCAAATTAGGGCACCAACAACAGTGGAATCAACTTTTAAAGGCAGCATAAGAGATCAAGTGGTGCTAAGTGTGGCATCAACATTCTAAGACACCAAGAAGGGGGATTGAAGTATAAAAGATAGTAAGTAAAATCCCAAAATATTAATAAAGGGACAACGCAACACAAAGTGTGATATCAACTCACCAAGGCATAATAAGAGGAGCAAAGCAGCCCCCCACCCCCCACAATGGCAAAAATAGGTGTAGAGTCTGGGGGATTATATGAAAACAAGGCAAAGTCATAGCAATTCCCTTAAGCTGCAAAGTGTGGTATAGGAACAATGCTGAGTAGAAGAAAGTCACCTAAGGTGGAAGATAAGTTGTATAGCAGCAAGGCAAAGTGGCATGGGAGAAGTTTGTCATCCTTTTGAAGCACTTGTCACTTGTCAGATTTAGTACAAAAGAATGATCTATCATCAGTATATTTTTTGTAGCATAACATTTTATTATATTCCCTTCTTGATATTGAAGCTGCTGCTGGGTGGAATTTTGGGTTTGTTGTGAAATTTGATTTTTGAATAAAAATTTTGTCACAAGCAAACATAATAATGGTCTCTCATGCAAGTGACTTTCCTGATATTTTGCAAGGTTTGCTTTATTAAGAAAGCTTTTCATATTCTGTAGCTAAACACAGTCTCTCATCTTTTTTTTATTTTCTGGTGTTGCATTAGTTCTCTTTTCCTACTTTTCCCACATTCAGAACATGGGAAAGGTTTCTCCTGGGCATTATTTCCAATTTGCCTGCAGTTTTCCCATATAACTGAGGGTTTTACTATAGTTTGCATATGAATATTGTTTGTTAAATCTGTTTCTTCTTTTCAGAGATACATTTATTCTT
Organism: Rhinatrema bivittatum; assembly: GCF_901001135.1. Taxonomy (NCBI): domain Eukaryota; kingdom Metazoa; phylum Chordata; class Amphibia; order Gymnophiona; family Rhinatrematidae; genus Rhinatrema; species Rhinatrema bivittatum. Next base: position 550,877,586 of record NC_042616.1, on the reverse strand, counting down.
GCACTTTTTTCTCCATTCAGAAAAGAAGGCAGCATCCTCTCGGTGTCTTTGCGGTAAAATCTTGTTTTCTTCCAGAATAAGACGGAATTCCTTGTGATGTTTCCCTGTATTATTGTTTGTGGGATCATCATTTTCTGAAATTTGGAGAGCAGAATGGGATAAACACAGGGGATCTGTAGTGGTTAAAAGATGGAGATGAAGGAAAGGGAGTGACCCATGTTATTAGGGTCACCTGCACAGAATAGAAGCTACTATCCTAAGGAATTAAAAACTATATAGATAAAACAATAATAAACTTGCTGTGCAGACTACACAGATCACGTTAGTATTTTTTCTGTGGTCATTTACTGTGTTATTAGTATGTGTTAGAACCAAAAAATAATGGTGTGGGAAGAAAAACTTTTTAAAAGTTATATCTCTCTTTATTTTAAACAAAAATATAACAAGAAAGAAGCAGGTGGGGAGAATTAGACTGGGATCCTAGATGTATACACCCAAAAAATAAGGAGGACCAAAAAAGAGGAGGTGTAGGAGGAAAAACTATATATTTTGTAAGGATTTTTTTTTCATTTTATTTTTAGGACAAAGACTCCAGTGTAACCAAAAAAAGAAGATGAGTGGGAGAACTAGTGGGAGCTTAGAAATCTACAATAAAATAGGGCCTCATTTTCTAAAGTATTGCAGGCCTGCAATACTTTAGCAGATGAGGGGCGGGGGGCTGAAATAGGACTTTATTTTCCAAACGTATCGCACGCGGTAAGGGACATTTCGCGTACGAAATGTCCCTTTTCGAGTGCGATACCAAAATGGGGGCGGAGTCGGCCCCAGAAGAGGAGGAGTCGGGGCGTCACCGGGGCCGACTCCATGACGACAGTGCGCACAGTGAAAAGGTAAGTGCCTTTTCGCTGCCTATTTCGCTCCCAATAGCTACACCTCCTATGGTGGCACTATTGGGTGTGAAACCGGCAGCGATCGCACCGCGACAGTGCGATCGCTGCCAGCTAGCGCAGGCCTGCCCCCCGTTTCGGCCCCCTGCCCCTCATCTTCTAAAGTATTGCAGGCCTGCGATACTTTAGAAAATGAGGCCCATAGTGAGGTAGAGAATCAGAACACAGTTATTGTGAGAGGAAAATGATGTATTTTTTTCTTCCACATTTTATTTTGGAGATAAAACAACCCAGTATAACCAAGGAAGAAGTAGGGTGGAAGAACTAGGCTGGGATCCAAGCATCAAACATCAAGAAAACATTTAAACCCAAAGGTATATCATCCAGGGCATGGAAGGTAGGCATAGTAGCAGCAAGACCCCTAAAGTGGTACATCAGAGACAATATTGGTAGGCATACTAACAACAAGACCTTTAAAACACCTCAGAAAAATTTCAATTCAGGTTGTAAACATCTAAGGAGGAGCTTGAGGTTCTTATTAGGTCCTTAATTTGGGGTAAAGTATTGTCATTCTCATGTTTGGGTATAAATACTATTAGAAGAAGCATTTCTAGTGGTTTCATTAGACATTTGAGTGGTGTGGTATTTTTCACATTGTTGTTTCAGTGAGGTGAACTGAATTTTGGTGGTTTTGGGGTCTTTTGGACTAGATTTGTTCCATAGGCATTATTTATATACATTTTGGATTTTTGGTTGAAACTAATGAAAGCAAGGTCCATCTGCTCAAAAACAGAGAAAAAAAAAGCTGAATTCTGAAATCATCACCATATTCTGTTACCATGGAGACACCATGGTAACAGAATATCTACACTAAGCAAACAGATTAATAGGCAACTGTAATGATACATAATTATGTCAAAGCACCAACATTTTTATCTGATTAGCTTAGTCAAAATATAATTTGTTAGCAATTAAAAAAACATTTGCCTTTTAAAAATAAGGAGCATAGGGTTTGTTAATAGATTCCTAGATACTAGAAGTACACAACAGAGTAAGAACTATTTCCTGATGATGTCACCAAAGTAGAAATCTTCCTGTGGAAAAAAAAAAACCAAAGTGAAAGTTAAAGAGAGAGAGAGAGAGAGAATCAGCGCTGAAAGAAGGAAGGTGCTATGTTATTAGTGTCTTTCCAGAGTCCTGCTTAATGTTAAAAAGCACACAGAGTTAGGCAGAAAATGCTTTTGAGTGACTCAATGTGTGAATGAAAAACACAATATGATAGAAAGAAACCTGACAAAAAGCAAAGAGTATAGTTCTGTTAGTTAAAATTAAAAGAATGCTGACCTGCATATTTGTCAGCACAGAAGACAAATTGAATGAGAGAAATTAAATGGAAATTTATTTCTAACACTTAAAAAATACTGACACAGAAGATTAGCCTTATTATATGTAAAGTTCCTGGAAAGTTTTATTCCTTTGAAGGATGTTACCGGTTTTTTAATTTACAAACCTGTGTCGAGAAATGGTTCACAAGAAAAGTATTCTGTAAATAAAGAACCTTAATTCTGATTGGATCCTAGTCTTATTACCCTTCTATAATACATAAATTCCTGGGTTCCCAAGGGTGTGCAAGTGGTTTAAAAAGATGTAAAATCATCTTAACTTGAACCAAACAAAAGAGTTTAAATTATTAGAAATAAGGGGGGATATGATAGAGGTGTTTTAAATAGAGGTGTTAGAAATAAGGGGGGATATGATAGAGGTGTTTAAAATCATGAGAGGTCTAGAACGGGTAGATGAGAATTGGTTATTTACTCATTCGGATAGTAGAAAGATTAGGGGGCACTCCATGAAGTTAGCATGGGGCACATTTAAAACTAATCGGAGAAAGTTCTTTTTTACTCAACGCACAATTAATCTCTGGAATTTGTTGTCAGAGGATGTGGTTAGTGCAGTTAGTATAGCTGTGTTTAAAAAAGGATTGGATAAGTTCTTGGAGGAGAAGTCCATTACCTGCTATTAAGTTCACTTAGGGGCGGATTTTAAAAGCCCTGCTCGCGTAAATCCGCCCAGATTTACGTGAGCAGGGCCTTGGGCGCCGGCACACCTATTTTCCATAGGCCTGCCGGCGCGCGCAGAGCCCCGGGACTCGCGTAAGTCCCGGGGTTTTTTGTCGGGGGCGTGTCGGGGGCGGGGCCGATCGACACCTGCGTTTTGGGGGCGAGACGCGGCGTTTCGGGGGCGGGCCTGGAGGTGTGTTTTCGGCCCGGGGCGGTCCGGGGGCGAGGCCGCGCCCTCCGGAACCGCCCCCGGGTTGCGTCTCGGCTCGCCAGCGGCCCGCTGGCATGCAGGGATTTACTTCTCCCTCCGGGAGGCGTAAATCCCCGGACAAAGGTAGGGGGGGAGTTTAGATAGGGCCGGGGGGGTGGGTTAGGTAGAGGAAGGGAGGGGAAGGTGAGGGGAGGGCGAAAGAGAGTTCCCTCCGAGGCCGCTCCAATTTCGGAGCGGCCTCGGAGGGAACGGAGGCAGGCTGCGTAGCTCGGCGCGCGCCGGCTGCCCAAAATCGGCAGCCTTGCGTGCTCCGATCCTGGATTTTAGCAGATACGTGCGGCTACGCGCGTATCTACTAAAATCCAGCGTACTTTTGTTTGCGCCTGGAGCGCGAACAAAAGTATGCGAACGCGCCGTTTTTAAAAATCTACCCCTTAGAGAATAGCCACTGCCATTAGCAATGGTAACATGGAATAGACTTAGTTTTTTGGGTAATTGCCAGGTTCTTATGGCCTGGATTGGCCATTGTTGGAAACAGGATGCTGGGCTTGATGGACCCTTGGTCTGACCCAGTATGGCAATTTCTTATGTTCTTATGTTCTTAAGGTTAAGTAAGAAAAGAAGAACCTTGTGCTGTTGAAATAACCAGGATAGTAGTACACTGGGATGGTAATGATTTGGCTTATAAGTGATTCCAGATAATTAAAAGGGATGTGCATTCATTTGAAAAGAAATAGGAAATTACAACAATATTTCCTATTTTGTTTTATTTCATTCTTTTAAAAAAAATTGTCATGTGTTTTTTTTTTAGCATTTTTTTGTGACCCAAATAGCAATATTTTATATATATATATAAAAAAAAAATGCTTCCAGGAACCTCCCCCGACCCTTTCACTTTATTAAAATATTCACCCCACTAGCTAACCCCTCCTTGCTCATCCTAGCCCATCCTCCCAAGCATACCAGGACTTACCAAAGTATCCCTGATAGTCTAGTGGGGACCCAGGAGTGACCTCCCACTCCTGGGCCCACCAACTGCTATTATTCAAAATGGTCACCCTTTTTCACATGATGGGTGTTGAAGTCCCAAGGGCGGCTGTCTCGGTGACTTCCTAGTCCCGTACCTGCCTCACCTCCAAGGTAGGGACTTCTCTAGTTATTATCTTTCTTACCTCACAAGAAGTTCCCAATTTACTATCTGAGGCTCGTGGCACTCGGGGGTTTCGCTGCACTGGCTTGCTTGTTATAGAAAACACTCTAAGTCTTTATATTTCTCAATAATACTCTTTATTATAGAAAGCAAAGAAAAGTTGGAAAGATACAGGTTTACTGGGAGTGGTTTGGAGCATCTAATCGTGACGTATTACCGAAGCCTTCTCAGTTTCTAAGCTATATGTTACATCCTTATATACTAATATTGTTACAACATTTTTTTTTCTCTTTTGTTTTGGGATAGCTCCCTTATTTGGAGTGGAGAACTTTTACCTAAATCAATGATGTAAAAGTACTGTTATCTGGTATACTAGGCCTTGAGCTGGAGACAGTTCTCTACACAAACTGCTTCTGTCTCTCATGCAAGGCCTGTTCATAAAAACAAAACACATTCCTTTCTCTTGTGCAAAACTGTTCCATTAATTTCATTATTTGATTATTTAATCCAGGTTATTATCATTCCCCTCTTGAAGAATTAGCACTACTAATTCTTCACACCACATATCCCATATCTAGCATTACCTATCCTAGTGGTGGGCCAAGCAAATCTTATACAAAGAAATCAAGATAGTGGAAACTGAAAGAATAAGATTGTGTTTCCTTATGGGGATAAACATTGCATTGTTTTACATTTGCATTACCCTCTGTTAAACATGGCTCTCATATTCTCTTATGTTGCTGGTACATTTCCCTCACATGTCTCTCAGACATCACACATTCTCTGCCCACTCAGCAACTTTTTTGGGACCGTTCTCATTTTCACATTTACTCTGCATTCCCATTCTGTTCAGGCCTTCTTGTACCAGTTACTTGTTAAAATGAGGTAGCTTTCTCCTGAAGCAGCCATTAATAATTTCCCTCTTAATGATTGTCCCCAATCTTCACACTCAAGGCCATTCAACTGTCTTAGGTTGTCAGAGGGCATACTCTGATCTTACTCATCTTTGTCAACATGACTCATCCTGAGGAGGTTTCTTACTAGGGAAACTGTTGTATCGAGAGAAGCATAGAGGCTCTGTGTCATGCTTGACCTCTGAATGTTGACTGTATTCAAAGTAATAGGAGATGTTGTTTAGGCCCATAAAACAATAAACAGGTAGGCATACACTACTTTCACACTCACAAAAATGACCAAATCAAACCACAAGTAATCACTGCCAGTTACCCTTAGAGATGTGAGCCAGTTTAACAGTTTTTCCCACCAAGTAGAAGAAATCCATTACTAATTCAAAATTATCATCAATGGAACACAACCTTGTCCTTTTACAATAACAAATACTTTGCATTGGGATACATATGGTTGTGATAATTCATTACTAGTTTTGTTAAAAGCATATTCAAATTCATAAACCATAACTTCTAAAAATGGCTCGTAAGCACTGTATGTTTTGTACCATAAATTGGAAAAGGAATACCTGTAACAAATGGAATGACACCTGCAATGGCTAATAGGGAGGTTTTGTTAGGATTTAAGGAAATCTAATGACTGTTGCAATTCTCTGCAATCAGAAATAAGTAGAATAAACATTTGGAACTACAGACAAATTCAGATAATGTGCATGTGGAATAAAATACTTGCACTGAAGTGCTCTGTATGCTTTGTGTCCACATATAAAATTATGTCTTTGTAAGGCTACTAAACCTGGGCGAGTCCCTGCACAGGAAAGTCAAGAAAAATAAAACAAGAAATAAGGGAGAGAGAATTATATACCCCTCTTGATCCCTCTTGAACCCTGAATGTGATCAGACTAACTTTAAAATTCTGAAAAACACTTGGGATATAGGGTCTAATAAAAGCTGCATTAATTCATACTGTATCAGGAATTTTGAAATCTAAATAATGGAATCCAGGGAGTGAAAGACATTCTTGGTCGGGGTTGCTGCAGGCATGAGCAAAGGCATGGGAGACAGAAACATAGCTGTAAGCATAGGGCAAATAAAATGACACAACTAACAAGGTAGAACCAGGAAAAGAGTGTCCCACCGGCACTCTTAATCCTCCCTCAAAATACTCTGAACTGTTTAAAATAGTGCATAAGGCACCTTGTGCTGCAAGCATATAATCTAAGCCATGCCGGTTATACATAGAAACAATAGTAAGTCAACAGTTTGTTGCAAAGCTTTCACTACTGATTGCAATCTTCTAATAGCCATTCCTAATTCAGAAGCTATTGCAGGTTGAACAAAGGGTAACCATGAAGTATAACTAAGTGCATCTAATAAAGGATAATACTGATTGCAATCTTTGAGCAAAGGGTCATAAAAGCAAGGGAAACAATCATCTAGAGCAAAACAAACACAAAGATAAAATCATGCAAAAAGTGGCAAGTTTAGTTCATATAATGAAGGGTGCAAGATGTCTTCTGTGGCAAAGGCATAACTTCTGTGGTAAAGGCATGGAAAGGATGGGATGATTTCTGAAAATCAATGGCGTATTCATTTCTCTCAGTATGGTGTATTTCTTTGACATCAAAGCATAGCCTCTTAATTCTTTATTAAGTGCAATGTGTGTCAAAAACCTAATATGAGAGCAACACAAATTCAAATTAATCAATGAGAAGATTCCATCATGACTATAACTCTACTATTATTAATCTGTATAATGTTCCCACTTTATTATAAGGTAATTTGCAATAATCAGAACCGCAAACAATTCAGGTACTCAGACATTACATAGAAACATACATTTCACTCACAACATTCTTCAGGTGTCAGGACATACAAATTACAAAAGACAGAAGACAAACAATGAACACATATTTGAGCTTAAAAATTAGATCAAAAAGTGTTTGGGAAATATTTGGAAAATGTTTGGAAACTGTTTGGATCAATCCAGTGTAAAACAAAAATCTGAATTCTGTTTAAAAATGAAAAAGAAAATAAACTGTAAAAAATGTCAGCTTCACATCTTTCATGGCAGGAAGGCGTCAATCTGGAAAATATAAAATCTGGCATACAACAAAAAATTAAGATAATGATTAAAGTGAAATTTTTAAACTACTTTCTTATTTCTATTGTTATGCCTCTAGGAGGCGCTTTCGCAATTTGCTCTGTGAAATAATACCAGTTTTAGTTTCTAACCTTGGAGAATAAATTATACTATACAATTTAATAAAATCAATTTGGATTTACAAGAAAAAAGCCTGGGGGGGTTGCTTTAGATGTGTTGGTGTGATGACCAAACCTTTGAATGCTTTGTACCAACCCCCACCAGTGATTGCATGCCAAGGAATCGTAACTGTTTCAATGTCTCTCTGTACTTTCAAAACAATCTCAATTCTCTTTCTTTTTTTCCCATAATTAACATTACCATGTCACAACTCCATCTTATTCACATACACACACCTTCAAATAACTTCCAATAATGATGCTCTATTTAAACAAGCAAAACTTCTTTCAAAAAGAAAAAGCCTTTTCAACCCACATTTCCTGCACTGGCAAGACACAGATTTTTTATTCACTGTAAATGAAAATAAACTTTCTTGCTAAATGAAGGCTATTATTATTCTTAATATCTTTAAATTCTTCACAAATCTGTTTCTAAACTTAAAGGATTGATTCATTGAATGGAGTATTTTTTATTTTCCGTTTGTCTTCTTTTGAGAGAATACTTCTCTGCATTCCCCCATGCTGGCTCGAAACCCCCCCCCCCCCTTCTCTCTCTCTGCTAAGATTCTACTACTAACCCCTTAATTGCCAGTGTCCTTTCAAGTTCTAAACTTTAACACTAGTAATTGCTCCTTCAGCAATGAAATTGTATTTTATCTTAATGCTATAAGTTCTCCTAAAATCTACAGTGTTTAGTTTTGGTTAACTTTCAATTCACAAACTAATGCTTTAAACGTAGAATGCTTTAGATAAAAACAAATTACCAACTTTATGCTACTATGTAACAGTCAGTAATGAAACAAAAATTCAGCAAAAAGTAAATGAAAATAAAGGATGGATTACACATGCATCTAAGATAAGCACAAGTGAATTCCTAAGGGTTGGGTATCCTAAGGCTAAGCATAAAAGCTCCTGCAGCTACGAAGGAAGAAAAACCTCTCTTCTCACTCTTAATCTAAGGGCTCTTGGTGGGAGAAAAAGTGTTCCCCTCTTTGTATCCCCAGGGCTTTAGAAGTATCTTACTTTTCCGCCTATGATGCTCACAGGAAAAGTGTCCTCATTCTCCACTATGCCAGCAAATCAATTTGGGGTCTCTCCTCTGAGGTGATACCAAAACGGGGATGGGGTGCCATCGCTCCCCTCCATGTTGGTTAAAGCCTTGAGGTGGTCTCCTATAGGGGGTCTCGTAAGGAACATCAGGAGTTGTGGTAGCACTGTGCTATTGCTCCTGGATTATCTCAGTCTGAACAACAGGGTATGCTGTAACATGAATATTATGTACAAACATGATCATCAGAAACCAAAGTTTCTGCTAGAGGGAGAGAGGGTACATCTCAGGGATGGAATGTGTTAGCCTTTTTATAGCAATTAATTATTTGTGCAACCACTGTGGGTGTTTGTACCACTGCCGGGACAGGGGCAGCCCTCTCTGAACAAAACTGTCTCATTTTAAGTAAGAAATGCAAAAGATAACAAATCACTAAACTAATAAGTAGAGTGCATAATAAAACAAAACTGAAACTTACCCCAGTGATGGCACCTGTGATTTCATCAGCAAGTTCAGCAGCCGCCAAACATCTGAGTCATGGCACCACTATATTGAAGTCCCAAGGGTGGCTGTCTTGGCGACTTCCTAGTCCCTTACCTGCCTCACCTCCAGGGCAGGGTCTTCTCTAGTTATTACCTTTCTTACCTCACAATAAGTTCCCAATTTACTGTCTGAGGCTCGTGGTACTCAGGGGTTTCGCTGCGCTATCTTTTTATAGAAAACACTCTAATACTCTTTATTATAGAAAGCAAAGAAAAACCAGAAAGAGAATACAGGAAAGATACAGGTTTGTGGGAGTGGCTTGGAGTGTCTAATCGTGACGTATTACCAAAGCCTTCTCAGTTTCTAAGCTATATGTTACATCCTTATATACTAATATTGTTACAACATTTTTTTTCTCTTTTGTTTTGGGATTGCTCCCTTATTTGGAGTGGAGAACCTTTACCTAAATCAATGATATAAAAGTACTGTAATCTGGTATACTAGGCCTTGAGCTGGAGACAGTTCTCTACACAAACTGCTTCTGTCTCTCATGCAAGGCCTGTTCATAAAAACAAAACACATTCCTTTCTCTTGTGCAAAACTGTTCATTAATTTCATTATTTGAGTATTTAATCCAGGTTATTATCATGGGGCAAATGGATTCCCATGCCATTTTGAATAATGGCAACCACTAGGCCCGAGAGTGGGAGGTCATTCCTGGGTCCCCACTAAACTACCAGGGACATTTTGGTGAATCCTGGGGGACTCCAGTGGTTGTGCTAGAGTGGAATATGAGGGCTGCAATCTGGTGGGGGCGAATATTTTAATAAAGGGGTTGGGTTGGGTGCAGGTCCTGGGAATCTTTGTTTGTTAAATAATGAAACAAAAAAAGGAACAGTGATACAATGGAAACGTGAACTTGCATGCTCACAAAATGAGGTGCCATACAAAAGGAAATTATTTTTGTGTATACTCCTAATAATTAATTGTCAACATTTCTCTGAATTGATGTGAATAAAGGAAAAATTAAATGTGTATTGGAAAGGTGAGTAAATAAATGCAATATCTGAATATATCTCTTTCTCCTCACAGAGTTACAAGTCACATGATCACTAACAAGTAGATTTTCAAAAACCTACACGCGGCCAAGCTGGAAAATACGCACATGTTTCTGAAGCGCATGGGCCACGCGGATTTTAAAAGGCCTGCAGCCACGAGCATATCTCAAAGTACGCTCATTACAAATAAGTAGATTTTCAAAACCCTACGTGTAGCCAAGCCTGGAGATACACACATGACTCGTAAGCACGACGACCATGCAGCTTTTAAAAGGCCTGCCGCTACGCGCATGTCTCCTAGTACACGTATTACAAAGGTTTTCAGCAAAAGGGGCAGGATGTGGGCTGGGTATGGGTGGGACACGGGCTGGCCGGGACAGCAATATAAAGTCAGTGTTGCTCACCAATGTGCACCAGGATCGCACAATAACGTAACTTGCTTCTGCTATGGACTGGATGCAAGTACAGAAATAAAAAAAGTTAGGTTAGTCAGCGGGGTCTTAGGGATCGGGACTAGTAGGGTAAAATGGAGGCAGGTTAAGTAGGAAGTTTAGTAAGTCCACTCCTTTACAGGGACAAACTGGGAGGAAATAGTGAAATAGGCCCTAATGCATTGCTGTGCATATCTACTAAAATTCCCCCACATGCATGCGAGATGGCAATTGCAGGCATGTAAAATTGTGCATGCATGTATGCATGGGAGGCCAATTTTATAACATGCATGCATAAAATCATGCATGTTATAAAATTGTTGCATGTGCTGGCAAATGTGTGCACATGGGCGTATGCGCACTGGTATTAAGATTCACATCTAAGGTACTAAATCTTGTTTCACTGGTATTTACATTAGTCTTACTTCACATTCTGTATTTATTTCACTCACATCTCATTTTATTTTTATCACATATTGTCACTTCATGCATATTGCAAACTATCACAGGCAATCCCAGCTCTCTCTTATTATTAGGAAAATCTCAATTATTCTTTGTTTTAATTAGGAACAATACAATAAGTCTTCAGGACTTACAGAAAAGGGTCACACTTTGTCTGCAGAAGCTACTTCAGGGAAAGAGAGCTAGTTTTCCTTATTAACGGGCTGATACAGTAAAGTTCACGGGAGAGGGGGCGAGCACTTGCTCTCCCTTCGCGCACAGGCCAGTATCCTGTGCACGCGATTCAATAAACTAAAATATCTAAATTAGGGCCCACAGTAAAAAGAGGCGCTAGGGACACTAGCGCGTCTCTAGTGCCTCTTTTTCGAAAGGAGAGACGGTTGTCAGCCGGTTTGTCAGCCGGCGCTCAATTTTGCCGGTGTCAGTTCTGGAGCCCACTGACAGCCATGGGTTTGGAAACCGGACGCCGGCAAAATTGAGCATCTGGTTTTCAACCCGCGGGCTGCTTTTACATTTTTTTATTTTTTTAACTTTTGGGACCTCTGACTTAATATCGCCATGATATTAAGTTGGAGGGTGCACAGAAAAGCAGTTGGCACTGTTTCAGCCTCTATGTTTGTAAAGTTGGCACTGTTTCAGCCTCTATGTTTGTAAAGTTAGAATAGATGGTATAATCCAGTGGTCCCCAACCTTTTTTGCACCAGGGACCGGCTTCAAGCAAGACCATTTTTCCATGGCCCGGCAAGGCGGAGTGGGGGTGGGGCAGGGGCGGGGCTTTTCTCATATGGGGCGGGGTTATGGATGGGGTTGGATTTTAGTGCATACTTATCATTTAATTATGACATTTATAATGTGAATGTGACTCAACTCACCATATGTTCAGAATGTCCATTCTCTCTCACACATACACTGTCACATACATATACATTCATGCTCTTATACCCAACCATTAGCTCTTGCTCTCACAGACACTGACACACTCTCAAGCTGTAAGATACTCTCTCCCTGTCCACCCCCCTCCCTCCCCCCCACACACACACTCTTACTCCCCTGGATTTTCTCATACACACTCATGCTCTCACTTTCACTGACTCCCTCACAACCTCAGAGCCTCTCTCATTCCTCTGCTGCCACTGTCACTTCTGCCGCATGGCTATTGGGGAGGTGCTGATTCCTGCTACTGGCACTGAAGCTCATTCTGCTGCCTCGTACATTGTGAGATCCGCATAGAGAAAGTGATACTATTTGCACATTCCCAAAGATTACATGTGCCAATCAGTAAAAAGTAATTTTTTTTTTTTACATCTGCTGTCTGATCTTAGTTTGCTAATCGGTTGGTCACAGGCTTTTTTTTCCCCACCTTCCCTTTCTTATTTTTTTGCCAATTCCTTTAATATTGCCTTTTTTTCTATTTCTTTTCTCTCCATATGTCTTCTTCCCTCACACACACAGTCAGGTTCTCATTCTCACATGCTTTCTCTCTCTCTCTCACACACACACTCTCACTCTCACATGCTCTCTCTCATACGATCATTCATACACACAGTCTCTCACTGGCACATGCTGTCTGACTCACACACACAGACTCTCTCTCACTCCCACATGCTGTCTTGCTCAAGCATAGGCTCTCACTCTCACATGCTGTCTCTCTCATACAATCATTCATACACAGTCTTTCTCTTGCACATGCTGTCTGACTCTCACACACAGGCTCTCTCTCACTCCCACATGCTGTCTTGCTCAAGCACAGGCTTTCACTATCACATGCTCCCTCTCATAAAATCATTCATACACACAGTCTCTCACTGGTACATGCTGTCTGACTCTCACACACACAGGCTCTCTCTCACTCCCATATGCTGTCTTGCTCAAGCACAGGCTCTCACTCTCACATGCTGTGTCACTCACACACACAGAGGCTCTCACATGCTCTCTGCAAACATTCAGGTCCTCACTCCCACACACAGTCTCTCAACTTACTCTCACACACAGACACACAATCTCTCAACTCACTCTCATACACACACAATCTCTCAACTCATGTCATACACGCAGAGATACACACTTTTTTCTCGGACCGCAATGCTCCTCTTCTGCACATGGCTGAAGCTCCGCCTCCTTCCTGCCCGTGCGGCTCCGGCAACATTTTTCTTCCGGGGCAGGGCAGGCAGGAAGTAGGAAAAGCACTTGCAGTGGCTCCTCCTTTTTGCCCACACGGCTCCGGCAACATAGTTCACCACTCAGCCACCACGTGCTAATTTGCTTTTCGGGTTGTGGATTTGGAGGAGGCGGGTCTTCAGCCTCGCCCCACCTCCCCGCAGCAGCGGCAGCCAATGACCAGCAGCCGGGGAGAGCGGCGCCGTAGACCAGCAAAAAACCCCCAACGGCCCGGTACTGGTCCGCGGACCAGTGGTTGGGGACCCCTGGTATAATCAATACTAAGAAACTACAACATCAACAGTTGAAGAGAGTTCCTGCCTAGACTAGCTAGCTTTGAACTCTAGCCTCAAACTCAATCAACCATAGCTTCTCTATGTTCCTGTAGCAAATCAATTTTCTGCTTGCTAAAAGCATTAGCCCCAAGCTGCTATTTTGAGTGAAGTAGAGATAAGTGTGAACACAAATTAATAGAGACATTTGATGAAGCAGAGGTAAATAAGAAACACACAGGTTTAGAAACACAGAAAAAAGAAACATTTATGAAGAATAGACATACACAGTGTTAAAAAAGAAAAGAAAGAGAGGAATACTTACCTGAAATTTCAGAATCTTGAATTGGGCCTCTGGGCCAGGCCCCAGCATTGGTCCCAGGCTTCAGGACCTGGCCTAAAGACCAGGGCCCAGTGTTGGACCTGGACCCAAGCCTTGGCCTAGTCTTAAGCCCTGATGTCTGGACCAAACCTCCAAGAATGGGCATTGGAAGTTGCCTAGGCCTATGCATGGACAAGGCTTCAGCGAGGGTTTAGGCTTAGTCATCAGATACCCCCTAGACTCACTGTGTAAGTATGGACCAGGAAGGATCACGACTCTGGTATTTTATTAGGTGAGAGGGATGGGTGGTAGGGATGGGAAGCCTCAAAATAATCTGTTTCTTTGGGTTTTTTTTCTGTTTTGTGCTTTTACAAATTTTTTTTTTTAATTAAACAAAATAAATATTAAATTAAATGAAATTCATGGGGGGGGGGGGGGGGGGGAACACTTCCAAACACAAAACAAAGTGAAACAAAATTTTCACTTCTTCCCATCCCTTCTTAACAGCATGGTAAAAAGTTGAGGTGAGAGAGGGTATAATGGCTAAAAGAACATCTTTCAAGAAATGAAAAAGGGATCCAAATGAAGAAACAGGAAACAGCATAAGCACTGGCAAGTTAGATGCAAAGCATTGAAAAGGAAGGCAAAGAGAGAATTTGAAAAGAAGTTTGCCAGATCAGCAAAATCTCATAATAAAAACTATTTCTGGTACATTTGAAGTAAAAAGCCTGTAATGGAGTCAGGGGGATCAAGGGGTAAAAGGGACATTTAGGGATGACAAAGCCATACCAGAGAAACTAAATTAATTCTTTGCTTCAATCTTCACTGAGGAGGATATAAGAGAGATACAAATTCACGATCTGCAATTCAACCCCAACGCTCTCTTTTCATATGTCACTGACCTCACGAAGTCCCCCCACCCTTCCACACACGAAGAATTCTCGAAAGAAAGATGCGAGGAGCTTGCTAAATATTTCCAACATAAAATTCCAGCATCCTCCTGTGCTTCCCCACCAACCGCACTACCACTTCCCCCCTCCCAAACCACAATAGCACTAGTTTTAGATCCCTTGACCTCAAATCCTCCCGTGAGATAGAAACCATCTTAAAAAAGATGAAACTGGCCACCCACTTCGCAGACGCAATCCCCACCAAAATCCTCCTCTCCATACCCACTACCTTCGCTAAACCCTTAGCTGATATAATTAATTGCTCTCTCACTTTTGGTAAAGTCCCTGATCCCCTCAAGCTAGCTGTTGTGAAGCCACTCCTCAAAAAACCCACCCTTAACCCATCTGATCCAGCAAACTACCGGCCCATCTCCAACCTTCCTTTCCTTTCAAAAATCCTTGAGAAAATAGTCAACACACAGCTCACTGAATTCCTCGAGGACCACAACATCCTGCACCCCTCACAATTCGGATTCCGCAAAGGTCGAAACACCGAGAATCTCCTGTTAGCGATCATAGACCCAATACTCATTGGCATGGACCAAGGAAAATCTTTCCTGCTTGCTATCCTGGACATCTCGGCGGCCTTTGACACTGTCAATCATCAAATCCTTCTCTCACGCCTGGCAGAGATAGGTATTGCCGACACAGCGCTAGCCTGGTTCACCTCCTACCTCACAAATAGAGAATACATAATAAAAATCAGCAACTTTGAATCTGCTCCAGTACCCCTCATGCAAGGCGTTCCCCAAAGCTCGTCCCTCTCCTCCATCTTCTTTAATATCTACCTCCTGCCCCTCTGCCACCTTCTCTCAGACCTAGGCCTGAATTTCTTCTTTTATGCAGACGATGTGCAAATTCTCATCCCCATCCAAAAAATGCTCAATGAATCCCTCCTTTTCTGGGAATCCTGCCTAGGCGCTATTAACACTCTCCTATCCAACCTCCACCTCGCACTAAATGCAGCTAAAACCAAAATACTCATCATATGTAAACAACACAAACACGCTTCCCCCTCCACCTCCACCCTCTCGACCCTCTCCAACCCCCGTACCCCATCCGTAAGAGACCTGGGAATCAAGCTAGACCAACACCTCAACTTCAAACCACACATTAAGTCATTGCTGAAGGCAGGTTTTTACAAGCTCCAGATCCTTAAAAATCTCAAGCCACTACTCCACACACAGGATTTCCATTTAGTCTTGCAGTCAACCATTTTCTCCAAATTGGACTACTGCAACGCCCTCCTGCTAGGCCTCCCATACTCCACCATCAAACCCTTGCAAACACTACAAAACACTATGGTGAGAATCCTAACTAACACCCATAGAAGAGAACATATCACACCCATTCTTATCGATCTGCATTGGCTGCCCATCCCTTTCCGCATTCAATATAAAACCCTGACCATACTTCACAACACTCTATACAAAAACAACTCCGCCTGGCTCAAGGAAATGCCTCACCTCCACTCGTCCCACCGCCCCGCAAGATCCACCCTTGCAGGTACCCTGCAAGGGTGGATCTTGCGGGGCGGTGGGACGAGTGGAGGTGAGGCATTCACAATAGCATTCACAATAGCATTCACAATAGCAGGCCCTGCCCTCTGGAACTCTCTTCCCACACACCTCCATCTCGAACCCTCTCTACCCACCTTCAAAAAAGGCATCAAGACCTGGCTATTCAGGCAGGCCTACCCTGAGTCCAACCCCTTAGACACCTGCCCCCCTACATCTCCTCCTCCAGTGCAATAATCTGAACTCTCCCCCGGATATAACATTATATTAATCCGCTGTAAATAAGTTAATCTCTACTGTAAATATGTTCTTCTACTCAGTTATGGTTACTCCTATCTACCTTCTCTACTGCTCTCTCCTCTTCTTCTCACTGTCTACTCCCCCTCCCCCCCCACTCCCTCTCTAGCCTGCTCCATCCCCCGCTCCCTGTTTTTTGTAATTTCCTCCTTTTACAAGTTTATTGTAAACCGACATGATGTGCCCCACGAATGCCGGTATATTAAAAGCTGTTAAATAAATAAAAAAATAAAAATAAATACCCATGCCAGAAATAATATTCAAAGATTATAATTCTACACAACTGAAACAAATCTCCGTTTATCTGGAAGATGAAATAGGGAAAATTGGCAAACTAAAGAGTATCAAATCACCTGCATCTATGGTACCTGAAGACTGGAGATTTGCCAGAAACTATCATAAAGAACAACATTGCTGAACATATAGATAGACCTAGTTTAATGGGACAAAACTAACATGGATTTGGCCAAGGGAAGTCTTGCCTCACCAACCTGCTACTATTTTTTGAGTTTGTAAATAGACATGTAGATAAAGGTGAGCCAGTTGATACAGTATATCTGGATTTCCAGAAATCATATGGTAAAATCCCTCATAGGTGACTTCTTAGGAAATTAAAAAGTCATGGAATAGGGAGCAGTGTTCTATTGTGGGTTGGGAACTGGTTAAAAGATAGAAAACAGAGATTATGTCTAATTGGTAAATTTTTCCTATGGAGAAAGGTGACTAGTAGAATGCCACAGGAATCTGTTCTGGGACCACTGCTTTTTAATATATTATAAACAATCTGTGGAAATAAAAACAAGTGAGGTGATCAAATTGGCTAATGACACAAAGTTATTGAAAATTGTTAAATATCAAGAGAATTGTGAGAAATTGCAAGAGGACCATGCAAAACTAGGAGACTGGGGATACATAATCGCAAATAAAATCTAATTGTACAAGTGCAAAGTAACCCAAATTATAGCTACACATGACAAGGTTTCATATTTGGAGTCACCATTTAAGAAAATGATCTAGGTGTTATCATTGATAATACATTGAAATCTTCTGCCCAGTGTACAGCAGCAGCCAAGAAAGGAAATAGAGTGCTAGGAATTATTAGGAAAAGAATGGGAATTAAACAGAGAAAATCATAATGCCTCTGTATCGTTCCATGGTGTGACTTCAACTTGGGTATTGTGTGTAGTACTGGTCATCACATCTCAAAAAAGATATAGCATAATTTGAAAAGGTACAGAGATGGGCAACAAAAATGATAAAGGGGATGGAACAAGTCCCCTATGAGGAAAGGCTAAGGAGGATATGTTGCATTCATGCCTATTCTCACCTTCGCTCCACCCTCTCTACCTTGTGGCGACTCCCTTTGACTCTGATGGACAGATGTGGCTGCGGCTTCTCTTCGCCATTTTCTTCCTGGAATCCCCGGGCTGGCATGACGCTATGGATCCGCCATGTTCCTGATGACGTAAGGGTGCGCGCGCGTGCGCTCCAGACTTGTATCAGCAAGGGCACGAACCTCGGGGGCGTCCCCCCATAGTGACGTCATTCACTTCCAACATAAAAGGTCTTTGATTGCTAATTCAAATCGAGTTAGCAAGGGCAAGGGTAGGAACCCCTTCCTCGCAACTCTCAAGGAATCCTTTCTCTGCTGTTCTGCCTCTACAGACCCACCTAGGGGTACCCACTCCTCGGGGGCCTCGCTCTCTCTCTTCTTGATTTCAGATTGTTGGACGGGATCCGGTATTTTCCCCTTGAGGGCCTACATTCCCGAATACTCAGAAGACTCTTATTGTCTGGAGGCGATCGCAGACGTGAACACAGTGATTCCTATTACAGACAGGAACTGGTACTCGCTCCACGAGGGCCCATGTTCCTAATCTCTAAGACTCCCTTCAGTCTAAGATGTTATCGCAGGTACAGAGATCGTGAGTTACCATTGCAGATTGCAGATAGAAACCGGTACTCGATCCACGAGGGCCTATGTTCCTAATACCTTTCTCAGACTCTCTTCTTCCTCAGAAGATATTGCATACCTATATCCTATGGATTACTATTACAGATTTACAGATAGGAACCGGTACTCGCTCCACGAGAGCCTATGTTCCTAAATCTCTCCTAGCCTCTCTTCTATTCCAGAAGCCATCCCATACACAGATATTGTGAGTTCTTTCACACTGCCTACAGGAACCATTATTCAGCTGCGGCTCCTGTTCCTGAATTCTGAAGACTCTCTGTCGCATAAGAAGACATTACAGATATCTACAAGTGTGAGTGTATCATCTACCACTGGTTGTATGTCCAGCATACCCTGTCTACTCACTACCTATAGTCTCTCCTTACAGCTCAGCAACTCAGAGATCGTGATTCCAGTATCTGAGGGACTTCAGCCCTGCTGGGCACATCAGCTCAGTGCTGCCACCTCTGGTGGTTCTACTTCCAGTCTAATAAAGAACTACCTGTGTTTGTCTCAATACTCCAGCCTAGCCGGTGGTCCCTCTCAAGATCTCCACTTGAGGGTGCTGTCATCTGCCATTGGCCCAGGGATTCACTATTTCTACTAAGTGTTACTCCTTACACTAATAGAGCGGTATCATCTATGAATGTGCAGAGGGATGCCATACGTTGCATTCGGGATTCGGATTCGTCGGGGGGCGGATACGTTGCATTCGGCCGTATGGCGCCCCAATTTGTTAATACGTCCATTTTGATTTGTTCCCCCACTAAAATGAAATTAACTACAACCCCCTACCCTCCTGACCCCCCCAAAACTTACCAAAACTCCCTGGTGGTCCAGCGGGGGGTCCTGGAGCCATCCTCTGCACTCACACCCTCGGTGCTGGTTTCAAAATGGCGCCAATAGCCTTTGACCTACTATGTCACGGGGCTACCGGTGCCATTGGTCAGCCCCTGTCATATGGCGATCAGCGCCATCTTGCTCTCCTACCATGTGACAAGGGCTGACCAATGGCACCGGTAGCCCCTGTGACATAGTGTGGGCAAAGGCTATCGGCGCCATTTTGATTACTGGCAGCCGACGGTCCGAGTGCAGGAGGTCACTCCTGGACCCCCGCTGGACCACCAGTGACTTTTGGCAAGTCTTGGGGGACTCTCCTGACCCCTACAAGACTTGCCAAAAGTCCAGCGGGGGTCCAGGAGCGACCTCCTGCACTCCGGCCGTCGGATGCCAGTACTCAAAATGGCGCCGATCGCCTTTGCCCTCACTATGTCACAGGGTCCAACTGTAAAATAATCTTTTGAGAGTATCCCAATCTCTGGACAATAAATTGCCTTAGAATGTACAGTGTGAATCCTGGATTGATTGAGTTTATCAAGTTTACAATGAAAATGTAGCAGACTACACTCCACCTGAATTATGCAGAAGGACAATATGTCATTCTTAATATTAAGATCAAGCAAGGAATAGGGGTATGCACTCGTTCCCTATGAACTGATAATCCACAACGTATAGGGCCATATTCATTGTATTCGTGGGGAAGCGAAATGTATCACGATTACCCACGAATACAACAAATCTTCACTGAATTATTCGGCCACCTAAAGGAGCCAATTTAAACAAACCCCCACCCTCCTGACCCCTCCAAGACTTACCAAAACTCCCTGGTGGTCCAGCGGGGGTTCCGGGAGCCATCTCTTGCATTCGTACCCTCGGCTGCCAGTATTCAAAATGGCACCGATAGCCTTTGACCTACTATGTCACAGGAGCTACCGGTGCCATTGGCCAACCCCTGTCACATGGTAGGAGCAATGGATGGCCGGTGCCATCTTGTGCTCCTACCGGACTCCCGCTGGACACCACTTTTCATCAAACGGCATTGCATCAATTGCGTCGGCAATTCACAAGTCAACAAAGATTTTGTAATTTGACCACCGCAGAATTTACAGCCATTCAGGAATTATGGTAGAATTATGAATTGATCATCAAGCCTGCGGACAAAGGTATGAAAATTGTGCTTTTGGATAGGATGCAATATATAAGAGAAGTACAATGTCAACTACAAAATTCCATTTTTTATCAACCCCTTCAAAGTGATCCAATGGTGTCTTTATCTAAAGAGATTGAAATACTGGTACAAGAAGGAGAGAAAATGGGTTTCTCACTACAAAGAGCTGCAATTCTTGATCAAAAAACATCCAGTGGTTCCTGTTTTTTATTTGTTACCAAAAATACATAAAAGCTTGATTAATCCACCAGGCAGACCCATCGATTCAAGCAGAGGTTCATTGTTAGAACCATTGTCTAAATTTGTTGATTATTTTTTAGCCCCGTTTGTGCCAGAACTACCATCTTATATTAAAGATTCTCAGCAAATGATCCGTTTTTTGGAGGAGATCCATTGTGACACCAGCAATTTATACCTGGTGATTCTGGACGTGGAGTCATTATACACTTGTGTACCACAAGAAGAAATGTTAGAGATTGCTATGGTATATTTTGAGTTGCGCCTCCGGCCCCAATGGGTACCTTCAGATTATTTGGCAGCTGTATTACGTATAGCTCTTACTAAAATTGTTTTGCCTATGAACAAAATTTCTATCAACAGATATGTGGAACAGCCATGGGAGCCACCATGGCTCCGGATTTAGTGAATTTACACATGGGTGTTTTTGAATCTAAATGGATAAATGATCCCCAACCATTTTTTCAAGATATTTTTGCTTGGAAGCAGTATATCGATGATATTTTCATTTTATGGCAGGGGACACAGGCAAAATTCAATCATTTTTTACCATGGTTGAATACATGTAATTCCTGCTTATGTTTCACAGCAGAGTTTCAATCCAAGAAGATTAATTTTCTAGACATCACAATTCACAAAACTTTGGATGGGTTTGACACCTCTTTATATCACAAACCTGTAAATAGTAACACTTTTTTACATTTCACGAGTGCACATCCACGGAGGCTTAAAGATAATTTACCAGTCAATTTTTTAGAATGCGGCGATTGTGTTCATCAAAGAAAGAATACTATAAACATGCAGCAGACCTAAGTGGCTGGTTTTTGGAAAGAGGATATCCCAGATCCTGTGTGAGATGAGCTTTTTTGAGAGCCAAGTTTACAAACAGAGACTGGCTATTTTTGCCACGTACAGTTGAGAAGAATACAAATATTTTGACCTCTGTGATTCCCTTCTCCCCGATGGCATCAATGATGAAAGAAGTGATTTCCTGAAATTGGCACTTCCTCCAGAATCATTCTGAATTTGAAACTGGTCCAAGATTCACTTACACCAAGGGATCATACCTTAAGGGCCAATTAGTCCATTCAGATTCCACGCCTCCACAAATAAGTCAGGAGTCGGGTTCACACAAGGCTTGTGGATCATGTTCTGTATGTGACGTGATGTGTTCACACGTGACTTTGGTGAATCCTTTGGCGACAATTGTTTCAAAACTACGTGTAAATCTACAGGAGTAATATATGTGATTATTTGCCCC
The DNA here is from genome assembly GCF_901001135.1 of Rhinatrema bivittatum. Taxonomy (NCBI): domain Eukaryota; kingdom Metazoa; phylum Chordata; class Amphibia; order Gymnophiona; family Rhinatrematidae; genus Rhinatrema; species Rhinatrema bivittatum. The sequence goes on along the minus strand of NC_042616.1, from coordinate 550,855,651 downwards.
TGCAATTTGATCTATGTAGGGAAAACTACACGCCAGCTGAGGGTTAGAATGATCGAACATTGGTCCACCTAGCCACCAAACGTCTAAACGCTCCGATCGTTGTACATTGTTTGGAGAATGAACATTCATTTAAGGATTTAAAAGTTTGTGCCATTCAACAATTTTTGCCGCATTGGCGGGGAGCAGACATCAACAGAAAGCTTATGCAAGCTGAACAAAAATGGATACATTACTTAGATACATTACATCCTAAGGGATTGAATGCAGAACAGGAATTAAATGTTTTTTGTGAGACATTTTGGAAAAGCTGATGTCATATTGTTGACATCTCTGCTGATTGGTTGCTCTGCTCTTTTTAAGTTGACAGCTAGCATCAAGATGGTCTGTGTTCCCGTGGGATTCAAGTTAGTCGAGACGAGAGTCGTCCTGTGAGAAGGTTGTTGTGCGCTCCACCAACATCAGATAAGTGACGATATTGTGTATATACTAACCGATTAAGGTATTTTGTTTATATAGGATTTTGAGAAATGAACACTGAATGAAAGCGAGAACTATTTTTGAAGTAGAGTTCCCTTTAAAAATTGGCGGGAAAGGTTTAACATCAATAGCTCCTGAAGAAGCTGTATAGTGAAACATCGGCCTGGTGTCGAGCTGATACCTTCCTGTTGGAAAGATTGGGACCACAGAGAGTTGAAAAAATATATGAAAAATATATAAAAATGAAAAATGTAAAAATTCAAATAGAAAAAACAATACACACATTGAAATAGACTTGCACCACAGATGATTAGAAGACCGGATGGCTTCCCCTTTCAAATCAGGGGTAAGCACGTCGTCAGGCTTGCTGATGCAGTAACATATATGCTTTGATATAATTTTGAGTGGTGTTGAGAGAGAGAGAGTTTTTTGGTGGTTTTTCCTAATATCTTTTATACAGGTCTTCACAAACATTTTTCTTTATGAATGAATATCTCTGAAATATTTTCTTTCAAGAGAGTTGCTATTCAGGTTTCTGGATCTACACAGCCTACAGGGGCCAAAAACAATTTGGGAGATTCAAGCTTAATGTACAATAGTTGTAAGCATTGTTCTTGTTATTGTAAAATATATCCATTTGTTTAAAATACTTTGTTACCTAATATTGTTCATTGGTGGGTATTAACAGCAGCAATAAACTGTTTTTTTCTTCATTTGTAGTAATGCCATGCTGGTTTCATTAAACACTTCAGTAAATCCACCCACTTTCACTTAAACTTCAATGGATCTGCTCATGGGACCTCACATACTGCAGGAAAGTTAAAACAGTTGGCAGCACATATGTGACCAGAAGCTATGAATTCTGGTTTAATCCATGAAAACAAATCAATGAAATCCTTTATGTTATCATGCAGTCATCTCCCCACCAAACAGCTGAATTCATTCTTTCAAGTAATTTTCTCCCAGTTATTTGAGTTTTATTTTAAGCTCCTAAAAAGTCCTGTGAAATCTGTTTAATAAAAAACAACTTTATCTTAAACTGTACAAATACGATGGAGGATTTGTATGATTCTGTTTTAAAGAACAGGGATTTTCGCCGTAGGGTTAGTATTAAATAATCATTGCTCAGACTTGCATGAAGATTAAATTCAGCAAAACAATATTCTGCTTTTTCTTGCATCTTAGAGGCTCAGAATGGAGAGCATATCTCAGAGTTAGATCTTTTTGAGCCTGCAGAGTCTCCATTGGTAGATGATATGCCATTGGCATGACAATGTGGAAATGATTAATCAACACCTAGCTAACCCTTTCTATAGTACTATCAATCACTTCATTTTTACGTTCTTAAAAATCACTTGTAATAAAACAATTCTATCACTTATAGAAACTGTTCAAGGGACCATTCTATAATCTGGTATAGTGCATGGCAGTTTTTTGTTTTCTTTTATATTAGGCAATAGAGCTGCAGTACCACAGAGAAAACAGTGGCCCCACTCTTCCACACACATATAGAAAGAAAAATAAGAGGATAACTTTTAAACAAATGTATGTGGTGGCATATATGTGTATAGATGGCCACAAGCAGATGTATAGTAGTATTTAGTATTTAATAACCTGTGCATATAATAAGCATGCATTTTATAAAATACTTTAGGGGTAGAAAGGAGGAACATTTTGTTTAGATTTTTGTTTTGTTATTGAGGGGTTTCTTTCTTCATGAATTTCATTTCATATAATGTTTATGTTGTTTCATTAGTTTAAAAAAATATTGAATACCCCTAAAAAATGGAAAAAAAAAAAAAAAAAGAAAGGGGCCCTTCCAGGGACTTTGTGCCCCCACCCATCTCTCCCACCTGGAAAGATTTCAGGTCCAGGAACCTCCCCAGCCCCCACTTACCCGGTCCAGGGGGGAATCCTCAGACAAGCAGGGCCTTGCATTGGGCCTAGGCCAAAGGAGCAGTGACCTACCATGGCCTAAGTCTATGCAAGGCTAAGACTTTGGCCTGGGCCTTGGCATTGGGGCCAGCTGGTCCTGAAGCCTTGGCCTTGCATAGTCCTAGGCCGTAGTAAATCTCTATGACCTCAGCCAAGGACCTAAGCAAGGCCCAGGCTTGGAGGACAGGACATGACTCCTTGGCCTGGCCTTGGTCAGGCCTGAGGCCTAGAACAATGCTGTGGCCCGGCCCAGAGGCTAGGTCTCATAGAAACATAGAAATGACGGCAGAAGAAGACCAAATGGCCCATCCAGTCTGCCCAGCAAGTTTTGCACTTTTTTTTTTTCCTCATTCTTATCTGTTACTCTTGGCTCTTAGTAACCTTTTGATTCTATTTCCCTTCCACCCCCACCATTAATGCAGAGAGCAGAATTGGAACTACCTCTAAGTGAAATATCTAGCTTAATTAGTTAGGGGTAGTAACTGCCGCAATAAGCAAGCTATACCCATGCTTATTTGTTTACCCAGACTAAATAATTCAGACCTTGTTGGTTGTTGTCTGTATATAGATCTACTTTTCTTCATTCCCCCTGCTGTTGAAGCAGAGAGTTATGCTGGATATGCATTGAAAGTGAAGTATCTGACTTTCTCCCCTGCCGCTGAAGCAGAGAGTTATGCTGAATATGTGTGAAGTATCAGTCTTTCTCCCCTGCCGTAGAAGCAGAGAGCTATGCTGGATATGCATTATGTATCAGTCTTTCTCCCCTGCCATTGAAGCAAAGAGCTAAGCTGAATGTGCATTAAAAGTGAAATATCAGGCTTATTTGGTTTGGGGTAGTAACCACCGTAACAAGCAAGCTACTCCCCTTTTTTTTTTTTATTATTATTATTTTTTTTTTGTTTATTGATATTTCAACAATTTACATAGAAAATTGAATATTGAAATAAAAAAAGAAATCATTGCTATACACACAAAATCTCCTAATCTTTAGGAAAAAGGAAAATAAATGTTTCTCTTAATTATAAGAACAATGGGAGAACCAAAAATATTTAGCGGATTACAGGAAATAGTTAAACAACTTCCACATGAAAAACTCTGTGTTGTGTAACCACTCTAACTATCCAACCCTCATAGTTCTGGGAGTTTAGGAGTCCAGATATTGACGGAGCTGCGCTGGGTCCGTGAAGATATATCTATTATCTTGGTGTAGAAGGATACATCTGCACAGGAACCTCAAAAAATATTTAGCTCCTCGTGTGATCACTTCTTGTTTCATTATCAAAAACTCTTTCCTCTTTTCCTGCATTTTCTTGGTTATATCCGGAAATATTCTTATTTGATAGCCATAGAATAATAAATTTTGTTTTCGAAAAAACTTCTTCAATATACTATCTCTATCCATAGTTTGTACAAACGATATTAATAAAGTCGCTCTATTCTCAATCTTTGTCTCATATGATTTCTCCAGAATCTCAGATAGGTTATCTGGCTCTTCAATACTTTCTGTTCCTTTTTTTCAGGTAGGTAAATCATTTTTGAAAATGCAGGGATAGTTACTTCGGTATATCCCAAGATATTCTTAAGGTAACTTATGAAAAGGTCCTTAGCCGTCATCCATCTTGACTGGGGAAATTCAGAATTCGTAAATTGTTTTGACGTATTTCATTCTCTAAGAAGTCCATACGTTTTCCCATACTGGTTTCAGTTTTGATAAAATTATACTGAACCTCCTTCACTCCAGCTATTTCAATTTCAACTTTATCTATCGTTTTCTATACGGATTGAATTCTTTTTTCCAAGCCATCCTATTTCTCCATATTTTGCTTTACTGCAGAAGTTAACTCACAAATTGCCTTATTCATGCTTATAAGAACTTTCTGAATTTCTTCCAAGTTTAACTTTTCAGCAATCTCCACCGGCTTCCCCACAATCACCTCAATTCTGGGCTCCTTACCTCTCCCTTCTATGAGGCCAGTCTCTCCATTTCCCTTCTGAGTTGCTTCCTCTTTACCTCCTCCGGAGCCCCCACCGGAGCTCACAGAAGCAGACGGGTTCCCTCTGTCACTTCTCGGGGAGTCATAAGTCCTTGGAGCTGATTTTTCCATCAGGTTAAGCTGTTCCTGCACCGGTGATCCTGGGGCTCGAAATGGCCTTGCTGGAGCTATTGAAGCCCGGGGACTCAAAGATGTTTCGTCAGCCTGGGCGTCTGATGGCTGCTCTCCAATACAAACGCCAGCGGCCTCTCCTTCTGGGTCCTGGTGCACAAGTCCGAATGCATCGTCGATTCGTGGCTGCCTCATCGAGGAAATAGGTGTTGAAGTAATATTTTCAGGAATCCTTGCTTTTCTTTTCGTGTGAGGCATCTAGTACCAAGAAATACTTGACAAGGAAAAAGAATTTCAAGAAATTAAGCAAGGAGCCACAGAGCCAAGGTGAATTCGTGTCACAGAGTGGCCGCTACTCCCCGTTTTTTTGTGAATGCAAATCCTTTTTTCCACATTTCCTCTTGCAGTTGAAGCTTAGAGCAATGCCGGAGTTGCATTAACTGTATGTATGTTTATTGAATAAGAGTATTATCTCCAGGCAGTAGCCGTCATTCCCGTGAGCCACCCACTCTTCATTCACGTCCTCTAGACTTTATGGATCCACAGTGTTTATCCCACGCCCATTTGAAGTCCTGGAATGCCACTTCCTCCGGTAGGGCATTCCAGGTATCCACCACCCTCTCCGTGAAGAAATACTTCCTGACATTGGTTCTGAGTCTTCCTTTCTGGAGCTTCAAATCGTGACCTCTGGTTCTGCTGATTTTTTTCTGACAGAAAAGGTTTGTCGTTGTCTTTGGATCATTAAAACCTTTCAAGTATCTGAAAGTCTGTATCATGCCACCTCTGCTCCTCCTTTCCTACAGGGTGTACATATTTAGATTCTTCAATCTCTCCTCATAAGTCATTCGATGAAGACCATTCACTCTTTTGGTCGCCCTTCTCTGGACCGCCTCCGTCTTGTCTCTGTCTCTTCGGAGATACGGTCTCCAGAACTGAACACAGTACTCCAGGTAAGGCCTCACCAAGGACCTGTACAAGGGGATAATCACTTCCCTTTTCCTACTCGATATCCCTCTCTCTATGCAGCCCAGCATTCTTCTGGCTTTAGCTATCACCTTGTCACATTGTTTCGTCGACTTCAGATCATTAGACACTATCACCCCAAGATCTCTCTCCTGCTCTGTGCACATCAGCCTGGGCCTTGGGCATGGACCCAGGCCTGATGTGTGGCCCAACCCAGAGTCTAAAATAAGATCTAAGCCTAATGCTGGGGCCCATGCTGGGTCCATGCCCAGGCCACACATCAGGCCTGGGCATGGACCCAGGTCTGATGTGTGGCCCAACCCAAAGTCTAAAATGAGATCTAAGCCTAATGCTGGGGCCCAGGTTTCAGGACCTGGCCTCTGGACCAAGCCACAGCATTGGGAAAGGCCCAGGCATTGAGTCCAGACCTCCAAGTTTGAGACTTGTGTAAGGCCTAGGCTGAGGTCAAGGCAACCTACTGCTGTCTAGACCTACTTAAGCCCAAGGCTTTGGAAGCAGCTGTCCACGTCGCTTAGACCCAGGTCAAGGTGTCGTGGCCTGGGCCCAAATCGAGGCCCAGGTGTTGAGAACCAGCCATCAGGCTGATCCATGGCATCGGGTCTGGGCCCAGGCCCTGGCCTAGACTGAAGCCTTGGCATCAGGATCTGGACTCTGGGTCAGGCCCCTGCATCATTTGTAAATCTAAGCCAAAGCCCTGGCACCAGGACCTGGTCTCCTGGCTGAGACATGGCATCGGGCCTAAATCTGGGCTGAGACCCCGCCATCAGGACCTGGCCAGGATGCAGCATAGGATTTTGTTTGTATTGGGGGGTCATCTGGACATTTCCTGGGCTTGGGTCTTACTCCCATCTCAGCCTAGGCCAAGACCCCAGCATTGCACTCGGGCATAAGCCACGGCCCCTTTATTAGGTCATGGCCTATGCCTAAGTGAGGCCCAGGCTTCAGGCTTACGCCTAGACTGAGGCACCAGAGTCATACTTGGGCATAGGCCGGGGCCCCTGCTTTGGGTCTTGGCCTATTCCAGAAGTGAAGTCCCAGCTTCGGGAATTTTTGTTGGAATTTAATTCATTCCGTTTAGAAAACAATCCAAAACAAAATAAGAAATGTCATCCCATTTCCTATTTTGTTTCTCCCTAATGTCCATCTCTAAAATACATGCATCTCTACCCTGTAACATATTTACTTATGTAAGCTTATGTGTGAATAAATGCAATTTATTGAAAGTGTATATCAATGTATTAAAAATGTATTCTTTTCCTGCCTATTTTAGAAAGATACGCACATATATTTTATAGGGATGTGAATCATTTTTCTGACGGATTAAAATATCGTACGATATTTTATCATCCATCAGGTATCAGGGGGGTCCCCGAAAGCAATAGGAAAACCCCACAAAATGTCTGTGCGGTTTTCTTATCATTTTTTTTTGGGGGGGAAAGAAAGGGCACACTGAAAAACAACCCCCATACCCACCCCGACCTTTTAAAATGAATTATTTAGAATCCCCCACCCTCCCGACCCCCCAAAAACTATTCTAAAGTACTTGTGGTCCAGCGGGGGTCCCGGGAGCGATCTCCCACTCTCGGGCTGTCGGCTGTCACTAATCAAAATGGCACCGATGGCCCTTTGCCCTTACTATGTGACAGGGGCTATCGGTGCCATTGGCTGGCCCCTGTCACATGGTAGGAGCAATGGATGGCCCGCACCATTTTTTAAGATGGCGCCTGCCATCCATTGCTCCTACCATGTGACAGGGGCCGGCCAATGGTACCAATAGCCCCTGTCACATGGTAACGGCAAAGGGCCATCGGTGCCATTTTGTTTACTGGCAGCCGACTGCCCGAGAGTGGGAGATCGCTCCCAGGACCCCCGCTGGACCACCAGGTACTTTAGAAACGTTTTGGGGGACCTTCCTGGTTCTTTAACCTGAACTCCACCCTGTTCAACCAGAACTCTCACCCAGTCATTACTACACAATAAACATGTTTATTATCATGCCAGATAATTAGCAGGTGTAAAATTATATGACTACGTTGGCAAATCTATATGCAATCTTTTAAAATAGCAACTTATGTATGTAAATGATGACCCCCACCCCAGAATATCTTAGCCTGCTCCTTTTATACGTGTATATATGTGCACATGTGTTGCGCGTCCCGGCCACATGGGTGCCGCAACCAGGCCTGCTCACCTCGTGCTGCCCTCGACCAGTGCCGACCTCACTGCTGGCACTAGCTCCTGGCGTCCCCAATGCTCACTGCGGCCTGCCTCGTCTTCCTCCTCACTCCAGGCCTTGCAGCAGAGCTCCCATCGGGGCTTTGGCTGACTACTCCTGGACTGATATTCTGGCTCTGACCTTTGTGCTTCACTCGGACACTCTCTTCTGGCCTACTGTGACTGCCAGACAACCTGCTTGGAAACTAACCACGGCTTCCACCTGACTAGATCCTCAGGCACTGTCTGCCTCTCCCGGAGAACCTTCCTGAACTGTTACCTCCATGAGGTCTCCAGAGCTTCCAGTTTGGGTCTAGTCCATCCACTCTGCATCAGCCATGCACCCTTGCTCGTGGTAGGTACACTCCCCCGCCAGCTGTCCGGGAGACCACCTGATATCCTCCTAAGTCCAGGCAGTCCGGGTACCTAATGGCTCTACCTGTGGAAACACTGGACTGTTATTGGTGACGCTCCAGTTAGCCTCTGTCTCCTTGTGTGCTCCGCCTCATGGTGGCAGGTGCTGTCTAAGTCTGACCAGAGGGCTGCACCAATCCTGCACCATCCCAAGGGTCCACCTCCAGTGCAACAGGTTGTGAAGGCCATGGACTTGGAAAAGTCTCCTGCCTTTCAGGCCATCCCTGGTCTGGTCACTCGTGTCTGAGAGCAACAACGGATCATGGAAGCGTTGGCTTCTGTGGAGAAAATACGTTCTGAATTGGAGGAATCTGTCATGCTCAACCCACGGGACCTTGCCCAGACCTTGCCCTCACGGGCAATGCTGGCCCTCCCAGCTCTATCCGTTTTAATGGGGATCCACGCTTCTGTCGAGGCTTCATATATCAATGTTATATGCAGTTCTCAATGCAATCCTCGCTGTTTCCTGATGAGGCAACAAAAATCACATTCGCCCTCTTGTACCTTGAGGGGAAGGCCCTGGCATGGGCTTCCCCACTCTGGGAGTGTTCTGATGCCATCTTTCGCCAGCTCCCTCAGTTCATTTCCATCTTCCGACATACCTTTGAGGACCCAGGCTGACAGGCGGTCGCTGGCCACAACCTACTCCACCTCCGTCAAGGCTTGCACTTGCTCGCTGAATATACATTGGAGTTTAGAATTCTAGCTACTGAGTTAGGTTGGCAGGAAGACTGCTTGTGGGCACTCTACTTCATGGGACTGTCTCCTGTCCTTAAGGATGAACTGGCTGTCCGCAAAATCCCCATATCTCTGGAAGACCTGATTTCCCTGGTAGGTAGAATCGACTACCGCCTTTGACAATGACATCAGGAGGTAAGGGTCCTACAACCTCCTGCCCTACGATCAGCCCATTTGGCGAGTCCTCCATTGAAGGCCTTACCAGCGGCTCCTCAGTCTCCCGAGGAGCCTATGCAAATCAATCATGGACACCTGACTCCAGAGGAACGTCTTCGACGCAGAAAAGCGGGTCTTTGCTTATATTGCGGTGGTCCTGGGACACCTTCTTCAGACTTGCCCTGTGCATCCAGGAAACTCCAAAGCCTGAGCCCAGTGGGGGGGTGCCGAGCTTGGGCGCTACTGTTTATGGCCCTTAACTGTTATTATCTCCCTCCTTAGGGAGTTACGTTCATTCGCTACCACTGCCCTCGTGGACACTGGGGCGAGTGGAAATTTTATTATGGAAGATTTTGTCAAGCTATCCAGATACCACCGCTGGAGATGCCACTCCATTTTGCCTCAACCTAGGGAGAGCATCTCCCTGGTTGTATCACTCACTGTACCATGACAATTCGCTTCACTGTTGGGACCCTCCATGATGAGGAGATCTCCCTCCTGATCTTGAAACGATCCACGCACCCCATAGTACTTGGACTTCTCTGGCTCCAATTACATGCACCCCACTTCGATTGGTAATCACTGCAACTAACTCAGTGGGGCCCTCAATGTCAAACCCAAAGTTTACGGCAAGTGTCTCCATCTGTGACCATTCTAAACTCTACAACCCTTCCTGGGTTATCTGCCCCTAACTCTGAGAGTTTAACTGCCCCATAGAACTTCTACCTGGAACCATACCTCGCAAGGGCAGAACCTATCCCCTTTCACTCCCTGAAACACAAGGGATGTCAGCATACATCAAGGAAAATGTGGCTAAAGGATTCATAAGACCCTCTAATTCCCTGGCAGGTGCCGGGTTCTTCTTCGTACAGTAGAAGGATGGCAGTTTAAGACCTTCCATAGACTACAGAGGGTTGAATGCAGTAACTCATAAGGACTGTTACCCACAGCCACTTATTAGTTAACTATTTGATCGCCTGCAGGGTGCACAAATCTTTACGAAATTGGTTGTCCAAGGGGAATATAACCTAGTACGGATTCAACTGGAGGACTTCTGGAAAACCACCTTCAACACAAGAAATGGCCACTATGAGTACATAGTAATGCCCTTCGGACTTTGCAATGCCCCTACAGTCTTTCAGCAGCTAATGAACGAGATCTTCTGGGACCTTTTATACTCATTTGTCGTAGTATATCTGGACAATATACTAATATTCTCCAAAGACCTGAAGTCTCATCATTCCCAAGTTCAAACAGTCCTCCAACACCTTAGAGACCATCATCTCTATATGAAATTAGAGAAGTGCATTTTTAAACAGCCCAGTCTTCGATTCTTAGGCTACATCATTTCCAACCATGGACCCTGACAAACTCCAGGGTATTCGAGACTGGCCTCAACCAGTGGGCCTCCACGCCCTACAAAGATTCATTGGATTCACAAGCTACTTTCGAAACTTCATTGCTAACTACTCCATGCTGGCCACTCCATTCACCACCATGACTAGGAAGGGATGTTACCTTCAAGTGTGGAGCCCCAAGGCCCAGTCAGCATTCCACACCTTAAAAGAAGCCTTCTATACTGGTCTCTGTCTACATCATCCGGATCCTAACCACCCCTTCATCGTCGAAGTCGACGTATCCACCATCAGAGCAGGAGCGGTCTTGAGTCAATACTCCACTGAGGGAACTCTTGTACCTTGCTCCTTCTACTCATATAAATTCTCCTCCACAGAACAAAATTATACTATAGGGGACCGTGAACTCCTAGCAGTGAAACTTGCTCTCCAGGAATGGCATCCATGGCTGGAAGGGACACTACACAAATTCACAATATTTACTGACCACAAGAATTTAGTATACCTAAAGGAGGCCCAATTACTTAACCCAAGACAAGTCCGCTGGTCCCTGTTCTTTGAATGCTTCAACTTTGAGCTCTGCTATTGCCCAGTAGCAAAAAACCACCGTGCAAATGTGCTATCTCGCTGCATCGAGCCAGAAGACACACCCGAGACTTCTAGGCACATCATTGATCCAGCTTGCATATCAATTGCAGTCACCACCATGGTACCAGCCGGGAAGACGGTGGTCCCCCACCGTCTCTGTGAGCGCGTGCTCCATTGGGCTCACAATTCTAGGCTGGCTGGTCACCCCGGTTCAGCCCGGACTCTTGAGATGCTTCGAAGGCACTATTGGTGGCCTAATATGATAAAGGACTCCCGCAAATATGTGGACTCCTGTCCAGTTTGCGTGCAGCAAGAACCCCCAACTGGCCATCCATGAGGGCTTCTCCAACCTCTTCCTGTGCCCACCGAGCCCTGGTCAAGTCTTTCCACTGATTTTATCGTGGATCTGCCTCCTTCAAAATGAAATACTGTTATCTGGGTCATCATTGACTGCTTCTCAAAAATGGCCCACTTTATTTGTCCTATTACCTGGTCTCCCCTCGGCTCCATAACTAGCTAGACTCTTCTTAACCAATGTGTTTCATTTACATGGACTACCACAAGAAATCGTCTCTGATCGTGGGCCTCAATTTGCTGCTAAATATTGGAGGTCTCTTTGTAAAAATTCAGTATTACAGTGAACTTAACATCAGCCTATCATGCGCAAGCAAATGGCCAAGTTGAAAGGACTAATCACTCCTTGAAAACATTCCTGCGATCATATGTCAATGACCAGCAAGATTACTGGGCTGACCTTCTGCCATGGGCACAACTATCCCATAACACCCATAAGTCTTCTGCCACAGATATTTCACCCTTTGAGGTAGTCTTTGTCCGCTAACCATGCCTACCCCTACCGGTTCCACTAATTGTCCCCTCACCTGCAACCCAGTCTACAGCACAAACAATACGCAGGCTCTGGAACCAAGTAAAGGAGAGACTCTGCCAAGCAGCTGATCGGGCCAAACATCAATCGTCGGGCCGCACCACAGTTCCGGCTTGGCCAGAAAGTCTGGCTCAGTACGAAGCACATCCGACTATGATTGCCATCTCAACGGCTAGCTCCCAGATTCATTGGTCCATTTCCCATCCTTTGACACATAGGAGTAGCCACCTACCAGCTACAAGTCCTGGCCTCCATGGGAATTCATAACACATTCCATGTGTCACTACTTAAGCCTTTGGTCCTGTCCTGGCCTTCCCAAAGGCCTCCTCCACCTACATAGCATTCAGAGGAACCTGAAAACACCCTGCAGGTCAAGGAGGTCCTGGACATCCGATGCCGTCGTTGTCATTGGGAGTACCTGCTATCATGGGAGGGCTTCGACCCAGAAGAAAACTCTTGGGAGCCCTCTCACAACATCTTTGACAAAAACCTGCTCCAGGAGCTCCACCGGAACCAACCTGAAAAGCCCAGACTGGTAAGGGGGAGGGCTAGGATGGGGGGTACTGTTCCGCGTCCCGGCCATGTGGGTGCCACGACCAGGCCTGCTCACCTTGTGCTGCCCTTGACCAGTGCTGGCCTTGCCACTGCTGCTAGCTCCTGGTTTCCCCAATGCTTACTGTGGCCTGCCTCATCTTCCTCCTCGCTCCAGTTCTCGCAGCGGAGCTCCAGCCGGGGCTCCGCATCTTCGGCCGTCTCAGCCCTGCCCCTAGGCACTCGCACGGCCGACGTCTCTGTATTTAAAGGGCTGAGCGTGGGAAACCCGAACAAGACGCAAAGGGATGAAGTCACCGCTTAACCCTATTTAAAGCAAGGCCCTGTCCCCAGGACCTCGTCTTGGCAATCAGGTTGACACTGTTGGTGTGCTAGTTTGCCTTCTTGTGTTCCAGTGTTCTCTTGTTCCAGCGTCTCCTTGTTCCAGCATCTCCTCATTCCAGTGTCTCCTTAGCCCCAGTGTCTCCATGTGTTCCTGTATTCTTCTCAGGTAGTATCTCTTCAGACTTTCCTCTTGTACTGACCTCTGCTTACCTGACCATTCTCCTGTCTGCCGCCTGGAACTGACCCTCATTTGCGTTGACTACACTCGGACTGACTCTGGTATTGACCCCTGCTTTGGCTGACTACTCCTGGACTGATATTCTGGCTCTGACCATTGGGCTTCACTTGGACACTCTCTTCTGGCCTACTGTGACTACCAGACCAACTTGCTTAGAAATTATCCGCAGCTTCCACCTGACTAGATATGCAGGCACTGCCTGCTTCGCCCGGAAACCTTCCTGAACTGTTACCTCCTTGAGGTCTCCGGAACTTCCAGTTCGGGTATAATCCATCCACTCTGCATCAGTCATGCACCCTTGCTTGTGGGGGCACACCCCTCTGCTACCTTTCCTGGAGACCACCTGAGGCCCACCTAAGTCCAGGCGGTCCGTGTACCCAGGGGCTCAACCTGCGGAAACCCCGGACTGTTATTGGTGAAGCTGCAGTTAGCCTCTGTCTCCTTGTGTGCTCTGCCTCCTGGTGGCAGGCGCTCTCTGGGTCTGACCAGAGGGCCGTACCAATCCTGCACCAGGCCAAGGGTCTGCCTCAGCGCAACAACATGAAAGTGAAAATACACTTTTATTTTTTATTGTTATAAAATACAGAATACACGAGTAGAGGCTATTAATGCGTGTATAAATTAATTTTTAGGGTGTGCATTTTAATATTTTTTGAGTTGTATTTTCTGTCATTTTGTTTGGGAAATGTTTTATTTCTGTATGTTTGTTTCCTTTCTTTTTGTGTTTTTTTTTTGGCTTTAGAAAAATAATGCATGCTATTTGCAAATGGTGGTCTAGATTCATTAAGGCTTTTCTCCCATTTTGAATCTATGGGGAAAACCCTTAGTTAATCAGGTATGTTGTGTGCTATGTTCTAATAACTAAAAAAAAAAGGAAAAAAGAAATGAAAACAAAACATTTCTCCACAATATGACAGAACACCCTTGGGGTCTCTTTAGACTCCCTGTCCCACCCCTACCCCCATTCCCATAGCCCATAAAAATAGCAGTTTCTAAAGAAAACCTCAGTTACAGACCATGCCCCCAAACCCCAGCCTTTCCCCCTTTCCTATAAAATATCCTTTAGGGATAGCCCCCCACCACCCACCCTAACTCATTTTCCCAGTCGTCCACCCCCCCCCCCCCAACTCACCAAATCCTGGCTTGTGGTCTAATTGGGACCCAGAAGCAGCCCCTCCTCTCTTGAACCAAGCCAGTCCCATTATCCAAAATGGCACTGTCTGGCCCTTTGTCCTATCATATGGATGGAACACTGAATATCCTGGCTTAATAAGCCAGATAGTCTTATCTGGCTAATTTGTTCAGCCATATAGAATCTGAATATTAGGGATGTGAATCGTGTGCCTGATCGTCTTAACGATCAGGTTCGGCTGGATGGAGAAAAAAATCTGATCAGTGGAGATGTGAATCACATCGTTTATTTTTTTTTAATGAGGCCCGACCCTTTAAAATTGACCCCTTACCTTCCCCCACCCTCCTGAACCCCCCCAAAACTTTTTACGAGTACATGGTGGTCCAGTGGGGGCACGGGGACCGATCTCCTGCTCTTGGGCCATCGGCCCCATTTTGGCTGCCACTCAAAAATGGCGCCAATGGCCCGATAAAAAAAAACCAAAACACCTGACCCTTTAAAAATGACCCCTTAGCTTCCCCCACCGTCCCGATCCCTCCAAAACATTTTAAAATTACCTGGTGGTCCAGTGGTGGTCCCGGGAGTGATCTCCCATTCTCGGGCCTTTGGCTGCCACTCATAAAGATGGCACCGATGGCCCTTTGCCCTTACCATGTGACAGGGTATCCGTGCCATTGGCCGGCCCCTGTCACATGGTGGATGCACTGGCTGGCCGGCGCCATCTTTATGAGTGGCAGCCGACGGCCCGAGAATGGGAGATTGCTCCCGGCACCACCACTGGACCACCAGGTAATTTTAAAATGTTTTGGGGGGATCGGGAGGGTGGGGGAAGCTAAGGGGTCATTTTTAAAGGGTCAGGTGGGTTGTTTTTTTTATCTGGCCATCGGCACCATTTTTGAGTGGCAGCCAAAATGGCGCCGATGGCCCGAGAGCGGGAGATCGGTCCCCATGCCCCCACTGGACCACCAGGTACTTGTAAAAAGTTTTGGGGGGGTTCGGGAGGGTGGGGGAAGGTAAGGGATTAGTTTTATAGGGTCAGGGTGGGTTTAGGGGTTGTTTTGGTGTGCCGGTTTTCCCGCCCTCCCCCCAAATAACTCCTGTTAGTGGACACTAACGGGTGTAATGATTTTTCACGATAAATCGGGAAAATTTCTATTGTATCGCGCACTCTAACGATTTTTGACAATTTAAAAAATATCAGACAATTATTTAAAATCGTCAAAAAACGATTCACATCCCTACTGAATATTGATACCTACATTTTCAGACTTATTCTTGTGAACTCTCTTCAAATACCCCATATTTCTAAACTATTTCTCAATTTATCCAAAGAAATAAATTATTTCATTTCAAACTTCAAAAATGTTTCTGTTAGTATACTACTCCTTGCTCAGGAGATACTCATTCCCTTTACTGCTTGTGGTGGCTGGCACAAAGAACTTGAAAAAACATTCCATGCCTGTCACAGACACCTTTGTTAACTATCATTTGACAGTAAAGCTTTGGATTTTCAGTGTAATGTGGCACTAGTTACTTTATATTTCACTCACTCACGACTTTCCTTCAATTTAATTTAAATAAAGCAAATTTTAAAAAATGTCCAGTATTTCAGCTTGTTTTTAACATTAACGTTATTTCTTCTCAGTCAATTCAAATTTTCCTTACTTTCTCAATAAAGGTACTTTTCTATTTTTAACCAGGGACTTCTTTTTCCTAAAATTTAGCAACAGTGCTCACAAGGTTTCATTCACACAAACTTCAAACCAAATTCTCAGAAGTTCAGATAGTTTCCAAACCATTCCCCTACTGTGGAACATCAAATATTTAAAATCTAACAAGTAGATTTTAAAAAGCCCGCCCACATTAGATCAGGGAGATACGAGCATGGCCGGATCTTGCGTGCGCCGAGAGCATTCTAAAAAAAGGCCCAGCCACATGCATATCTCTCGATAGGCGCAGAAGTACTGGGCTTGAAGAAAAGGGCAGGCTGGAGATGGGATCTGGTGAGGAGAGGCAGGGCGAGCGAAGGCCAGCCAGGACAGTGGCCATTAGGCCCTGTCCTTTGGAAGTGCGCGCCAGCAGCCAGCTTACTCCTGCTTGGAGGAGCGGGTAAGTTTTTCAACAACAACAAAAAAAAAAATGTTAGGGTAGGTTTACGGTTTGGGGAGGAGAGGAGAGGAGAGGAGAGGGGAAAAGGGAGGAAGGATAGGGTTAGGGTTAGGGTCTGGGAGGGAACTGAGCAAAGTCCAGACTGCATCACCGTGCGATTCTTTTAAAATCCCTCCCCCCACGGGAAGAGGAGTCCACTTTCCCACACATGCACACATGGAAATTAAAATCTGGCATGCATGTGTATACAGGACTCACATTTTATAACATGCAAGTGCTGATGCATGATATAAATAGAAAATAGTCGCGTCCGTGTGTGCACACCAGGAACCACAGACACATGGACGCACATGCAGGCCTTTTACAATCTAGCTTTATACTTGTTTTCTTTCTTTCCTTTAAAAGAAAATGTTGTGTGCCCCATCCACTCCCGGCCCAAGCACGGGCCTGCTCACCTCGCTAGCTCCTCTGCAGGTCATGGATCAGCCTCCCCAGTGGCAGCCGCGAGGTTTTCTAGGCCTCGGCGTCCCGTGGAGGTGGTCACCGGGCCTTCCATTGTGCAGTAGGCCTCACGCAAGAGTTCGGCATCTCCAGTGGCATTGGCCATGCCCCTATGCATGTGCGCACAGTCTGCCTGGTCTCTTGAAGGACCAGAGACGGGTCCTAGCACTGCGGCACACCCTGATTGATGGAACAATATAAAGAAGTCCCTGCCTGCACTTCCTTGCCTTGGCAATCGGGTCGGCACTATAAGTGTACTAGTTTGCCTCTGTGTTCATAATCTTGTTCCAGTCTTGTTCCAGCCTTGTTCCAGTATCCTACTGTTCCAGCCTTGTTCCAGCGTCCTTCTGTTCCTGCGTCTTTCTGTCCGCCTTCCCAGGTAGTACCCTCAGACTGTCTCTCTGGTACTGACCTCGGCCTGTTCCTTTACCATCCTATCCGCTACCTGCATCCTGATCTCTGCCTGCCTTGTGACCTCGTCTGACCTCCGGAACCTAACCTCTGCCTCATTGACTACTCCTCTGACTGATCCTCGGATTCTGACCTCGACTGCCATTGACCACATTTTCTGATTCTGGCTCTGTCTCGCCTATGCTGTTTGGGCCTTCCTTGCCTCTCCAGGCCAACAGTGTGAAGTCTGACTGCACTCCCTTGCTGATCGTGGGCACGCCTCTCTACTACCTCTCCGGGAGACCCTGCGAGGCCCACCTAAGTCCAAGCAGCCCAGGTCCCTACGGGTTCCACCTGGGGGGACCTCGGGCTTCCAGTGGTAAAGCTCATCCTTGCCTCTGTCTCCTCCTGTGCTCCACCCCCTGGGGGCAGGTGCTTCCTGGTTCCTACCAGGGAGTTATTCTCCACTGCTCCAGGACAAGAGTCCACCTCTAAGCGCAACAGTTGCCATGGCCATGGACTCGGCGGAGACTCCCGCCTCCAGGGCCCTACTGGGTTTGGCCACCAAGAACATTGCAGGGCTTTGGAATCGCTAGCCTCTCCGGTGGAAGAGCTTCATTCCCAGCTGCAAGAAACAGCTTTGTCTAATCTAGTGGGCCTATCGGCATCTATGCCCCCCAAAACATGTTGGCACTCCCTGCACCTCCCCGATACAATGGGGACCCACGCTCCTGTCGTGGCTTCCTCAATCAGTGCTTCATGCAATTTGCACTGCAACCATCCTTGTTCATGAAAGAATCAACCAAAGTGACCTTTATCCTTTCCCACCTGGAAGGGAAGGCTCTGGCATGGGCCTCTCCCTTATGGGAACGCTCTGATCCTATGCTTTCCAAGCTACCTAAGATTATTGCTCTCTTCAAGCAGAACTTTGGAGACCCAGGCCACCAAGCTGTAGCCAGCCACAGTCTACTCCATCTCCTTCAAGGGCCTCAGACCCTCTCTGAGTATATGGTGGAGTTTCAGACCGTGGCTACTGAGCTCGGGTGGCAAGAAGATTGTCTGCAAGCCATCTTCCGAGATGGACTCTCCAGCGCTCTCAAAGATTAACTCTTCATCCATTAGACTCCTATGTCTCTAGAGGACCTGATTTCCCTCACTGAGAAGATTGCCCATCGTCTATGGCAAAGGCGCCTAGAAGTAAAGGCTTCTTGCTCTCCTACACCGCATCCCACGTGTGTCCAGCGTCCTCCAGCCAAGATTCCAGCACCACCACCTTCTTCCGTGGTGGAACCTCTGGAGGTGAACCGTGGGCGATTGACTCCGACTGAACGTTTCCGTCGGAGGAAGGAGGGTCTTTGCCTTTACTGTGGCACTTCCAGACATCTTCAGCAGTTCTGTCCAGCTCGTCCGGAAAACTGCAACACCTAAGCCTGGCATGGGTCCTGAGCTTTGGCGCTACCATCACTAGCCCCCAACTCCTGCTTCCAGTCTCTATGGGCATCCAGGCCCACTCCTTCACCACCACTGCTCTGGTCGATACAGGAGCAAGTGGCAGCTTCATCATGGATGACATCATCAAGCTTCTGAACATTCCTCTTCAGCCATTAGACGTGAGCCTCCGCATCGCATCCATTCAAGGAAAACATCTTCCAGGGTTCATCACCCATCGAACAGTGGCTGTCCATCTTACTGTGGTCACTCTCCACAAGGAGGAGGTATCCTTCTATGTGTTAAAACGTTCCACACATCCAGTCATCCTGGGGTTGCCTTGGCTTCAGATCCACGAACCCCAGTTTGATTGGCATTTCCTTCAGTTGTTGCAGTGGGGTTCCAAATGCCAGAAGACATGCCTAAGTTAAGTATCCCCAGCAGTCTCTGTCATGAAGTCTACCACTCCATCTGGTTTGCCTACTCAGTATCTTGAGTTTGAAGATGTCTTCTCGAAGCAGAAGGTGGATACCTTGCCTCCGTTATGCAAATTCAATTGCTCCATAGAGATTCTGCCGGGCAAGATGCCCCCCAAGGGAAGAACATACCCATTGTCTCATCCAGAAACCCTAGCCATGTCTGAGTATATCAAAGAGAACCTAGAAAAAGGGTTCATTCATCCCTCTGATTCTCTCACTGGAGCGGGTTTTTTCATCGTAAAGAAGAAGGACGGTGGTCTATGCCCTTGTATTGATTACAGAGGGCTCAACACCCTAACCCACAAAAACTGTTATCCTCTGTCCCATATCAGTGAGCTGTTTGACCACTTTCAAGGGGCACGGATCTTCACCAAGTTGGATCTGAGGGGTGTGTACAATCTGGTATGCATCCAACCCGAAGATATCTGGAAAACCACATTCAATATGAGAGATGGTCACTATGAATAAACAGTGATGCCCTTTGGGCTATGCAATGCCCCAGCAGTCTTTCAACGCCTTATGAATGAAATCCTCTGAGACCTCTTGTACTCATTCATGGTCGTATATCTTAATGACATCTTGATCTTTTCCAAGGACCTCAAATCCCATAGAGATAATTTTTGGATTGTCCTCAAACATCTAAGATTAAATCATCTAAATGTCAAGTTAGAAAAAGGCCTCTTTGAGCGAAATTGCTTACCCTTCCTAGGATACATCATATCCGATCGAGTTTTCTCCATGGATCCAGAAAAAGTCCAAGGGATCCGAGATTGGCCCCAGCCAGTAGGCTTAAGGACCTTACAACGTTTCCTTGGTTTCACTAATTATTACCGGAGCTTCATTTCCAATTATTCTACCCTAGCTGCTCTGCTCATCACCCTGACCAAAAAAGGGGCTAACACTCGTGTGAACACACCCAAAGCACAAGCCGCCTTTCAGACGTTAAAAGAAGCCTTCTGTTCTGGTCCTTGTCTTCAGCATCCAAACCCAAGACGTCCATTTGTCGTTGAAGTCGACGCCTCTGAAATTGGAGCGAGAGACATTTTAAGTCAGTTTTCTCCAAAGGGTAAATTAATACCTTGTTCATTCTACTCCCACAAGTTCTCTCCCACAGAGCAGCACTACACCATGGGTGACCGAGAATTTCTCGCCGTCAAGTTGGCGCTCCAAGAGTGGCACCCCTGGTTGGAAGGGGCACAACATAAATTTACCATTTTCATGGACCATAAGAATCTTGAGCACCTGAAAGAAGCTCAACTCTTGAATCCTAGACAAGCCCGATGAGCGGTCTTCTTTGAACGATTCAATTTTGTCCTATGTTATCGCCCAGGTCCCAAGAACCTTTGTGCTGACACACTATCAAGATCCTTTGAACCAGAGGATGTTCCTGATGTTCCCAGACACATCATAGATCCTGCCTGCATATCCCTTGCTGTGACCACCACAGTTCCAGTGGGGAAAACCGTCATTCCACGTAGATTATGTGAATGAATTCTGAAATGGGCCCATGATTCCAAATTGGCAGACACCCAGGTTGTACCAGGACCCTAGAGATGCTGCAGAGATATTACTGATGGCCCAACATGGTGCAAGACTCTCGTAACTATGTGGA
Source organism: Rhinatrema bivittatum (assembly GCF_901001135.1). Taxonomy (NCBI): domain Eukaryota; kingdom Metazoa; phylum Chordata; class Amphibia; order Gymnophiona; family Rhinatrematidae; genus Rhinatrema; species Rhinatrema bivittatum. The sequence continues at coordinate 550,835,034 of NC_042616.1, read as the reverse complement.
TTCATGTCCCATCTGCGAGCCTACTCCAGCTACTTCCAGCAACTACCGAGCCATGGTTCAGCATCTCAACGGAATTCATCACAGACCTGCCTCTGTCTCAGAACAATACCGTAATTTGGGTCATCATCAACCGTTTTTCAAAAATGGGCCACTTTATTCCCTTGCTGGGCCTCCCATCGGCCCCAGAACTAGCCAAGTTGTTCCTGAAACACATTTTATGTCTCCATGGACTCCCAAAAGAAATAATATCAGACCGAGGACCATAGTTTGCCACCAGATACTGGCGCTTCTTATGCGAAAAATGTAATATTACCTTAAATTTTACGTCGGCCTCTCATCCACAGGCCAATGGTCCTGAAAGGACCATTCAGACCCTGAAAACATTTCTCTGTTCCTACGTGAATGGCCAGCAGGATAACTGGTCTGATTTGCTACCCTGGGCTGAGTTGTCGCATAATACCCACATCACTGCCGCCACCGATGTATCTCCGTTCTCCGTGGTATTCAGACGACAACCTCGGCTGCCACTTCCAGTTCCTCTGACTGTTCCTTCCCCAGAGGCACAGTTCATGGCTCACACCATTCGCCAGGTATGGAATCAAGACAAAGAATGCCTTACCCAGGCCGCTGAATGTTTCAAGTGTATTTCTCATGCCTACAGACATCCCAATCCACTCTTCCATCCTGGTCTGAAGGTGTGGTTAAGCACCCGACACATAAGGTTGAGACGTCCTTCTCATTGCCTGGCTCCAAGTACATCGGTCCGTTTCTGGTGCTTCGAAAAGTGGGAGCAGTGTCGTATCAGCTACAGCTACCACATGCCATGGGCATGTTCCATATCTCGCTGTTGAAGCCTTTGATCCTCTCCTGGCCCTCTCATAGAGATCCTTCACCTCCATGGATCTCCACTGAACCAGACTCATCTCTTCAGGTAAGAGAGGTCCTCAATGTCCGTTGGCGTCGAGGTAGATGGGAATACCTCCTAGCCTGGGAGGGTTATGGGGCCGAGGAGAATTCATGGGAACCCTCCAACAACATTCTTGACAAAGAACTCCTTAAAGCCTTCCATAGAACCCATCCTGACAAACCACGGCTACGTAGAGAGAAGCCTAGAAGGGGGGGCACTGTTGCGTGCCCCATGCGCACCCGGCCCGTGCACGGGCCTGCTAATCTCGCTAGCTCCTCTGCAGGTCACGGGTCAGCCTCCCCAGTGGCAACCATGAGTTCCTCTAGGCCTTGGTGTCCCACGGCAGTGGTCACTGGGCCTTCTGCTGTGCACCAGGCCTCACGCCGGAGTCCGGCATCTCCAGTGGCGTTGGCCATACCCTTGCACGCGCACGCACTCAGACTGCCTGACCTCTTGTAGGGCCAGGGGAGAGTCCTAGCTCCGCGGCACATCCTGATTGATGGAACGATATAAGAAAGTCCCTGCTTGCACTTCCTTGCCTTGGCAATCGGGTCAGCACTGTAAGTGTAAGAGCTTGCCTCCGTGCTCATAGTCTTGTTCCAGTCTTGTTCCAGTCTTGTTCCAGTATCCTACTGTTCCAGCCTTGTTCCAGGATCCTTCTATTCCAGCATCCTTATGTTCCTGCATCTGTCTGTCCGCCTTCCCAGGCAGTACCCTCGGACTGTCTCTCTGGTACTGACCTCGGCCCGTTCCTTGAGCATCCTGTCCGCTGCCTGCATCCTGACCTCTGCCTGCCTTGTGACCTCATCTGACATCTGTAACCTGACCTCTGCCTCGTTGACTATTCCTCAGACTGATCCTCGGTTTCTGACCTCGGCTGCCATTGACCATGTCTTCTGATTCTGGCTCTGTCCCTTGCCTTATCATCGCCTACAGGCCAGGCCAACAGCATGAAGTCCGACCACGCTCCCTTGCTGATTGTGGGAACGCCTCTCTACTACCTCTCTGGGAGACCCTGCAAGGCCCATCTAAGTCCAAGCAGCACGGGTCCCTACGGGCTCTACCCAAAGGGACCTTGGGCTTCCAGTGGTGAAGCTCATCCTAGCCTCCTCCTGTGCTCTGCCGCCAGTGGGCAGGTGCTTCCTGGTCCTTACCAGGGAGCCGTTCTCCACTGTTCCAGGACAAGGGTCCACCTCCAAGCGCAACACTCCAAGCTCGAGCCTAGGCATGCTTTGGTCATAACTATCTTGTGCTGGAATTAGGACTGCTGTTAATTATGTCCCCCTCAGGGTGGAACCGTAGCCACTTCAAACATTGCAGGTAGACCCGTTTAGTAGGTGGAACCCAGCACATCTTAGTGCAAGAGTGGCCAACTCCATTCCTTGAGAGCCAGAAACAAGCCTAGTTTTCAGGACATCCACAAAGAATATGCATGAGATAAATTTGCATACAATGGAGGGAGTGCATACAAATCTATTTCAGGCATATTCATCATGGCCATCCTGAAAACCTGGCCTGTTTGTTGCTTTCAAGGACTGGAGTTAGTCACCCTTATCCAAGCTGCTTTCTGTAGCTCTTGGCTTTTTCTCATAGCAGCAATCTCAACACCATCTCAACCAAAACAAAAGAAAACAAAAGGAAACAAAACTACAATAAACAATTTCCCAAACAAAATGACAGAAAAAAACAACATAAAAATATTATACTGTACATCCTAAAATGAGTGTATACACACATAAGTAGCCTCCACTCATGTATTCCATACTGTTATAAAAATAAAAAAAATTCACTTTCATGTGCATATATATGCACTTATAAAAGGAGCAGAGTAGGGTATTCTGGAAAACATTTACATACATAAATTGCTATTTTAAAAGACTTGCATGTAGATTTGGCAATTTAGTTGCATACTTTCTGTCTTCTACAGCTAGGGTCAGCTGGGCAGTGAATTCAATCACTCTAACATCACTACCTAGACAACTCTAGCTGTACAACAGTAGCGGCAGCAGCAGGGGCCTCTACATTGTTCTTCCACTACTATTTTCAGCTCTCCTCTGCCTCAGTCAGCCTCAAGATGACTACAGATTGCCTTTCATGGCTTCAGGTTTCTTCTCGTGACAGCTCTGCTTTTTATTCCCATACCGGCTCCTTTATTCTGCTCAACCAGCACAACAGGAGACAGTAAGCAGTGTTCTTGATGCTGCTTCCCCTCTGCAGCTGGTCTAGATTTCTCTTGCCACTCACCCCCTCTATTAAGCCAAGACATTAATAAAGAAAATAGTTGGGTAACTATCTCTACTTTTATGTCTCCTAGAGCTTTACAATAGAGCCTATGTATGTAAGCCTTGTTCTCTCAATCACAAACTCCAAAATACCCAGCCCAGCCTTTCCTGGGTGGCATAGGCACCAGTGGAAACACTGGTTCTCTGCTGAGAGCTTCAGCACATTTCCCACTCAGGTAATGAACTTATTTTTGTCTATTTCTGTTAATATTGTTAAAATAGAATAAATTGATTTGAAAATCAGGTGTGCTGTAAATTTTAGCAGATAGTGTAAATAGCTGCTAGTGATATCTAATTTTGAGAGGGTAGAAACAAATTCATGTAATGATTTTCTTTAATCTTAAAAAAACAATGTATGATTTTAATGAGGACATTGTAATGAATCAACCATATGACATAGTGAGGGCAAAGGTAGCGCCGGCGCCATTTTGAATATTGGCAATACGGCCGGCGTGCAGGAGGTCGCTCCCGGACCCCCGCTGGACTTTTGGCAAGTCTTGTAGGGGTCAGGAGGCCCCCCCAAGCTGGCCAAAAGTCCCTGGGGGTCCAGTGGGGGTCCGGGAGCGATCTCCTGCACTCGTGACATCGGGTGCCAGGAACCAAAATGGCGCCGGCTCTACCTTTGCCCTGTTACATGGTAAGGGCAAAGGGCCACCGGCGCCATTTCTATTAACGCAGCCGTGGCCCAAGAGCGGGAGATCGCGCCGGGACCCCTCCACTGGACCCCAGGTAATTTAAAACATTTGGGGGGGGGGGGTTTCGGGAGGGGGGGGATTTGTTTTAAAGGGTCGGGGTGGGTTTTAGGGTTGTTTTGGTGTGCCGGTTTTCCCGCCCTCCCCCGATAAAACAATTTTTTAACCACAAAAAACATGACAATCAGATTCCCCCCCCCCCCCTCAGCCAAAATTGATCATTAAGACGATCGATCACACGATTCACATCCCTATTGGGCATACAAACTGGCAGTATGGTCAGACTTAGCCAACATGGCTTAGCACTGTCTTTACTGCCCAACAATCATCATGCCCAGTGAAAGTGTCTTAATGGCTCCAGACTTCATGGAAAAGTTGGTGTTTTTGAAAATCATTCTGCTTTTACCGGGTTTTCCAGAATTTCCACGTGAGTGGAAAGATGACTGAAAGAACCATAGAAGTCTTGTTGCGACTTTACCTAGCTAACATACCTCAGATGTACCACCTTAGGGATCTTGCTTCCACTATGTCTTCCTGCCAATCCCCTCATTTCCACCTTAGGAGTATTGATGCCACTATATCTACCTGCCATGCCTCTGATATACCAAGTTGGGGGTCACACTATATACCTTCCATGCCTCACAGGTAATATATTAGGGGTCTTGCTGCTACTATGTCTATCTAACAGGCTCCTGATGTATCACCTTAGGGGTTTCCACTATATCTACCTACCATGTCTCAGATGTACTACTATTTTAGTCTTGCCGCTATTACTCCTATCTGCCATTCACCTGATGTTCCACCTTAGGGATATTGATGTCATTATGTCAACCTGCTATGCCCCTGATGTACTAACTTGGGGGGTATCTTCCTGCCTTGCTCCAGATGAACCACCCTCGGAGTCATGCTGCCAATATGCCTACCTGCCATGCCCATGATGTAGTTCCTTAGGGTTCTTGCTGCCACTATATCTAGCTGCCATGCCCATGATATACCACCTTGGGAGTTTTATTTCCTTTATGTTGTTTTCTGTTTGGATCCCTTCTTACTTAACTCATCTTACTTCTTTTTTTGTTCTTCTAGGGTATTTTATCCCCAAAATGAAAATATAAAAAATGGGAAAAAGAAAACAAGTTTCTCCTCCCACTCTTTCCTGGTTCATCACCTTAATATTTTGTTTATTATTTATTTATTTATAAAAATGTATATTCAGCCCCCTCATCAAATATACTGTTTAAGGCAGAATAAAACATAAAAAACATAATTCTGTATACATAATAAAATATAATATTATTAACAATGAAATAATATAAAATAAAAATAAAAACTATAATGAATCAGGAACTGAATCTAATCAAAAGCCTCACTGAACAAATGTGCCTTTAACACCTTCCTAAAATCTTTATAATCAGTTTGTAGCCACAAACTCACTGGAAGATCAATCCATGTATATTATAAAGAATGTGCACACTCTGCTTCTATCTCTCTGCAATCCCATCCTAGTTCTCTCATCCTGCTTTTTTCTTGATTATGTCCCCAAAATGAAAATGTGAATACAGGAAAAAAAAACAAGTTTCACCTTATATCCCACCTCTTTCCTGGTTTTCTGACTTGCTTTCTAGACTTTTGTGCTGTTTATGATTTATCACATTCTATGTCTTGAGGTTATGACACTTTTGTGCTGTTTGCGATTGGCAGTAGTCTAAGCCTTGGCATTTATGATGCCTTTGTAATAGTTGCAATTCCCTCACTGTTAGCCTTGTGGATTTTGATCACTTTGGCATTATAACACCTTTATGCTGTTTGTGATTCCCCATTCCCTGTGGGTTGACACTTTGGGTTCCAGGGGCCTATAGAACTTAGGCGAGGTCCTCTCAGGTCATTAGGGATAAGAGAATCCAAGCTGAGCCAAGGTCAGGCAAGATAGACTGGACAAAGCAAGGCAGGATCTGGAACCAAGGCATGATCAGAAACCAAAGAAAGATAAGAAACCAGGATAAGGTCAGGAACATAGGAGCAACACATACTGCATCAAGCAGGAGGACGTGTTCCTGAGGCAAGGGATGGAGCATGGCTGGGGCCTTCATACCCAGCATGTGATGTCATCAGTGCATGCCAGCCAGGCTGCTTCCCACTGCAGGGACTACATAGGTCATTGTGCTGTGCGCTCATGTGCCAAGGTGTTATGTTCTGTGTGTAAAATTAGTCAGTGGGCCCTTGTGTCATGGAAGAGATGACTCCACCCACAGGGAGGAGCTTTGTGAGGACTCACAAAGGTGGGATCTCAGCAGTGATTGACAACAGAGGCAGTAGTTTTATTATGCAGCAAGAATAACCCAAGGAGCAGTCCTTGTAAATAGCCTGCAAGCAGGCTTCTCTAGTAGAGGTCCACAGTACGGGGTAATCTGGGAGATAATTCCTCTAGATGATACTTTTGCTGATGGTCTCCGGTAATGGTCCGAAGTACAGGGTAGGCTGGAGACTGAAGCTGGTGTTTGTACAAGATAATGTAGATCCAGTAGTGGCCCGCAGCATAGGGTAACCTATGAAGCCTTGAGCTGGCGATCTCTGGTAGTGGTCCACAGTGCAGGGTAGGACGGACACCGATGGTAATGGTTGCACAAGACAGTATGGATCCGATAGTGGTTCACAGAGTGGGATAACCTGAGAATCCACACGATGAAGGAGAAGTAGGACCAGTACTCACTCAGCGTTAGAGGAAGCCAGTTGAAGAGTAGACAGCGAGGAGACCCGGAACAGGAGCACTGGAGGGTCATCCAAGGAATGGTGATGAAGCTCACTAAAAAGAAAGTGAGACAGGTAAGATGATTCTCTGAGGAGCGGATAGCCCTAGGTACAACAAGGCCTTTGAGGAGCAGGTACCGAGATCACCCAGACAGGAACAACGAGACAAGTTCCAGAATGGTGGAATTGAGAAGGACAGGAATCATTGCTAACTCGTAGCTTGGATGGTCAGCTGAGATTAACTATTGTAAGCGGATGGCGTCATGCGGTGGGGACGCCCCCGAGGTTCCCGCCATGATGCGTACAAGAAGGCGCAGGTGCTCACGCGCATGCCCTAGGTTACCCTGGATGCAAGATGGCTGCCGGGAGTGCCCACGCCATCCCGGGCACGCCATGGGGGTCGGCATATGGAAGCGGAGGTGGCCATCCTCCCTAGACTCGATGCTGTAGGAAGAAAGGAGGTAAGCAACAAAGGTTGCAGCCACCTGCGACTGATGGGCACAACAGAAGGGAAGCCCAAGGAACAGGGGTGTTATGGCATCATGACAGAATTCCAGCCACTTTGGGGATAATCATCATCACGAGGTGAGTACTGCTGGGGGCACCTGGGGAGTGGGAATGCTTGTGGTATCTTGGCAGCATTCTTGCTACTTTGGAGGCAGTCTGCATCCTGGGGTGTGTGCTGCCGGTTGCGGAACAACCCTGTGACCAGCAAATGTTAAAAATGTATTGCCCCACTAGATCTCTCATTTTTTTACCTCTTGAGAATGCAACACAAATTGGGTTAGCAAACACTTGGTGTAATGATAGTAAATGCTAATATTTTCTAATATTATTAGCTATGTCCACTGAAAGTGTTGCAATACACATATGAACTCAGTTTCCTTGATAGGCTGTTTATACATCAGTAAAAGATTCCTATTAGCATAGAATGTTCTTTTTATGCAGAACTAACACAAGTTAATTGATATTCTTCAAGAAATCTCTGAGCCACATGTTTTTCAGACAACTTAAAGTCTTTATCATCTGAGCAATATACATTCTTCTATATGCTGGTTAATTAACAATGAATGAATGTTTTTAATTATAAAATATATTTTCTCCTCTCTAACACACTGTGCCTCCAATCACCAAACTTCTAAATTATGGGAGGAACTAGGGAGTTGAATTTAAAAAAAAAATACAAACCCAGGCCTATCACTATATTTCTCAATTAAATTACCAAAACCATTTTTGTCCTCAAGTCTTTTCCATTTCCTACAACAGCTGTTAGCATGAGACAATGGGCCATGTTGAGGGAGAGTTAATCAACTTATTCTAAAATTCATCATTTTAAACTATTTTCAATCCTTAAAAACAAACATAAAAAGTCTGAAAGTTTTACCTGTTCTGCTGGATATTAGATTAATCTTTTTAAAGCAGAAACTGGCACAGTGTGTATTCACCCAGGGAAGATTTCAATACTAATCAAGCATCATCAAAGCAATTTGTGAGTCGCTGTGCAGAAACGCATAGCAGTGAATTGTCACATCTGTTTGACATGCCTGCTGCTGAGCATATACCAAGTGCCATAATTGTAATTTTCAGTTAATGATGTTAAAAAAATGGTCTCTATTACGTGCCCGAAAAGTACATTCTATCGACTACAATGTCTAACAGGTGTTCTTCACTGTGACACTTGGGAGACGTTCCCTTAAAAGACATTTTCAAAGCAGTCCATCTGGCAGTGTGCTGTTACTCCTCATTTAGATGTTTCAGCAGCACACCTTCAGCAAGACACTTACAAGGATATCTTCTGAGGGCACACAGATCAAGTATCAAAAAAAAGTTTATTCCTAACTGAAATAACCAAACAGTTTTAAAAAGTGATATAAATTGTTCATTTCCATCACTGCTCAGTAGGATACCATTAAATAAATATGCTAGTCAACCGTCCTTCTGCTATAAATGAAAGCATTCTTTTGAAATGCCTTCACCCAGGCAAATTATAGCACTTTTTCAAAAAGTTGGGATTCGTGCTTTTTTTTTTTTTTCCTTTTGTCTTCTTAACAACTTGGATATCGCTATAAATGTTGATTCTGCAAAATTGTTCAACCTTTCCCTGGTTCTTTTTCACTAATTGAAATAAGCAACTGGAATCTTCCCACACTTGATTAATTTTTCAGGGGTTCCTCTTAGAGCTCAGCGGGGAGTTTCTGCATGGTTTTTACTGTTTTCTTTTCTTTGTAAGGATGTCTCTTTAATTTGTTCTTTTCCCTAGTCTCCTTTCTCATCATTTCATGGCATGTGTTTGTTTTTTAATGGTTGGGGGGGGGGGGGGGAGGACTGTATTTGATCTTCTAATTTACTGTTATATTATTCTTAATTACCTACATCAGTGTTTTCCAATGCTTTTCAGCCCAAGGCACACTTCTATAAACAAAACAAAAAAAAAAACCTGTGGCACACCAGATCCCCGCCCTCACTCCTTGTCCTTCCTTCTCTGCACAACACACCTCAGTGGCCCCAGCACATTATTAATAATAAAATGTAATAATAATAAAATTAATAATAAAATAATAAAATTACATATGTAATTTAATAACCTATCCTTTCTCTTCCTTCTCATCCAAGTTCTTATCACCCTGTTATATGTAACTGCCTTTTCAGCACCTTTGTTATAGTTATGTTTTCTATGCACCCCTGTTTTATGTGAACCAGCATGATGTGACTGCTGTCTCGAATGCCGGTATATAAAAATTTGAAATAAATAAATAAATAAATAAAATACAAAAATATACTCTATTTATTTTACTTTATATTTATTCAGTTTGCTTGAACTGTGGTCCTCAGTTCCATTGCCCCATTCCATTCCTCTGTGGATGGAAAAGGGGAAGAATATGATGGAACAGAAGAGAAAGAGGAAGGCTATGATTGGGCAATGGAGCTAAAGTCAACAGAAGAGCTCTGTAGATTGGGTTTGGTGGAGGGCGGGACAGAGGGAGAGATAGGAAGGATTCCATGCCATACAAGTGCATTGCAGAGACTAAAAACAGTTTCCTTCCTTACCCTCTTTCCACATAGTAGCATTCACTTAATTTTGTGCAGGTTGTGAGCTCTTCTGTCTTCTGCACTGCTATTTGCCTCATCTAATTGCCACCAGCAGCAGGGCCGGTGCAAGGATCTGTAGCACCCTAGGCAGACCAACGTAGCACTGCCCTCCCTAAAACTCACCCTGAGTTGAAAGTGACCCTCTCACAGTGGTAGATATTAGACATGTGATTTGTCCAAACCATTTGGTTCGGCCTTTGTTATTGGCCCACTGTGAGAAATTTCATTTTCCCGAGGTTCAGGACAATTTTTTTCGGCCGCCCCGAATTTTGAGGTTAGCGCGCACTAACATTTCAATTTTAGCATGCACTAACGGGGAGTTAGTGCGCGCTAACCCCAAAAAAGAAATTTTCCTGAAATTTCGGGAAAATCTGCTTCATTTTTCGGGGTGGCCGAACCAGGATGAATGCATATCCTTAGCAGAGATGTGCTTCATTTTTTTACTACCGGGTCATTTTTTGAGTCGGACACTTCGGGGTAAAGATCGGTTTTCCTCGGTTAGTTTTTTTGACAAATGAATAAAAAACTAAGAGAGAAAAATGAAACCAGCTCAAAAAACAACACGGGAAAATGAAGCTAAAAAAAACTCACCCCAAGCATTAAAACTTACTATAAAACATTAAATACACTCCCCCATCCCAATTCCTCCCCAACACATACCAACATCCCTGGTAGTCCAGCGGGGTCCTGCGAGCGATTTGATCCTCCGTGCACAGCGTGCCTGCCTCACTCAGAATGGTGCCGATAGCCTCTGAATTACTATGTCACAGGGGCTACAGGCGCCATTGGTCAGCCCCTGTCACATGGCTATTGGCGCCATCTTGTGCTCTTACCATGTGACAGGGGCTGACCAGTGGTGCCTGTAGCCACTGTGACATAGTATGGGCAAAGGCTAACAGCTCCATTTTGATTACTGGCAGCCGTTGACGAGATCGCTCCCGGAACCCCCCTTGCCAAACATCCCTGGGGGTCCAGCGGGGGTCCCGGAGCAATCACCTGCCCTCGAGCCGTCGGCTGCCAGTAACCAAAATGGCACCGATAGAAACTTTGCCCATAATATGTCACAGGGGCTACCGGCGCCATTGGTCAGCCCCTGTCACATGGTAGGAGCACAAGATGGCACCGATGGCCATGTGACAGGGGCTGACCAATGGCACCGGTAGCCCCTGTGACATAGTAATCCAGAGGCTATCGGCGCCAATCTGATCGAGGCAGGTACGCCGGGCACGGAGGGACAAATTGCTTGCGGGACTCCACTGGACCACCAGGGATATTAGTAAGTCTTGGGGAGGGATCAGGATGGTGTGTGTGGGGGGGGGGGGTTGTATTATATTTAAATGTAATGCTTGGGGTGGATTTTAATTAAAAAAAAATAAAATGTGCCCCTCTCCCCGTACAAACCTGAAAAACAGATTTTGCCTGAAGTTTGGGGAAAATCTGTTTCTAGGTTTGGGGCCCCCGACCCACAACGAATTAGGCAATTTCATTGAAATTGCCTAATTCATGATAAACGAACATCTCTAATCCCTAGTAGATATATATATATATATATATATATATATATATATATATATATATCTCGTCTATATATATATATAGTCATATTCTCCCTCTTACAGTACTTTATTCTCTCCCTCCCATGTGTGAGATTGATCCCTCCCTCCTACTCGCACACTCAGCAGCTGTGACTCTGCTTCCTGCTGCACATGTGTACCCACATAGCTCTCAGCAGCAGTGCACATGCACGCCTATATCTGCATTATGGCACACCAGTTGGAAAATGTTGAAATATATAGGCCTTTATAGGGAAGACCACAATCCTGCTAAAACAGCAGAGAGGCCTAGCTCAAGGCCATAGGTTTTAGGACAACATATCTAAATTTCTACTTTACTCACATCTTCACATCTTGTTGTATGCCAAATCATATAGACACTAGACATATAGGAGAAATGGACCCTAATTTAATTGTCTACACTATCATACAATAATACTAAGACAGATTGTACTCAAAACACATTACTAATAGACAGTTATTCTCCTTTTCACAGATTGAAGTGCTCAGGCCCAAAAATTCTTAATGCCATCATCCGTAGCTGGGTCCCAGAATTTACCAGAAGCTGAGTACTCCTCTTTCAGCCTTCTTCTGACTGAGTCAAAATAGGAGACAAAGGAGGAGGTTCTAGGAAGGAATGTGAGATGAAGAACACATCCAACCTGAAGCACCACCCAGAAGATACTCGCTAGAAGGCTCAGAACCAGGGGAGCTATGGTTCACTTCCTGCTGACCATTGGCAAGACACTTCACCCCTTATTGCCCTGAGTAAAATTTAGATTGTAAGCTCCCTTGTACCTATGGTACCTGAATGTAATCCACATTGAAAAGGCTGATCAGTTCTAAAAGATGGAAAATACATTTTAAAATACAAAGTCACAATTCGTGGAGACATCATCGGCTATTCAGCTCATAAAAGACGCATCCAAGCTCAAAATCTTAGGGAGCTTCAAAGTTCAGTACAACGATTGGAACAAATTCATATTGCATCCCCGAACTCACTCTCTCTTCTTAGACTTCAAAATGCCAAATTTGAATACAACAAACTGTTGAGTGCACAGGTCAACCTACACCTGTTCCACTCCAAGGCACAATATTATGCTGAGAATAATAAATGCGGCATAAGACTAGCGAATTATCTAAAGAAAAAAGCGGATAAAGCTAGGGTAACCAAACTGGTCACTACGAATGGCCAAGAGATTACTCGGACTCTGACATTCTTCAATCATTCTGTGATTTTTACGCCTCTCTATATAACTCGGAAGTATCTCCAATTTCAGAGGACATTTTGGCGTTTTTCTCTAGAATCACTCATCCACATCTTACACAAGCACAGACTCAAGTCATGGATGCTCCTATAACTGCTTTAGAAATTTCAGCGGCTACAATGTCTCTCTCTCTTGGCAAGTCACCTGGCCCAGATGGTTTCAACACAGACTTTTATCATGCTTTTCATAAGTTGCTTTCACCATACTTGCTACCGTATCTCTCTTCTATGTCTTCCCTGATTTTTGATGTCTCTGGTTTTACTGATGCTAAAATAGTAGTGATTCCAAAGCCGGGACGTGATCCCGCGTACCCCGCTAATTATAGGCCAATTTCCCTTTTGAACGTTGATTATAAAATTTTCACAAAACGTATCGCTATGAGATTATCCAAGGAATTGGGTACTCTTATTAATACCGACCAATCTGGCTTCATTAAAAAACGTTTGATTGCAAACAATACCAGACTTTTTCTTCATATACAGGAGGCTCTATTTGACACATTAGAACCGGCGATTGCTGTGTCTTTAGACGCAGAAAAAGCTTTTGACCGCATTGAATGGTCCTTCTTATTAGATACGTTGCAAAGATTTGGTTTTGGTCCTCTTTTTCTCAATTGGATACGCTCTATTTATAGATCTCCTAAGGCCTCTCTTTATGTTAATAACCAGAATTCTCCATGTTTTCACCTATTTCGTGGCACACGTCAGGGCTGCCCAATCTCCCCACTTTTATTTAACCTGGCTTTGGAACCACTACTATTGGCTATTCGTCAATCCCCTGATATCTCTGGTGTTCACATAGGTTCAGAAATTCATAAACTTTCTGCATACGCTGATGATGTTTTACTGTTTCTTACTAAACCAGACAGTTCTTTAACAAATCTGTTCAAGCTTATTGACTCCTATTCTCTCCTGTCAGGATATAAAGTCAATTGGTTTAAAAAGGAATTTCTCCCACTGAACCCATATTCGGATACACTAGATTTTTCACACCACCCCATCCTTAAGGCTAGGAGTGGTCTGAAATATCTTGGGATTAAATTCTTTACGGACCCTCTATGTACACTTAAGGGCTGTGAACAAAATATATTGAAACAACTGCAAGATGCTACGTTACAGTGGTCCCCCTTACACCTTTCTTGGTGGGGCCGACTAGACACGATAAAGATGGTTTTAGCTCCTAAAATTACCTTTGTATTGTCAATGATTCCGATTTTCTTTCCCAAAGTCTTTTATCAAGACATTGATAGGATACTAGTTAAATTCCTTTGGAATAATAAACAACCTCGGATAGCACTTGCTAAGTTAAGACATACAAAACAGAATGGGGGAGTCAACTTCCCGGATTTATATGCCTATCATTTGTCCTTTATGCTTCAACAAAGTTCTCATTTATTTAATTTCGAATTAGGGACCGAGGATAGCCCTAGATGGCTTACAATTGAGAAATCCCTCATTTGGCCTACTCCCCTACTTAATTTTCCAGGCTTACACATGTCCACTCGGAGCTGTAAGAACCGGATCTTAGCTTCCCTTCATCGAGCGCTTAAAGAATTTGACACTATGTGTTCACTTACACACCCTACCTGGTCAAACTCCAGCTATACCCCCATTTGGAACAACCCGAAGATTACCATTGCGGGACATATGATAAATTGGCCTATTTGGCAGGATCATGGTATATGGTCTATTGCCTCCAACTTTTCTAATGGCCACATGTTACCTTTTTCTTCTATTCAGGAACGTTTTTCCCTTCCCTCTAAGCAGTTTTATCAATGGTTACAGTTAAGGGATGTTTTTAGACGGATGCAGATCTCCACTCTTTTGTTGGACCAAGCTCCGTATTTTCTGTCGTTACTGGAGGAGTTAGGAATATTAGGTCATCTGGCCTCTAGATTGTATAAAATTATTAAGTGGTTTAGAATTCCGGCCCGAAATCCCCCTGTTTTGACCATATGGTCCTCAGAGATTGGCATTACTTTAACCTCTGATTTGTGGTTGAAACTGTGGCACTCTGTAACCCAAAAGCCATTATCCACCAGCATTACACAAACCTCCTTGTTTATCCTACACAGGGCACTCTGGACTCCTTGGAAGCTTCACAGGGCTCACCTTCTATCATCTCATGCCTGCTGGTCATGTTTAGCCACAAAAGCAACATTAGATCACTTACTTTTTTTCTGCCCTATAGTATATGAGTTCTGGACACAAATCTGTGCTACAATTGCTATGTTAATCAAAGTGCCAGAGCAGATAACATACGGGTTAATTATATTAAGAAGTACCCATCCAGACATCAGGCTACCACTTCCACATAGGAAACTATTAGATTTTTTTATTGGCATAGCGCTACACAACATCACCTCTAATTGGAAACATAGTGATAGATTATCTGAACCTTTATGGTGGAACACTGTCTGCTTGTACAGTAAATATGAGAGGGCTAAGGCTATTAAATACAACAGATTGGCAAAATGGGATTTGATGTGGAAACCTTTAGATCGTCATACCCCATAACCATTTTCCAGTCTCTAACTTATTGTTTGACGCCTCACAAGACTAGAAGGCCCATTCCTTTTTTCTTTTTCACTTTTCTTTTTCACTTTTACCTTTCACTATTCATTCTGTTTTCCTGGTCTTTATCTTCTTTTTCCTTATTTCTTTCTTTATGTACTTGGTTTTTTGGCTTTCTTCTATCCTATTCCTTCCCTTATCTTGTATTAATGAAGATTGTTACAAAATGTCAAGTGTACGCAGTTCCTTCACTTGTTACGAGCTAGATTTATGTTATGCTTTGTACAAAGTTTTTGAATATGCAAGCATGTATGGATACTATTTCAGTAATAATCTGGTGCAAGATTGTTCTGTTGATATAATGGCTGTTTGCGTTATAAAATCTTTAATAAAAAAATTACAAAAAAAACCCCATTTCCTTCTACACTCTGTTAGGATGCACAGCCCATAAGGGGAAATTTATATTCTAATAATTTCAAAATGAATGTTGATATTTCTACTTGTTTCTTTCTATTGACAGATTATTTCTTAGAAAAAGGGTACAGATCTAATATTTATTTATTTATTTATTTATTTATTTATTTATTTATTTAACAACTTTTCTATACCGTCGTTAAGTTAGATAACCATCACAACGGTTTACAGCAAGGCACACTAATGAAAATGTGAGTGGTATAGATTACAAATTTATCATGTGCCATCATAGTGCGGTAACAATTCATTTAAAAAAACAACTGTGGGGCGGATTTTCAGAGCCCTGCTCGCGTAAATCCGCCCAAAACCGGGCGGATTTACGCGAGCAGGGCCCTGCGCGCCGGGAAGCCTATTTTACATAGGCCTCCCGGCGCGCGCAGAGCCCCGGGACTCGCGTAAGTCCCGGGGTTTTTGGAGTGGGCGTGTCGGGAGGCGTGTCGGGGGGGCGGGGCCGGAGCGCGCGGCGTTGCGGGGGCGTGTCGGCAGCGTTTTGGGGGCGGGTATGGGGGCGTGGCTACGTCCCGGGGGCGTGGCCGCGCCCTCCGTACCCGCCCCCAGGTCGCGGCCCGGCGCGCAGGAGGCCCGCTGGCGCGCGGGGATTTACGCCTCCCTCCGGGAGGCGTAAATCCCCCGACAAAGGTAGGATGGGGGTTTAGACAGGGCCGGGCGGGTGGGTTAGGTAGGGGAAGGGAGGGGAAGGTGAGGGGAGGGCAAAGGAAAGTTCCCTTCTAGGCCGCTCCGATTTCGGAGCGGCCTAGGAGGGAATGGGGGTAGGCTGCGCGGCTCGGCGCGCGCAGGCTATACGAAATCGATAGCCTTGCGCGCGCCGATCCAGGATTTTAGCCGATACGCGCGACTACGCGCGTATCTACTAAAATCCAGCGTACTTTTGTTTGCGCCTGGAGCGCAAACAAAAGTAGGCTGTTCGCGCTCGTCTGAAAATCTACCCCTGTGTGTGTAAATTAGGCTTGTCTGTTGGGATCATATTAGGCGGTTTGAATTTAACATTAATGTGCATTTGTAGCTTACAAGTAACTACTTTTAGTTTGGTGCGTCCTTATCAGTCAACTGTTTTTTTCCTTCTCTTTATCTTTATAAAAAGCTTGTTTAAAAATATCAACACATTTTTACCAGGATAAATCACATGTAGATATGAAGGTCATAAGGTAACATTAACCTTTAATAAATTGCTAATCTAAAAGAAGTTAATATCTTCCCATTAAAACATAAACAGTTGCCACTACCAAATCAAAAGAGGGAAAACATTCTAACTTTATTTAAGTGAGCAGAACAACTTGTAAGCTTGGTAAAAATTTACTAAAATGACAAGGCTCATTCTAAATTACAATGGCAATGCTTCTACAATTCTTCTGTCTCAGTAAAAATGAGGGGTTGGAATTCTGAT
Source organism: Rhinatrema bivittatum (assembly GCF_901001135.1). Classification (NCBI taxonomy): domain Eukaryota; kingdom Metazoa; phylum Chordata; class Amphibia; order Gymnophiona; family Rhinatrematidae; genus Rhinatrema; species Rhinatrema bivittatum. Next base: position 550,818,105 of record NC_042616.1, on the reverse strand, counting down.
AAATTAAAATCAGTTTTAGTAATTGAAAAATAAATCAATAAAAGAAGAAGAAGGTAAAATAGCATTTATGGGTACTGGATGTGCATTTGAAAATGGTTTCTATGCACTATTTATGCCTATATGATGTTGCGCGGCCGTGTGGGTGCCGCGGTCGGCCTGCTCACCTCACTCTACCCTTGACTAGCTCTGGTCTTGCCACTGCTGCCAGCTCCCGCCATCCCCGTTGTTCACTATGGCCCTCTCTGGCTTCCTCCACGCTGCAGACCTCACAGCGGAGCTCACGTCGGGGCTCCGTGTCTTTGGCCGCCTTGGCCCGCCCCTAGGCATGCGCATGACCTACATAATTCCCTTTAAAGGGACCAGCGCGGGGAAACCCAGCTCGGCCACCACCCGGTGACGTCACATGAACTTCCGATAAATTGCGAGGTCCTGTCCCCAGGATGTAGCCTTGGCAATCAGGACGAAACCGTGGTGTTGTAAGTTTGCCTTACCTGTATTCCAAGTGTCTCCTCGTTCCAGTGTCTCCTCGTTCCAGCTTTCCCTTGTTCCTGACTCTCCGTGTGTTCCTGTATCCTTCTCGGGTAGTACCTCCTCAGACTGATCTCTGGTACTGACCTCTGCCTGCATGACCATTCTCTTGTCTGCTGCCTGGAACTGACCTCTGCCTGCCTGACCATTCTCTTGTCTGTTGCCTGGAACCGACCTCTGCCTGCCTGTTTATTCTCTTGTCTGCTGCTGGGAACTGACCTCTGCCTACCTGACCATTCTCTTCATCTGTTGCCTGGAACTGACCCTTGCTTGCCTTGACTACATTCGGACTGGCCTTGGTAATTGACCCCTGCTTTGGTTGACCAATCCAGGACTGATACTCTGGCTCTGACCCTTGTGCTCCACTCAGAGCTCTCTTCTGGCCTACTGAGGCCACCAGACAAACCTGCTTGGAATCCACCCACGGCCTTCACCTGACTAGACCCGCAGGCGCTGCCTGCCTCACCTGGAGAATCTTCCTGAACTTTTACCTCCCTGAGGTCTCTGGAGCTTCCAGTTTGGGTCTGGTCCATCCTCCCTGCATCAGCCGCTCACCCTTGATCGTGGTGGGCACATCCCTCTGCTACCTCTCCGGGATATCATCTGAGGCCCACCTAAGTCCAGGTGATCTGAGTACCCAAGAGATCAACCTGCGTAAACCCCAGACTGTTATTGGCGAACCTCCAGCTAGCCTTTGTCTCCTCGTGTGATCCGCCTCCTAGTGGCAGGAGCTCTCTGGGTCAGACCAGAGGGCCGTACCAATCCTGCATCAGGCCAAGGGTCCACCTCTAGTGCAACAGGTTGCCAAGGCCATGGACTCGGAGGAGTCTTCTGCCTTGTAGGCTATCCCTGGTCTGGCCACTCGTGTCCAAGAGCAACAACGGATCTTGGAAGCATTGGCCTCCTCCGTGGAAAAGATGTGTTCTCAAATGGAGGAATCTGCCATGTCCAACCCAGGGGCTCTTGCCCATACCTTGCCTTCACAGGCACCGATGGCCCTCCCGGCTTCACCCCGTTTCAATGGGGATCCTTGCCTTTGTCGAGGCTTCATAAACCAATGCAATTAGCAGTTCTCACTGCAACCCTCACTTTTTCCCGATGAAGCAACTAAGGTTACATTCATCCTTTTGCATCTTGAGGGTATGGCCCTGGCATAGGCTTCATCACTCTGGGAGCTTTCCGAAGCAATTCTTCACCAGCTCTGTCAGTTCATCTCCGTCTTCCGATGCACCTTCGAGGACCCAGGCCAACAGGTGGTCGCTGGCCACCATTTACACCACCTCCATCAAAGCTTGCATTTGTCGCTGGGTGCTACAATTTCTGGCTGCCAATCTCCCTCATTAGAGAATCACATTCATTTGCTACCACCGCCCTCATGGACACTGGGGCGAGTGGAAATTTCATTATGGAAGAAATCGTCAAGCTCCTTCAGATACCAGCAAACCACTGGAGGTACCACTACGTATCGCATCAATTCAAGGAGAACCTCTCCCTGATCGGATCACTCACCATACCATGGCCATTTGCCTCATGGTTGGGACCCTCCATGACAAAGAGATCTCCCTTCTGATCGTGAAATGATCAACACATCCCGTAGTCCTTGGACTTCCTTGGCTTCAGTTACACGAACCCTACTTCAACTGACAATCCCTGCAACTCACCCAGTGGGACTCTCAATGTCAAACTCACTGTTTACGGCAAGTGTCTCCATCTGTGACAGTTCTAAGCTCTACCACCCTTCCTTTTGTACCTGCTCCATATTCAGAATTTAAAGTCGTGTTTTCCAAACAAAACGCCAACATTCTGCCTCCACTCCAGAATTTTAACTGCCCCATAGAACTCCTACCTGGAACTATGCCACCCAAGGGCCGAACATATCCTCTTTCACTCCCAGAAACCCAAGCAAATTCAACATACATCAAGGAAAATTTGACCAAAGGGTTCATAAGACCCTCTACTTCCCCGGCAGGCGCCGGGTTCTTCTTTGTAAAGAAAAAAGATGATAGTCTAAGACCCTGCATAGACTACAGAGGTTTGAACACAGTAACCCGTAAGCACCGGTACCCACTGCCCTTATCAGTGAAATGTTCGACCGCCTATAGGGTGCACAAATATTTACTAAACTATATCTACTGGGGGCATATAACCTAGTACGGATTCAACCAGAATACATCTGGAAAACCACCCTCAGTATAAGAGACGGTCACTATGAGTACATAGTAATGCCTTTCAGGCTTTGCAATGCTCCTGCAGTATTCCAGCGACTAATGAGTGAGATATTCTGGGACCTTTTGTACTCATTTGTTATAGTGTATCTGGACAAGATATTAGTATTCTCCAAAGACCTGAAATCTCATCGTTCCCATGTTCAAACAGTTCTCCAACATCTTAGAGACCATCATCTCTATGCTAAGTTAGAGAAGTGCATTTTTGAGCAATCCAGCCTCCCATTCCTAGGTTACATCATCTCCAGCCTTGGGTTCACTATGGATCCTGACAAACTCCAGGGTATTTGAGATTGGCCTCAACCAGTTCGTCTCCAAGCCCTACAAAGATTCCTTGGATTCACAAATTACTATCAAAACTTCATCGTCAATTACTTCATGTTGGCCGCTCCACTCACCGCTATGACAAGGAAGGGATGTGATCTTCGAGTCTGGAGCCCCAAGGCCCAAGCAGCCTTCCACACCAGCCCGTGCATACATCACCCGGATCCTAACCGCCCCTTCATAGTCGAAGTTGACTCATCCGCCATTGGAGCAGGAGCAGTATTGAGCCAATACTCCACCAAGGGAACCCTAGTTCCATGTTCTTTCTATTCTCATACATTTTTCTCCACAGAACAGAAATATACCATAGGGGACTGTGAACTCCTAGCAGTGAAACTTGCCCTCCAGGAATGGCATCCCTGGCTTGACAGGGTGCAGCACAAATTCACTATATTTACCAACCATAAAAATCTGGAACACTTGAAAGAGGTCCAATTACTTAACCCAAGACAAGCCTGCTGGGCCCTGTTCTTTGAGCGCTTCAAATTCGAGCTCAGCTATCACCCAGCAGTGGAAAAACCTCTGGGAAGAAGCACTCTCTCGCTCCGTCGAGCCAGAGGACACACTCGAGACTCCCAGACACATCATTGATCCAGCTTGCATATCCACAGCAGTCACCACCACAGTACCAGCCGGGAAGATGGTGGTCCCCTGCCATCTTTGTGAACGCATGCTCCGCTGGGCTCACAATTCTAAGCTGGCCAGTCACCCCGGCCGAGCCCAGACTCTCGAAATGCTCCGGCACAATTGGTGGCCTGGTATGACAAAGACTCCTGAGAATATGTGGACTCCTGTCCAGTTTGTGCACAGCAAAAACCCCTGACTGGCTGCCCATGGGGGCTTCTTCAACCACTTCCTGCACCCAACGAACCCTGGTCAAGTCTCTCCACAGATTTCAATGTGAATCTGCCTCCTTCAAAAGGAAATACATTAATCTGGGTCATTATTGACCGCTTCTCAAAAATGGCCCACTTCGTCCCCTTACCTGGACTCCCATCGCTTCCAGAGCTAGCTCGACTATTCTTAACCTACGTATTCCATTTAAATGGTCTACCACAAGAAATTGTCTCTGATCGTGGCCCTCACTTTACCGCTAAATATTGGAGGTCTCTGTAAAAAGTTCAATATTACGTTAAAATTAACATCAACCTATTATCCGCAAGCAAATGGCCAGGCCAAGAGGACTAATCACTCGTTGAAAAACTTCCTGCGATCCTATGTCAACGACCAGCAAGATAACTGGTCCGACCTCCTGCCTTGGGCAGAACTATCCCATAACACCCATATCGCCTCTGCCACGGAGGTTTCACCTTTTGTCGTAGTCTTTGGGCGTCAACCACTCCTACCCCTACTGGTTCCACTCAATGTACCCTCACTTGCAACCCAAGTTACAGCACAAACCATATGCCAGCTCTGGAATCAAGTAAGTGAGCAACTCTGCCAAGCAGCTGACCGGGCCAATTGCTTCACAGACACCCATCGTCGGACTGCACCTCTGTTCCTGCCTGAACAAAAAGTGTGGCTTAGTACTAAGCACATCCGGTTATGACTACCTTCCCAACGACTAGCTCCCAAATTTATTGGTCTACTTCCCATCCTTCGACACATAGGGGTAGTTACCTACCAGTTAAAGCTTCCACCCTCCATGGGAATTCATAACATGTTCCACGTGTTGCTACTTAAACCTTTAGTCCTATCTTGGCCTTTCCGAAGGCCGCCTCCACCTATGCAACATACAGCGGAACCTGAAAACACCTTACAGGTCAAGGAAGTCCTGGATGTCTGATGCCGTCGAGGCCACTGGGAGTACCTCCTGCCATGGCAGGGCTTCAGCCCAGAAGAAAACTCCTGGGAGCCCTCCCACCATATTTTCGATAAAAACCTGCTTTTAGACTTCGACCGAGACCATCCAGAAAAATCAAGACTGGTAAGGGGGAGGCTTAGAAGGGGGGGGGGGGTTACTGTTGTGCATCCCGGCTGCATGGGTGCTGCAGTCAGCCTTGCTCACCTCGCTCTACCTTCGACTAGCTTCGGTCTCGCTGCTGCTACCAGCTCCTGCCGTCCCCGTTGTTCACCATGGCCCTCTCCGGCTTCCTCCATGCTGCAGGATTCAAAACAGAGCTCACGTCGGGGCTCCATGTCTTCGGCCGCCTTGGCCCTGCCCCTAGGTGCACGCGTGGCCGACATCATTTCATTTAAAGGGGCCAGTGCGGGAAACCCGGTTCGTCTGCCGCCTGGTAATGTCACAGGAACTTCCAATAAATAGTGAGGTCCTGTCCCCAGGAACATGCCTTGGCAATTGGGTCGACACTGTGGTGTAGTAAGCTTGGCTATCCTGTGTTCCAAGTGTCTCCTTGTTCCTGCGTCTCCTTGTTCCAGCGTCTCCTCGTTCCAGCGTTCCCTTGCTCCTGAGTGTCTGTGTATTCCTGTATCCTTCTTAGGTAGTACCTGATCGGACTGATGTCTGGTACTGACCTCTGCCTGCCTGACCATTTTCTTCAACTGCTTCATGGAACTGACTCTCGCTTGCCTTGACTACGCTGAGACTGACCTTTGTAATTGACCCCTGCTTTTGCTGACCAATCCTGGACTGATACTCTGGCTCTGACCCTTGCGCTCCACTCAGAGACTCTCTTCTGGCTTACTGAGGCCACCAGACAAACCTGCTTGGAATGCACCCACGGCCTTCACCTGACTAGACCCGCAGGCGCTGCCTGCCTCACCCGGAGAATCTTCCTGAACTGTTACCTCCCTGAGGTCTCTGGAGCTTCCAGTTTGGGTCTGGTCCATCCTCCCTGCATCAGCCATACACCCTTGCTCCTGATGGGCACACCCCTCTGCTACCTCTCTGGGAGACCATCTGAAGCCCATCTAAGTCCAGGCGGTCCGGGTACCCAAGGGCTCAACCTGTGGGAATCCCAGACTGTTTTTGGAGAAGCTCCAGCTAGCCTCTGTCTTCTTGTGTGCTCCGCCTCCTGGTGGCATGCGCTCTCTAGGTCCGACCAGAGGGCCATACCAATCCTACACCTGGTAGGATTGGTATGGCCAATCCAAGGGTTCACCTCCTGCGCAACATATGCAGCACCAAAAATAATATTCTACTGTAAATGTAATGTAAAATATATATTATGAACTAGTACAGAGTCTATATCACAAGATTATATTAGAAGATTTCAACCTCATAGTAAATCAAAGATATGATAAATGTGATAAGTTACCAGTAAAATAGTAAATAGGTCCAGCATCAGGTAGGAACAGCTAGGCACAAGGCAAGTAAGCAGAGCAAGCAAGTAGAGAGGTAAAACTCTAATTCCCAGAAGGCAGGGGAACTGGGTATTCCAATGGGGCTCAGAAGTGGATTCTCTGAGAGAGGGTGGTGGAAACTTTGATCCCAGGAGTGACATAACTGAGATGTATAAAGAGAGAAAGAGCCAACTCAATGAAGGAGGAAGAGATGGAGTTTCTGTTAGGAGCGTGGATCCTTGGACCAACAGGGAGTTGGCCCACCAGTGGGGAGAAGTCCCATGGATGCCCACCATCGGCAGGCGAGGCCGATGATGCCTGAGACTCTGCTGGGGCTTCACCAGTACCAGCCCTCATTCCCCTCAGGTTGAGCCCTTGGGTACCGGGGCCAGCTGGATTTATGTGGGGTCTCAGGGATTGGTCAAGGTCAGGCAGGCAAGAGGTCTTGGCAAGCAGTGTATCTTGTGGTCAGGTAGGCAAAGGTCTTGGCAGGTGGTGTTAGGTGAATCAGGAATTCAGGAACACGTAGTGAAGCTTCCAGAAACAAACAGGAGCCAGGAGTAGCCAAGGCAAGGCCTGAGGAGCAGGCCTTGCCTTAAATTGCCTGAAGTCTAGGAGGAGGAGTCCAGGTCCCTCCTGCGGGTGACCCTGAAAAGGGGTTGTATGTTATATTATGCACTGACTTTCTGAAGTACCTCATCTCTGCTGTATTCAAGAATGCTAGTTTGAAATTAAAGGAAACAAAGGACTCTGACTACATGCTGGAATGCAGCCAGCCAACACCCCAGACCCATTAGCTGATTGGTCTAATATATTCCCAAATCAGAAGCCCTGCAGTTATCTAGAAATAACACTCTCAGTATGTTCTGATTGGTCAGTATGGAAGGTATAAAAGTTTCTACACATTACTGGAACTTTGAGTGACTTGGTAATTATTAGGGATGTGAATCGTTTTAGGACGATTAAAATTATCGTCCGATAATTTTAATATCGTCTTAAACCGTTATGGAACACAATACAATACAGATTCTAACGATTTATCGTTATAAATCGTTAGAATCGTGAGCCGGCACACTAAAACCCCCTAAAACCCACCCCCGACCCTTTAAATTAAATCCCCCACCCTCCCGAACCCCCCCCCAAATAACTTAAATAACCTGCGGGTCCAGCGGCGGTCCGGAACGGCAGCGGTCCGGAACGGGCTCCTGCTCTGAATCTTGTCGTCTTCAGCCGGCGCCATTTTCCAAAATGGCGCCGAAAATGGCGGCGGCCATAGACGAAAAAGATTGGACGGCAGGAGGTCCTTCCGGACCCCCGCTGGACTTTTGGCAAGTCTCGTGGGGGTCAGGAGGCCCCCCACAAGCTGGCCAAAAGTTCCTGGAGGTCCAGCGGGGGTCAGGGAGCGATTTCCCGCCGCGAATCGTTTTCGTACGGAAAATGGCGCCGGCAGGAGATCGACTGCAGGAGGTCGTTCAGCGAGGGTTCCGGCGCCCAGCTTATGTCTGGGATTAGACAGGCCAATGTGGATGCTGGGAGGTATCACAATCGGTAGGGATCAGTGGAATCTGAAAAGAACAACACATAGGCCCATACTAGATGTAGCGGAGAAGGAGTAGAACTACTGGCAATGCGGATTTTGATCAGAATAAAGTAAATAGTACCCAGACCTCAAGGGGCAGATACTAAAGGAAATTGCAGCAGCTGGAGCAATTAACCAATGAAGGGAGATAAGCCTTGTAAAAACATACCACCATTAAGGATAGTTGGACAGTACATCAAGTCTAGGAAAGTTGGGAAAAATAGATCCCAGGCATTGACAGACATTGTCTCTCTGCTGGGTAATCCATCTGCAAGGATTTGTACTCAGTAAAGATTACCATAGAAACTGGCAATCACACCAATAGGAGGGTGTGATAAACACATTTCAAATCACTGTGTGGAATTGTATTGAGTTAGCTAGTAATGAATTGCTTTGAACTGCTAGTAGTTCCATTCTGCTCCTTATTCTTACTTGCTTTTATGCAAGTTGAGCTGTTGTCTGCTCACAACTCTGTTTTACCTTGTTAATAAAGCAGTGCTATTTTACTGCTGTTGCAAAGAAGAAGCACCTTGGCTTTTTTTTTTTCCCCAGTAGAAGGCATTCTCTTATCTAAACTAACTCTATTGTGCCACAAAGCTCTAACAGAAATGATTTTACTAAGAATCAGTCATGGAAAAGAAAATCTATTCTGCAACTAGTCTGGAGATCAATATTGTACAACACAATAAAGTTCTAATAACCAGCAGCTTCAGACATCTACCACACCAAGGTTTTCTTTTAATTTTGAACTAAGTTGAGCAGATTACTAGACTGAGGTGGGCAATTCTGGCCCTTGAGTGTCGCAAGGGAATCACGTTTTCAAGATGTCCACACTGAATATTTATGGGATGCATTTGTATTCCAATACATATTGCCTCTATTGCATGCAAACATATTTCATACATTTCCATTGACTATATCCTGAAAACCTAAGCAGATTTTCCTAAATAACAGACAATACAATCATCAAGATCAGTCAAGTTTATTATGACAAATCAAAGTTAATAGGTCCAAGTAATACCACCGATTTAAAGATATCAAATTAATTTTAAGACTTACTACAAAGAACTGTATGAGGTGAAATAATTTGATATGTCAACTCTTGCTAAATATTTGGTTCAAATCCAAGTTTCCAAGCTAAAACAAGATTAATTAGACCTACTAAATTCAAAGAGCTATGCAATACTTTTGGGGCACTGAAACCCAATAAGAATATAGTACCACATGCCTAAGGGGTAGAATACAGTAAAATAGTTAAAGAATAAATCAAATTAGTATTAACTCAAGTGAGCAATGAAATTTTACAATGAAAACTACTTTCTTCCACCTCTAACTTAATTTTGATCACAGTGCTATATGAAAATATAGAAATCCAGAGTCTCCCAGCTCATACAGACCTATCTCACTTCCAAACTATTCCCCAGATTCATCAAAATGCTATAAATATGGCGGAAATTGTGCTCGTGCTAAAAAAATGTGTGTGGTTACATAAATTGTAGAGTTACCACATCGCATGGTACATTATCGTGTCACACATCCAGGCCAATGTAATATCAGCACGTTAAAAACATGCATCCAAAGTAGGAGCACTTTTTTGAATATGTGCACATCTACCTGTCCTGGGAGCTCGATGTAATAAGTAAATGAGCTGCTGCATTAAAAGGGACAATCAGTGCGTTATTTGTGTGTCCCTAGCATTCTGCATCAGGTGCCCAAGAGAAATGGCTGTGCGACTAGAACAGCGTGGCCAGAGCTCCCTCCCTTCCTTACACATGCAGGTCTGTTCCTGTTCACTGTTCAGCAGTAGAGACTGCTTTATAGTAATCATCTCCTCTTGTTGGTACCTTCCATAGATTCAAATGATAGAAATTAATCAGTCATATCAAATTTGCAGTTAATTCCTCTGACTGTGTACGTAAAACCACCACCTCCAAACCCACCCCGAGTTAAAAGTGGCCTCTCTTACTCTCTCTTTCTCCTCTCTCCCCCACATTCCAAACTCCTCCCACTTGCATACTAAATGTAACATGCATTGCAGTATTTATTGCACAAGTTAAGGCCTTAACAGATTTTGATGAGTGACCTGGTAAGATATTAACATAGTTGCAAAAAATGGTATCATAATGAATAAAAATCTCTCTAAGTAAAAATTATATTTTTTTATAGTCTGCTTTTTGGCACTAGTGTTAAACATCACACACTGTTCATATGCATGCACATTGTTATGCTCCGGCTTGTGGACTCTTGGCCGACAAGAGGATGGTATACCTTTCGGAAGGTCTGTAGGCTCTCTTGTCGGGTGGCGAGGCAGAACAGGAGGCGGGACCAGCTGACCCTTGGCACTGGAGGCTGAGGCGAATATGGAGGCGACAAAGAGACGAGATGAGGTGCTGAGTCTTCACCACTGGTGGTCTGCGGTCCCCCCGGGAGGAGCCCATAGGGACCCGACCGCTGGGACTTAGGTGGACCTAGGAAGAGCAACGGTGCAAAGGCCAACTGGAGCTTCGCCCTGGAAGCCCGCGGTCCCCCCAGGAGGAGCCTATAGGGACCCGGGCCGCTGGGACTTAGGTGGGCCCTTGGAGACGGAGTCTTGGAGGAGTCCTAGGTCGAGTGCCAGAGGGTCGTCGCTCACCAGTCCGAAGTCGTGCACCAGAGAATCACCGTAAGCCAATCCGAAGTCAAGAACCAGAGAATCACCGTAAGCCAATCCGAAGTCAGGAACCAGGAACACCAAGACGTAACAGGAGCAAGAAGCAGGAACTCACCGAGGCAAGCAGACTCAAACAACACTCACAAGAGACGTTGCCAAGTCGAGGAATGAGCAGAGGAAGCCTCCCTATATACTTCCTCTGCTCTGGATCATTGGAAGCAGGTGAGTCTAGTTAAAGGGGCCAGGTCCCTTTAAATGTAAATGAGTTGACGGCGGCCATCTTGGATCTCATGGCGGTGGCCATCTTGGATCCTCCCGGCAGTGAAGACTCTGAGCCCGGGGAGGCTAGGAGGGCTCCCGGCGAGTGGGTACCCCGCGGACCCACTCCAGCCGGCAGGAACGACTGCCCTGGGTCCGGGCTTCCTTCGGACTGTTTGCCGCGGCGGGTCACCACCGCGGCCAGGTAGGGGGGGCGCGCCCACGGTCGGCCGCGGGCATGAAACACAACACACACTTTTGCATTCATACCATCTTAATTCTCAATCATAGCAAAACCTACAAGAAATGCCACTAAACATGATATAGTACAATTAAACATATTTATGGAAAATAATAAGAAATAAAAATGTACATTTTCTGTCTTGTTGTTCTTTAGGAGTTCCTCTCTCAAGAACAAGATACTGGAATATTCCTCCTATTCAGGAAGGTGGTTGTTGCTCAAGATCGGGATGCCAAGGCTTCAGTGTCAGGGATATAATATCTTGGGGTTTAAGGGTAGATTCCTGAGATAGTCTGGAGTTAGGAGTATCAAGTACCTAAGAGGGGAGTTAAGCTCCATGTTCATTATCCTAAAATTAATTTCTTCAGAAAAATTGGTGAGAGAAAATTTCCTTTTGTGGGAGTTAGAGGGAAGACTGACTGACAGGGGAAGGTCCCAAGAGTTGCTATCTGAGGAAGGCTTCAGCCAGAGACTCATCTGGTTCGGCCTGCTGGCTTTAAGAGAACTGCATCCAGAAGAGCATATTAGGGAAAGGGTCCAGGGAGGGTTTTCCTATGCCCAGAGTTCTTATTGTCAGGGAGGTGCAGCATTGCTGTTAACTGAGACTATAGTTTCTTTATGGACTTTATTTTCTATACTGACTGCTTGAAGCAGGCGTAACTTGCACGCACCGCCTCGGCATCCCCCGGCACAGGCCGCAGTGCCGGGGGACTCGGGACCGCCCTCCGGCCCATCCCTGAACCATCGCCATGGCCCCGTACACACCCCCGCCCGCCCCTTTTATGAAGCCCCGGGACTTACATTCGTCCCGGGGCTTTGCTCGCGCCGGCGGCCTATGCAAAATAGGCGTGCCAGTGCTCGAGTGTTCTGCGCACGTAAATCCGACCAATTTACACGCGCAGGGCTTTTAAAATCTAGCCCATAGAACGCAAAGCTTTTGGGATTAAGAAGAACTGTGATCCTGGACCAGATCTCTGTCTTCAGAAAGGAGACCATAGGCTTAAGCTCCTATTTAAAGGCATGAAATGTCCATTAGGAAGTCGTAACTCGTATTTGCACCTTTACTATTCTTGTGATGATTGTTGAGAGTAATTCTTTGTGATCCTTGCATACTATTTCAGTGGGACAGAATATAACTTTGACACCACATGAACATTATCAATGCTATTATTGTAGTATTTTTGAGTTGTGTGGATGATCTTTTCAGCAATGCTGAATATCTCCCGAATAGTTGCTTTCGAGATGGTTGTAATACAATTTTCCCTCCAGGAGCCAAAATAATTTCGGGCAAATCAACTTCTATAACTTTGGAAATAGTATTGTGCGGACTTATAGGCAGTCCTTAAATCATACTCTTAAATACTTCCCTTTCTCACTGAAAGTTATTGCATTATTATATTTTTACGTATTTCTCTCTGTGTTCCCACTCCTCCCAACATTGAAAGAGCTGATCTAAAATAGTAACCATTATCAGGATGAACAAACTTCTTTTCTTAAGATATCAGAATAACCAAATGAGTTATTTTTTATAGTATTTCTGTTAGGACTAGAGCTTGAAACAACTTGATCCATGTTTATGATTCAATGTATTGGGTTTATTTTAGATTGAGAACCTACAATGCCTAGACTACAAACAAATCACCCTCATCTCTAATTTCCAATGCAGACTATTACTAATTTTTGAAATTTTGTTCCCTTCATATAACACCATCTACAGAATAGTTGTGGTGGTAACAAATAAATATTATTAAATGTAACACTGGTTGTCAGAGGAATGTATTATTTTCAGGGAAAAATCAATGCTTCATAGAAACTATTCTAGAAAAAGAAATAAAAGCATATTCAGTGTGAAAATGAAACATCTGATTCCTTATTAGAAGTAGTTATTGCAAATATTATTTTTGCAAATAAGGTTTAGCAAGTTGATTGCAGTTGAAGCTAATCAACATTGAACTTGCCAAGAAAAAGATGTCAAACTGTTAAAGGAAAATTATGCAGAGTTAGATATATAGATGAATGATGTCAATCGTGGCTATTATTATAACTTTTAAGAAGGAAAAAGTCATTGTACTGAATACAGTCATGTGAATGGGAAATCATGGGGCATTTCAAAGTTTCATTAATATAGGCCATAATTGTTGATGCTTATACCTACCCCTTCCTTCCTTAGACTATACTCCTGGCCCTTCTCATATCTCAAGAACAACAATGTCCTCTACCAATGAGGTCACCAGCAATGTGACCCTTAACATATTGGATGACCATATATAATCTTCTATAGTAGTTTGACTGTTTGCAATGATTCCTTTAACCGGTTGTCAGTCCCTTACTCTTGATTGTTTTCCCTTGATTCACAATTTAATCCAATATCACCAAATAGTTCTATCTATGGAAGAAAAGTTGAACTTCTTAAACACAGCAACTATCCTCCACTACTTGGTTCCATTAATTAATTGTTTGAATCTGATAGGTCCTATAATAAGAGTGCAAGAACTATGAGCACAAACATAGCTCACAGTTCACTAATGGAACAACGCTGTCATTGTCCTCTTGGAGGCAGTAGAATTGAGGAATAAGATGGCAGAGAAAGGAAGAAACTAAAATCAAGCTGAATTCAGAGGGTACAAGTTAGTCTAGAGCAGGAGTGGGCAATTCCAGTCCTCGAGGGCCACAAACCAGTCAGGTTTTCAAGAAATCCCTAATGAATATGCATGAGAGAGATTTGCATGCACTCTGCCTCAGTTGTGTGCAAATCCCTCTCATGCATATTCATTAGGAATATCTTGAAAATCTGACTCGTTTGTGGCCCTTGAGGACTGGAATTGCCCACCCCTGGTCTAGAGGATGATGTCCTACCTACTGCAATAACAAATAATGTAATCAAGGGTCAAGGAGAAGCAAGTTTCTCACAACCCAAAAAGCACAGATAGAAGCCCACAAAACATGGAGCAGTGAGTAGTTAGAGACTGTACCCCTTCTGATCCTCCAGTAGCAAAAAAAGACCATGGTCCTGGGCCAATGAGGAGTAAGATTTATGCCTCTCTGAGTCCTCACTGCAAATATATAGTGGCTTTGATCTGGATGGAGGGAGCAGTTGGAGCAAATACCATCCCTACCAGTAGCAGAGTTTAGATCCCGCTCATTGAAGGACTTATTTCCTGATGCCCCTTTTTACATATCTTAGTTAACTAGACCCAAATATGGTATGAACATTTTTTCAAGGAAATCGGACTATGGGTTTTTGAGAAAAATGCATGTCCACTAGTGGAACGTTGGGATCTACAGGAGTCAAAAAGTACTTTTTCAAAAATTCTTTATTTTAGGTAATTCTTGTAACATTTCTTTATTTTAGGTAATTCTTATAACATACTGCAATACTACAGCTGATATCATACATAAGAATGAAAATTAGTCAAAAAAATCAAGCATGATAATCTGGAAAACATTTTTCATGTAAACGTTTACCACAAAATTCACACCACTTTTTTGTATTTTTGGAGCAGACAGCACATCGGCCTTGGGAAGTTGTGGACAAGAAGTGAGGCTGTGATGCCTTTACATCAGCACTTATGGATGCTGTAGGACCTCCTTTCCGGATGCGGTAGCTTGAAAGGCCACATTTCATTGCTACGGTAGATACTTCACGTAGGAAGTCCAAGTGGCTCATTGCTTCTTTTCCAAGCAGATGGCAGTGAATTTTCCAAGCTGCCACAACAGCCATGTTCAAGCCATTTGAAAATAAATTCCACCACCACTTTTTGGAGCGAAGTGTTGGGCGGTAAGCTGATAAAAGCCGGTCAAGTAGATCAACACCACCCATGCCTTGATTGTAAGCACCAATTATTTTTGGTTGCTTTATTAGAACTTTTTTCTTTTCTTTGAGAGAATAGCGGCTGGCATTTTGAAGTGGAAATGGCTTCATCCAGTTGGACATGACTGTGACCACACTGCTGTCATTCCAGCGGACACAGATGATGTCTCCATCACCACGATAATCAAATTCCCCACGATCTTTCTTGCGCAGTTCTTTAGGTGCCATTAGGGGACATTTCCCAGTTCTGTTTTCTCTGACAGTGCCAATTGCTCGAAATCCCTTTTCTTTCAGTTCCACCATCAAGTTGTGTGATGTGAAGAAATTATCAAAGAAAAGGCAATGATTTCTTGGCTCTTGAATGACTGAAATCAAATCCGAAATTACTCTTGTACCAAGTGGAACTTTTTCAGTTTTATCAGTGCCTGATTCTTCTGGCTGATACTTGGCACCTGTATAAATCTGCATTGAAAATGGAAAACCATCTGGACTGCACATCATCCATATTTTGTATCCAAATCGAATTGGTTTTCCTCGAAGGAACATTTTGCAGCTATGATGACCATAATATGGTACCATTGATTCGTCAATGCTCAGGCTTTCACTAAAAACACCTCCGATCTTCAAAAACTGAGCAGATAAATGGGTATAAAATGGCTCAATTTTTGCAGCTTTTCCAGGTGGTAGTTGCAAATTGTCAACAATATGAAAATAGATTTTCAGGTCCTCAAAGCGTTTTCTTGACATGGTTTTTGGCACAATTTGGTTGCTCAAATCTTCTGCAGTTGACCAGTAATGCTTTTCTTTTGGTGCCACTGTGCAAGAGTATTCCGAAGAAACGAGTGATTTCGTCAGCATTTGTGTCAATGCTTGCCAATTTCTGCCTGGCATATATATTTGTCATGTATGCTAATTCTTCTAAATAATCTTCACCCATAATTTCTATGAAAAGTTCAAATGGTGTCTTTTGAAGAAGATCTGGACGAATATCAGCCAACTTTGTTGGGGCATGCTCTTCCATTGTGGTCGTGAAATCATCTGTCTTGATCCATCTTGGCTTTGGCTTCTCTGGGTTTCGTTTTCCTTTGGTATCTCCTGATTCTTGACAATAGGTTGATAGCAATTTGTCATCCTCATCCACTTCCTCATCGCGTGACTCAACTGCAACTTCCACTTCACCACACACATCTGCTGGTACTTCTGGTGTTAGGTCTTCGTCATTGATATCTTCGATATCTGAGTCTTCTAAATTATCTGATGGTGGTAAAATCACAATATCAGCTTCTGTAGCTTCAGAATCGCCCAAAACTTGTTTAACTGCTTCTTCAACAGTCAAGTACTTCTGAGTTTTCATTGTATTCCAAATTAGGAAATTAACAGGACCGTCGCGGAGCTAGTCTCGCTCGTGCAGCCTGAGAAGAGGACGGCGTCGCGGAGCTAGTCTCGCTTATGCGGAGCTAGTCTCGCGGGGCCCGAGAAGAGGATGCCGTCACGGAGCTAGTCTCGCTCGTGCGGAGCTAGTTTCGCGGGGACCGAGAAGAGGACGCTGTCGCGGAGCTAGTCTCGTGGGGCCCGAGAAGAGGACGCCGTCGCGGAGCTAGCCTGTTGTGCTCAGTCCTTGCATCCTGAGATGGAGGCCCAGGAGAGAGTAAGATTCCTCATATAGTGTATGGGAGTGATAAGCCTGTGTGTATGTATGTTTGAGAGAGAGAGGGAGCATGGGAGTGAAGCCTGTGTATGTGCTTGAGAGAGAGCATGAGAATGAGAAGTCTGTGTGTATGTGTATGCATGAGAGAGAGCATGGGATTATATGTAATTTACCCTTTTTTTAAATATTTGTGAACCATTTTTTGCATTTTTATTCATTTTTCAAAAATGTGTATATTTTGACCCACAAAGATCCCAACGTTCCACATGTGGAACATGCAAACATAAATTGGTGCTGATCAATTTGTATCTTACCTACAAAAGAAAGATTTATGCCAACATGATCAGAAAACCCTTGGGAACTTGAATATATCACACAAGTCCTTTATTGACACTCAGTATCATACCAAAAGGTGAAAAGGTCAAACTATGTCAAAACTTCAGTTTTTGACCTACTTTGCATATTCATATCTTTAAGAGTATTCATCTTGGAACATCACATTTTTGGATTTAGACTGTTCAAGTTCTATACTCTCAAGCTAAATGGTTGAAAATTTGATTTTCTTTAGGTTTGGAGTAATTAAAATCATTTAAAAAAATGTTCCACTTGTGGCACGTTGGGATCTAAAAGGTTAATTCTAGGAGGAGGAAGTAAAAAGAGCCATTGACCTCCAAAAAACAGAGGCCAGTATCTTCACCTTCACCTCCAAACTCTTTGCACCCCAGAACGCTAGGATCCCCACCACCTGCAAAATTGATTGACTAAAATATTTTTCAGGGATGGGAAGAATGAGGAATAGGACATAAACATAAAAGAAACAGCTATTGTGGTTTTGGACTTGAATCTTCTGAGATCAAAGGCCATGTCTTATATTTGGTTTCAGTAAAATCCAAGCCCACAACCAATTTGCAAGGGCAAGTTGGATTTTGCCATCTTATTTCTTTCCAATTGATGTTCTTCTAAATGGCCATCTGTCTCCTTGTCATATAAAATATGTGAGTGTTGAGTAGTTTTAATTCCTAAATGTCTTTTAGAATATGTCCTGTACATTTTTCAATATGAAGTACTTTAAAAAAAGAATTCTTGAAAAAAATAAACAAAACTCATTCAATTGTTCCTTTTGACCCAAAGGTAGATGGCCACTATGGCAATTTAATATTTTAGGTAGAAAGATATACAGTTATAAATGAACATAAAATAAAAACTTATATATAATATTAAAAAAATACAACTTAGAAGTCCTGCATATTTAAGAACATAAGAACATGCCATACTGGGTCAGACCAAGGGTCCATCAAGCCCAGCATCCTGTTTCCAACAGTGGCCAATCCAGGCCATAAGAACCTGGCAAGTTCCCAAAAACTAAGTCTATCCCATTTTACAGTTGCTAGAAATAGTAGTGGCTATTTTCTAAGTCAACTTAATTAATAGCAGGTAATGGACTTCTCCTCCAAGAAGTTATACAATCCCTTTTTAAACACCATTTATATGGCTTTTAGACTGCCTCTATTCTGAACAGTCTAATTTATTTATTTATTTATTTATTTGCTTGCTTTTCTATACCAATGTTCACCATTTGGGTCATGTTTCAATAGCCCTCTTTCTCATTACACTTGATAGGTCAGCTTTATGCTTCTATCAACAACTGGAATATTTTGGAGGAAAAATGCTGGCAATGCATAAATAACAGTATCAGGTAAAATTAAAGTGATGCAGTCATTTATATTCATATTTATGTACTACAAGGTAGTGTATAGAATGAACAAAAACAAAGTGTAACACAAATAGACAGTAATTAACTAAATAACATACAGATTTCCACTCCTCAAACATCCCAGTCTGAAACTATTTTCAAACACTAGTGTGCCCCAGCACCATACGTATAAATAAGTATAGCATCCATACTGCAGTGACTGGTTCTGGTCAGTTTATGCATGCTGGTCATGTACTGCTCAACCATTAAGAAAGCAGATTAATGTTTAATTTACAATTTTTTTTCTGTAAACAATTGTTTTCTTTTTCTGTTATATTTATTGTGCCTGGTGTTATTCCATCTGGGAAATGCTTCATGCTGTATTACATATGTATTAATAGTTATTAATGGAGATTTTTGTGTGGTTTGAATGATGAGTGCAAATTAAATATTTGTACAATAATTTTTGTGATTGAGATTTGAATTAATATAATAATGACAGCTAGTGCTATAATTAGTATGTATGAATGAGTCATGTAGGTTAGGTTAATTGAGTTGTATATCAATGTTATAACTGTACTTGGTAATACATACAGTCCATGGATTTATAAAGCTATATTGTTTACGCTGTCTGAGTAGCTGAGGAGTGAATATGTGGTAAAGATTTGCCTCCATATTAAAAGGTTGTTGAGTTTGGCTGGTTGGGTGGTTCTGGAGGACATTGGTTCAACACCCAATACAGAATTGTGCTTCTTTTGCCAGCTAGAGCTGGAATAGTGCAGAAGCAACTTTTACACTGCATGGGGAAGAGGGTCATAGCCTAATAGCCAGACTCAGGGTCTACATTATCACATTCTGACAGGATCTATAATCATTAGTCCCCGTGCAATGACTGTTACTTCAATGGTTGGGCATATCAGTTTGCATGATTACCAAGTAATTTGGAAGGGGAAATAAAAATCAGTGAAAAACCCCAAGGTAGTTGCAAATGCCATATCCCAACAAAAATAAGCTTACACATGAGCTAGAAGACCAAAGGAGCAGAAGACATTTGGGGCAATCGAGGATGACAACCTCCCACCCTCAAAAATTAAAAACAACTCACTCTCATCCTCCTCCCACTGAAAAATATTTGTTGAGATTATGTGGTATGTGTGAGGTATGACAAAATTAATGTGACAAAGATGGAGAGTAAATTTGTCAACATTAGTTAAAATATACTTTGATTAGAAGAGAGAAAATGTACTGGTTCAAAAGGAAAATCTAGCTGTTATGAATAAATAAGCGACTTTTAAAAGAAACAAAATGAAAATGGAATATAAAAATGGTGGCCTGTGAAATGCGTCTTTTACATACAAAACTTTCAGAAGTATTTAATAATAGTATTGTAAGCCATTGACTTATGAGCATTTATTATTTTAAAAATCTTTTTTTCATGGCTATTTAAGGTGCACCTTATTGAAATATAAAGCAAATCCTGGCCAATTTTCAAGAAATACAAATCTGTTTTGCATAAACAAATATCTTTTGAAAAGACATTATTTCTTGTTTATGATAGGCAATTATAGGGGGTCAATTATCAAAGTGCTATATGGCATTTTCGCATGCAAAAAATGCCTTTAATGCATGTGAAAGCCCCATAATACAAATGAGAGGATATTTTGGCCAAGTGGGCTGGGCTCATAGTTTGTGAAGCTGTATCGCATGGCTTTAACTACACCTTTTTCATCTGTGTAAAGCTGTGTGAATGGGCTCTATTGCAGTGTTTTTGCACATGGCGAGAGAGAGAGAGAATCCCGTTTTATTTCTCTGCAAAACAGTAAATATATACTTCAATGTCTCACCAATGTATAAAAAGCTTTTAATGGGAAATAGACTTACTTTAACTAGAAGGACTGCTTATTTCTTCACATAGCGTCTTGGCTCACCAGGCACTCAGCATTTCAAATTATGTGGTGCCAAGCCTAGCTTTTTAAATTTTTCACATGATGACGTAAAGCTGCAAGCATGGACTCTGTTCTAGGGCATTTAAAGGGATTCAAAGTTTTACCTGAAAGGGAACTCACTGGGGCAGATCTTTAAACCTGTACACGGGCGTAGATTTGTTCGTGCAACAATTGTGCAACTTGCGCGTGCCGAGCCGCGCAGCCTTCCTCCGTTCCCTCCGAGGCCACCCCGAAATCAGAGTGGCCTCGGAGGGAACTTTCCTTCTGCCCCTCGCACCTTCCCCTCCCTTCCCCTATCTAACCCACCCCCCAGCCCTATCTAAAACCCCTTTCTTACCTTTATCGGGAAAGTTACGCCTGCCTCCCCTGGAATGCCCCTTTTTTCAAAGCCCCAGGGCATATGCGCATCCTGGGGCTTGCGTGCACCGCCGAGCCTATGCAAGATAGGTTCGGCATGCGCAGGGGCAGCTTGGGGCAGCTTTTCGAAGATTACGCGCGTATGTTACGCACGTAACCCTTTGAAAATCTGCCCAACTCTGTCTTAAATGCTGTCGGCAAAAACTCATACAGTTAAACCCTTGAGAATAAACTAAATTGAATCTTTCAACAAAATGTCGTCCATTCATTTTCTTTATTAAGTCCATAAGGGGCCACAGTGTGAAGCTTGTAGATCCACTTTTGCTCCTGTTGAAGAAGGCGAGTAGCTCTATTCCCGCCCCATTAATGAGGAAGCACTTTCTCCAAAATTGTCCATCTGCATTCTTGAATTTGATGATTATATCGCAAGAAGTGTTCAACTAATGGTGCATCTATCTTTTGTATTTTTAGACGTGATTTATGTTCTGTCATCCGGATTCGGAAGCTCCGCTGTGTCATTGCTATGGGTGGATTTGCATGTAAATTCTGAAGAAGGTAAAGTTTTACATCCTTGGAAAATATGATTTTCTGTGTCCAGAAGTTTTTGTTAACATAGGTTACAATCACATGTGTGCCTCACTAATGTCTCCAAAGGAGGATTGTAATTGCTGGAACATACTACTTGATCTATGATGTTTTGGGCTCATGAATATGCAATATGTAATGGGAGTGAGAAAACCAAATGGACATCTTGTAGAGACTGCAATGTTTTCGAATGATTTTGCTTGCAGCTGCTGCAAGTGGAGGATGTCTCATAACCAAAATACGGTGGTTGTCTTCAGAAACCGGCCTCAAAAAGAGATTATCTTGATTATTGTACAGTGCTCTGCGGTATGCATTATGTACACAGGAAGGTGGATAGCCCCTGTCCAAAAAACGGGCAGCCATATCTTTAGTTCGATCCATGAATTCTTGTCTTTCTGGGCACAGCTGCCTAAGTCGAAAAAATTGACTAACTGGCAAATTTCTTTTGAAAGATGTTGGGTGTACAAAATGTAATAAATGATTATATTCCCTGGGTTTATGGTAGATACTTGTTCTTAATAAATTCTGATGTTTACTAATCAAGATGTCTAAGAATACAATTTCAGATGTATGGTAAGTGATAGTAAACTTAAGACATGTTGATAAAGAATTAAGCCATTGAAAGAAGTCAAGTAGAGTTGAAAAAGAGCCCTGCCAGATGATGAAAATGTCTTCTATATAACGTTTCCAGCACATGAGTTGAGATGACCATGTTACTCAGGTAGAGAGTCCATCAAGCTAGGTTGAGACAACATTGCCCAAATCTCATCATTGGGTGAGTTTCCTCACTCCGAATGTCATCAAATCTTCACAAGAGAGCACTGTTCTGTTCGTACATCGCACTCTGCATGTCAAAGTAGCCTCTAACCCCTACACTAATATGTTTGCAGCTTTATGTCATCACGTGAAAAATTTAAAAATTTAGGCTTGGCACCACAGAATTTGAAACGCTGAGTGCCTGGCGAGCTGAGATGCTATGTGAAGAAATAAGCAGTCCTTCTAGTTAATGTAAGTCTATTTCGCATTAAAAGCTTTTTATACATTGGCGAGACATTCAAGTATTTATTTAGGGCCAGATTTTAAGACCTACATGCACAAATCTACACTCGATTTTATAACATGCGCGCCGAGCCCTAGGGGAGCCCAGATGGTTTCCCTGTTCCCTCCGAGGCCACTGCGAAATCAGAGCGACCTTGGAGGGAACTTTCCTTCCATCCCCCCCCCCCCCCACCTTCCCTCCCTTCCCCTACCTAACCCACCCCCCACCCTACCTAAACCCTCCCTAACCTTTATTATTTAAGTTGCGCCTGCTTCTGGGCAGGCGTAGGTTGTGCGCACCAGCCGAGTGCCGGCAGGCGATCCCCAGGCCTAGCAGGCCTTTGGAGGCCTCTGGCCATGCCCCCGCCCTGCCCTGGACCGCCCATGCCCGCCCCTTTTTCCAGGCCCCATAACATACGCGTGTACCGGGGCTTGAGCGCATCGCCAAGCCTATGCAAAATAGGCGCGGTGCGTGTAACCCCCCTGCGCGCATAAATCCAGCCGGATTTACATGCACAGGGCTTTTAAAATCTGCCCCTTACTGTTTTGCAGAGAAATAAAATGGGACTGAAAAGAAAAGAAGACATTTTTTTGATTAAATACATGCTGATTCCAGCCTCTGAATCAGCATTTTGTGAAACATGGTACCGTGTTGGGCATGAATTAACTTAAAAAAAATGGTGAAGTAGTGTACTCTTTTAATATGTATAATTTCTTGCAAAAATGCTTAAAAAAATATTTAAAAAATTGGACCAATGATTAAAAGTAGAGATGTGAATCGGAACGAGAATCTGATCGGCTCCAGTTCCGATCCAAATCTTAAACTTTTTATCACCCAGCCCGATTTGAGTTCTGATTATTGGCTGCGCCCGATCCGATAATCAAAAAACCCTCCCCCATCCTCCCGAACCCCCAAAAAAGGTTTTAAAATTACCTGGTGGTCCACCGGGAGTGCGGGGAGGGATCTCCCGCTCTCAGGCCATCGGCTGCATTAATAAAAATGGCGCCGATGGCCCTTTGCCCTTACCATGTGACAGGGCAAAGGTAGCGCCGGCGCCATTTTGAATACTGGCAATATGGCCCGGGTGCAGGAGGTCGCTCCCGGACCCCCGCTGGACTTTTGGCAAGTCTTGTGGGGGTCAGGAGGCCCCCCCCAAGCTGGCCAAAAGTCCCTGGGGGTCCAGCGGGGGTCCGGGAGCGATCTCCTGCACTCAGGCCGTATTGCCAATATTGAAAATGGTGCCAGCGCTACCTTTGCCCTGTCACATGGTAAGGGCAAAGGGCCATTGGCTCCATTTTTATTAATGCAGCTGATGGCCTGAGGGCGGGAGATCGCTCCCCGCGCTCTCGCTGGACCACCAGGTAATTTTAAAAAGTTTTTTTGGGGGGAGGCTAAGGGGGTCATTTTAAAGGGTCGGGTGGGGTTTTTTTTTATCGGGCCATCGGCGCCATTTATATTAGTGGCAGCCAAAATGGCGCCGATGACCCGAGACAAGAGATCACGCCGGGAACCCCCCACTGGACCACCAAGTAATTTAAAACATTTTGGGGGGGTTCGGGAGGGTGGGGGATTTGTTTTAAAGGGTCAGGGTGGGTTTAGGCGTTGTTTTGGTGTGCCGGTTTTCCCACCCTCCCCCTCACTCCTCCCCCTCCCCCGATTTATGATTTTTCACGATAAATCGGGGGAATTTCTATTGTATCGCGACTCTAACGATTTTTGACAATTTAAAAAATATCTGCCGATTTTTTTTAAATCGTCAAAAAACGATTCACATCCCTAATTAAAAGTGTGCCCCTCTTATCTATCGATAGAGCATAATGTAAGGCTCTAAAAGATAATAAAATAAGGGGTTTATATGATGGTCCCATAAATTACTATAGTAATCATTGGTGGATACGTCTTTTTTTGTATTGGTTACATCGTATTGCCCTTTAAGGCTTTTTCTGTATATATTACTGTGAAATGTACGTCATCCTTAATGCATAGTCTTTTACTGCTCTATACATGGACTCAACCTCCAATGTATCCAAATCCACTTACTGTATACCAAGGGGTAGATCTTTAAAAAATACGCGATCGCGTACTTTTGTTCGCGCACCAGGCGAGAACAAAAGTACACTGGATTTTATAAGATACGCGAGTAGCCGCGCGTATCTTATAAAATCCGAGGTCAACGCGCGCAAGGGGGTGCACATTTGTGCAACCTGCGCGCCGAGCCCAGCGCGCGCTGCCTGTTCCCTCCGAGGCCGCTCCGATTTCGGAGCGGACTCGGAGGGAACTTTCCTTCGCCCTCCCCCCACCTTCCCCTCCCTTCCCCTACCTAACCCCCTCCCCCCGGCCCTATCTAAACCCCCCCCTACCTTTGTCGGCAAAGTTACGCCTGCTGAAAGCAGACATAACTTTGCGCGCGCCGGCCGGC
Source organism: Rhinatrema bivittatum (assembly GCF_901001135.1). NCBI lineage: Eukaryota > Metazoa > Chordata > Amphibia > Gymnophiona > Rhinatrematidae > Rhinatrema > Rhinatrema bivittatum. Next base: position 550,793,559 of record NC_042616.1, on the reverse strand, counting down.
AGCCCTGCTCCATCCTCCGGTCCCGTGGTCTGGTCGGGAGGCCTTGACCACGCCCCCTGGCCGGCGCCATGCCCCCGGGCCCGCCCCCGAAACGCCGCGGCACAGCCCTGAAATGCCGCTTTGTTTCGGGAACGCCCCCGGACACGCCCCCTCCCGCCCCTTTTCGAAAGCCCTGGGACTTACGCGCGGCCCGGGGCTTTACGCGCGCCGGCGGCCTATGCAAAATGCGCGTGTAAATCCAGCACGCTCTTCCCCAGCACAGCAGCAAATTGCTGCTGTACCAGCGCCTCAAGCCCTGCCCCTCCCCACCCATGGACCGTCTCTCCCTGCCCCCCCGGACCACCCCTTTTCTTCGGCCCGGCACTTAGCAGTTATGAGTGTTCTATGCTCTTGTATCTGGCTGTGCACTGAAAATAGGCCTAGATCTGGTTTGCACTGGCTTTTATTATTTTATTTTTTCTAGTGGCAGGTTTATACAATGAGCTACATAAGAAGAGTAAATCCAATCTTTGATCCCAACTGCACTTTTACCAAGCAAAGTTCCTCTTTAAAAAATGCAGCTGCCCTTATATATTTCTTATTTGAAGAAACAGATTTTACTAGCAAGCTATAACCTGCAGAATAAGGACAAAGTTAAATAATTTCAATAAGTAAAGAAATTGACAATGCAGTCAGATTTCATCATCTGGCTAAAAAGAACAGCTTTTAAAAGATAATGTTGAAAACTAAACAAGACAAAAGCTTATTCCAAACAAGGTAGCTCAGAGAGATATTAATAAATGCAAATAAGATCAGCTGAAAAGTTTTGGTTTATAAGCAAATGTATTGTGAAACAATATAGATGGGATAGCCCGAGTTATATTTAGTGAATATGTTAATAAATTATTAGGCAGGTGATAAGGATTTAACAGCAGAAAAAAAACTTCTAAAGTACACATTAAGGCCTAGATTCACTAAGCTGCAATGTTTTTTAAAGGGTGGTCCCACTATCTCAGGGAGATGTCACTGCAATAGTGGGCACCTCCTCCGAGAAACATTGTGGTTCTATGATGCATTCTTTTTTCTCATGGCCAAACACAAAGAGGCAAAATAACTCATCTAGTAGCCCTTTAAAGTGATGGCAGCTCAACCTCAAGAGACCACCATCGCCTTAAAGGGCTGCTGGCCCCCTCCAAAAAAATGTCATGGATAATGGGGAGAGTGAGCAGGGGACATTGCTGACCCCTGGCTCACTAAGGGCTGCCACTCAAAGTGGCCTGACTTCCTCAAAATTAAAAAATACAAAAATGAGACTGGATGGTGACAGCTTAGGCCTCCCCCAAAGGTTTAATAAAAGACATTAACAGCACTGGTCGAGGTGGCTGACCACGTGACCAAGGCACGATCACCAGATCTTGCTCCAGTCAGAAGGCTGGGACAAGGTCAGCTCTCCACCATTTTGGAAAATGGCTGTAATCGAGTAGGGTGCGAAGGCAGGCCCAGGCTCTTATGCAGGACCCACTACAAATTGTAACAGTTATGGGGTGTTGGGGGCATCAGGGTTTGAGGGCCTGGACCCTCTTTTTGGTATGTTGACATTTCAGGTGGGTGGGGGTGTCAAGGGATGGGACGTAAATTGTTATTGTTGATGAGAGGTAGGAGGCTGGGACCAGGAACCTAATTTTAATTTTTGGACTTGGGGGAGGGGATGGGAGACTAGGATCATCAATTTCTTTTATTGAACCTTTGTGGAAGTGGGGAAGGGGGTTGGGCAGACAGGACCATCAATGTCTTTTATTGTACTTTTGGGGGGTCTGGGCCATTGCTGCGTGGGCTCCTTTTTGTATTTTTACACTTTGGGGGAAGTGAGGGCTGCATCGAGTGTTGGCCCTGGGATGAGTCGGGGGTCAGCCCTGATCCCCACTCAAATTCCCCATTTGGCTGCATGATTCTTTTCAAATTTTGCCAGGTCTTTATATGAGAGGCGAGGAGGGGGGGTGCACAGGCTTCTCATCTCATATTAACTGCTTTTCAAAAAGGTGTAGGCATTTTTTCATAGCTGACCACCTTCTCGGTCAGCCGAGATAAAATATTTGTATAAGATTGCCAAGTAATGAGCTTCTTTGCATGAATTTGCATTATTCATGCATGCAAATCACAAGCAAATAAGGTTTTTGTAATAGGAGAAGGAACCTGAGCGGAGGAGATGCAAAATATCATGTACATTACATGATAGCACCATCATAGTGCTCTATTGGGTAAAATACACCATTAAGGAAGAAGGGAACATATTTAAATATATTTAACAAATAATTGAACAGTTTGAAGTGCGGTATACTAATATATCAGAATGCACACTGAAAGTGTGCCTAGATCTGGTTTGGACTGGTTTTATTTTATTTTTTTATCTTTCTAGTACCTTTAATTCAAAGAAAAGGAACCCAGTGCTTATGGGAATTCTTAATCACAGCTGTACCTTTGAAGACTATGAATAAACAAAGGTTTTCTTTAATTGAAGAGAGAGCAAGAGCCAGAAAAGTAGCCATAAAGTGAGATGGAACTGCAGTTTGGTTATGGAGGACAAAAGGAAAAAAAGGAAAAAGAAGTTTCTGTTGTGATTCGCAGGTGTGTGGACCCTTGGCCCGAGATGGGGCCACAGGTCCGCACCATCACGAGGCGAAGTATAGGCACAGCAGGGAGCTCTGGGCACAGTGATGGAGAGGACCCCAGGGACCAGGAGGTTATCCCAGTAGGACGGCTGGCTGGAGGCAGTACCTGGACTGAGACCCTGAAGGGAGAAGCCATAGAGTGGAAGGCGCAAGACTAGCCATGCAGGAGGTTCCCCGGGAAGGCAGCCCTGAGCAGCGGAGCTTGTGCAGCGTATAGAGCGATTATGCAAACATACAGGCCAACCCGCGGGGCAGGAAAGCCAGAGCCAGATCTCTGCTGCAGATTTAAGCAGTGTCCCGGAGAACAGGGAAATCCCAGCAGTCCAGAGTAGACGCAACCCCAAGGAGCGAGGGCTGAGAGCACAACCCCGAGGAGCGGGGAAAGCTCTGAGAGTCTCTTGATGCTTGTAGGTGTAGCCCCGAGGAGCGGGGAGGTACAAACAGTCTTAAGTAGAACTCAGGCATAGCCCCGAGGAATGGGGAAGCCCAGTCGAGGAACTCACAGGTTGCCGTGGTGTTTCAGGGAGAATTCTGTCTGTAGAAAGCCTTGCAGGATAGAACCCAGGAGGCGCAGAGCCAGCCCGAGGAGCAGGGTAGGCCAGGGGAGCGAGTCCCTGTAGGAGCGGACACTGACTCCCAAGGAGCATGTGCCAGACAGGGTCCAGAAGCAAAGGCTAGGCAGCGTAGTCTCAGGAGCACGAAGGCAGGAGTTGCAGACTCGTACGGAACTTGTTGCAAGGTTGGCTAGCTGGGGGCGAAGGCGTAACTTAAATATAGCAGTCTCATGATGTCATCAAATAGGGACGCCCCCAAGGTTCCCATGGAAGAAGCTTCAAAGGCGGGGCCGGTGATGTGCACACACACTTAGGAAGACCCAAAATCGTAGAAGGTGGTAGCAGCATCCATGCTGCCATGAGAAGTCCTGGGGAATGCGGCGGTGTAGACTGGCCCACGCCACGAGCAGACCGGAGGAGGGCAGGAGAGTGGTGCAAGAAGTAAGTACATGCGGTCGCAGCCATCTGTGATGGACAGGCATAACAGTTTCTTGTAACAGAGAACACTTTTAGTTAATTACTCTGTCAAGAAAATAGGCATCCAGCACTGAAACAGGTAGCCTTCCGTTATTTTGTAGATAAGAAAAGAAAGAGGATTTTTAGATAATTCCTGATTTTGTTTTATGTCAAGCTAGGTGAATAATATTGATGGTGCCTGTATTTCGTAAGCTGAATTTTAAAAGCTTAACGCATACATTAATTAGGGGATGCAAGAAGAAGTCGGGCTCGTGCATGCCGAGAAGATTTTAAAAGCTTCCGGGATACACGCGTATCTCCCGCGGATGGCACATCTCAAACATTTTCTAAATGGGTGGGGAACGGTTGTGGTCTTGGCAAGGCAGGGGCATTTCAGGGTGTGAACATAAGATGTGCGCATCAATACTGACTCAGCCCTGTGCGTTGAGGCTCTCTGCCAAGTAACTTTACATCTGCTATAGATGCCATGTAAGCTAAAATTTGAAGAAAACTAGCCAGATCTGCAGGATTTTAAGGGTCGGGGCTAATCTGGGGGAAGTGAAGGCTATCAAACCAAAGGGGATTGAAGGACCTGTCTCTTAAATGGGTGAACTGGGGATGAAGTGGTGAAACTGGGAATGACATGGGTGTGCGCCCCTTTTAAAATTCCACAATTTACGCAGTAGAAGTGGGGTTTGCTTGCACCTATGCACATCCACTTAACATTTGGTGCACATGTGCCTGCAGCCAAGCTATTTTATAACGGGTGCATATATGTTATAAGATGGCTGCATACCCTGTCTTGGGCTAACATATATGCGCCAATTTGCACACGCACACCCTGAGTACTAGGCAGACTTAAGGGGCCATTTACTTACCTATGTTAGAGATTTACTACCTACTTAGCAGAATTTACCAAGTTATAAATGGGCTAATTCAGAGATAACTGTTGGTATCTAAAATACTGTGCATTATCTTTGCCTTGATGATTAAAGCAAATGCGGATAACTTTCAAAGAACTCCAATATACGCCTGTAGATGACTGTGCAGAGATCTACTACAGTATTTTTGTGTGTGTGTAAATCTCTTTATTGGCATTTAACAGTAATTATTCACATGAATATCTTCATAACACAATTATAAATGCACATATTCAAGCACAATCCATTTTCCCCCTTCCCCTCCCCCAAGTCCCAATAATCCAGTTCCATAATCAATGGCATACGCAGATATTTATGTGCACAATACCACAACCCTTACTCAATTTAGACTGGAAATTTAGCTTATAAGTTTTTTGGTAATCTTGCAATAAATGCATCCCAAGTTTCATGGAAAAATGTAGATGACTGCTGAGGTTGAGTTGTCCATGTTTTATAGTCCAAGTGGAGCAATTCCACTAACTCCACTCTCCAGAATTAGATATTAGGGGCCTCTGAGGATAGCCATTTTATCAAAATAATCTTCTTTACTTAACTCTGAGTACAAATCACAAATTGCCTTTAATTACCACAAAGCCCTGTGAGATGATCCCCAATATACATAATGAAGCAATTTTAGGTAAAGAAATTTGGAGAAGGTTAGATATAAATTGAAGCACCAAATCCCAGAATTGTTGTATATAATCACAATCACACAACCCTTGACATAGTGTAGTATTTGGAATAGAACATTTTAAACAGAAGTGTTACTGATGCGTAATTGATAAGCTCTGATAGGCAAAACCACTACCCTATGGAAAACACATAAATGCTGTTCTGTCATTGGGGCAGATACTACAGCTTTATTCATATGTAAGATACTTATACCTAGGTCATCTTTATCAAGAGCTTCTCAAATATCCTTCCCCCAATTATCTGGCAGAATTTTTAACAGTGGAGAACTGGTTTCTAGATAGTTATAAAAAGCAGACAACTTGTTTTTGCCCAGCTTATATACTGGCAATAGTCATTGAAATACTTTAGAATTAAGTTGATGTGAATGGACCAACAAAAGGGAGTCACTCTAACTAGATAATTGTTTGTAGGCCAAAAAATCAGTTTGCTTAAATTCCAAATGTTTGATTATGTATTGTATCTACACCTTGTGCTTTTAATATAGTAAACCATTTATTCTGACATCCTGTCAAAAAAAGTAGGGTTACCACAGACTGGGAGCCACAGAGAAGTTCGCCATGAGAGAGATAAATGCTATCTTACAAATTTCCATACAGATCTCATATTGCTCTCCAGGTATGGCAGAATTGTGTTCTTACCATGTAAAACAAAATGTAAATCCGATGGATCTACCAATAATTGTTCTAACCTTGTATCTGCATAATAATTAGTCATTCATAGCCAGTTTTCTAAGGATTGCAACAAACATCCCATATTATAGTATCTTAAATTGGGAAATCCTCCTCCTTCTGATATTGGGGGTGCTAATTTTGCAATAGATGTACAAGCTCTTCTTCCTTTCCAAATAAAATCAGAACATAATTTAATCAGTTCCTGAATACCTTGTGTTTTCAGTATTATGGGCTGCATTTGTAAAGCATAGAGTAATTTTGTTATTAACATCATTTTGATAAGTTCCATTCTCCACATAATGTTCAGCAGAAATTGCATCTGATTTTGTAGCTTTGATTGGAAAATGTTTATGATAGGGACTTATTTGTAGAATGAGAATGCTATTCTTTAGGTTCTCTATAGATAAAAAATCCTAAATACGTTAGATGCTAAGGAGCCCACAGTAACAGAGACATTTCTCTTTCCTTTTCCAGTTTACCTGAAACATCTAATGCTTCCAAATTCTCCACATTTAACTTAAATCCAGAGAAGCTTTCATACTTGTATGAAATCTGTAAAACTTCCTTCATGCAATTATTTTGCTTCAGGGCGAAACAGTAATATATCATCTGCAAAGAGAAATACTTTGACAGCTGTCCCTTCTTGACAACATCTATAGAGTTCAAATGTTTCCAAAGTAATTACCAATGGTTCAAATGTAAGGATGAATAGTAGTGGGGAAAGTGGACAGAACTGTCTCATGCCTCCAGAAAGATAAAACAGAGAAGACATAGTTACATTGACCCATATACTAGCCATAGAATTTGAATATAGAATCCAAATAGTTTCTTTAATAAATCCTTGAAACCCAAAAACTTCCATTCTTCTTTGCCAAAAAAGCCAGGATACCCCGGCAAATGCTTCTACAATACTTTATAACCATTGGGGCAGATTTTCAAAGCCCTATGGGCCAGATTTTAGTAGGTACGCATGGGCGTAGATTTGTGTGTACAACCCGGCGTGCACAAATCTACGCCCGATTTTATAACATGTGCGTGCAGCCAAGCGCATGTTATAAAATCCGGCCTCAGAGGGAACTTTCCTTCCACTCCCCCCACCTTCCCCTCCCTTCCCCACCATCTAACCCATCCCACCAACCCTACCTAAATCCCCCCCACACCTTTATTTTCTTATCTACGCCTGCCTTTGGGCAGGCGTAGATTGTACGTGCCAGCGGAGTGCCGGCGTGTGATCCCCCAGCATGGCCGCTGTGATGGAGGCCTCGGCCCCGCCCCCACCCCACTCCGGTCTGCCCCACCCACTCCCCGCCCCCTTTTTCAAGCCCCGGGACATACAAGCGTCCCTGGGCTTGCGTGCATCACCGGACCTATGCAAAATAGGCTCAGCGCGCCAGGAGCAGGTTTAAAAGAATTATGCGCGTATATTATGCGCATAACCCTTTTAAAATCTGCCCCTTTGCGTGTAAATCCAGGCAGATTTACACGCGTAGGGGGGTTACGCGTGCCGGGCCTATTTTCAGAAGTAAGTCCCGGGGCTTGAAAAAAGGGGCAGGGGCATGGGCGAGGTGGTCCAGGGTGGGACAGAGAGGAGCCTCCAGCCATTTGCCGCTGTGCCTGGGATTGCAGGACGGCCATCGGCTGGTGCCGATAACTAGGTAACTAGGTAACTAGGTAAGATATCTTTTTTAGGGGGGTTTAGCTTAGGGTTGTGGGGCAGGAGAGTTATGGGAAGGGAAGGGAAGGTGGGGTGGGTGGGTAGGGAAGTTCCTGCTGAGGCTGCTCCGATTTCGTAGCAGCCTGGGAAGGAACGGAGGAAGGCAGCGTGACTCGGCGCTCGCAAGGTGCACAATTGTGCACTCCCTTGCGCGCACCGACCCCTGATTTTATAACATGCACTTGGCTGCACGCACATGTTATAAAATTGGGAGTACATTTGTGCATGCCGGGTTGTGCACACAACGTTTTGCCCCCGCGTATGTTTTAAAATCTGCCCCTGTGTGTATCAGATATGCACAGATTATAAAATATATGTACCAATGCTGAGAATATGACTGTTGCTATATGTCCAGACTCACTTGTAGTCAGTCTTGATAACAGATGATTGCTGATAGTGTCAGCCATCTTGCTCTCCATCGACCAGTGTTTTTCCTTACAAATTGATTTTGTGGCCATTTGCAATGACAAGGACTAAACAAACGCCATATCCAGACCTGAGATTCCCTTAATTGGCACTTTGCAAGGTAAATAAGTATAATTGCCACAGTGAAAGGAATGATGTGAGTGGATATGGGGAGGGGGGCCCGGAGCAGCAGAAGATCATATCTTCATGCTTTCACCATATCACGTGACCACTTTTCTTACCAATTTTAAAAACATACATGTATATTGTTTACACAACAAAAAAATATTTGACTTGCTCTCATAAAAAACAATTTATGCACAGAAATTGGTATATTTTTTAAATGAGCATGTAATTCAAATCACCAGTTTGTTAAAACCTAGTCCTCCTCCAGGTCATCAAGACCCTAGCAGTTCTTCACTCTTAAATCCTTCAGTTCACCTAGACCTCCCACCCAATCTATAATAAACAATAGATGAGTTTGATATCAATTGCACAAGATAATTAGCAGGTGTAAATTACTAAAATAAGATGCCAAAAGTAAACACTAAGGGGACGATTTTAAATTTTAAGCACGCGGGGTACATTTGTGCGTGCTACCCGGAGTGCACAAATGTACACCCGATTTTATAACATGCGTGCGCTGCCGCGCGCATGTTATAAAATCCGGGGTCGGTGCACGCAAGGGGATGCACACTTGTGCACCTTGTGCGTGCCAAGCACAAGGGGAGCCCTGATGGCTTTCCCCGTTCCCTCCAAGGCCGCTCCCCCCACCTTTCCCTCCCTTCCCCTATCTAACCCACTCCCAGCCCTACCTAAATCCCCCCCCCACCTTATCTCACTGAGCTACGCCTGCCTCTGGCTGGCGTAACTTGTGCACGCCAGCTCGTCATCCCCAGCACAGGCCGCTGTGCCGGAGGATTCGGCCCCGCCCCCGGACCCGCCGCCCCATCCCCACCCCACCCCTGGACCTCCCATTTTTGAAAGCCCCAGGAATATGCACGTACGGGGCTTGTGCACGCCACCGAGCCCATGAAAAATAGGCTCAGGGGAGGATTTTCAGAGCCCTGCTCGCCTAAATCCGCCCAAAACCGGGCGGATTTAGGCGAGCAGGGCCCTGCGCGCCGGTAGGCCTATTTTACATAGGCCTACCGGCGCGCGCAGAGCCCTGGGACTCGCGTAAGTCCCGGGGTTTTCGGAGGGGGCGTGTCGGGGGGGGCGGGCCCGAACTGCGCGGCGTTTTCGGAGCGTGTCGGGAGCGTTCCGGGGACGGGCCCGGGGGCGTGGCCGCGCCCTCCGGACCCGCCCCCAGGTCGCGTCCCGGCGCGCAGGAGGCCCGCTGACGCGCGGGGATTTACGCCTCCCTCTGGGAGGCGTAAATCCCCCGACAAAGGTAAGGGGGGGGGCTTAGACAGGGCCGGGTGGGTGGGTTAGGTAGGGGAAGGGAGGGGAAGGTGAGGGGAGGGCAAAAGGAAGTTCCCTCCGAGGCCGCTCCGATTTCGGAGCGGCCTCGGAGGGAACGGGGGTAGGCTGTGCGGCTCGGCGCGCGCCGGCTATACAAAATCGATAGCCTTGCGCGCGCCGATCCAGGTTTTTAGCAGATATGCGCGGCTCCGCGCGTATCTACTAAAATCCAGCGTACTTTTGTTTGCGCCTGGAGCGCAAACAAAAGTAGGCCTATTCGCGGAGTATGAAAATCCGCCCCTCAGTGCGCACAGGGGTAGGTTTTTTCACATGTAAATGTACATGCAATATAAAAAATATATGCAAACTTGTTGATGTTCATAAAATAGCATGTAGGCAACTACAAGCTACTTTTATGCATGCAAATGCTCAAAAATTCACTCTTTTTATTTTACCCCTGCCTTTGGAGACCCAGTGTCTGCAAATCTATTTCATGCATATTCATTATGGCAATCCTGAAAATCCAACTGGATAGGTGTGCCTCCAGGAAGAGGTTGGGAAATACTGAAGATTGACACAAACTTGTTATTTAGTTTTATTGACTTAGGTTTATACATTTTAGTTTATGATTTATGTTCTTGCATGTTTTGATTTCAGAAATTTTATTTTTTGTGTGTGTTATAAATTGTAATCTCTCCTGAACTACTTACCCAGATAGGGCAGAATAAAAATGATTAAAAATAAATGAATGAATGAACAAACAAATAAATAAATAAAATCGCTGAATTTGAGGAAGGCACCGCTGGAGCAGGGTTGGGCCTTTGGTAGCCAGAGGGAGATGGTCAAAAAAAGGCCCTAACGGAGACTCCCAATATTTAGGGAAAGCAAAGGTAGGCTCAAGCCAGTTATCTAATCAAAGCTGTGACCTACGATTACTTTGAGTGTTGCATTTATTTATATAATTGGACAGCAGCCTAACTATGGCCATACCTTCCCCAGTTAAAGAATAAACATTCTTTCAAAACTATTCATGCTGTTCTTTTAGTATTCTGTAGATATTGCTGTGGTGGGTGATTACTGCTTAGCCTTCACCTTTTAAAATTTGAATTATATTTCAGAACCACATATCATTCATCTAGTTATAAGGTTCATTCATACCTGTGTATGTGCATAACCTGTAGCTGATTTTCAAAGGGAAATTATCCAGGTAGTTTCCTTCTGAAAATGATCTGCAGGACTGCCTATATAACTGAAGTATATACATCTCATCTACTATTTGTGTGGGCAGCTGACAGAAGATAAAACAGTGTGAAGACATTTGGGAATGCAGATATATATATATATATATATATATATATATATATATATATATATATATATATATATATATATATAATATATATATATATATATATATATTTGGGAATGCAGATATATATATATATATATATATATATATATATATATATATATATATATATATATATATACAAAAAAACCCCAACATACAACCGCGGGGAACTGTAAGCACTATTATTATATTTAATAAGTCAAATGCAATATGTGATATTTTTTTAGAAATATAAATCTTTTATTAAATGTTTTAACAAATGTACTAATAATTTAAGTGAAAAATCATATATACATGACATTAAATATTTCAAAACATACTAAAATCTAACTATTAGTCCAATCAATGATAAACCCCAGTCTTCTCCTGTATCTGTCCTCAATCTGACCCTAATTGAACTAAATATACCCTAACCTCATTGATGTTGACATGGGTCTGTACAAAGGAATACACCACTTATTGTTTTAACAATCTTGTATATTATGTCTTAATGTACATTACTTATTCAAAAGCAGTTAATATATAATAGTAGTGTAATTCCTTTGATGGAATCTCTCTGTTGTCCCGACAAGGTCCTCGTTTCGCCAATATTGGCTTCTTCAGGGGAATACTTCTATTGAGACCACACATCAATGAAAACAAAAAACTTCCATCACCCGCATCTGAAAGCATAAAGCTCTTATTATATCAAACTCAACACTTCATCTACTAAGTCAATATATACCAATTTTGTCACATAAATCCATATATTGCAACCAACACAGTTTTAAAACATTGTATTTATAATGAAATGTTCATTACTGATTGAAAATTAATAATAAATAAATGGTGAGCTTACAAAAAACTTACATCCTGATATCCACTCCTACCTGCGTTTTGAACGGAGTGGATTCAGAAAAAACACATTCTATTCAATCCGGCTCATTGGCTCCTTAAATCTTAATATGTGAAATCTCCCGAATATGAATGTGTTCCTATAAAATAATTCAAAAAAAGAAAATTTACATCCCCATCTTGAAACTCTATTTCTGATTTGAAGTTTGAAAAAATGATTCAAAAAATTAATCAACATAATATGCTTTATAGTCTGGTATATTCTTAAGATGTTTCCACAGAGACACAATTATAATATTACCTTTCTATCTCATCTTACTGCCGTCTTTGCAATCTTCTGACCATAAACTCTCCTCTCAGGGTTGCAATTAATTCCACCACACCTGCAGAAACCACAGAATATATTCCCACATTGCTCCCAATTTGCTACTCAGATTAATTCACCAATTCTGCAGAAACCACAGAATATATTCCCACACTGCTCCCAATTTGCTACTCAGATTAATTCACCAATGGCTCTATAAACAAAAAGAAAGCTCTTTGTAATATACCTTATTTGTAAAGAAAACTGCTGTTCTCATGATGGAATCACAAATACCACGCTCCTAACAAACTTCCAGCCGACTCATCGTTCAACCGCACAAGTGAGGTTTCGCATCCGTTTCTTAATGATTCAAAATCCGCCCCAATGTTCCTACCACTTGTATTTCTTCCCATTGGGGCGGATTTTGAATCATTAAGAAACGGATGCAAAACCTCACTTGTGCGGTTGAACGATGAGTCGGCTGGAAGTTTGTTAGGAGCGTGGTATTTGTGATTCCATCATGAGAACAGCAGTTTTCTTTACAAATAAGGTATATTACAAAGAGCTTTCTTTTTGTTTATAGAGCCATTGGTGAATTAAATCTGAGTAGCAAATTGGGAGCAGTGTGGGAATATATTCTGTGGTTTCTGCAGAATTGGTGAATTAATCTGAGTAGCAAATTGGGAGCAATGTGGGAATATATTCTGTGGTTTCTGCAGGTGTGGTGGAATTAATTGCAACCCTGAGAGGAGAGTTTATGGTCAGAAGATTGCAAAGACGGCAGTAAGATGAGATAGAAAGGTAATATTATAATTGTGTCTCTGTGGAAACATCTTAAGAATATACCAGACTATAAAGCATATTATGTTGATTAATTTTTTGAATCATTTTTTCAAACTTCAAATCAGAAATAGAGTTTCAAGATGGGGATGTAAATTTTCTTTTTTTGAATTATTTTATAGGAACACATTCATATTCGGGAGATTTCACATATTAAGATTTAAGGAGCCAATGAGCCGGATTGAATAGAATGTGTTTTTTCTGAATCCACTCCGTTCAAAACGCAGGTAGGAGTGGATATCAGGATGTAAGTTTTTTGTAAGCTCACCATTTATTTATTATTAATTTTCAATCAGTAATGAACATTTCATTATAAATACAATGTTTTAAAACTGTGTTGGTTGCAATATATGGATTTATGTGACAAAATTGGTATATATTGACTTAGTAGATGAAGTGTTGAGTTTGATATAATAAGAGCTTTATGCTTTCAGATGCGGGTGATGGAAGTTTTTTGTTTTCATTGATGTGTGGTCTCAATAGAAGTATTCCCCTGAAGAAGCCAATATTGGCGAAACGAGGACCTTGTCGGGACAACAGAGAGATTCCATCAAAGGAATTACACTACTATTATATATTAACTGCTTTTGAATAAGTAATGTACATTAAGACATAATATACAAGATTGTTAAAACAATAAGTGGTGTATTCCTTTGTACAGACCCATGTCAACATCAATGAGGTTAGGGTATATTTAGTTCAATTAGGGTCAGATTGAGGACAGATACAGGAGAAGACTGGGGTTTATCATTGATTGGACTAATAGTTAGATTTTAGTATGTTTTGAAATATTTAATGTCATGTATACATGATTTTTCACTTAAATTATTAGTACATTTGTTAAAACATTTAATAAAAGATTTATATTTCTAAAAAAATATCACATATTGCATTTGACTTATTAAATATAATAATAGTGCTTACAGTTCCCCGCGGTTGTATGTTGGGGGTTTTTTGTATATGAGTTTTTGCACTAGTAGAAGTAGAATTGCCAAAAAATTTTTTGCTAGCTATATATATATATATATATGCACTGTTTAATCCTTTGTCCTAAACACACTCTATGGAATTCCTCCTTTTACAGTGGCTAAAAGCATGCATCTTGTGGAAGCTCTCATATATATTTCACTGTTCTGAGGAAGACAACTTGTAGCCAGGGCAATTTTCCCTGGTAAATGTCTTGGAAAATTGTCCTCATAGCTAGTTCAGTTTTCTTGACATCTCACCAAATTTTCTACATATTGAGTAATCAGTGCTTAAATACATCTTTATGCATGATACTTTACTAAGATGATTTTATTCTCCTTTGATTTGTTTTTCTCAAAGAATATAGCCTCAAATAATTTCATATTTCTTCTTACAAAAGGCACTGTGACCCTGTTATTATTTTGCCTATCTTCCTTTACATTTTCTCTGTTATTTATAGTGCAGGAGGTATGGTAAAAGAACAATTTTAAATCATGTAAAATCATCAAACTAACACATTGACTAAAACTTTCTTTAAACCTGTCAACCATGTTAAAAGTATAGGTGCTGAAGGCTAATGAAATACTGAATAAAAACCGACACTTTAAAGAAAATTGAATATGAAATTGATGTGTGTGAATCTGAAAATTATGTTAAGGTGCTTGACATTAATAATACTTTTCGGCAAACAGTGATGATTTTCAGATGCTATTTCTCAGTCCTTGGGTAATCTCAAAAGTTGTTATAGAATAGTTTTAAATTTAGAAACCATTGCCTGCCGAATTTACATGATTATGGAATCTGCATTGAAATGGATCACTCCAAAATTAGTCTTTTTTTTTTTTTTGCTATGACTACACAGAAAAATTGGAAGGTGAATTTGGGGGAAGACTGGATCAACCAGAGAAGAAGAAACTAAAAATTTCCCAATTAGTTCTGACATTGCTACAAAGTATATTAAAATGCACTGTATGTTCTCATAAAGTGGCAGACCATCAATAATGCAAATTGATGTGCTCTGAAAATGGCAGAAGTCATTGTTCCATTCGTAAAATTAGGCCCGGATTTTAAAAGACCCATGCGTGCCGGGCCTATTTTAAAAGGGCCCGGCCTCATGCATAAAGCCCCGAGATGCGAGTAAGTACCAGGGCTTCAGAAAAGGGGCAGAGAGGGGCAGGGGCAGGGCAGGTTCAGAGGCTCCCGGCATAGCGGCCATTTGCCACGCATGCCGGCAGACTGCTGGCTCGCGCAACCTGCGCCTGCCCAGAGGCAGGCGCCAAAGTTAGACAAAGATCGGGGGGGGGGGGGGGGGGGCGGATCTAGGTTAGGGCTAGGGGGAGGTTAGTTTAGGGGGTTGGGAAGTTCCCTGACGGGGGAAGGCCGCGGGCATCGGCACGAGCAAGTTGCACTAATGTGCACCCCCTTGCGTGAACCGACCCCCAATTTTATAACATGTGTGTACCTGCACGTGCATGTTATAAAATCGGGCATCCATGTGTGCGCGCCGGGTAGCGCGCACAAATGGATGCATGCGCGTAGGTCTGAAAATTTACCCCTGAATAAATAAAAGCACTGAGAGCCAAGAATATTGTAGGATGGTATTGTGCTGTCACAAAGCTACTCCTAATTCCTTTCTTGGATGGAAATGGCCCATTGTAGATTATGGTGAGGTATTTTTGTTTTTTTAACAGAAGTTCAATGAGGATTAGAGGGATATCTAATTGCATCCCTTTGCTGTGGATGTCAGTTAGGGATAAATTCAGGTATTCAGATAAGAAAATTCACAGAATCATCTAGATTGCATCAGATCATAAATTTAATTATATTAGCACCATATTTTCATTTCCCTGTAAAATTAAAACATTCCAGCTTATGCTAAGCTGAACTATAAGGATAATATAAAATCAAATTGTTTCAATGAATATTTTTGTAGAAATGTGTAAAATTTTACATTTGTATGAAAATATTTGCGATGGTCTTTAATTAGGATATCAAATGCATCCATGGAAAAATATTTTCACCAACAAATTTACACTTACAATTGAGGAGGATATGATAATGTAATGTGAAGCTTGATGTTTCTTTGAATCAGTGAAGTACAACATAACTGCTGCTAAAGCTCTCTCAATCAATTTACATAACTGAATCAAATCTGTAGGATCACCCTGATAATCCAAGGGAAGGTGAAAAAACTATGTGCATCTGTATGCAATGAAAAAAGTATTTTAAAACCCAAAATATGGTAATCAAGCCAGGATCACCTGATTAGTCATTTTCCTTAACATATAACTATACCAGGGCTTCCCAAACCTGTCCTGGTGACTCCATAGATGAAAAGGTTTTCAGAATATCCACAATGACAATGAATATACATGAGATGTGCATCCATCGCCCGTCCACAGTCTCATTTTCTGCTGACCCATATCATAGAAACTGATTAGATTTGCCTGACATAATCCTCCTCTGTAAAACCTGCTGGATTTAAGATACTTCACTGTTTTTAACTTCAGAGGATTCTCCATGAATTTTTTCCAGCACCAAAGTCAGACTACTTGGCCTATAATTTCCAGCCTCCAACATTCTCCAGTTCTGCAGAACGATTCTCATCTCCAGTAATATAGGAGCAGATTTTCAAAGGGTTACGCACGTAAGATACGCGCGTAACTCCTGAAAAGCTGCCCCTGCCTGCCCCTGCGCTCGCCGCCGAGCCTATCTTGCATAGGCTGGGCGGCGAGCGCAAGCTCCGGGACACGCATATGTCCCGGGGCTTGCAAAAAGGGACGGGGCGTGGGCAGTCCAGGGCGGTCCGGGGTGGGGGTGGGACATAGCCTGAGCCTCCAGGCACAGCGGCCAGTTGCTGCTGTGCTCGGGATCACGGGCCGGCCGTCGGCAGGCGCGCATAACTTCTTCAACAAAGATAAGGGGGGGTTCTCGGTAGGTCTGGGGGGCGGGTTAGGTAGGGGAAGGGAGGGGAAGGTGCGGGGGGGGGGGCGGGAGGGAATGGAGGCAGGCTGCGCAGCTCGGTGCGCACAAGTTGCACTATTGTGTACCCCTTTGCGTGCGCCGACCCTGGATTTTATAACATGCGTGCGGCTGCGCGCGCATGTTATAAAATCAGCCGTAGATTTGTTTTTAAAATCTGCCCCAGAGTGAACACGTTCTTTGGTGAACCTACCAGAATTTTTCTGAGCTATCTTAATATCCTAGAATATATTCTATCTGGCACTATGGTTTTGTCCACTTTGTTTTTTTTAGTTTTATATCAGCACTTTTATCTGTACATGGCATGGTCTCGACCCTACTACTATATGTACCTTAACCAAGTGGTCCTCAACCTGGACTTCAGGGACCGCCTAGCAGTTCTCAGGAGATCCCCAATGTTTATGCATATGATACATATATTGGATTCATTGCATTCACATATATTACATGAATACACATTAGGGATATCCTTAAAAACCAGACTGGCTAGGTAATCTCTGAGGATCGGGATCAGAACCACTGCCCTAACTATCAGTGGGACTGATATATTTATTTATTTATTTAAACATTTTTATATACCGGCATTAGTTGTGGACATCATGCCGGTTTACATCAAAACTGGTAAAGTATGGAACCAGTGCTAAAATTGGAGGTAAATTGGAGAGTGGGTTTTAACAAATGCATTGCATTAAAAACATGGATGCCTGCAGGATGCAGTAAGCTAATGAGATGCAAATCAAATAGGAGTTAAAAAATACATTAAATGAAAAATGCGCACAGGGATGGTAACTTTCAAACTGGTGCATGAGCGCACATTTGCGCACAAACATCAGCCCTCGCCCAGGGATGCGAATATTTTATAACTTGCACACATGTATGTGTACATGCTATAAAATAGTCTGGCCAAATTTTAAGTGGGTCTGCAAATCGCACTTCTACCACATTAAGTAGCTAGATTATAAAAGGGTGCATGCAAACGCCATTCCCAATTTTACCAGTTCGTCCCCAGTTCACCCAGTTAAAAGATAGACTTCACTCCCCCAGTTAGTCCTAACTCTTAAAATGCAGCAAATCTTCCTGTTTTCAATACTTTATAACTTACACCTCCTCCATTACAGAAGTAAACTTATGCAGCAGGGGTTCTGGGCATGCACCCAGGTATGTAATTATTTACATGCACAACTCTGGTGCATGCCCCAAAATGCCGATGTCCCACCCAGACAATGCCCATTCCCTGCCCTTTCTGAAAACTTTTCAGACAAGCACACTGAGGGAGAGGCGTGCATTTCTCTCTCTCTCTCTCTCTCTCTCTCTCTCGCCTGCAGGATACTGAAACAGGCTGTCCGGAAACATCGTGAACTGCGATAAACCTTTACCGGCCTCTAGCGCACAACGTACCGCAAATGAAAGGGTTGTAGCTATTGGCCGCGTTAAGAGCCGTGCTAACACTGCGGCTGTTTCGCCGCACACGATAACTCTTTCCTACTTTACAGATGCTCCGCCCCAACTCCGCCCCCTGAATACAAAATTAAAACTTTGCCTTCGCAAATCGCGTTAACGGCTGTTAGCGCGATTTGCGGAATTATCTCCTGCGGTAACTCCTTGGAAAATGACCCCCTATGTTTGCTATTTAAGTGAATTGTATTGGAAATATTATAAATTAAAAAAAATTGGGATGCACAAACTATTCAATTAAAGGTGCCTTCTTCAAAGAACGTATGTTTTTGCTCAGTTGTAAGTGCAAGTCCAAAAGAGCTTATATCATCTTTGGTCTCATGTGGAGTAAACTCATATGTCTTGTGGCCAATGTGATTCTATTGTTGTGCCCAGTCTGGTAGCAATAGACTACCAAATGGAATAGTCTAGTGGTTAGAGCAGTGGGCTATAAACCAGGAGACCAGCGTTCAAGTCTTGCTGTTGTTCCTTATGATCTTGGGCAAGTCACTTTACCCTCCATTTCCTCAGGTACAAACTTAGGGCCGGATTTTAAAAGGGTTATGCTCGTAACCCTTTTAAAAAACACCTGCGCACGCGAAGCCTATTTTGCATAGGCCGCCGACGCGCGTAAGTCCCTGGGCTTCATAAAAGGGGTGGGGAGGGGGCGTGTCCGGGGCGTGTCCGGGGTCAGGGGGCGGTTCGTGGCGGGACCGGGGGCGTGGTGCCGGCCCAGGGGCGTGGTCGAGGCCTCCGGATCAGCCCCCTGGTCGGGTGATGGCGCACCAGCAGTCTCTCTCTCTCTCTCTCTCTCTCTCCTTCTTTTATCGTGCACCGCGAAGATGTTTTCGTGATTCGCGAATACATTTGCGCAAATCGCGAAAACATCGCAGCACGCGAAGTTTCCCCGCTGCACGAAAAAAGCCTCATTTGCATGGGAAACGCCTCTTAATGCGTTACCAATGCGATATTGGAAAATGAGGCCCCTTGTCTCACTCCCTTACTCTGCCCCTGTAGCCACCTACATTTAAGGCTCCTAATTTTTCAAAATGGCCAATTTAGGAGCCTAATACCCAAATTCAAGAGCCAA
Source organism: Rhinatrema bivittatum (assembly GCF_901001135.1). Lineage (NCBI taxonomy): Eukaryota > Metazoa > Chordata > Amphibia > Gymnophiona > Rhinatrematidae > Rhinatrema > Rhinatrema bivittatum. Next base: position 550,774,293 of record NC_042616.1, on the reverse strand, counting down.
AACCCTTTAAAAACTGCTTCCAATAAATCGCAGAACTGATTGATTAAGGTCAATTATGATTTAGATAAAGTCATAATAAAGATTCACATTTTTTCTCTTTCTCTTTTTTATTTAAATGCACAATACTGACAAAAGCCCAGGGTGCTTGGCATTACTCCTACTCAACCTTGGAGTCAATTTAGGAGCCTAAGAAGTGGGTGCCTACAGGGATGAAGTTAGGGCATGGAAACAAAGTTCGGAGCTTAACAAATTTTCAAAATTAGGCACCTAATTTAGGGTCCTAAATCTAGGCAAATGAATAACAATCCTGAATTTAGGGAGTCTAACTTTAAGGGCCCTAAATGTATGTACATTTTCAGTTAAAATCCTAGGATCCTAAAGTTAGTAATTCAGCTATTTTTGAATATTAGCCTCTTATCTATACAGAAAATAAATCTGCATGAGATACTTTTGCACAAAAGATTCTATTTTTTCCCTTTGGAAATTATATAATGCCTCTTGAGACCAGAGTTGATATGTTTCAGATATAGGAGCTGGCAGTAATTGCTTTCCCTTTCATTGGTACCTTTTAACATTTATTTTTGGTATAAAACCTATTATGTCATTGGGTATACATTATTAATGTTCTGATATGAGCCAGTTCTAGAGAACAGGTTTGGGGGATTTTTTTTTAAACCAACAAGAGGTTAAATGGGCAATAAACAGAAATTAAACAAACCTCTCCAGGTAAGCCTTCTCTTTCTGGAGATCTGTTGTTTATAGACTTTATTGCTTGTGTGACCTCTCTCTTTCAAATAAGGGCATTCAGCAAATCCCTGTCAGTTTATTTCATTAGAAGACTTTCTAACTGCTTATACCTTAGCTGATATCTATCTATTTGTTGGGGTCTTGCAATGCATTTAATCTGGCATAGAATGACTTAAATGTTTTATTGATGGCCTGCTGATCAGTAATTAACTTCATATCATTCCCTGTGTGTAATGCAGCATAAAGCATATTCATTTGCTGAAGAAGAAATGCTGACACCATTCCTGGCATCTCAACATTTTTCAGGACTACTTTTAATAAGTAGGGTATACATAGTCTGTATTTTATGGAAATATTTCCATCTACTGTTTGATGTAAACCGATATGATGTACCTACTAATATCGGTATAAAAAAGCCGTCAAATAAATAAATGAATGAATATTTATGTTTCACTGCAATTACATGACAATTGTATATACACAGATTCTAGAAGCATGGAGGATAACTTTCAAACAACTATGTGTGGTGGCATATACATGTGTATATGGCCGTGTGTAGATTTACAATAGTATTTTATGATGCCAGTCATCCATTTGGGTGGTTTAGCTACATCCGGGCATGTTACGGGTCCAATTCCAAGTCTGGATAGAGAGAAAGATAGTCTTTTGTGGCTCTGGCATGGTCAGTCACTGTCACTATCGGAGGATCAGTGCCCATGGTCAAAACCTCCAGTCAGTGCAAAGATGTCTCATAAAAGATCAAATAGTTACATCACAAATAAGAGAACTCAAAAATTTTCTCAATTATCACTGTTCAATTTCCCATGTTTATTCACAAAACATACACTTCTTAAAAGATCCTATCTAGACAATAATTACTCTCTAGCACACTCATCCTTCCATACATCTATCTTACACACACATAAAAACGACGTATATAATGTAAATTCCAAATAACAGTGTAACATGAATTTAACAATATTATATAAATTAGATATGATATAATTATAATATTATATTTTTTAAAATATCTGCTTTCATAGGCTTATGTCACCACAACTGGGCTTATTCTTTGCGTTTTCTCAATCACAGCGACATCGTCCATGGGACCTATCCGACAAGGCCTCCTTGTTTCGCCCTCTCACCGGGCTTCATCAGGGATTGTATCGTCACTAATGCCTCTAATTCATTCTGTATTGAATAAAGCCTCATGTGAATATCACAAAAACTCAATTATATATATAATTTATATCTTATATCTATTATACAATGTGCACCCTTTAAAACTCACCCCTGTATCACCACCTTAAAACATAGAATGGATCTACCTCTGCACAACATAGAATCGTGATTCACCACTTAACAACATTGATCTTCGTAACTCTTTTCAAATATGTTTTCATCCAATGATTTCCACAACGTAGGTAAGAACGTTTTCACATATGTAACATCGCTAAATCTGGAAGCGAACCCTGCAACCAAAAAATAGCGAATCTCACCATCTAACAACAGTTACAAAACCATAGCTTAACAAACCTGGAACAGGACGCTCAACCAACTCCCCACATACTCACATTTCCTCCGGAACTGATGACATCACGTACAACGGCATGATGTAAAACTGTCACCTAGAGATGAATCCTTTATACCACTCCAATTAGAACTTAACTAATCCCACCTATGAACCAATTCTCATTGTTTAACCCGTAGAAAGGTTCATTAACAAACTCCTATGAACCAAATCCAAACCCTCAAAAAAATGCCTGCCATTCAATTGGACCATTAAGTCCCTGGGGCGCACTAGTTTGCCAATCGAAGATAAATCTCTGCTCTACTCTCCTCAAAATTGCAGACAAGTCACCTCCCCACTGTAGGGTAATTTGCTTAATAATAAAGAAACGTAATTGTTCAACCTCATGCTTAAATTCTATCCAGTGTTTCACCAATGGAGCGTTCATTCTCATCATCCTAATCCTACTTTTGTGCTCAATGATGCGCGATCTTATAGAGCGTGTGGTCTGTCCGATATAAATTAATGAGCACGGGCACAGAATGACATACACCACTCCTGCTGTCTCACAAGTGAACTTTTCCGAAAGAATATAAGGAGATTTCAAATTCGGGTGGCTGAATTGTTGTAACTGCAAAACTTGTGGACAGACCGAGCAACCCCCACACTGGACTTGTCCAGCCTCATTCTGATCTCTATAATGAGAATATTTAGAAGATTTCAAACTGTCCCATAAATTCCTCCGTTTTTTAATGGCAAAAATCGGGGGTTCAACAAAAACCTTCAAAGGGGATAAAATATGCCAATGTTTTTTTATTAGATCTCTAACTCCAGAAGATTTGGATGAAAAAGGAATGGAGCAAATAGTTCTAAAAGGCTTTTCTTTCTGTGCTTTAATCAACAAATTTTCTCTGTTGGAGTATAATGCCCTTTTATAAGCTTTTTTGACAATTGATCTAGAATATCCCCGAGCCAAAAATTTTTCACACAGAATTTGGGACTGAAGTTTAAAATCTTCAACTGTGGAGCAAAGTCTTCTATATCTTAAAAATTGCCCCGTTGGAATGTTATTTTTTAATTGTCTAGAATGAAAACTACGGGAATGTAACAAATTATTTTTATCTGTGGGTTTTCTATATATTGTGGTGGCAATCTTATTGCCCACAATATATACCTTCATATCTAAAAAAGGTACCAATTTTGTATTTATGTTGAAAATGAATTTTAAATGAGAATTCCCTCCATTCACCTCTTGCCAAAAAATTTTTAAATCATCTACTGTTCCCCTCCAAACTAAGAAAACATCATCTATATATCTGGCCCACCACATCACTTTATCCCACCAAGCAGACGTATAAACTACACTTTTCTCAAATTCCGCAACGTATAAGCAAGCCACCGTGGGTGCTATAGGGGATCCCATAGGGATACCTGACGACTGTAAGAAATATTGATTCTTATAAGAAAAGAAATTACAGGTGAGAACCAACTCAGCAATATTTATCAAAAATTGTAGTTTCCTATCTGAAAACCCCATATTGGATAATAACTTTTTTACCATCTCCAATGCTTCATCCTGCGGCACATTTGTATACAGCGCTTCAATATCAGCTGTTGATAGCAAAATATCCTCACCAAACGCAGGAAACTGTTCAATACGATTAAGAAAATCTATTGAATCTTTAATGTATGAAGGTATAGAAAACAATTGAGAACAATTCCTTTTTCATCCAAATCTTCTGGAGTTAGAGATCTAATAAAAAAACATTGGCATATTTTATCCCCTTTGAAGGTTTTTGTTGAACCCCCGATTTTTGCCATTAAAAAACGGAGGAATTTATGGGACAGTTTGAAATCTTCTAAATATTCTCATTATAGAGATCAGAATGAGGCTGGACAAGTCCAGTGTGGGGGTTGCTCGGTCTGTCCACAAGTTTTGCAGTTACAACAATTCAGCCACCCGAATTTGAAATCTCCTTATATTCTTTCGGAAAAGTTCACTTGTGAGACAGCAGGAGTGGTGTATGTCATTCTGTGCCCGTGCTCATTAATTTATATCGGACAGACCACACGCTCTATAAGATCGCGCATCATTGAGCACAAAAGTAGGATTAGGATGATGAGAATGAACGCTCCATTGGTGAAACACTGGATAGAATTTAAGCATGAGGTTGAACAATTACGTTTCTTTATTATTAAGCAAATTACCCTACAGTGGGGAGGTGACTTGTCTGCAATTTTGAGGAGAGTAGAGCAGAGATTTATCTTCGATTGGCAAACTAGTGCGCCCCAGGGACTTAATGGTCCAATTGAATGGCAGGCATTTTTTTGAGGGTTTGGATTTGGTTCATAGGAGTTTGTTAATGAACCTTTCTACGGGTTAAACAATGAGAATTGGTTCATAGGTGGGATTAGTTAAGTTCTAATTGGAGTGGTATAAAGGATTCATCTCTAGGTGACAGTTTTACATCATGCCGTTGTACGTGATGTCATCAGTTCCGGAGGAAATGTGAGTATGTGGGGAGTTGGTTGAGCGTCCTGTTCCAGGTTTGTTAAGCTATGGTTTTGTAACTGTTGTTAGATGGTGAGATTCGCTATTTTTTGGTTGCAGGGTTCGCTTCCAGATTTAGCGATGTTACATATGTGAAAACGTTCTTACCTACGTTGTGGAAATCATTGGATGAAAACATATTTGAAAAGAGTTACGAAGATCAATGTTGTTAAGTGGTGAATCACGATTCTATGTTGTGCAGAGGTAGATCCATTCTATGTTTTAAGGTGGTGATACAGGGGTGAGTTTTAAAGGGTGCACATTGTATAATAGATATAAGATATAAATTATATATATAATTGAGTTTTTGTGATATTCACATGAGGCTTTATTCAATACAGAATGAATTAGAGGCATTAGTGACGATACAATCCTGATGAAGCCCGGTGAGAGGGCGAAACAAGGAGGCCTTGTCGGATAGGTCCCATGGACGATGCCGCTGTGATTGAGAAAACGCAAAGAATAAGCCCAGTTGTGGTGACATAAGCCTATGAAAGCAGATATTTTAAAAAATATAATATTATAATTATATCATATCTAATTTATATAATATTGTTAAATTCATGTTACACTGTTATTTGGAATTTACATTATATACGTCGTTTTTATGTGTGTGTAAGATAGATGTATGGAAGGATGAGTGTGCTAGAGAGTAATTATTGTCTAGATAGGATCTTTTAAGAAGTGTATGTTTTGTGAATAAACATGGGAAATTGAACAGTGATAATTGAGAAAATTTTTGAGTTCTCTTATTTGTGATGTAACTATTTGGTTAAGAGAACTGATAGTTGAATAGTGCCCTCGGTGTAGTGTACCTTACGGTTATCATAAAAGATCAAGGCAATTATAGGATACAGCCAATACTCAAACCAGGGTCCCTCCATTCAGCCAGAAACTAGGAAAAATAGATCAAATTCAAACTGGAGTCCAAGCTGGCATTGAAATCAAAGTTTATACTGCAACTATTATTTTATAAAATAATTCAAGCCAGTATTTCAAAGATCAGAAACAACATCAGAAAGATTATGGCAATGAAAATAATAGCTTGTCCATTCCATGTGTTACTTCCCTTGCACCATTATCCATAAGAAAAGTGTTCCTTGATTTGGGGGTTGGATAGCTGGAATGGGGATCCAGCTCATAGTAAGTAAAAACGTACAAAAAGATCCCCAAGTACAAAAACTGTAGGGAAATAACTCCCAAGTACAAAAACATTAGAAAATTCCCAACATAGGTCAAAAATCTCAAATTGTAATAAAAAAAACAAACTGTTCAGATGCCTGCAGTTCCAAGAGTCCAAACTTTATGTGATGTCTCCAATAAAAGAGTGCAATTTTTCTTCCATGTTGTCTCTAGTACAAGAATCCAAACTATTCCTGGTCACCCAAGCAAAATCATCTTTGACCCAGTCCTTTGGGATCCTGGGGATATGCCCTTCCCTCAGGCACCACCCAATCAATCTTCTTCCAAAACCCTTCTTAAAATATATTTTCTCAAAAAATCCTGCTTGAATGCTTGAATTGCCCTTTTGAGATCCTGGGGGAATCTCTAGCTCTCCAACCACTCTTGCCTTGAGATCCTGGATGAATCTCTAATTCTCCAACTCTTTCTTCAATCTCTCTCTCCAGATCACTAAAGAATGAGCATGCACCAAGATATTATATACCCCAAAAGCCTTTCCTGAAAAATGTTGGGGTTAAGGTAGTGGAAAGAATTCCAAACATCAAAAACCCCCTTCTACTGACCCTATCTAAAACAATTATTTAGGGAATATACTAGTGACATGAAACCTGTGTATATCATATAAGCATATGTTATAATAAAATATGCAAAAATTTAACCTGGAACCTACACATGTATTTATGCCTACATGCGAATGCATGCAATGCAGTGAAAGTGCATACTTTTCCTACCTATTTTAAAAATATATGCGTGTATATTTTACATGCAAAAATAAAGTAGGACTTAATCATGTAAAACCTGATTTAGGTGCAGAAGTTGGCATATTTTAAAACATGTGAGCATAACTGAAGTTAACCAGTTTACCAATTATTCTACCAGTTTGCCCAGTCCTTCTCCAAATCATCAAGACCCTCTTGGTTCTTCAGCATGAATTCCCTCAATTCACGCAGATCTCCCACCCACCCAGTCAATATTATACAATAAGCAAGTGATTTCAGTTATGCCAGATAATTAGCAGGTGTAAAATAATACAAGTATTTATTTATTTATTTATTTATTTATTTATTTAGAGCTTTTTTATACCGACACTCATGATACCAATCATATCGTATCGGTTTACAAGGAACAATGGTGCAATAACATTAACATCAACCTGAACAATAGGCGAAAAGTGATAGAAGTTACAATAAAACAGGAGCACTCGAACTGGGAGGAGGAAGTGCCAAAGGTATGGGTAACTCAGAGAAAATAATATCTGGTAATATACTCAGGATTAACAATAATCTGAGTATAAAGTATGTTGGCAACTGTATGTGCATGTCTTTTAAAAAAGCAACGTATATGCATAACCGTTTTCCCTGCCCCAGAATGCTCCTAGACCACTCTTTTTTTGTGTGTGTATAAAGAAGTGTGTGTGAAATATAAAGTATTTTATAAAATAGCGATTAAGGGCATACAGGCTTCTTATGCAAATAAAAGGTCAATTTGAAAAGCCATAGGAGTGCCAAAGCTGGGAGATATGTGCACGTTTCAAGCCGGCGCACGCCGCATGGATTTTAAGAAGCGTCCTACTAAGTGTGTTTATGCACAAATCAAAAAGGCAAAAAAGGGGTGTGGCATGGGAAGGACATGGGCGGGGCATGGGCAGTCCGGATCTGTAACATGAAGTCTGTGCATAAGTATTTATGTGCACAAGCGCACGCTGAGGTCCCCTACCACCTAACTTTACTTCTGCTATGGATGGCATGTAAGTTTAAAAATTAAAAAATCAGGGTTAGTCAGTGGAGTTTGAATGGTTGGGGCTAATAGGGTAAAAGGGAAACTATCTAACTAGAGGGGTTAGGAAGTCCTATCCTTTACTGGGACAAACTGGGAATGAACTGGGAAAATGGGTATTTGCATCAGCGCGCATGCCTAGCAAAATCCCCGCCACTTGTGCCGTAGAGGTGGCATTGGCATGCACATGCATGCATACATATAAAATTGCATATACACATGTATGGTATAAAATAGCTGCGCCCATTGACGTGAGCCTGTGTACGCGAGCAAATGTATGCCCACGTGGCTGTTTATTTGCTCAAAAATTGGTATGCAGGGGGACAGTATGTCCCCCTGCATACCAATTTTTGAGCAAATAACTCTTTGAAAATTATCTTTATTTTTTTTTAGCAATTGTCTTGACACTTCATTGATATATAGATATATATAAAATATATATAGATTAGATACATATATTTATATGGTTAAGAAGAGTTTCCTTTGTAAGCTAAATGGAATGCCTTTCTTGCCCAATATATTCCCATTTTTCAATACCTTCCTCTTAAGCATTCCTTTATTTTTCAATATGTAACCACAAATGACCCTTCTTAGAATATGTTTTTATTCTTTTACTGTTATCTCTTTATATGCTTGATCCACAAAAGGGTGAAATAAAAATATTAAAATTAAATTAAATTAGAATTTATGCACACCCATACCATTGGCAGTACTATGGCAATTCAGATACATATGTATGTATCTATCTATCTAACTATATCAACACAGATATATAGATATATAGTAGTGTAATAACATAGTAGATGAAAACCAAAAGAGACCAACTAGCCAGTTATTCCTGTTTACAATCCCATCTTACAGCATAACTGCTTGTAAGATGACTCTATCCACGATAGATTTTCTCAGCATCCTCTTTTTTATTCCAATATCTTGAGCAGATGATCATGCAAGATCTGTAGCAAAGTTTATATCCAGCACTTTCCCATTCCCAGGTCTAGCCATAAAGCATAGTGATAATCTAAATAATAACCCCTAAGGGCCGGATTTTAAAAGACCTGCGCGCGTAAATCCAGCTGGATTTAAGCGCGCAGGGCACTCTCACGCCGGCGTGCCTATTTTGCATAGGCCACCGGCGCGCGCACAGCCCCAGGTTGCGCGTAAGTCCCCGGGCTTCGTAAAAGGGGCAGGGAGGGGGCATGTCCGGGGGCATGTCTGGGGTAAGGGAGCAGTTCGGGGCAGGACCAGGGGCGTGGCGCCAGCCCGGAGGCGTGGTCGAGGCCTCTGGACCAGCCCCCGGGTCAGGTGATGGGGCGCCAGCAGCCCACTGGCACGCGCAGATTTACGCCTGCTTTCGGCAGGCGTAAATCTGCCAACAAAGGTAGGAGGGGTTAGATAGGGCCGGGGGGGGGGGGGTTAGGTAGGGCCGGGGGGGGGGGTTAGGTAGGGGAAGGGAGGGGAAGGTGCGGGGGGGGTAAAAAGAAAGTTCCCTCTGAGGCCACTCTGATTTCGGAGCGGCCTCGGTGGGAACAGGCAGCTCGCCGGGCTCGGCGCACGCAAGTTGCACAAATGTGCACCCCCTTGCGTGCACCGACCTTGGATTTTATAAGATAGCATGTATCTTATAAAATCCAGTGTACTTTTGTTCATGCCTGGTGCGCGAACAAAAGTACGCGCTTGCGTAAATTTATAAAATCTACCCCTAAGTGCATACCTAAGGCTATGTAAAATAATGTGATTTGCTCAAGGTTACGAGGAGTATCAATGAGAGAAATGACATCTGAATACTGCTTTAACGGTTGAAAGATCATTGTTTTAAAAGTTTAGGGGGTCATTTTCCAAGCGGATTGCACGTGATAAGGGACGATTTGCACGCAAAAAATCCCTTATCGCGTGCAATACCAAGATCGGCGTGGAGTCAGGGCGGCTTCAGCCCCAGAAGAGGAGGAGTTGGTGTGGCACCGGGGCTGATGCCGCGAAGACTTTGCCGACAGCGAAAGGTACGCGTATTTTTCACTGCAAGTTTCACACCGAATAACTACATCTTTTATGGAGTAGTTATTTGGCGCGACACCAGCAGCGATCACACCTTGGAGGTGTGATCACTGCCTGCTATTGCAGGTCTGCCCCCCCGTTTCACCCCTCGTTACCGCAGGATTCAAAGAGCCCAGTGGTATTAGTAAATCCAGCCCTTAGAGACCAATAATATATTATATCCTGCACATTTTTGATTCTGTAATTTTTTTAATACAGAGACCTTATTTTTTTCTCTTACAGATAATCTTACAGATAATTGTCTTACAGACAATCCTAAGAGGACTAGATAGTAGAGATGTGCTTCGTTTTTAGGAATCGGATCGGGCTTCGGTCGACCGATTCGTTTAAAAGTTTAGTTTTTCGCGTGTGATTTGGTTTTTTTTACGAACAGAGTTAGTGCGCACTAACGGGGTTAGTGCGCCCAAAGTTCCCGTTAGTGCGCACTAACTAATGCTAGTGCGCACTACCAAAAATTGCAACTTTTAAGTAAAACGTATCAATTTTTAAGGAGTTCGTTAGCTAAATGTACGGTTCTGGGCTCCCACTGGTTCGCACCACCTGGAAAACAGCCAATGGGAATGTAGAATCAGTATTTTAACTCATCCGTAGTTAGTGCGCACTACCGCTGGTTAGTGCGCACAAACGCGGATTAGTGCGCGCTCTCTTGAGCATGCTCTGTGAGGTCCCCAGAGGCCATTTTGCTGCACGCACTAATAATTATTTTCTTACTACGTGCTGTCTGACAGAGGAGAGCAGCAGCAGACTGCAGTGCCATTCAGGAATCAGAAGCTGAGTGCTTGAGCTGTAGTGTGCACAGAGTTACAATATCATCAACAACTTTACCAGTGTAAGTGTATAATATAATAAATATATAAGATTTTGTTTTAGTTTTTATACAGTATTACTTTACTATTAGTTAGTTGGTTAAGTTAAATAGTTAATGCACTTTTTTTTCGGTGAAATAGCATAAAATAATATAAAAATAATATTAAATGAAGTTACTTACATTAGGGGAAATTAAAAGTTTAACACACAAAAGTACTTCATTTAATTTTATGCTAATTTAGTGAAAAAAAAGTTTAACAGAGATTGTCAGTGTCACACAGACAGCTCCCTCCCTGCATGAGAGGCTGGCTGGCTTCACAGACAGGGGGGGGGAGCTCAGCTGCCTGACCCTCACTCCTCCCCTCCCCTCCCCCCATGTCCCTGCCACTGAACTGAATAGCGTACTGTCTGTCACTGTGAGGGTGAGGGCCGAGACAGCTCCCTCCCTGCCTGCATTACGTAGTGAGAGGCTGGCTGGCTTCACAGACAGGGGGGGGGGGAGCTCAGCTGCCTGACCCTCACTCCTCCCCTCCCCCATGTCCCTGCCACTGAACTGAATAGCGTACTGTCACTGTGAGGGTGAGGGCTGAGACAGCTCCCTCCCTGCCTGCATTACGTAGTGAGAGGCTGGCTGGCTTCACAGACAGGGGGGGGGGGGAGCTCAGCTGCCTGACCCTCACTCCTCCCCTCCCCCCATGTCCCTGCCACTGAACTGAATAGTGTACTGTCACTGTGAGGGTGAGGGCTGAGACAGCTCCCTCCCTGCCTGCATTACATAGTGAGAGGCTGGCTGGCTTCACAGACAGGGGGGGGGGGGGGGGAGCTCAGCTGCCTGACCCTCACTCCTCCCCTCCCCCCCATGTCCCTGCCACTGAACTGAATAGCGTACTGTCACTGTGAGGGTGAGGGCTGAGACAGCTCCCTCCCTGCCTGCATTACGTAGTGAGAGGCTGGCTGGCTTCACAGACAGGGGGGGGGGGAGCTCAGCTGCCTGACCCTCACTCCTCCCCTCCCCCCATGTCCCTGCCACTGAACTGAATAGCGTACTGTCACTGTGAGGGTGAGGGCTGAGACAGCTCCCTCCCTGCCTGCATTACGTAGTGAGAGGCTGGCTGGCTTCACAGACAGGGGGGGGGGGAGCTCAGCTGCCTGACCCTCACTCCTCCCCTCCCCCCATGTCCCTGCCACTGAACTGAATAGTGTACTGTCACTGTGAGGGTGAGGGCTGAGGGCTGGCTTCACAGACAGGGGGGAGCTGCCTAGCCCCTACCTGCATTAGTGTGTGAGCTTCTGAACAAACAGCTGTCCTATAGCACATACTTTTTTTCATCTTCTTTTTTATTTTCTCATGGTAGGATGGAACGTGAAAGGGAGTCCGGTGAGGACAGGGGGAGGGAGTCTGACTCCTCCCCACCGTCCTCCTCCAAGGTGGCAGCAAGGTCCAGGAAGCCCCGCTTTACCCAGGGCGACGTGGACCTCCTGGCCCGGCTCATGCTCCTGGATGAGAGGAACCTGTACACCCCCCCAGGCAGCAGGCCTAACCTGCAAAGGGAGACTGCTGCCTGGGCCTCTCTCCAGGAGGAGTTTTGCCGGCGGGCCTCCTACCCTTGTGAGGTGGAAGACCTCAAAAAGAAAGGTGAGAAATAATAATGTTGATCATATTATTCAATTATAAATTATGTATATTATTTTGTCATTGAAAATTAAATAGAGTATGATAGTAATACTAGCTACAGTAGCAGCTACTAGTAGCATACAGTGAGTTATATAATTATAATGTAATAATTAACTACTATAAGTAATAAAAGTTATAATGTTAAGTAAATATATTTTAAAAAAACAGAAATACTAGTAGCTAGCTACTAGCTAGCTAGCTACTAGTGTACCACCCTTACCCTATACTATACTAGTATTAATACTTAATAACTAGACTACAAAGGAAATAAAATTATCTGTGGTATATTATTGATATTTATATTTATCTTTTTGAAATGGTGGTATTTGGGATTTTTTTGAAAGCCACATTGAAATATAAATAAAATAGTATTTATGTATAACTAACTTTTGTATGTTGCATAAAAAATAATCTAGTAGGTCAAGGCAAAACATGGGCATGTTGTAAAAATTAATCAATGTTATTCTTTTTCCTGTATATTCCTCTAATTTTCAGGTCGCCATCTGCGATTGCACGAGGGTAGGTGGCTCGAGGAGGTCCGCCGAACCTTGCCCCGTTCTGTGCCTGGTAAGTTGTTTTCAGAATACTACACAAGAACAACACACATTACACAACTATTCAATTAATTGTAATGGAATTTGTGTTAAAAATGTTTCTTTACTATAACAGTGAATGAATCATTGTGTCTGATCTCATTCTTGTTTTTAAAATTCTAACTGTTGTTCTCTGAATTTTGATTTGTCTTGTACAGAACAACACCCAGGTAGGGACGAGGCGGGGCTTCCTGGGCCTAGTGGGAGGCAGAGCTGTCACCAGAGGAGGACGGAGGCAGCAACAACAAGTGGTCTAGGTAGGAAATAATATATCTTGGCACAGCCAGTACAGTAGTATATATTATCTGAGGCTGAAAAACAAAATCTTTTTTTTTTTATATCAGTCAGTTATAGTGGCTGGGGATTGGGAATGGGGGGATGTGTGTATTTATTTATTTGTATATATTAAATGACACTGAGTGGCTATGATATTAAACTAAAGAATTGAAGGTGAAAAAAAAGAAGAGGTTTGTAGTGTATCTCCTACCATCATATTCTGTGTAACCTGAGATTGACTATTATTTCCCCTTCCAATCCTTCAAATTATGTATTCTCTCTAATCTATGTTGATAGATTTGATATCCCTCCACTCTCCCCCTCACTCCTTCTCCCCTGCAATGGACTCCTCATTTTTCTATAATCCTCAAGGTCAATAAACTAAATAAGGGGTAGATTATTTTATAAACTTGCTCACACGCATCCAGTAGTATTTGCTTTTTTATTTGTCATATCTGACTATGTAATGTATGTATAATGTATAGTTCTGTGTCTCATGTTGAATTATTATTTTTTTTAATTTCTTTACAGGCCAAGAAAAAGCTGCCAGGAGCCAGCGGCCCACCACTGCCACCAGCACCACCACCAGCACCACCACCAGCGCCAGCGCCAGTGCCAGCACCAGCACTGCCGTACTTCCTCCAGGATCTCCTCCAACCTGTAAGTGCTGCTGTGCACAATATTCAAAGTTGGAGGAGATCCTGCAGGAAGTATGGCAGTTCAAGGCGAAATATGATGCCGACTTCATGATGTTGCAGCAGAGGGTCGGAGAGGTGCAGGCCAGTGTGTGCAATGTGGAGAGGAGGTTGTTAGCCCTGGAGGAGGCCCCTCAGGAGCAGAGGGAAATGGCTTCTCCTCCTCATGAGATGCCTCATGAGGAGGAGGTGCCAGTTCCCTCTGCTTCAGAGCAGGTTTCTCCAGTGGCGACACCCTCCTCTCCACATGAGCCTGACCCTGCTGCAACATCATGAAGTCAAGGCATCATATTTCGCCTTGACCTGGGCTGCTGGCCTGGGTTTTTTTTTTTGTTTTGTTTTTTTTTTTTAAATGTGTGTACTGTGGTGGTGGAATATAAATATGTGAAATATCAATGTTAAAATAAATTTGTTTATATTGTAAATGTTTGCTTGTTCTTTTTTATATATTATTTTATTAGTCATTTAACTAATAATTATTATTCCAAAATAATATAGTATGGTACTACTAAATTACAAAGAGCAGACATGTACGGATGTATGTCTATTATAATCCAACACATTTCATTGTTTTAGTAGTAGTAACTAAGTTAGTCATACACTTCCATACAACATTCAGTCTGGCTGAATTAGCACAAGTTGTATACTTGTGAGCAGTAGCGCCAACGTCAAGGCTTCAACCGTGGCTACTGACCATTCACACATCTTTCAACCTGGCCAATACAATATTGTGCACTGTGTGCAGTGTGTGCAGCACTCAAGCTACTGCAATGACTCACACGTCAATGCCAAAAATTGCTCCATGACCAAGACAGCCATTTGAAGCAAAAAATGTAATGCTTGTGATACTAAAGTAGGAGTAAGGACTAGGAGAAAGCAGACTCATGAACAAAAAATCCTTCAGAAATGTACAACTTCTGGGTGCTCAGTTTTCTCTTTTTATTACACTCAAGGGTGTCTGTATATATTTGGTTAATCAATATATTGTTACAGTAGTGGATATAACAGACAGTAACAGTTTATATCCAACTAGTAGCTAGTAGTAGTAGCAGCTACTAGTTGGATATAAACTGGATATCCAAGTAGTAGCTAGTACTTGGATATCCAGTAGCTAGTAGCTAGCTACTACTAGTACAGCCACTAGCTACTTAGTTAGAGTATCAACCTCTCTGTGCACTGTAAGTGCAATTTAATATTGTATTGGCCTGAAATTCTTTCATACTTCATTCACACAATCATGCTGTCGGAGATGGACGCTGAGGCAGAAGAACCCAGCGAGGACTTGCCTGCCTCAGAGGTGGACATTGGGGGAAAGGAGCCTGGGAGTGAGAAGCCTGTGTTGGAGACGCAGCAGGACAGAGTGTTCATGTCTTGTGACTCCCAGACTGGCTTCTCCTGTGGGCCACAAGAGGCAGCAGCGGCAATGTTGTGGCCGCTGCTGCCTCTTGTGGCCGGGCACCCCAGCAAGCGATGCGGGGAGCACAGCTGCATAGAGCCAAGCCTCTCTTCCACCCCTTGACCTTGGATCTCGGCCCTCGACAAGAGACTCACTCCTCCCAGTCACAGGGAAAGTTCGGATACCCAAGCTGTGGAAAGTTCGTTTTGATAAAAACCAATTGCTCGACTAAGTCTGGAGACAAACGTGCACGGTGTGGACTCACTATGTTCCCTGTCATTGAAAATACTCTTTCACTTTGCACACTTGTTGGCGGGCAGGAAAGAAAGTGCTGTGCTAGTATTGCAAGATCAGGCCACATTGAAGCTTTCTGTGCCCAATATCTCAAGGGATCTGAGTCCATGCTCTGAATTGGCTCAGACAGAAAACTCTTAACATGCAGTTCTGAAACATTCTCCTGCAGGTAGGACTCAGTAGTAACTCTTCTGCCAACAGCTGATGCGATTGCTTGTGACATGGCAGGCAGTTCATTAAATGTGGAATGACTCATATTTTGATGTGTTATGGAAGGGGTAGGGGAGCAGCTGATCATACTAGTACTTGAGCAGGATGGAGTTGGAGACTGAGAGGATGATACTAAATCTTTTTCATCGTTACCAGTGGAACAGACCCTGTTAGACATTATGTTTTCAACCATTGTAATCAACTTTTTTTTCCAATGTGTAAGAGCATTGTTCTTGAGAGCAATACTGCCTTTCACACGTGGGTCACACATCGTGGCTAACATATAGCAATCCCTTTGCATGAGAGGTTTCAATCTTTTTTCAACTTGCTCTTTTAAGCATTTAACAAGCATTAACACTTCCTTAGAGAAATCTGGATGATGCAGAAATTCCTCTAATACCTCCTCCAGATAGTTTATTACAGGGATGACACCACCCAAAGTGGCATTAGCTGAACTCAATGCATCAGTATATACTTTGAAAGGCTTGAGGACATGCACCATGTGTGCAATGTTTGTCCAGTCCTGACATCCAAGAGGATTTTCCAATCCAATTTCAGTTGCCATTGCCAAATCATGAAGAGGTGTCTGCTGTTCAGACAACCTCTCCAACATAAGATAGGTGGAATTCCATCTGGTAGGCACATCCTGAAGAAGGTTGTGCAAAGGTGCGCCAACTGCTATTTGCCTCTTTCTGAGTTGCTTCCCACTTTTTACACTACGATTGAAATGCCCAGCTATTTTGCGACACTTTTCAATCAACCGCTTCAGGAGTTGACTACTACAACTAGTAGTACCACCTTCCTTGCCACTAAGCCCCAAAGCATCCCTCACTATCAGATGCAGGGTATGTGCAAAGCATCGGATGCCGTTGAATCTACCATCAGCCAGAGCCTTAATAATATTGGAACCATTGTCAGTAATGAAAAATCCATTTAAGCATTCCATATCACTGCTTCTAAGGAGCCCATTCCATTTTTCCATCATCCCCTGAATTGCGTGTAAGATATTTTCGGAAGTATGTCTCTTGTCTAGCACTTGAGCATGCAGTAAAGCCCAATGGTATCCTGGCGAAACCTTTTTGGAGCTGCTGCCACTGCCATTGCCAATGCTGCTAGTGCTTACAGGTATTAATGCCTCATCCAGCTGCCACCAATGTGCTGTTAGAGATAAATATGCATGCATTGCATTCATACTAGTCCAAACATCAGTGGTGAGATGGATGCTCCTCCCCTTTGCCCTTGCCATCATAATCTGCATTTCAGCACGACATTTTCTGTATAGGGAAGGAAGCACCTGACGGCTAAATGTACTTCTTGAAGGAAGTTTGTAGTAAGGGGCGAAATAATGGAGCATCCGCTTAAATCCCTCATTTTCTACAATCTGCAGCGGCTGATCATCCAAAGCAATCATTAGAGCAATATGTCGTGTACCCACTTTAGACATTGCCTGCTTCCTGCTCTGTGACATTGCAGAAGAACACCACCCCATCTGCTCCATGGTAGCTTGCCGCTGCTGCTGGGGATGAGGAAGAGGAGACTGCTGCTTCTGCAGATGCACACAATCTGTATCTTCTTTATCTTTAGTACTACTACTTTCCTTCTGTGGCTGCTTCCCTGTTGCTTTACTTGAAGCCTGGGCAAGCACAGTGGGACCAGCTTCTTCTGCAAGCAACAGTGCTCTATGTTCTCTTTCAAGGTGATATTTCATGTTGCTGTTAGTAAGATGTCCAATAATTCTTCCACGGCTCACCATCTTTTTACAATGGATACATTGTCCAAATCTCTGGTCAGCCACAACATGATAATGATTCCAAATCTTTGATGTCCTTGTACTGTTCCTTACTCTAGGCTGGATACTTGTCATTTTCATACTAGTAGTAGAAATAGTAGTAGTAGTAGTAGTCACACGTGGATGTTCAAATGGTGTAGGGGACAGGGTACCAGCAATACTGCTGGCACTGGCAGTAGTTGTTTGTTTTGCAATCTGACTAACATTGTCATTGCTTCTGTTCTCCTCCTCCTCCTTCTCCTCAGAATGTTTACTAGCCAAAAACTCCTGATCATCATCCTCCTCCTCCTCCTCCTCCTCCTCAATATCTGATTCATCATCATCATCCAATACTTTCTGTAGCACCATTCTTTCATCTAATCTTTTCACCTTTCCCTCAAATTTTGCTCGTTCCTTCCCTTGCAACAAGTTTCCTTGCACTTCTACATCCTCTTTCTTCTCAAAAAATCACAGTTTTTTCCTAGGGACTGGCAGACAGCTCTTTCCAGTAGCACTATCACTAGCAACACGTTTTTTTCCAGAGGGTACTGGTAGGGGCATTATGATTCTGTGGTCAAAGAAATATATAATAAATATAGTACATTAAACAAGTTAATAAATTAGTTTGGTATTCATTTTTAAAACTTTATTGAGCTAATAGCATTAGCTAGCTAGCTATTGCTAAGGCTACCCCCAGACCACAGGACAAAGAAGGATATAGTGATTATTTATTAGTCAGTGAGTGACACTGACAATTGATAATTTGATATAGTATACTTACTAATATATTATATTGCAATTTATACCATGCATTGGCCAGAGCATCAAACTGCAGCAGACTGAGACTGAAACTAGGCTGCAATACTTCAGTTCACTCATTACACTAGCCTCCTGGCAGGACTGGCTAGTGGCTAGGCTTTTCTGCATTGAGGTTAGAGAAGTCCTATTCCTATTTTTTCATATCCTTTTCAGGCCTATTCTGTTCTTTGAACTAAAATAACTTCTCCCTCCCACTTCAAGTCTTACCCACAGATCTCACACACAGGAGCAGAAGCCTCAAGCCAAGCACAAGATACATAATATAGGATATTGGACAGACTATTGGCCAATTATAGGTTTAGTAGTAGAATTGATTTGATAGTAGTGACTCACTGGCTTTAATAGCTAGCCAATATAGCCAGTGACACTAGGCTAATAGCCAAGCTAGCTATTAGCCTAGTGTCACTGGCTAGGGCTAGCTAGCTATAAACACTATTAGTGATAAATCTGGTAGATTACACATACATCTATATAATATTGATAAATATAATATTATATAATTTTATATATTTATAAATCTATTAAAACTCTACTGCTGCAATGTTCAGAAAGCAATCAACGCACCTACCTTAGTACCTTCACCTTGTCCTTTATAAGCAAGCCCTGCTGCTGGACTGGAGTGCTGGTGCCTGCCTATGCCTAGGCTAGGAATGCTGCGAACGAAGAGCTCACTCAAGAAACAGAAAAAAAGAGTAGAGCTCAGCTCAGCTCACTGGTTGTGGCTATTGGCTATTTTGGCTAGTGGCTTGGCTGCTACCAGTAGCTAGCTATATGCTACTGTGGCTAGTGGCAATGGCTACTGGCTGGCTGCTAGTATCATAGGCTGATACTAGTATCAGCTAGCTAAGCCAGCTAGCAGCTAGTACCCCTTAATAACAATAAAGGCTGTATAATATTAACTAACTATCAAATCAACAGCTGCAGCTAGCTATAAACTGATTGACTGATATTTTCTCCTCAAACCCACAAAACAAAAGCAACACATAAGCAGAGTACCCCTTATTATATAGCTATTATTGCTACCTATTGACTAAAAGTAGGAGGGAAAATAAACCTATTAATTTAAGTGGCCAATTCAAAAATGATGCAAATGAATATTATGCATAATATATCAAACAAATTCTAGTCACATGATTGATGACATAATCACAATATCCACAGACACACTACTACAGTAGGATTAGAACTTCAAGCTAATAGCTCTATCCCCCATTCCCATTCCCCATCCCCCATATAAAACAATCTGTAAAAAACAGCACCTTGGCTGTTGGTAACCTTGGTAATGAATAAAAAAACAAGAAGACACCCAATAGGAATACATATTCAACCTTCAATTTTTAAAAAAGTGTCAATTTAGTATCAATTTACGTTAGTGCGCACTAACATATATCACTGCGCACTGCCATGTACCTTCCTTCCATGTACCGCCCTTTCAAGCGGACGCCGCCGAACGGAGAGGGCGAGTGGGAGCAGTGCAGGGCCTGCGCGATCGGCGCCGGAGGCCCGCCGGGGTAAGGCCTACTTGATTTCACTTACCCACGACCGCCTCCGACCCCGACCACGAGGCAGCCCCTGCCTTCCGCCGAGAAACGCTGACGTCATCGGGCCGACCTTCCTCCGCCTCCGAGGGACACGCTGCCGGCGCACAGCCAATCAGGGGACAGCCCTGATTGGCCCTTAAACCCGAGAGGCTCCCGGACTGAGCCCCTTTCAAGCGGACGCCGCCGAACGGAGAGGGCGAGTGGGAGCAGTGCAGGGCCTGCGCGATCGGCGCCGGAGGCCCGCCGGGGTAAGGCCTACTTGATTTCACTTACCCACGACCGCCTCCGACCCCGACCACGAGGCAGCCCCTGCCTTCCGCCGAGAAACGCTGACGTCATCGGGCCGACCTTCCTCCGCCTCCGAGGGACACGCTGCCGGCGCACAGCCAATCAGGGGACAGCCCTGATTGGCCTTTAAACCCGAGAGGCTCCCGGACTGAGCCCCTTTCAAGCGGACGCCGCCGAACGGAGAGGGCGAGTGGGAGCAGTGCAGGGCCTGCGCGATCAGCGCCGGAGGCCCGCCGGGGTAAGGCCTACTTGATTTCACTTACCCACGACCGCCTCCGACCCCGACCACGAGGCAGCCCCTGCCTTCCGCCGAGAAACGCTGACGTCATCGGGCCGACCTTCCTCCGCCTCCGAGGGACACGCTGCCGGCGCACAGCCAATCAGGGGACAACCTTGTTTAGCCCTTTAATTTCAAATGTAACAGACTCCCAGGCGCCGCGCGCCTAGCGTCGCGCGCCTAAGGAGCACGCCAAAGGAGCCTGCTCCTTTGTGCGCTCCCTTTGTGTACCCCGTATACTCCTCTGTCTTCACTGCTCTCCCCTCCAATCCCTACACAGCCCCCAGCAACTGCCAGCCCCCATATATTCCTTCCAACACTCAACACATGAATCTCTAAAACAAAAAAAAAAAAAAAAAAAAAAAAACCATCCAACACCCAACAACCTGACAACCCCTGCCACCACTCAGAACCCACACAATGGCCTCAGACCAATACATCCCCAAACTAATCCATCGCCACAACCACCACCACACTCCTAAAGCCACACCCACCACTAGACGCCTCACCAAAATTCACACCAACCCTAACATACCCTATACCACAATCACTCTCATCACCCTCCTCCTCATTAATGCACAGTCGATCACCAAAAAAATCCCAGTCATCCATGACATACTCACAGATGACCAACCAGACATATTCTGTATAACCGAATCCTGGCTGAAACATTCTGATACAGTCCTACTCAATCAACTGCCCAGAAACACATACAATATTTTCTCCATTCCCAGAAGCAAAAGAAAGGGAGGTGGCCTACTATTCCTAGCACACAAAAAACTTAAATTCTCTTCCCACTCCCTTAACTTACCACCTCCTATCGAGACCAACCTATTCAAATCAAAACATCTCCAAATACTCCTCCTATATGCCCCACCTGGTTGCCTACAACATAACCTTTCCCCCCTGATTGAATCCATCACAACCCACATAAACTTACAAGAGCCAGCCATCATACTAGGAGACTTCAATCTCCATATCGACACCCACCCTCCCTCCCCCACAAGCGAACTACTCCTTTCCACCATGTCTGCCATTGGATTCACCCAAATCATCAACACGCCCACTCAAAAATCGGGCCATACCCTGGACTTAATATTCATAAACAACAAAATATCTGCAACTGGACCACCCTCTACAACCCCCACCCCATGGTCCGACCACAGCCTCATCCAAGCCAAGCTTCAAATCCAATCCAACCCAATACAAACAAACAACCGAATCATCGAATTCACCAAACCATGCTCCAGTGAAGACATCGCCGAAGTGCTACCTGAGGCACTAAAAACAATCAACTTAAATGATGCCAACTCAGCCACAAACTCCTGGATAACCATCAACACAGACATAGCCAATACATTATGTCCCACGATAAGGAAGGAAATCAAGCAATCTACAAAGCAAAGAGCTCCATGGTACACCCCAGAACTGAAAACCTCAAAGCGAACACTGAGACAAACTGAAAAACAATGGAGACGAACCCCCACCTCAACCTGAAAGACAAATTCAGAACACTACTACATAACTATACAACAGACCTCAACACAGCAAAGCGCAATTTCTACACATCAAGAATTCATGATTACCAATATAACCCGAGGACCCTCTTCGCCTATGTCAAAGACCTAACCAACCCCATCCAAAATGACAATAAGCCAAACTCCAGCAACATCTCAAGTGAAAAACTAGCACAATTCTTCAAGGACAAAGTTAACAACATCATCGCCAAAATTCCCCAAAACTACAACGACCCAGTTGACATCCCCCCTCCCATCCACACATGGTCACAATTCACACCCGTTGCTTCCACAGAAATCGAACCTATCATCAGAAAAACCAACCCTGCATCACACCCTCTAGACCCCATCCCCATCAAAACCCTAAAACTCATCAGAGAGATTTTTGTCAAACCAATAACCTACATCATCAACTTATCCCTAGAACAAGGAATCTTCCCAGAAAAACTCAAAAACGCCATCATCAAACCAATCATCAAAAAACCTCAACTCGACAAATCCGACCCAGCAAATTACAGACCAGTCTCCAACCTCCCATTCCTAGCAAAAATCATCGAAAAAACAGTCAACAATCAACTCACAGAACACCTTGAAACCTATAATGTTCTACAGCCCGCACAACATGGTTTCAGAAAATTCTTCAGCACTGAAACCCTCCTCCTCTCTCTCACTGATACCATCCTTAGAGGACGCGACAAAGGCAAATCTTTCCTCCTGATACTTCTTGATATATCCGCCGCCTTTGACACCATCAATCACAGAACTCTCCTCACTAGACTTAAAGAAATTGGTCTCCAAGACACCACAATCAAATGGTTCAACTCCTACCTCTCAAACAGATCCTACATCGTCAAGACAAACTCATCTGAATCCTCTCAAGTGCCCCTCACTCATGGAGTCCCTCAAGGTTCTTCCCTATCCTCAACCCTATTTAACATTTACCTCATCCCACTATGCAAATACCTT
Organism: Rhinatrema bivittatum; assembly: GCF_901001135.1. Lineage (NCBI taxonomy): Eukaryota > Metazoa > Chordata > Amphibia > Gymnophiona > Rhinatrematidae > Rhinatrema > Rhinatrema bivittatum. The sequence continues at coordinate 550,751,353 of NC_042616.1, read as the reverse complement.
TCAGAGGCAAACCTCACCTACTTCATCTATGCAGACGACATACAAATATTACTCCCCATAAACAAGTCCATTCAACTAACCATGGAAAAATGGAACAAACTCAGCTCAAATCTATCCCACTTGCTATCTCAATTATCTCTATGCCTCAACCAAGCCAAAACAGAAATCATTCACATCCACGATGACCGACCCTCTCTTCCACTCAAGTGCACCCCCTCCGACCACCCAGGAAGCTCAACCAACCCGGGAGTGCCCCAAATCTCACCCACGCCGTCCACAAGAAACCTAGGCGTAACAATCGACAGCCATCTCAACTTTAAACGACACATCTCCAATACAATCAAGGATGGATTCTTCAAACTCCAGACTCTAAAAAAACTCAAACCCCTTCTCCAAGAGCACGATTTCCGAACAGTCCTTCAATCAATTATCTTCGCAAAACTTGATTACTGCAACTCCCTCCTCCTTGGCCTACCAGAAATTCACATCAAACCCCTCCAAGTGCTACAGAACGCTGCCGCCAGAATCATCACTAACAACAAAAAATCCTCACACATCACACCCACTCTCAAAGAACTCCACTGGCTACCCATTACCCAAAGAATCCAGTATAAAACCCTCACCCTCATGCACAAAAAAATAAACAACAACAACATGAACTGGCTAAACAACGGAATACAACCTTACCCTACTCAAAGAACTCTCAGATCCACCAACACTGGCCTCCTAGCCGTACCCAATCTCAAATCTGCACACCTCAACGTCACCCGCAAACGAGCCATAACAATTGCGGGCCCCTCCTTATGGAACTCCCTCCCCACCTGTCTCAGAAATGAACCTTCATTGCAAGTCTTCAAAAAACACCTCAAAACATGGCTGTTCCTAAAAGCATTCCCACCTGACACGTAACCTACCCAAATTCAACTGCAACACACCACGCCCCCCTACACAAGCATCTCGCATCACCATCTTCCCTCCCTTGCACCACCTTCCCCCCTCCTATCCCCCCCACTCCCCCCTTCAACCCTCCCTGCCAACCTAACCTTAATATATCCTCATCAACAAGTCATTTATGTACATATGTTATATACTACATCAAATGTTCAACGTAATCCTGTTATTCCTGTTATAATTTGTATAATTTGTTATATTTATTACAATGTTACAATTTATTATTTTTATTACAATGTTATAATGTAAAATAGGGCTGTTACTACCCTATTCTTTGAGTTATCTGGAAACCGATGTGATATCTCGATCGAACGTCGGTATATAAAAGAAATAAATAAATAAATAAAATAAATAAATAGTGCGCACTAATAATCCGTTAGTGCGCAGTACGGTGAGGCGCCATGTACTGCGCACTACGTCCAGCGACTGCGCGCTAACGGATAGTCCATGCGCACTAACATCCGTTAGTGCGCAGTAATAAAAAACCGACTTTAACCCGAAAATTCGTGGAATTTTGATTCTTTTTCCCAACTTCCCCAACAATGACGAATTAGACAATGTCGTTGGCATTGGCTAAATCGTGAAAAACGAAGGCACATCTCTACTAGATAGTGGGCAATCTTATCTTTTAATAATGCTAGATACCTCAGCAGCTTTCAATACGATCAACCATGATACTCTGATAAATAGGCTTGTTGAAATTGGCTTATCAAATACTACTCTTCAATGGTTTGAATCTTATTTAAAAAACAGATCGTATAAAGTTAAAATTGGGGCCTTTGAATCTGAGTACCTCAGGGATCTTCTTTATACGCTACACTTTTTAACATTTACATGTTGCCTCTGTGCAAGTTATTAGCAGGTTTAGGAATATCGCATTACATTTATGTGGACGATGTCCAAATTTTACTTCCTATTACAGACTCCATTGAAAATACACTTAAAATATGGGAAATCTATCTCACATCGATACAACAACTTCTAATAGGGGTGTGCATTCGGATTGACCGCATTAGTAAAACGCAACTCATATTTTTTTTTTACTTAAAAAATTGATTCGACATAAACGATCGGATTTCCCACATATCGAACATAGATATGTTCGATATGTTGGAAATCGCGATTGTTGAGCCAAAATAAAAATATAAACCCCCTCACCCTCCTTAATCCCCCCCCCCCGACTTACCACAACTCCCTGGTGATGGAGCGAGGAGTGAGGATGCCATTTCTGCAATCCTTGGCGAGAAGCATGTGACGTCGGCGGCACGTCGAGTGACGCCGGCGTCACGTGATTCCCGGCTCGTTCGCGCCGGACGGCTCGTTCGGCCCAAAAAGAACTTTTGGCCAGCTTGGGGGGGCCTCCTGACCCCCCCAAGCTGGCCAAAAGTTCTTTTTGGGCCGAACGAGCCGTCCGGCGCGAACGAGCCGGGAATCACGTGGCGCCGCATCACTCAGACGCGACGTCACGTGATTCCCGGCAAGTTCGCGCCGGACGGCTCGTTCGGCGCGAACAAGCCGGGAATCACGTGACGCCGACGTCACGTGATTCCCGGCAAGTTCGCGCCGGACGGCTCGTTCGGCCCAAAAAGAACTTTTGGCCAGCTTGAGGGGGTCAGGAGGCCCCCCCAAGCTGGCCAAAAGTTCTTTTTGGGCCGAACGAGCCGTCCGGCGCGAACTTGCCGGGAATCACGTGACGTCGCGTCTGAGTGACGCGGCGCCACGTGATTCCCGGCTCGTTCGCGCCGGACGGCTCGTTCGGCCCAAAAAGAACTTTTGGCCAGCTTGGGGGGGTCAGGAGGCCCCCCCAAGCTGGCCAAAAGTTCTTTTTGGGCCGAACGAGCCGTCCGGCGCGAACGAGCCGGGAATCACGTGACGCCGCGTCACTCGACGTGCCACCGACGTCACATGCTTCTCGCCAAGGATTGCAGAAATGACGTCCTCACTCCTCGCTCGATCACCAGGGAGTTGTGGTAAGTCTGGGGGGGGGATTAAGGAGGGTGAGGGGGTTTAATTTTTTTTTTGCACATATGTACATATACCCAACTCATTGGATTTTTTTTATGTCCATATTGGCCGCAAGTGGGACCCCCTTTCGGACATAAAAAATATGAACATAAAATTTTGCTCTGCACATCCCTAACTTCTAACACACATGAATCTATACCTAAATCAAACAAAAACAGAAATACTATTAATTTGCAATAAATTGAATGAGAGAACTAACTTGGAAATTAAAACCTTACAGCCCAAATATACTACAGTAAATGAGGTAAGAGATTTAGGAGTAGCTCTAGATTAATGAAGTAAACTGGAAGAAATGTATCAATACTTTAATAAAAGATGGATTTTTTAAGCTTCACATATTAAAGAAATTGAAACCTCTTCTGCATGCTAATGATTTCAGAATTGTGTTACAAGCACTAATTTTCTCAAAAATAGACTACTGTAACGCTTTGCTACTGGGCCTTCCAGCATCTGCCGCCCGCCCATTTCAAGTACTTCAGAATGCTGTGGCCCGGTTATTAATAAATTCCAGAAAATATGAGCTTATAACTGATTTTGAAAGACCTACACTGGTTGCCAATTACTTTTAGAACTCAGTTTAAAACCTTAGTTTTAATCTACAAGATGATATACAATAAAAAAAATCAAATGGTTCAATGCAGCATTATACTTTCATACTCCACAAAGAAATCTGTGTTCTGCAGGCAAGGGGTTATTAACAACACCATCTCCTAAATTGGCCCATTTAAACTCAGTAAGAGAGAGAGCACTATCCCTAGCAGGACCAAGGTTATGGAATGCACTTCCACCCAAATTGAGGCTAGAAGCAAACTCACAGACAATTAAAAAGAAATTGAAAACATGGCTATTCTAGCAAGCATTTATGTGATGACAATCTATATTTTGTTCTTATGATGAAAGTATTTTAGTTTAATTTGTTTTAAAAATTGTTTTTATTTTGATCTTATGATTTTCTGTTTTCTTTTAGAATAGATTACATATTTTATCTACAATTTTTGTCTATTTAATTTTATCACCTTCATTTTATGTATATTTAATCTGTTACTATTTGTATACATGATGTAAACCAGTATGAAGCTACCACGAATATTGGTATATAAAAAAAATAAATAAATATAGTAATTAATTAATACATAAATTTATTACTTTATAATAAAGTGGCAAGTGTTGTTCTCCCATCTATACTGGTAACAATTGTATTTAATATTTTTCTCAATCATCTAACGCATTGGAATTCACTGATGATCATCAAGAACTTCATTAAGGTCTGGTTTTCAGGATATCATTAATGAATATGTAGAAAACACAGTTTCTGCCTCCCTTGCACCTCTACCTACCCAGCTACCATCCCTCACTCCAGGGAGTCTCTTATAGCCAAGGGCAGTAAGTATGCAAAACACTTGATCCCTTTGGATTTAAGTGGCTTCTCTACTTCTTAGCACACAATCAACAACCCCCTAGCCACTAGGGACCTGGCTGGCAACAAGGGTCAGACATGGCAAGAGGAGAGAAAGAGGAAATGTTTTCCTCCACAGGGATATAGAACCAGCAAAAGAAGCACTGATGATAGAAGGGGTTGGACCAATTTTCACTACTAAATATACACGTACACCAGCTTTACTATGGGGGTCATTTATCAAAGGCTTTTCGCACGTGATAAGCCTCTATCGCACACGAAAAGGCCCTTTTTGCTAATGATAGCATGTAAGTTAGATTGGAGGTGGAGTCGGGGCAGGGAGGAGGTAGAGTAGGAGGTGTCTTCACTGCCGGCGATAATGTTACTAACATTATCGTCGGCAGTAGCGCACCGAATAGCACCACCTTTCTCGGTGGTGCTATTCGGTGCGAAAGCTGGCAGCCTGCGCACCACGGCCACTGAAATCGTACTGCCATGCTGCGACGGCTGCAGGCTTTCGCAGGCCCGCCCCCCTTCGCCCCCTGCCCCCTGTTTTCACAGGATTCATCATTCTGCGAGGAATGATGAATCCAGGCCCATGTGTGTTCTTTTGCACTAAATATTTATCTGGATAAATAGAAATCATTTTTTTCTTCTTGACTGGAAAAGAAGTGAAATCTGAGTTTCCACAATGATGTCATATGTGTGGGTTTGAAACATATATGTACTTCAGAGAAGACAGAGGCAGTAGCGAAGAAATAATTGAAAAAGTGTTTATAGGTTCAGAATACACTTTCTGAGTTTATTTGATTTGTTTTGTCAAACCAATTTCCATTTTTCTTCTCTGCCAGAAGTCAAAGTAAGTTTTTGGAGAGTCCAAAACTGAGAAGTTATGCCTTGCTTGTGGAAGTAAAATTCACCACAGCTTTAGTTTTGCTAGTTACAGGCAGTTTCCAAACCATCACAAGAATTTGCCAGTCATACCCTTCCCACTGTATTGAATAGTCTCTTGATACTCTTCTAGGGAAATCTAATCAATATATTTATTTTCCTTAAGAAACACAGCACTGAAAACAAACCATGAGAGATTTTCAGAGATAACTAATTCAGCCATGGGGAAAAAGAATTGATTGTACTCAAATTGCAATCAGGTCCCCAGCTGCTACTAAAAGAATTACAGAAACAGAAAATATTTCTATTCCCTCAATATGCAGGTGGAATACCATACTAATTGAACTCTTACTGAAGTAGGTAAGTTTCCACTCCTATAAGAAATATGGGGTGGAATATTCAAGATGAACGGACCAGTTACAACCACTGATACGTTTTCTCAACTGTTCCCATTTCTAGTGTGAGACTCGAAAAATGTTACACCCCTGAAAAAAATTGTTGCCTGTGCAAGTATAATTGTGAATTTCCAGAGGCTTTCTTGAAGGTTGTGCATGTAATAACAGCACATATATACTCATAGATCCTCTGTGTGTGTTAAACAAATGTATCTATTCTTTAACTGGAATCTAATCCTAATCTGCTTTGTTGTGGCTGACCAGCTATGTAAAGGCAGCATAATAGAAATCCAAAATGTAATTAAATTATATATAAAGGGCAGCAATCAAACCAAACCAAGCCTAATTAACATTGTATGTTAATGAAACAAGGCCAAAATTACGAGAAACCCCTCCCATAGTCAGATATGCTTCCATATTATTGTGTTTGCCTGCTAATTTCCCATTGTATTCTCGCTCATGCCTTTGTCAAAAGCTATTGAAGTTGATCCTGTTCAGATCTCCACATGATTTGTAACTTCTGCACCCTGGTGCATTAAAAAACTTGCAGTGCTACTTTCAAAGGCTATAAATTGAGACTACAATAATAGCAATGCACTAGGATGTGGTATCATTAACAGGCACAAATCTCTACTCTGGTGCCTGGGGTTAGAGTATGTCAGACATTAGCTCCATTGGTTTTCAATGATAAGAAATGGAAATACAATATATTTTCTTCCAAAAGCAACAATGAGCATTATTGAGTGGAAAAGGTGGCCTCCCAGGTTTACTCCTGCCACAAACAGGAGTAAATTTGGTTCAGAGGCCTCAGAGAGGTGAATAAAAGGTGTGAATTTAGGGGTTGAATTGCTGGGTTTGGGCCAGGCCAAATGTAACTCAGAGCATTATAATGGTTAGTATAGGTGGCTTTTTCACTTACACACCGCAAATATCTTTTATCAGGTCCTTTTGAGCATTTTTTTAAAAGTTCACAAGTGAGATGAGATCAAAGACCTAAATTATACATTCAACATAGGAAAGGGGAGGAGAGACATTCAGATACCCCAAAGGTATAAATGTTACAAAAAGAAGCACAACTTTTTCAACAGAAAAGAGATTCTGAAACAAGAGGTCTCAGTATGAGGTTCTGAGGCTCATAAGTACCTTCGGAAAAGACCATGGCAGTGATTCTCAACATTTTTTCTGTCTTGACACACCAAAGAAATATCTCTCAGGTACGTGACACACTGCATTCTGCAATCCACAGCTGAACTAAAAATATGTCAAAATATTATTTTTATTGTTCTTAAAAATCATGCAAAGGAACAATAAAATACTCTTACCATTTTTTACAAGCTGTTCTTGAAATTAAAGTTATTTAATTGTTTTCATAAAAGTTGTAATCTTCACTTACTTCACTGGCTATGAAAGACATTACAAGGAAAAAGTCCCTAAGCCTTCTTTGCAAAGAAACCCTTGGTCAGTTTCAACCACTCAGTAAAACTGCCACTAAAAATATTTGATAGCATCATTCGACCAATTCTTCTTTAAGGGAAGGAAGACTGGATACAGAGCAGAGCTTGGGACTTTCCACTTACAGCTGACCATACAAAAATATAGTCAAATTCTGGGGTCATCTCTGTAACAGCAACTGAAAGTCCATCCACTAGCAAATATTTTTATGAAAGAATGCAAAAATGGCACTCAGAACCTATGTAGCAAATCTGCCATATCAAAACAGCATTAACTGTTAGGACTCCATCAGCAACAACCTTACCCATTAAACAACAGTAATAAAAATATTCTTACAGGCCATAGAACAACAATAAACCTTCTATTAGAAAAACAAGACAAGTTTGACTGCTACAGATCTCTACACAGAAACTAAATACTAGCTAGCAGAATCCCTTACCTCAGTCACCCATTCAGAACACAGACCAACCCTTATGAATTACAGAATGAGGGACCACAAATAAGAAACAGAAACATGCAGACAAAAGTGGATTTAGAAATCGCAAGAAGCCAGAATGTGAAGAGTACAGCCTCAGAGAAAAAAACAAATGCATTTCTGCCTATACTGAGATAACTGCAAAGATATCAGAAATGCATAGTCCCAAAGCTGACTGTGCTTGTGTGTCCAGAGCTGAGCCTGACCTGTGGCCCATCACTGGACTTCCCCCCATGAGTGTGGTCAGCTGCTACGTGTCCAAGAGTCCACCCAAACCTTACAAAACATAACAGAATGCTAACTCTATGGATCCGGCACAGCTCAATGCTCTGCAGGCCATTCCGGGCCTGGCTTTGCGCATTGCTGAACAACAAGATGCATTGGAGAAACTCACTTCTGCGTTCCATCAACTACACGCACAGAATAATCAAGGCGCTGCTTCCAGTAACGAAGGTCAGTTACCTGAAGTAACTATAAAGACTACTGTACCTCTGGCTGCCCCAGTTTGTTTCTCTGGAGAGATTCAAAGGACTAGAGGTTTTCTAAATCAGTGCTGCATGCATTTTGCATTACAGCCTTCTCACTTCCCCACGGCCTCTGCCAAGACTACTTATATTCTATATTATCTTGATGGAAGGGTCTTGTCTTGGGCCTCAATGCTGTGGGAACGTAAGGATCCAATTCTGCAGGATATTGGCAGATTTTTTGATTTGTTTAAGTCTGTTTTTGACGATCCAGTTTGAGTGACTGTTGCTGGTTCTACTCTGGTGGACCTGAAGCAAGGCAACTGACCACTGGCTGATTTTGCAATAGAGTTTGTGGCTCTTGCTACGGAACTATGCTGGGATTCCAAATGCCTGAAAACCCTCTTCTTCAGAGGTCTGGATACTCGCTTGAAAGACAAGCTGGCTGCTCGTGAGACACCTGACTCGCTGGATGAACTAGTGGCTTTGGCTACTAGATTGACCACTGGCTCCATGATAAGGTGAAAGAACTCAAGCCTACCACTAGACCAGTTCAGAAGGAGGTTCGTGCTAAACCTGCACTCCAGATAGTTCCAGCAATACCTGTCACCAGTGGAGAAGAACCGATGCAACTTGGTCGCAGTCACCTGACTTCAAAAGAGAGAAGACTTCGGAAGAGGCATGGCCTGTGTATGTACTCTGGACAGACTGGTCACGATGTCCCAACATGCCCAATTCATCCGGAAAACGGACGGGCCTAAGTCTTGAGGGAGGACTGTTCTTAGGCCTTACCATGACCTCTCCTCCGCCCTCTCTCCCAGTCTTCCTGATCTGCGGACCATCTGAAGTTCAAACTCTTGCCATGGTGGATTCAGGGGCAGGAGGCAACTTTATACTTCGACGCCTAGTGGAACATTTGAGGATTCCCCTCGTCACTTTAGAAGTTCCACTGCTCTTATCTATCCATGGAGAGCCTTTGCTGGGTGACGTGACCTGGCATACCGAACTGGTAACCCTTCGCACCGGAGCTCTCCACAGGGAGCCAATTTCCTTCTTTGTGTTAGAGAAGGCTATGCACCCTATCATTCAGGGGTTACCCTGGTTGCAGTCGCATCAGCCTCAATTTGACTGGGCCACCTTGGAACTCTCCCGCTGGGGCCCAGGTTGTCATGGCAAGTGCCTTAAGGAGGTTTCTCCTGTCCTCTGCATGCCTACAACTCCAGTGATGGCAGGACTTCCGCCTCAATACACATCATTCAGTGATGTGTTCTCCAAAGAAGCTGCTGACATCCTTCCTCCACACAGATCTTACGACTGTGCCATAAGGCTGAACCCTAACACTGAACCTCCTAAAGGACATGTCTATCCACTAGGGGTGTGCATTCGGATTGACCGCATTAGTAAAACGCAACTCATATTTTTTTTTTACTTAAAAAATTGATTCGACATAAACGATCGGATTTCCCACATATCGAACATAGATATGTTCGATATGTGGGAAATCGCGATTGTTGAGCCAAAATAAAAATATAAACCCCCTCACCCTCCTTAATCCCCCCCCCCCCCGACTTACCACAACTCCCTGGTGATGGAGCGAGGAGTGAGGACGCCATTTCTGCAATCCTTGGCGAGAAGCATGTGACGTCGGCGGCACGTCGAGTGACGCCGGCGTCACGTGATTCCCGGCTCGTTCGCGCCGGACGGCTCGTTCGGCCCAAAAAGAACTTTTGGCCAGCTTGGGGGGGTCAGGAGGCCCCCCCAAGCTGGCCAAAAGTTCTTTTTTGGCCGAACGAGCCGTCTGGCACGAACGAGCCGGGAATCACGTGGCGCCGCGTCACTCAGACGCGACGTCACGTGAGTGACGCGGCGCCACGTGATTCCCGGCAAGTTCGCGCCGGACGGCTCGTTCGGCCCAAAAAGAACTTTTGGCCAGCTTGAGGGGGTCAGGAGGCCCCCCCAAGCTGGCCAAAAGTTCTTTTTGGGCCGAACGAGCCGTCCGGCGCGAACTCGCCGGGAATCACGTGACGCCGCGTCACTCGACGTGCCACCGACGTCACATGCTTCTCGCCAAGGATTGCAGAAATGACGTCCTCACTCCTCGCTCGATCACCAGGGAGTTGTGGTAAGTCTGGGGGGGGGATTAAGGAGGGTGAGGGGGTTTAAATTTTTTTTTTGCACATATGTACATATACCCAACTCATTGGATTTTTTTTATGTCCATATTGGCCGCAAGTGGGACCCCCTTTCGGACATAAAAAATATGAACATAAAATTTTGCTCTGCACATCCCTACTATCCACTCTGCTATAGAGAACAAGGCTATGTCCAAGTATATCGAGGAGAATTTACAGAAGGGATTCATTAGACCATCAAAGTCTCCAGCCGGCACAGGTTTCTTCTTCGTGGGGAAGAAGGACGGTACCTTGTGTCCTTGAATAGACTATCGAGTTCTGAATGAGATCACGATCAAAGACCGATATCCCCTGTCTTTAACCTCAGAGCTGTTCGACCGGCTTCAATGTGCCAAAATATTCTCAAAACTTGACCTGAAGGGGGCCTACAACTTAGTTCGCATTCGCTGTGGCGATGAATGGAAAACAGCCTTCAACACTCGAGATGGTCATTTCAAATACTTAGTATTGCCCTTCAGCCTGTGCAACGCACCCGCCGTGTTCCAGAACATGATGAACAACATCTTGCGAGACCTGTTGTACAAGTGTCGTGGTGTACCTAGATGATATCCTGATATTTTCTCAGGACTTGTCTACCCATCTAGAGGACTTCAAACAATACTATGAAGACTACGAGAACATCGGCTTTACTCCAAGTTATCCAAGTGCGAATTCCATAAGAATTACTCTTCTTTAACTGTGTCCTTAACTGCGATGACCTGGAAGGGGGCCAATGCTTCTAAATGGTCTGCAGAGGCCATTTCTGCGTTCGAAAATTTAAAGATTGCCTTTCTATTTTTTCCACCAAACCATGCCTGAGTCATCCAGATCCCAACAAGCCATTTATTGTGGAGGTCGACACCTCTGATGTCAGTGTGGCGGCTGTATTGAGCCAAACTGGAGACTCCAAAGCATTACGTTCCTTCTCTTTCTTCTTGCGGCATTTCTCTCCAGCAGAGAAGAATTATGGGATCGGAGATAAAGAGCTCCTGGCTATTAAGTTGGCATTAGAGGAATGGTGGCCTTGGCTCAAAGGCGCTCATCAAATTACTGTGTTTATGGATCATAAGAATCTCGAGTATCTCCGCCATCTGCAACATCTTAACCATAGACAAGCCAGATAGTCCTTATTTTTTAACCGTTTTGACTTTGTGCTCAAATATCACCCCAGAGACAAGAATACCAGAGCTGATGCCCTTTCATGCTCCTTTCTCTCGGAGGATGTTCCAGAAAAACCTCAGCATATAATTGACCCAAAGAAAGTCATCTTGGGTGCTACCCATTCTGTGCCTGCTGGTAAAATCATTGTGCCTAAACATCTCAGGTAGAAAGTGCTCTATTGGGCTCACGATTCCAAGCCGGCTGGCCATCCTGGTCAATGCATTACCCTGCTGAAGCTCCAGAAGAGTTATTGGTGGCCAACTATCAAGGAAGTTACATTCTCCTATGTAGCATCTTGTGCCAACTGTGTCAAGCACAAACCTACTACTTTCCAACCATGGTGATTGCTGCAACCACTTCCAGCTCCGGAGCAGCCCTGGATGCATATCGCTACTGACTTTGTAGTTGATCTTCCCCTCTCTGGAGGTATAAATACCATTTGGGTCACAGTCGACCGTTTCAGCAAGATGGCCCATTTTGTGGCACTGCCTTGCTTACCTTCAGCCTTGGAGCTTGCAAAGCTCTTCATAACCCACATCTTTCGCCTTCATGGCCTACTGACGCACATAGTATCGGATCGAGGATCACAATTCACGGCAAAATTCTGTAAGGCTTTGTGCAAACTTTTTGACATCTTTCTAGACTATACATCAGCCTAATCATCCTCAATCAACGGCCAAACAGAATGGATGAATAGGACCCTGAAACAGTTCATTTGGGTCTATGTGAGTTGCCATCAGAATATCTGGGCCGAACTGTTACCATGGGCTGAATTCATCATTAATTCTCATCCAGCAACATCCACTGGATCAACACCTTTTGAAGTGGTATATGGATGTTTACCATCTCTGCCACTTCCACTGAAGCTCTCAGTGACATCCCCAGCAGCTCAATCCACTGCTGATGATATCCATAAATTATGGACTCAGGCGGAGAAATGTTACTCAAAACGAGTGATCGAGCCAAAAGATGTTATGACGCTCACCATTCCAAAGCGCCTTTCAACCTGGAGACAAAGTCTGGCTTTCCACTAAGCACCTTAGACTGAAGTTACCCTCAACTCGATTTGCTCCTCACAACGTTGGACCATTTCCAATCCTACGACGTCTTGGAAACATCACTAACAGTCTGAAGCTACCACCTGGATTGAACATCCACAAAGCTTTTCATGTTTCACTTCTGAAACCACTCATCTTCCAAGTCTCAGGAACCATCTCCCATCAATGCAGAAGATGACCTAGAATACAACGGTCGAAGCCGTTCTTGATATCCGAAGATGAGGCAAGACTTGGGAATACCTTCTTTCATGGGAAGGTTTTGGCACCGAAGAAAATTCTTGGGAGCCTCTGGAAAATATCCTTGACAAAGAGATGCTCCATCAGTTCCATCTCTCGTATCCTTGGAAACCAAAACCTGGTACCCGCAGAAGAGATAGCCCTTTGAAGGGGGGGCACTGTTGCAACCATTGCTGCCCGACGGCTTCACTCTGCCTACCTTTCTTTTTCTGCGACTCCTCCTGCTCCTTGTGGATGTCTGACTGCCGCGGCATCAGACCGCCGCCCTCTCCGCAATTCCCGGACCGGCTTGGGCGCTGCCTCCGACCATGCTCCTCAGGTACCTTAGGGCATGTGGGCCGCTCAGCCCTCATTCTTATTTCCTCTATGGTGCAAGCCTCAGGGGCGTCCCCCTGTGATGACGTCATGCTGCCTGGATATTTAAGCCTACTGTTTATTGCTAGCCGTTGAGTTAGCAAGGGATTTCCTACAGATGGGATTCACTCTCCGTACCCAGCTACTCTGCCTCCAACATCTATTGGACTTTTTTCTGCTAATGGGGTACCCGCTCCTCGGGGGCCTCTCTGTTTTTTTCAGGTCACTATCAGGAACCGGTACTCGCTCCTCGAGGGCCCATGTTCTCTGACTCGCTGCCTGTGTCCATCTCCTCTTCTACTTGGAAGAATTCGCTACAGACACCATCTGTGAGTACTACTACCGTCTACTCCTCAGAGCTGTTTCCCTGGAACCAGGTACTCGCTCCTCGAGGGCCTGCCTTTGCTCCAGCACCAGTGCCATATTCTACGTAGAACTGCTGCGTGAGTACTTGCCAATGAGTCTCTGCTCTCAGGGATCTGGTACTCGCTCCTCAAGGGCCAGCCCCTCCTATCTCGGGGCTTCTCCATACTGGGAACTCTGTGAATGTTTTATTGTACTCATTCTCTCATTTATTTTCACTACAGCACTGCTACTGGAGGAACCGCTGTTCCAGTGCCCAGGGGAATACTAGCCCAGGCAGGCTCCTCCTTCTACTCACTACTGCCACCTCTGGTGGCTTCACAAACTGTCTAAATAAAGATATAATCTGTGTTTGTGTGTCCAGAGTTGAGCCTGACCTGTGGCCCCTCACGGGACTTCCCCTGTGGGCGTGGCCAGCTGCCACAGTGTCCAAGGGTCCACCCAAACCTTACAAAACATAACAAAAATCTCTTTTAAATCTTGCTGTGCATTTACCACATCCTCTGATAACATAGTCCACAGCTTAATTATGCGCTAAGTGAAAAATTATTTTCTACAATTTGTTTTAAATCAGCTGTTAAGTTCATGGAGTGGTCCCTTGCTTTAGAAATATTTGAAATGATATAAAACAATCCTTTATGTACATGTTTCACCACTTATAAACTTCTATTATGTCCCCTCTCAATCATGTCTTTTTTGCGTGTCCCGGCCGCGTTGGTGCCACGACTGCACCTGCTCACCTCGCGCTTCCATCCACCAGCTGTGGCTTCCTGTTTCTAGCTGCCGTGGCCAGTAGGGATGTGAATCGTGTCCTCGATCGTCTTAACGATCGATTTCGGCTGGGAGGGGGAGGGAATCGTATTGTCGCCGTTTGGGGGGTAAAATATCGTGAAAAATCGTGAAAAATCGTTAAAAAATCGAAAAATCGAAAAATCGAAAAATCGAAAAACCGGCACATTAAAACCCCCTAAAACCCACCCCCGACCCTTTAAATTAAATCCCCCACCCTCCCGAACCCCCCCCCAAATAACTTAAATAACCTGCGGGTCCAGCGGCGGTCCGGAACGGCAGCGGTCCGGAACGGGCTCCTGCTCCTGCATCTTGTCGTCTTCGGCCGGCGCCATTTTCCAAAATGGCGCCGAAAAATGGCGGCGGCCATAGACGAAAAAGATTGGACGGCAGGAGGTCCTTCCGGACCCCCGCTGGACTTTTGGCAAGTCTCGTGGGGGTCAGGAGGCCCCCCACAAGCTGGCCAAAAGTTCCTGGAGGTCCAGCGGGGGTCAGGGAGCGATTTCCCGCCGCGAATCGTTTTCGTACGGAAAATGGCGCCGGCAGGAGATCGACTGCAGGAGGTCGTTCAGCGAGGGTTCCGGCGCCTCGCTGAACGACCTCCTGCAGTCGATCTCCTGCCGGCGCCATTTTCCGTACGAAAACGATTCGCGGCGGGAAATCGCTCCCTGACCCCCGCTGGACCTCCAGGAACTTTTGGCCAGCTTGTGGGGGGCCTCCTGACCCCCATGAGACTTGCCAAAAGTCCAGCGGGGGTCCGGAAGGACCTCCTGCCGTCCAATCTTTTTCGTCTATGGCCGCCGCCATTTTTCGGCGCCATTTTGGAAAATGGCGCCGGCCGAAGACGACAAGATGCAGGAGCAGGAGCCCGTTCCGGACCGCTGCCGTTCCGGACCGCCGCTGGACCCGCAGGTTATTTAAGTTATTTGGGGGGGGTTCAGGAGGGTGGGGGATTTAATTTAAAGGGTCGGGGGTGGGTTTTAGGGGGTTTTAGTGTGCCGGCTCATGATTCTAACGATTTATAACGATAAATCGTTAGAATCTGTATTGTATTGTGTTCCATAACGGTTTAAGACGATTCACATCCCTAGTGGCCAGTTCACATTGCCCACGGCACTCCCAGGCATCCCTAGGCCCGTTGGGGCCTTCTCAGCAATCCTCATGCTGGGGCTCAGCGTCCTCCATGGCATCGACCCCACCCCTAGGCATGCGTGCGTGGACCGCAGTTCCCTTTAAAGGGTCCAGCGCGGGAACCCGGTCCGCGGCACCAGGAGATAACATCACATAACCCTGGTATATAAGGCGAGGCTTTTCCCCTAGAGCCTTGCCATGGCAATTGGGTCAACACCTTGGTGTACTAGTTTGCCTGGTCCTTGTTCCTGTGCCTGATCCTGCGTGTTCCAATGTCCTGCTTGTTCCAGTTTTCCTGTTTTCCATTGTCTCCATGTTCCTGTGTTCCCGTGGTCCTCCATGTCTTCCAGCATCTGTCTTGTTCCTGCTCCTCATTTCCTGGTAGTACCCTTTGGACTGATTCTCGGTACTGACTTCTGCTTGCCTGACTACGACTGACTGCTGTCTGGACCCAACCTTTGCCTGCCTACTGACCATGTTAACCGCTGCCTGTAACCGACCTCTGCCTGCCTGATCACATTGACCGCCGCCTAGAACTGACCCTCGCTTGCCCTGACTATGCTCGGACTGACCTTGGAACTGACCCTTGCTTTGGCTGACCACTTCTGGATGGATACCCTGGCTTTGACCCTTGTGCTTCACTCAGACACTCTCTTCTTGCCTTCTGTGACCACCAGACCGACCTGCTTGGACTCTGCCTGCGGCTTTCATCTGACCAGACCCACAGGCACTGCCTGTTCCGCCTAGAGAGCCTTCCTGAACTACTACCTCCCTGAGGTCTCTGGAGTCTCCAGTTCAGGTCTGGTCCATCCTCTCTGTATCAGCCGTGCATCCTTACTCATGGTGGGCCCACTTCTCTGCTACCTCTCCAGGAGACCATCTGAGGCCCACCTGTCCAGGTGGTCTGGGTACCCAACGGCTCAACCTGCGGAAACCCTGGACTATTATTGGCGAAGCTCCAGCAAGCCTCTGTCTCCTTGTGTGCTCCGCCTCCTGGTGGCAGGTGCTCTCTGGGTCCGACCAGAGGGCCGTACTAATCCTGCACCAGGCCAAGGGTCTACCTCCAATGCAACAGGTTGCCAAGGCCATGGACTCAGCAGAGTCTTCTGCCTTGCAGGTCACCCCTGGTCTGGTCACTTGTGTCTGAGAGCAACAACAGATTATGGAAGCATTTGCCTTCTCTGTGGAAAAAATGCATTTTCAATTGGAGGAATCTGCCATGGCCATCCCAGGGGCTCTTTCACACCTTGTCCTCAGGGGCACTGCTGGCCCTCCGAGCTCCACCCAGTTTCAATGGGGATCCTCATCTCTGTCGAGGTTTTATTAATCAATGCTACATGCAGTTCTCACTGCAACCTTTACTCTTCCCAGATGAGGTGACAAAGATCATGTTCATCCTCTTGCGTCTTGAAGGGAAGTCCCTGGCATGGGCTTCTCCACTCTGGGAGTGCTCCAACGCAATTCTACGACAAATTCCTTACTTTATCTCCATGTTTCGATGCTCCTTTGAGGACCCAGGATGGCAGGCAGTCGCTGGCCACCACCTACTCCACCTCCGTCAAGGCTTACACCTGCTAGCCGAATATAGGGTGGAGTTCTGAACTCTGGCAACAGAGTTGGGATGGCAAGAGAACTGCCTGCGGGTACTCTACCTTGAGGGACTGTCTCCTGTCCTTAAAGATGAGCTGGCTGCCCGAGAGATCCCTGTATCTCTGAAAGATCTGATTTCTCTGGTCGAAAGGATTGACTACTGTCTTCGGCAATGACAGCAGGAGGTAAGGGCTCTTCAACCTCCTGCCCTATGGCCACCCTGTTCTGTGAGCCCCCGGTTGAAGGCCTTACCAGTGACCCCTCAACCTCCCGAGGAACCAATGCAAATCAACTGAGACTGCCTGACTCCAGAAGAATGTCTCCAACGAAGAAAGTCTGGCCTCTGCCTGTATTGCAGTGGCTCCGGCCATCTTCTCCAGACTTGTCCAGTGCATCCAGGAAACTCCAAAGCCTGAGCCCGGCGGGGGTCCCGAGCTTAGGCACTACAGTTTCTGGCCATCAACTGTTGCTGCCAGTCTCCCTCCTCAGGGAGTCACGTTCGTTCGCTAACACCACCCTCATGGACACTGGGGCGAGTGGAAATTTCATTTTTGAAGAAATTGTCACACTCCTTCAGATACCAGTTCAACCATTGGAAGTACCACTACGTATTGCCTCAATTCAGGGAGAACCTCTCCCTGATCACATCACTCACCATTCCCTGGTGATCTGCCTCACTATTGGGACCCTCCATGACGAGGAGGTCTCCCTCCTGATCCTGAAACGATCAACACACCCCGAAGTCCTCGGACTTCCTTGGCTCCAGTTACATGCACCCCACTTCGCCTGGCAATCCCTGCAACTCAGCCAGTGGGGCCCTCAATGCCAAGCCCAGTGCTTATTGCAAATATCTCCATCTATATCTGTCTTAAGTTATACAACCCTTCCCGAGTTACCTGCTCCATACATGGAATTTAAAGACAAGTTCTCCAAACAGAGCGCCGATATCCTGCCTCTGCTCTGGAAGTTCAACTGCCCCATAGAACTCCTACCTGGTACCACATCTCCCAAGGGCAGAACCTACCCTCTTTCACTCCCAGAGACTCAAGAGATTTCAGCATTCATCAAAGAAAATTTAGCCTATTGGTTCAGAAGACCCTCTATTTCCCTGGCAGGAGCTGAGTTCTTCTTTGTAAAGAAAAAGGATGGCAGTCTAAGACCATGCATAGACTACAGAGGGTTGAACACAGTAACCCGTAAGGACCGGTACCCACTGCCACTTATCAGTGAACTTTTCGACCGCCTGCAGGGTGCACAAATCTTTACTAAACTATATCTACGTGGGGCATATAACCTAGTACGTATTCAACCTGAAGACATCTGGAATACCGCCTTCAACAAAAGAGATGGACACTACGAGTATGTAGTAATGCCTTTCGGGCTATGCAACACCCGTGCAGTCTTCCAGCGGGTAATGAATGATATTTTCTGGGATCTTTTTTACTCATTCGTCGTAGTGTATCTGGACGATATACTAATCTCCAAAGATCTGGAGTCTCACCGTTCCCATGTTCAAACAGTCCTCCAGCATCTCAGAGACCACCATCTCTATGCTAAATTGGAGAAATGCCTTTTGGAGCAGCCCAGTCTCCCATTCCTGAGCTACATCATCTCTAGCCACGGGTTCAACATGGACCACGACAAACTCCAGGGTATTCGAGATTGGCCTCAACCAGTGGATCTCTGAGCCTTACAAAGATTCCTTGGATTTACAAATTACTATTGAAACTTCATCGCCAATTACTCCACGCTGGCCTCTCCACTCACTGCTATGACTAGGAAAGGATGTGATCCACGAGTATGGAGCCCCAAGGCCCAATCAGAGTTCCATGCCTTCTGCACTGGCCCGTGTTTACGTCACCCAGATCCAAACTGCCCCTTCATAGTTGAAGTCGATGCATCCGCAATTGGAGCAGGAGCGGTCTTGAGCCAGTACTCCACAAAGGGAACCCTGGTTCCATGTTCCTTTTATTCACATAAGTTCTCTCCCACAGAACAAAATTATACCATAGGGGACCGTGAACTCCTAGCAGTAAAAATGGCCCTCCTGGAATGGCGGCCCTGGCTTGAAGGGGCGCCATTCCTTCACGATATATACCAACCACAAAAATCTGGATCACCAAAAAGAGGCCCAGTTACTCAACCCGAGACAAGCCCGCTGGGCTTTATTCTTTGCATGTTTCAACTTCGAGCTCCGCTATCGCCCAGTGGAGAAAATTCTTCGTGGAGATGCGCTCTTTCGCTCCATAGAACCAGAAGACACACCCGAGACTCTTAAGAATATTATTAATCCAGCCTGCATATAAATTGCAGTTACCACCATGGTACCAACTGGGAAGACAGTGGTCCCCCACCGTCTACGTGATCCTATCCAAGTCTGAACTCTCGAGATGCTCCGAAGGTACTATTGGTGGCCTGGCATGACTAAGGATTCCCGAGATTATGTAGACTCCTGTCCAGTTTGTGCACAGCAAAACCCCTGACTGGCCACCCGTGGGGGCTTCTTCAACCACTTCCTGCACCCACCGAGCCTTGGACTAGTCTTTCCAAAGACTTCATTGTGGATCTGCCTCCTTCAAAAGGACGTACTGTAATCTGGGTCATAATAGACCGTTTCTCAAAAATGGCCCAATTTGTCCCCTTACCTGGACTCCCATCGGCTCCAGAACTAGCTTGACTCTACTTAACCCACGTATTTCGTCTACATGGACTACCACAAGAAATCGTCTCCAATCGTGGCCCTCAATATGCTGCTAAATATTGAAGGTCTCTTTTTAAGAAGTTCAATATCACATTAAACTTAACGTCAGCGTATCATCCACAAGCAAATGGCCAGTCCTAGAGGACTAATCGGTCTTTGAAAACCTTCTTGCGATCATATGTCAAAGACCAGCAAGAGAACTGGGCTGACCTCCTGCCTTGGGCAGAACTATCCCATAACACTCATATTGCTTCTGCCAAGGACGTTTCCCCCTTTGCTATAGTTTTTGGCTGTCAACCTCACCTACCTCTGCCGGTTCCATTCAGTGTACCCTCACCTGCAGCCCAATCACAGCACAAACCATTCTCTGGGACCAAGTAAGGGAGCAGCTCTGCCAAGCAGCTGACCAGGCCAAGCACATCACAGACACCCATCGTCGGGCCGCACCCGTGTTCCTACTGGGACAAAGAGTCTGGCTTAGCACTAAGCACATTTGGCTATGGTTGCCTTCCCAACGACTAGCTCCCAAATACATGGGTCCATTCCCTATCCTACGACAGGGTGGGAGCAGTTACTTACCAGCTAAAACTACCAGCATCCATGGGGATTCATAACACATTCCACATGTCGCAACTCAAGTCTTTATTCTTATCTTGGCCTTCACGAAGACCTCCTCCACCGACACAACATTCGGCTGAACCCGAGAATATCCTTCAGGTAAAAGAAGTACTAGACGTCCGACGTCAAAGAGGCCATTGGGAGTACCTCTTGTCGTGGGAGGGCTTCGGCCCGGAACAGAATTCCCTGGGAGCCCTCTCACCACATTCTGGATAAGAATCTCCTCCATGAATTCCACCTTCAACACCCGGACAAGCCAAAGCCGGTAAGGGGGAGGCCTAGAAGGGGGGAGGGTGCTACTGTTGCTCATCCCAGCCACATTGGTGCCACGACTGGGCCTGCTCACCTCACACTTCCATCTACCAGCTCCGGCTCCCTGTCTCTAGCTTCTGTGGCCAGTTCACATCCCCTGCGGCACATCCAGGCATCCTTAGGTCCATTGGGGCCTTCCGGCTCTCAGCACTCCTCACACCGGGGCTCAGCATCCTCCATGGCATCGGCCCCACCCCTAGGCACACACGCGCGGACCACGGTTCCCTTTAAAGGGCCCAGCACAGGAACCTGGTCCACGGTGCCAGGAGATGACATCACATAACCCTGGTATATAAGGCAAGGCTTTTCCCCCAGAGCCTCACCTTGGCAATCAGTCGACACCTTGATGTACTAGTTTGCTTGTTCCTTGTTCCTGTGTCTCATCCTTCTTGTTCCAGTGTTCCTGTTTTCCAGCATCTCTGTGTTCCTGTGTTTCTGAGGTCCTCTGTGTCATCCAGCGTCTCTCTTGTTCCTGCTCCTCGTTCCCTGGTAGTACCCTTCAGACTGATTCTTGGTACTGACCTCTGCTTGCCTGACTATGACTGACCGCTGCCTGGACCCAACCTTTGCATGCCTACTAGAGATGTGAATCGTGTCCTCGATCGTCTTAACGATCGATTTCGGCTGGGAGGGGGAGGGGAATCGTATTGTTGCCGTTTGGGTGTGTAAACTATCGTGAAAATCATTAAAATCGTGAGCCGACACACTAAAACCCCCTAAAACCCACCCCCAACCCTTTAAATTAAATCCCCCACCCTCCCGAACCCCCCCCCCAAATGCTTTAAATTACCTGGGGATCCAGCGGTGGTCCAGAACGGCGGCGGTCCAGAACGGCCCCCTCAATTGAATCCTGTTGTCTTCAGCCGGCGCCATTTTGCAAAATGGCCGCCGCAAAATGGCGGCGGCCATAGACAAAAACGATTCGACGCAGGAGGTCGTTCCGGACCCCCGCTGGACTTTTGGCAAGTCTTGTGGGGGTCAGGAGGCCCCCCCAAGCTGGCCAAAAGTTTCTGGGAGTCCAGCGGGGTTCAGGAAGCGATTTCTTGCCGCAAATCGTTTTCCATACGGAAAATGGCGCCGGCAGGAGATCGACTGCAGGAGGTCATTCAGCGGCGGTCCGGAACCCCCACTGAACGACCTCCTGCAGTCGATCTCCTGCCGGCGCCATTTTCCGTACGGAAAACTATTCGCGGCAAGAAATCGCTTCCTGAACCCCGCTGGACTCCCAGAAACTTTTGGCCAGCTTGGGGGGGCCTCCTGACCCCCACAAGACTTGCCAAAAGTCCAGCGGGGGTCCGGAACGACCTCCTGCGTCGAATCGTTTTTGTCTATGGCCGCCGCCATTTTGCGGCGGCCATTTTGCAAAATGGCGCCAGCTGAAGACAACAGGATTCAATTGAGGGGGCCGTTCTGGACCGCCGCCGTTCTGGACCACCGCTGGATCCCCAGGTAATTTAAAGCATTTGGGGGGGGGGGGGTTCGGGAGGGGGGGGGATTTAATTTAAAGGGTCGGGGGGGGGTTTTAGGGGGTTTTAGTGTGCCGGTTTTCCTGCCCTCCCCCTTCCCCCGATTTACGATTTTTTAACGATAAATCGGGGGAATTGGTATTGTATCGTGGCCCTAACGATTTTTGACGATTTAAAATATATCGGACGATATTTTAAATCGTAAAAAAACGATTCACATCCCTACTGCCTACTGACCACATTGACCGCCGCCTGGAACTGATCTCTGCCTGCCTGACCACGTTGACTGCCAGCTGGAACTGACCCTCGCTTATCTTGACTATGCTTGGACTGTCCTTGGAACTGATCTTTGCTTTGGCTGACCACTTCTGGAAGGATACCCTGGCTTTGACCCTTGTGCTTCACTCGTACACTCTCTTCTTGCCTTCTGTGACCACCAGACCAACGTACTTGGACTCTGCCCGCAGCCTTCATCTGACCAGACCCAAAGGTAATGCCTGTTCCGCCCGGAGAGCCTTCCTGAACTACTGAAGTCACCAAAGTCTCCAGTTCAGGTCTGGTCCATCCTCTCTGCATCAGCTGCGCACCCTTACTTGTGGTGGGCACACCTCTCTGCTACCTCTCCGGGAGACTCTCTGAGGCCCACCTAAGTCCAGGTGGTCCATGTACCCAAGGTTCAACTTGTGGAAACCCCAGACTGTTATTGGCGAAGCTCCAGCAAGCCTCTTAACCTCGTGTGCTCTGCCTCCTGGTGGCAGGCACTCTCTTGGTCCGACCAGAGGGCCATACAAATCCTGCACCAGGCCAAGGGTCTACCTCCAGTGCTACAGTCTTTTCTGAGCTGAAGAACCCTAATCTGTGTAGCCTCTCTGCAGAGGCATCCATTCCATACCATTTATCATTTTTGTCATTTTCTGTATCTTTTCTAGTTCCACTATGTGATTTTGGAGATAGGGCAATCATAACTCCACACAAAACCCAAGGATTGGCTGCGCCATAGATCAACATATTGGAAAAATGATATTTCTATTTTATTCTCCATTCCTTTTTGGATCATTCTTATCATTCCATTTGCAATTTTGACTGCTGCTTCTATTTTGCCCATAGATTTCACCTTTCCTTCTCCCCCTGCATTTCTTAATCTCCTTCTTCTCATCTCCAATCTATCTACCAGTTTTCCATCTGCAACTATCATCCCTCTCCTTTCATCCTATTTTCCCTCTGTTTTTCCCTCCTTCCCCAGCCTTGCATTTCCCCTCTCTCCTTCACTCTCTGGTCCCCATCCCCACTCTTTGTGGTTATCCCCTTTCCATTCATTTGACTCCAAATCCCTCACCAGCTCCAGCTCCAACTCCTTCCTTGTCATTCCCTCCCCCCCCCCCCCCCAGCCTAAGCCCCTTTCTTCTCTCTTTTTTCCTCTGCTCAACTTTCTATTCCCCTTTTCACTTCCTCCTCATTTCCCCATAACCATTCTCTCTCACCCCTTCACAATCCTTTCTGTTTCCTCTTTCTCTCTGCCCCTGCTCAGACCTCTCTCCCTTTCTACTGCTTCAAACCCTCCTGAAACAATTCAGGTCTTTACAGTTTCAGACCAGCTCACAATCTCTTTCCAATTTCCTGTAGCCTGTCCCACACCTCCAACCCATCCAACACACATCTACACATACCTCTACCCAATCACTAAGCCCCTACTGTCCTTTAATCACTCAATCCCACTCAGTCTCTCAGTCCCTGCCTCCTCCCCATCCACAAATCCCCCTCTCTCACTCAACTTTTGAGTTCTCACCTACTCCCCAAACTTCTGCTTTCCTTATCTCCAAGTCCCTACCTAATCCTAATGCTTCTGTTCTCCTTACACCATACCTGGATCCCTATTTCCCCCTTCCCATGAGTTTCTAGTGTGTTGCTTCTGCCTCCATGACCTTCCATCTCTTTCATCATAGAGCAGGAGAGAAAGAGCAGGAGAGAATCACCGATGGTCAAAGATATATAACTTATCTTGCTTCTCTGCTTCTGTGGTTACTACTTTCTCTCTTGTGGTTTAAACAATCACCAGCTCTTTATACCATGCATGCTCACTGCTGCTAGAGAGCATTACACCGAAGAGAGAGGCACTGAAGGCAGCAGAAGTTGTATGATAGACTTACTGGACCACTGGTGCTGCTTTTTTGCTCTCCACAAGACCACAGCAGAGGGGGATTCTGATGGCAAAGGAGATAAGCCATTTGTAACCGAGGAAACGTGCCACCTCTGACCCAAACTACTATATTTATACCATTGCCCCAGGCTCATCTCCTCTCTCTTATCCACCCCCCCCCCCCCCTAAGCTTAGCCTTTCAACCCTGCCTTCCCCCACCGGGTTTACTTCTTTTTGCTCAAACCCCCCCTAGGATCCCCCTCTAATTTTCTCTTTTCAAATACTTCCTCTCCCTCTGCCAATCCCCTTTTGAAAATGTAACCTCTCAGCCAGCAGGAGGAGGAGGAGGAGAGGGGAGTGCTTTTGCTATCTGTCCTTTTTCTCCTCAAAGTGTGGGATAATCCATGGCTTCTAGGGAAAACATTATCCCATTACCTCCCGGTGAGAGAAGAGAAGTTGTCCACTCCACAGGGGAAAGAGAAGGTGCCGATGTCACTTCCAGATTTAGCATGACCTACTGAGTATCAGTAGAAAAGGAGAAAAGAGTTGCATTCTTTTTGGCACAATGAAGGAAGAAGAGGAGTAAGTGTTCCGCCCAGGCTGCTGGCTGTTTCCTGTCTAGGTGGATTAGAAGAAAAGAGTTGAATCCTCCTTGGCCAGCAGGGAACAATGGACTCCACTACTGCAGGCCCATAAGAGGAGGAATCCACCTGTCATGTGTAGAAAAGAATGTGGATGTGTCCCTCTGGCATCAGAGGAGGAAAGCAAGGAATTCTGCCTGGTCCAATATAGGGTATATCTCACTGCTCTTTATAACACATTGTTGTGTTGTAATATGCACATTGAGAACCATTTTTCTATGACAGTGCCCAGGAAGTAAATTGAGTAGATTAGATGGACCTTATAGTCCTTATCTGCATTCATATTTTATGATATATGATATTTTATGAATAATTGTGAATAATTGCCCAAGATTAACCCACAGCCGAGCTTAATCTAGCTGATTATGTATCACTGTCTTTTGTTTTTCATTGTTTTCAATGACTATTTTACCACTCTTCAGTTGTTATCGTTTTAAAATATCTCTCCTGTCCTCCAGCTACCATGTTTTTTGCTCCCTGTTTGAGTAACTTTTACCTTCTATATAGTTGTAAATTGGTTTCCCCTGTTCTATTGTAAACCGGTACGATAAGACCGCATCTTGAGTATCGGTATAGTAAAAGAATTTAAATAAATAAATAAATAAAAAATGATATTTAGCCCTACTAGCATTCAAGTATCCCTTTTTACAACAGAATATATTGGGGAAATGTCATTAATCAACCACTCTTCATCAAAATGAAGGTCAATTCTCAGGGAGAGGGGAGATTAAATAGATTTGATTATTTATAACACTTTGTTGTTTGTCTTTAAAAATATTTAAATTTTTCCATATTAACTTTGTACTTCCTACTTGCTTATATATTGATGTACACATGAACAATTGCCAGGGTTGAAACCTTAGGGGTAGATTTAAAAAATGTGCGTGATCGCGTACTTTTGTTCGCGCACCAGGCGCAAACAAAAGTACGCTGGATTTTATAAGATACGCGCGTAGCCGTATCGGAGCGGCCTTGGAGGGAACTTTCCTTCGCCCTCCCCCCACCTTCCCCTCCCTTCCCCTACCTAACCCACCCCCCCGGCCCTATCTAAACCCCCCTCTTACCTTTGTTGGCAGATTTACGCCTGCTAAAAGCAGACGTAAATCTGCACGCGCCAGCAGGCTGCTCGCGAACCATCACCCGACCCGGGGGCTGGTCCGGAGGCCTTGACCATACCCCCAGGCCGGCACCACGCCCCCGGGCCCGCCCCCGAAACGCCACGTCACACCCCCGAAATGCTGCATCATTTCGGGAACGCCCCCTTCCCGCCCCTTTTACGAAGCCCCGGGACTTACACGCAACCCGGGGCTCTGCGCGCGCAGGGCATTTAAAATCCGCCCCTTAGTGTTTGTTGCTACTGCTCACAAATTTCAAACTTGTACTAGTTTAACCCCTGTTTGTATCTTAAAAACATAAGAAATTGCCATGCTGGGTCAGACCAAGGGTTCATCAAGCCCAGCATCCTGTTTCCAACAGTGGCCTATCCAGGCCATAATTACCTGGCAATTACCCAAACACAAGAAGATCCCATACTACTGTTGCAATTAATTGAAGTGGATAATGCAAGCTCATTCAGCACAATGTATTAGAGCATCTTGCACAACATGATGCATTTTTATTTCAATTAGCTTGCATCACAATAATATTATACTCACATACTGAAAGTTAATGATTCAAATCAGTTGGGGTCATGAACATTCACAATACTGTCTAATCATATTGTTGTACTGTTTGCCATATTTTACAACTAACTCATTTTCTCTCAATCCATTCTAAACCTTTTATTTTGGATAGAGAGGTCAATTTAAATGTTCTGTCAGTTGGTATCAAATATGTTACTGCAATTGTATTTCAAATAAGTGGAAAGGAAATAAATGTTTAAAATCATAATGTAAAACAAATCTAGTAAGGGGAAAAACCTGATGTTTCTACCTTTCTAAATAAAAAATATAAATACTATGGAAAAACAAATAAATAACCCTCTTCTGAAAAACCTTCTTAAGGGGCAATGATATTTGTGATGGAAAACTTAGAGTATAGTAACTCTTATAATGTTCCAAACTGCCATGGTATAATCAGCACTTTTAGAATTTTTCAAAAAGTGATTTGTAAGTGTTATACCTCAACAAACTAAGGGGGCTATTTATCAAAGTGCTATATAGCGTTTTCGCATGTGAAAAGCACCATAATGCATGGTGTGATGCAAATTAAGAAAAGGGGAGGGATTTATGGCCAAGCTTTACATTTTGCAAAGCCATATTGCACACTTGTAACTATACATTTTTCATTAAGCTATGCAATATGGGGTAGATTTTCAAAGGGGTACGCGCGTAAGATATGCGCGTGCCCCCCGAAAACCTACCCCAAACCCCCCCTGCGTGCACCAAGCCTATTTTGCATAGGCTCAGCGGCGCGCGCAAGCCCCGGGATGCGCGCAAGTCCTGGGGCTTGCATGGAGGGGAGTGTCGGGGGCGTGTCACGAGTGATGTGGCGTTTTGGGGGCGTGTCGCGAGTGACACGGTGTTTCGTGGGCGGTGCCGTGGGTGTGGTTTCGGGCCGAGGCGTTCCGGGGGCGTGGCCGTGGCCTCCGGACCAGCCCCCGGACTGGAACATGGAACGTGGCAGCCGGCCCAGCGGGCGCAAAGCTACGCCTGCTGGAAGCAGGCGTAACTTTGCCGACAAAGGTAGGGGGGGGTGGGTTAGGTAGGGGAAGGGAAGGGAAGGTGAGGGGGGTGGAAGGAAAGTTCCCTCCGAGGCCGCTCTGATTTCGGAGCAGCCTCAGAGGGTACGGAGGCAGGTTACGCGGCTCGGCGCACGCATGCTGCCGATTTTGGGCAGCCTTGCGCGCGCCGAGTCTGGATTTTAATGGATACGCGCGTATCTATTGAAATCCCGCGTACTCTTGTTTGCGCCTGGTGCGCGAACAAAAGTACGTGTGTGCGCAGATTTATAAAATCTGCCCCTATGTCTTTATTGCACTTTGTGATGTTATTGCAAATAGCATTTTTGAGGAGAGAGAGAGAGAGGGGGGGGGGGGGAGAGAGAGAGAGAGAACCTAGCTATAAGGCCCTCATAGTAGTTAGGTATTAATACTAGGGATATGCAGCAGGGACGGATTCGTCCCATTCGGTATCCATATTCATCGGGAGCCAAATCTGTTGCATCCATTATCGGGGGACCCCTATTCGTTCATTAGTTACATATGCATTTGTTTCCCAAAAACCTCCCTCATCCCAACCCTTTAAATTTAATTTACTACAACCCCCCACCCTCATGACCCCCCCCTCCAAGACTTGCCAAAAGTCCCTGGTGGTCCAGTGGCGGTCCTGAAGCGATCTCCTGCACTTGGCTGTCGGTTGCCGGTATTCAAAATGGAGCTGATAGTCTTTGCCCTTATTATGTCACAGGGGCTACCGGTGCCATTGGTCGTCCCCTGTCACATGGTAGGAGCAATGGACAGCCAGCGCCATCTTGTAAGGGCCAGTATTCAAAATGGCGCCGATAGCCTTTCCACTTACTATGTCACAGGGGCTACCTGTGCCATTGGTCGGCTCCTGTGACATAGCCACAACTGGTATTTGCCCTTACTATGTCACAGGGGCTATCGGCGCCATTTTGAATACCGGCAGCTGACATCCCGAGTGCAGGAGATCGCTCCAGGACCCCTGCTGGACCACCAGGGACTTTTGGCAAGTCTTGGGGGAGTCAGGAGGGTGGGGGGTTATTCGTTAGTGATACGTTGTATTTGTGTGGGTTCGGCATAAGTTTCGTGACCCCCACGAATAAAACAAATATGGCATATACGTTGCAGATTGCCAATACGTTGCAAACGAATGCACAACCCTAATTAAGACCTCTACATGAGGCCCTCCTTGTTAATCGAGGTGAGGTTTACGTATTAGTATAGGGGTTAGGGGCCACTTTGACATTCAGAGTGAGACATACAAACAGAACAGTGCACACAAAGATGAGATTTGTACAATGTTCTCTCAATTTAGCTTGATATTACCCAGGTAGAGAGTCCACCAAGCTAGGTTGAGAGAACATTGTATAAATCTCATCTTTGGGTGAGTTTCCTCACTCTGAAGGACATCAAATCTTCACAAGAGTGCACTGTTCTGTTTGTACGTCTCACTCTGAATGTCAAAGTGGCCCCTAACCCCTACACTAATACCTAAACCTCACCTCGATTAACTAGGTGGGCCTCATATAATAGAGGCATTAATACCTAACTCATGGACATCTCTGTCTCTTCCTGCTCCACCCTGCTTCAATGGAGATCCGCGCCTCTGTTGAGGTTTCCTCAACCAATGTTTTATGCAATTTACATTGTTGCCTGAACTATTTTCAAGTAAGAATACCAAGATCACTTTCATCCTCTCACGCCTTGAGGGGAAGGCCCTGGCATGGGCTTCCCCACTTTGGGAATGTTCGGATGACATCCTCCGTCTTCTCACTCACTTCACTTGATGTGTATTAAAGATGGCCCGTGCACGCGCGCATGTGCTAGGTAACTCCGGGAACAAGATGGCAGTTGGCATTGCTGACACCGTCCCGGGGACATAAGGGAGGTTGGCGTTTGCTGGTGGAAGCCGTCACTCTTCCAAGAATTGATGAAATGGCAAGAAAAGAGGTGAGCATGAGAGGTCGCAGCCGTCTGTGACCGACGGGAGCAACAAAAGGGTGGCAAGAATTAGGTGGAGTCTCTTCCAATGGCAGAAGGATAGGTCCATGGTTGGCTAGGATTGTAGGCAGGCAGCAATCAGGCATATCCGAGGTTCAGGTAATGGTCAAAGGCAGGAAGAGGTCATTCATATCCGAGGTCCAACCAATGGTCAGAGGCAGACAGTGGTCAGTCGTATCCAAGTTCCAGGCAATGGTAAGTGGCAGGTAGCGGTTCTGGTATACGAGGTCCAGGCTGAGATAAAAAAAAAAAAGGTATCCATCTGAGGGAGAAGAGGAGGAACACAGAGGCAGGATAAGAACAGGTGGGTAATGTGGATGGACTAGAACAAAGACAGAAGACAACCTGAAGACAGTAGGCCGAATACCAAGACAGCTGGACAAGGACTGAAGGCAAAGCTGGAATGAAGACTGAAGACAATGCTGGAACGAAAACTGGAAACAAGGCTGGAATGAAGACAGGATGCTGGGAAGCAACATGCACTACTGGAAGTAGTTGGACTTGTTGCTGAGGCAAGTTGTGTTTGGAGCATTGCTTTTTTATAGAGCCTGGTTGCTGACATCATCAAAAGGGGCAGCAGGGGATTTCCTGTCATGTTCCCTTTAAATAGCGGCAAGAAGCACACGTGCATGCCTAGGGAGAGGCACAGTACTGAGAGGCTGGTGGAGTCTGGCCACTTGTGATGATGGAGTCCATTGAAAGGCCTGGCTGGTCAGACCAGTGGCATTCTGCATTGTTGGAGGGCGGAGTTTTGCTGTATGGAGGGCTGCCGTCAGACATGTCGGAAGCCAGCGGGGGCCCGTCCTGGAAGATAAGTATGGAGGTCCATGAGAGCAGCTCAAGGACCATCAAACATAACAGGAACAGTGCCGATTTCCCATTGAAGACTGTAAAATTTCGCTAAGAGACCAATAAACTAACAAGGGTGTTTATTGCAGGTTAGCTGCCTCATTCACATGCAGGTTTTCTACCAATGCAAATGAGCTGGGTACAAAATTAGTGCTTGAACATGTGCTTCTAGGATAATCAAAAAAAGACAACAATGTATCATTGAGATATAGATATCTTTTTTGTAAAAACCAGCTCATGTCATTGGGTGAAAGTATGGTACAACCGAAAACAATTCAGTTTCTTACCAACTTACGATGGCAAAAGATAAGAGAGGCCCGAGCATATCACGATTCTACAAAGAATTATCGTTTGAGTCTGAGCCAAACCATCTCCTCCCATTCTATGCGAAATGGACCCTATGGTCATCCTTTAATCTATCCTATGCAGATTTCAAGAGTCTTTTTTCTAGAATTAAAGATATAACGACAAACGAACTCCTGCGGGAGACCCAATATAAATTTCTATGGCAAGGATACATCTCGCCTGCCCAAGCTTTCAAATATAATCTATGTGCATCGCCTAAGTTCCAAAAATGTGGGCAGATGGATGGTTCTTACACTCACTATTTTTGGGACTGCCCTAAGATAGAGGTGTTCTGGAAGGACATTATACCTAAATGCATGCAGATATGGGACTGTTCCTTACCGGAAGAACCGGATACATAGCTCTTTGGAATCCTGCAGGCTGCAACACCAGTTAACTCAGATTTGCTAGCATTTATAACCAAAGCAGCAATTGTAGGGAAGAAAGTTATTCTGGCTGGTTGGCTTACAGAAAACCGCCCAATGTAGAGCACTGGTTCCAACGAGTGCAGAATCTCAGTTCCCATGAATTTCAGACAGCTGATAATTCAACAGCAAAAAGTAGGGACAAGATGAATAAGATATGGGGAAGATTGTTCATTGTAAAGCCTCTTGCTGCATTAAGTTACCTGTAAACCGGGGAGATGTTCCCAATATAACCCGGTATATAAAAATGCTTAAATAAATAAATAAACAAATAAATATATACAACCAAGGATAGCTTCTTCTTAAACACCAATCACCGATCTTTGCAACCTCAAAGGCTCAGCTGGAAACTAAGGACTGGGTTACAATACTGATCCTCAGCAAAAGTCATTAAATAAAAGAACTAATCCAAACTTATCCACATATACAGGGGGAACCAGGTTTATGCTGAGTATTCTATGGGCTATATTAGGAGTACATAGGCCTCTAGACTTATATCCAAGAAATGAAGTTACATTCAAACTTATCAGGAGATTGTAAAGAGTTGCACGAAAAGCCAGATTGACTGATTGTTGTACCTGCATTACTCTATTTTGTGGTTATGTGTCTTTGATCAAGATGTAATGTTTAATGTTTCATAGTAAGTTAACTTCCTAATAAAAAGATTACCAAAATAAAAACAGCTCATGAAGACTTCTTTGCATGCTGGTTTTCACTGAATTTTGAGTTAATGGGCTGCTTTGCATGACATTGCATCACAGCAGCTCATTAACAGGATCATTCATCAAAGTGCATTAGGCCATTATCGCGGGCATTAGGGCTATAACACCCACGATAATACCATAATGCTGCGCTGGCATTAAGCTGTGTGATATGCCCAAAACGGAATTTGCGATATTTATCACAAATTCTGTTTCAGGGTGTGTGTGTGTGTGGGGGGAGAGGGGAGAGAGAGAGAGAGAGAGAGCCTCTGGGGTGACATACATAATTGTCATCTATTTATACCACTGAAGGAGGGTCATCTAGTAACCTGAGGTGAGGTTTTGGTGGAGGACTAGGGTTTTGGGGCCAGGTATTCCTGCTAATAAGCCTACCTGCCATGCCCCTGATATAACACCTTAGGAGACTTGCTGCCACCAGTCTACATACCTGCCATGCCCCAGATGAACCATCTTAGGGGTCTTGCTGGAACATGTCTACCTGCCATGCCACTAATATTCAATCTAAGGGGTCTTACTGCTACAATTCTGGCTACCCGTCATGCTTTAGATATACCACCTTAGTTGCCCTTCTGCAAACATGCCTACCAGCAATACCACTGATAGACCATCTTAGGAGTCTTGCTGCTTCTGCTCTGCCTATCTGCCATGCCTAATATACCACCTTAGGGTCATGTTGCTATTCTGCCTACCTGCTATGCCCCTCATATACCACTTTAGGGGGTCTTACTGCTACTAGATCTACTGCTATGCCTCTGATATATCATCTTGGGGGTCTTGCAGCCAGTAATCTACCTATCTCCCACATTCCTGATGCCCCAAAACTCACCAACAGTCCCTGGTGGTCCAGAGTGGGGTCCGGGCATGATCCCCAAAAACTCACCAAAAGTCCCTTGTGGTCTGCTTCTGGGCTGTCAGCTGCCAGTAATCAAAAGGGTGGCAGCGGCCATTTGCCCTTACCATGTGATAGGGGCTACAGGTGACATTGGCTCATGTTTCACTGAGACAAGCCTATCTGACCAAGGCATGACTAATATTCCTTTCTGGGAGGATCTCATTGTCTCATGAGCTGATAAATTTGTAAGATGACATTTGACTACGGTGTTTCATTCAAGTTAATCAATTTGAATAGTATAGTATCAATCTTGTATTTTATGCATTGTTGAATTGACAACCAGTGTAAATTAGCACTGGAGTAATATGATTTCTATGCTTTATGCCCAAATTCAGCTGAGCGGTGGCATTTATCAATAACTGAAAATATCTTATGTGGTTCCTGCTGGAACAAGGTACATAGCATTATAATAATCTATTGTACAAAATTCAGAAACCAAGTAGATATTTTATTCCAAAAAAGACATGTAGTTTAAAAAAGCCTGTTCTTACAACTATGTAGGTGAAAGGATAGTTAGAATCTGTTCAAATCACAAAGCACTTTATGCAGGACAGGAAATACAATGTCATCAATTGAGATAGACAAGAATAGTTGTTTCAGCTAAGTCCTGAACTTACCCAGTCCAACTCTTTCAATATTGACCTCATTCATTATGAAATAAATGATATATATGTAACTCCCACTTTGTGGGCTACACAGAATAAGGGGATCACACAGTTCCCGGGGCTTTCTACTACTGTCCTCGATCTCTCTTTCCCTCCAATTTGCCTCACAGCAGCTCCAAGGAATGCTGGGATTCAACCTGGGGGAGAGGGGGTAATGGTTAGGTTCAACCTCCTTAGCCCCTGGTGCATAACACAGTCTCTGGCATTAAACTGTCACCCTCTTATTGTTCAGTTTAAACTCATAAGGCTAATCTTCTCAAAAGACAAAGGTACTTGTAAATAAAGCACGGTATCCAATTGTGGCATTCAATGGAAAAAATGTTTATTTTAACTTAAAAAGGAAGATCCAGGATAAAAATTAGCTGTGGTTTCTTCATCCCTGGTGCAACTTCTGTTCCTTCTTCTTTTTTTAACTGAATCAATATCCTCCCAACACCCCTTCCCCTGGAGGATAGGGTAGATATCTTTAATAACCAGCATCCAAACAAGGGTAGATTTGAAAAATCCCTTTGTTAAAAATAGATTTCTCCAAAACGTTTTTCAGAAAATGCATCCCCAATGTCTTCACATTTTACTGTTAACCTAGCACAAAGGTGAAATCCAGGAGCCCAGCCTTTTCAAAAACAGGGGTTTGCCTGTCTGTCAGGAGCTGGATCCAACAGCAAAAAAAAAAATTCTGTAAGACAAAAATCTTCCAAAAGTCCAAACTCCTTTCTTGGAAAACCTGGAGACTTACCAGACTCTTTGGTCAATCAAGTGTAGCAGCAAAAAGACCCTGATCAATCCATTAGGTAAGCAGAAGGACTCTTTGAGCATGCTCAAGGGGCGATTTATATCCCTGACACCCATGCCAAAAAGGGGATGGCAGAAAACAAGGGAGGATCCCAAGCATGCATAAAAGCCCCAATAGCTGGAAAAATCAGTGACAATATTAGTAGCAGTGGGAAAGACTTGCTATATATACATCATGAAACAAATGTGTAACATTAAATAATAAAAAAACTAAAGCTGCCTAATAAATAATCGGTCTTAAGGATTAGATGAAGATGAAGTCATAAAAATAATCCCCATTAATTAAAAGTGGTTGGTTGGAAGTCATTTCCATGTCGCAATAATTTTTCACTTTGACTCTCTTCGATAACCAGTAGGGATGCACATTCATTTGAATCTAAAGGCGCAAATATGGCAAAAGTGTAGCATATTGGTTTGTTTCATTACAATTAAATCAATATAATGAAGCACCTGAAAATTCTCCAATCATTTTTGGTTCATTTGGTTTGGTCATATTAAAAGTCTGTAGGGGAAAGCAAAGCAAGATATTTATTTTACTTCATGCCAGAAAGAAAGGAGCCAGTTGGGATGGGGTAAGGAAGGTGCAAGATCAATCACATTGACACAGTGTTCTAATCAGCCAGTTCAGGATGACCTTCCTCTATCCTCCGTTTATATTTTTACAGTTGAAAGCAAATGCAAATCTTTAGCTTAACACACACAACATTTTCTCTCACTCCTTCTGTGTGAGATCTTGAAAGAGTCAGATGCAGGTTGTTAAATCTTTGCTTCAGTAGTCACAATTCTATTAAAAGTTTTTATTACTGGCAGACAGGCAGGTTATGAAAACCGAGGCTGAGTTTACCATTGGTCTTCATAACCGGCAGCTGCGGCGAGTCACATTAGGAAGGAGGCGCTATGGTCGCGCAGGCGACCCTAGCGCCTCCTTCCTAGTGCGACCCCCTAATTTCCATATTGCATGGCGCCCCCCTTGCGGGCGCCATGTGCGCATTAAAAAAGCGGGTGCTGAAAAGTCAGCACCTGCTTTCAGCGCACCTAATTGCATCGGCCCCATAGGGAAAAATTATCCATTTTGTAGATACATGATGTTGGGTTCCATATTAGGAGTTACAAAACCAGGAAAATGATCTAGGCATCCATTAAAATTGTCATCTCAATGTGATGCAGTGGTCAAAAAAGCAAACAGAATGTTAGGAATTATAAGGAAAGGAAAAGTGAATAAAACAGAGAATGTAACAGTACCGCTGTATTGCTCCATGGTGAGAATGGACCTTGAGTACTGTGTGCAATTGTGGTATCTGCATCTCACAACAATTATGTTTGCATTGAAAAAGGTTCAGAGAAGGGTGACCAAAATGATAAAAGGGATGGAATGGCTTCCCTATGAGGAAAGGATAAAGAGGTTAGACCTGTTCAGTTTGGAGAAGAGATGGCTGAGGGGGAATATGATAGAGGTCTATAAAACCATGAGAGGACTAGAATGGGAAAATGTGATTTGGTTATCTACACTTTTAGATAATACATAGACCAGGAGGCACTCCAGGAAGTTAGCAAGCACAATTAGGCTCTGGAATTCATTGCAAGAAGATGTGGTTAGGGAAGTCAGTACAGCTGGGTTTAAAAAGGTTTGGACAAGTTCCAGGAGGAGAAGTCCATAAACTGCTATTAATCAAGTTGACTTAGGGAATAGCCACTGTTTATACAGGCATTAGTAGCATGAGATTTATTTGCTGTTTAGGTATTTGCCAAGTACATGCATCCTGGATTGACCACTGTTGGAAACAGGATGCTGGGCTTTATGGACCCTCGGTCTGACCCAGTATGGCAAGTCTTATGTTTTTAATGAACAAAACCAAATTTCTTTACAAGAACATTCCAAATAACCAGTAATTGTTTTTGTATGTGTGTATTTATATATGCAGAACCTAAAATCTTTACCATCCTAGGCTTACTCTATTTTATTCTTAATGTTTAAAAATCATTGTCTCCATCTTTTCACAAAAGATGAATAAACCTATCGCAAATCTTCCACTGGAAGTTTTGGAGTATGTTGACTTTCTGTCAGTCTGAAATGACTTCAGAACTGCAAGATTCAATTTTGTTTCTCTGCAATAAAACAATTGGAGAAGGCAACAGCTTTTAACAATGTGGAAAAGGATTTTCTTGACAGTTTATGAATTACAACACAGGCAGACTTAGAAAAATAACCACCATTTTGACTAATAAGAAAAAATGGAATTACAAGTAAAAATGTAGATTACATTTCAAAAAAAAAATTATATTATAGCCCTCAGAGTATTTTATTAATTAGAATGAAAAAAAAAGTCTGCAGTTATGATAGAAAAGATAGATAACAGCCATGGTTTTTCTCTGGCATTCTGAATGTGCTGACTTTTATGGAAAAAGATACAGTTATTATCAATTTCACCTGGCCACTAATTGTCGTTCTTTCCAAGTCACTGCACACACTGCTTGTCAGAAGTGCTTAAAAATTGCCTTAGATGTAAGATGTTATGCAGGCTAGAAAAATGTCTAAATATAAAATTGTCATGCTATCATTTTGCTAATGGGCATCACTGAATAATTCAACTCCAATAATAATAAGGAAAAATCTGTCTTGCATCACCACATTATGAGTCAGGATGGTAATTTGGTTTCAGCATCTAAGGTAAACTTTTTTTTTGTTCAGAAAGATAAAATAGGTGAAAAAAAGCAGATCGGTATTTGTTTCATTCATCATATCAGAAGATGTAGAAAAGGGGTAGAGCAACAGCAACAGGGGAATTGGGCTAGGAGTGAAAAGATTTGTAGATTTCTCACTGCTTTCTGTCATTTCATCCCTAGGGAATATTCCTGATTTGGGAAATGAGGAAGGTTTGTATTTTACTGAAGCTGCAGAGGAAAATGGCTGGAAGGTGAGCGAGAGGAGCATAGGATAAGGAATGACAGAAGGTTTCTTTAAAAAGGGAGGGGGGCAAAGGGAAGACATGTTTTTCATCTCCTTTTGTGCACAGTAAACATCTGCTTGCCCATCACTTCTGTGTATCTTAAAAATGTCTTCTGGCACTTGACAGAGATATTTTCCAACAGTGTTTGTCCCTTGAGTCCCTCTGTCAGTTAGACTTTATTGTAGAGAAGAGAGTTTCATTGACTGTGCAGGTGTTTTTAAGAAAACACAAAGAGAGAATTGGCATATTCTGCATAATGGAACATTGTGTACCTGGGTCATTTTCTATTTTACTCTACCTTCATTCTTAGGTATAAAACAATGATAAATAGACAGTTCTTTGAATATAATTCATCTTTTTTTTTTTTTTTAGTTATTATGTCATTTCTTCTTTTATTTAAGGGGCAGATCTGACAGAATGCAATTTATCTTCAGACTGAAAGGGAATGGCCTACTAGCATGTTACTGAACTTAATTAACAATTTTCTAACCAGCACTAAAACATCCACACATACTACGTATCAAATTCAGGGTATGCCATAGTGAGGGCAAAGGTAGCGCCGGCGCCATTTTGAATATTGGCAATATGGCCTGCGTGCAGGAGGTCGCTCCCGGACCCCCGCTGGACTTTTGGCAAGTCTTGTGGGGGTCAGAAGGCCCCCCCAAGCTGGCCAAAAGTCCCTGGGGGTCCAGAGGGGGTCCGGGAGCAATCTCCTGCACGCGTGACGTCGGGAGCCAGGAACCAAAATGGCGCCGGCGCTACCTTTGCCCTGTCACATGATAAGGGTAAAGGGCCACCGGCGCCATTTCTCTTAACGCAGCCGTGGCCAGAGAGCGGGAGATCGCACCGGGACCCCCCCACTGGACCCCAGGTAATTTAAACATTTTGGGGGGGTTTGGGAGGGTGGGGGATTTGTTTTAAAGGTTCGGGGTGGGTTTTAGGGTTTTTTTGGTGTGCCGGTTTTCCCGCCCTCCCCCAATGTACGATTTTTTGATGATAAATCGGGGGAATTGTTATTGTATCACGGCTCTAACGATTTTTGACGATTTAAAATATATCTGACGATTGTTTTAAATCATCAAAAAACGATTCACATCCTTAGTTCTTAGTCTTCATCCTTGGAGCCTCAGCTCGTGACCTCTGGTTCTGCTGATTTTTTTCCGACGGAAAAGGTTTGTCGTTGTCTTTGGATCGTTAAAGTTTTTCAAGTATCTGAAAGTCTGAAGAAGTGCAGAGAGAGGCAGCCCCGCGCCTTAGGAAAGGCAGGAACAGGAAGTCTGCAGGTCTCTGGACAGTGGCCCGACGTCAAGGAGGAAGGAGGAGCTGAAGCTGGAGCTGGGCCTTGCAGGCCCTGATGCTAAAGCAATGGCTCCCTGCCGCTGAAGACCAGCTGATGGTGGCTGATGGTGGCTCCATGCTGCAAGAAGACCTCGGGGCTGTGGCCTCCGGGCTGTGGTGCAGGCCGAAGTCCGCGGTGAAGAAAACAGGCACAGCCTCGGGCAGCCACAGGGGCGGCGCAATGGTGGCCTCCTGCTGCTGCAGGAATTCACGGCACGGCTCCTGCCATGCTGGAACGATGATGTCGGGGGACGGGCCGGGTTGGCCGAAGAGAAGGTGAGAGCCCTGCCTCGACCAGGATCATAACAAGCACTACCATTAATGTTACAATATTTGGATAAAAGTGTGAGAAAAATTTAATGACCTAAATAACATGAATTAAAAGGCTTAGGAAGACCATGACAGATTTTGCAATCCATGATAAGCCTAGGAATGTTAATTAATTTTCTAAGGATATAGTTAAGATTCCCTCAAGAAAGTCTGCAGGCTAATATGCCAGCCACTGCTTTTGGATACTCCCACCCAGGTACCAAGAAGGGCAGCCAGTTCTCAGCAATGTTTCTCCTCCACACATATATCCACACAAATCCTTCTCCTAAAGTATCCCCATTCCAACAGCATTGCAAGCCCTCTCCCTAGAGGATAGCTATGTCCTAGCTTCAAACCTAGTCCCTCACCCAGTACTCCAAATATTCCCCCATGCAGGAACCCATGCCTACCCTACCCTTCCCTACCTGCTTGAGCCCTTAAGAATATAAGAATGTAAAAATCACCATACTGGGTCAGACCAGGGATCCATCAAGCCTAGCATCCTATTTCTATCAGTGGCCAATCCAGGATACAAGTACATGGCAAGTACTCAAACATTAAATAAATGCCATGCAACTATTGTCAGTGATAAGTAATGACTTTTTCCTAAAGGGCAAATTTTAAAAGCTCTACACGTGGCCAATCTGGGAAATACACGCATGATTGGGATGCATGTAGGCGTGAATTTTAAGACACGAGCAGCCAAGCGTGTATCCTCTGGTACGTGAATGCTGAAGGTTTTGCGTAAAGGGGATGGACTGAGGTGAGGTCTGTGTGGGGCATGGTTGGGGAATGAGCAGGCCATACAGCACCAGCAAGTCAGTGTCACAAGAAGCGCACGCCAGGATTGGATGACCGCGTAATGGACTGCAGGTAAGTATTAAAACAAAAAAAATCTAGAGTAGTGTGGGGTTTTAGGGGTCATGGCTGGTAGGGTAAAAGGGAGGCAGGTTAGGTAGGGGGTTTAGGAAGTTCGCTCTTTTACTGGGGCAAACTGGGAGGGAACTTGAGAATGGGCTTATTGTGTTGCCCTGTGTACCTACTAAAATTCCCCCCCCCCATTACATGATCGAGACAGGATTCATGCACACATGCACAAGTTGATGTAAAATCATGCGTGCATGTGCACGTGGGTAGCTGATTTTATAACATGCGTGCATAAACATGCACATTATAAAATCAGCACATCGATGTGCGCACGCCGGCAAATGCGTGCACGTGTGTGCCCTCGCGTGACTCTAAAATCTAGCTTTAAGTCTACTTGTTTAATAACAGTTTATGGACTTCTCTAGAAACTTGTCAAAACCTTTTTTAAACCAAGCTATGCTAACTGCCTTAAACATATCCTCTGGCAATGAATTCCTGACCCTAATTGTGCATTGTGTGAAAAAGAGTTTTCTCTCATTTTTTTAAATGTGCTACATGCTAACTTCCTGAAGTACCCTCTAGTCTTTGTATTTTCTGAAAAAGTAAATAACTGATTCACATTTACCCATTCTAGTCTTCTCTTGAATTTATAGACCTCTATCATGTTCCTCCTCAACTATCTCTTCTCCATGCTGAACAGCCTTTCCTCATAGGGGAGCAGTTCCATCCCCTTTATCATTTTGTTCATTCTTCTTGTACTTTTTCCAGTGCAACTATATATTTTTTTGAGATTTGTTGACCGGAATTGCATACAATACTCAACATGAGGTCTCATCATTCCTTTTCTAATAATTCCTAAAATTTTGTTTCTTTTTTTGACTGCTGACAAACACTATGCCAAGGATTACAATTTGTTATTCACTAAGATGCTTAGATCTTTTCCTTTTGTACTAACTTCTAATATGGAACCTAACATTATGGATTACTTTTCCCAATGTGAATTACCTTGCACTTGTCCACATTAAATTTCATCTGTCATTTGGATGCCCAATCTTCCAGTTTCACAAGGTCTTCCTGCAATTTATCACAATCCACTTGT
Source organism: Rhinatrema bivittatum (assembly GCF_901001135.1). NCBI lineage: Eukaryota > Metazoa > Chordata > Amphibia > Gymnophiona > Rhinatrematidae > Rhinatrema > Rhinatrema bivittatum. Next base: position 550,710,640 of record NC_042616.1, on the reverse strand, counting down.
GATTTAACTACTTTGAATAATTTTGTGTCATCTTCAAATCTGATCACTTCACTTATCATTCCCTTTTCCAGACCATTTATAAACATATTAAAAAACAATGGTCCCGGTACAGATCCCTGAATCACTTCTCTGTTCAACTTTCTCCACTGAGAAAACTGACCATTTAATGCTGATTTTTTAACCAGTTTGCAAGCCACAAAAAAACATTGACTCCTATCTCATTACTTTTTAATTTTCTTAGGAGGGGATGGTAATTTCAAAAGAAGTGCACACGCACACACCCATATATACACATATGGGTGTGAACTTACATGCGTGTAAATTTTATATCTTCTGCGCAATTGTGCACACATTATATAAAATATACCTGTGCACACATATCTATGCTCCTAATTTTAAGTGTTTGGATGAGGAAATGTGCTTCAGGGATTTGTACTGGGGCCGGCGCTTTTTCACATATTTTCCTAAATACTTGTTGGCTTTTACATGCACAAGTCAGCATATTTTATAACATATGCTCATGAAAAAAATAACCAGTTTTACCAATTAGTCCACCAGTTTGCCCAGTCTATCTCTAGGTCATCAAGACTCCTCTGGTTATTCAGTCTGTACTTCTCACAGTTTACCATGACCCTTTACTACTCTTATACCTGATAAATAGGAGAAGTAAATATGATCAGGGAACAATCGTATGCATGCTGCATTTGCAGGTTATAAAATCACAACTTTTGTGTGTAAATGTGTTATACTTGAACTTGTTTTGTGGGCCCTTGGGTCGTGGAGAGAGCTGACTCCATCCATAGGGAGAAGCCATGTGGGGACTCTCCATGACAGGCGGGGTCTCAGCAGTGATAGACACAGGAGACAGAGATATATTTATTATACAGCAAGAGAAACTCTAGGAGCAGGTTTGAAAACTCAGTCCTTGAGTAGGAAGACCTGAGATGGATTCTCTGGTAGTGGTCCACAGAGTGGGATAACCCGGGTAATACTTCCTTCTTGGAAGTTCTTGTGCGTGGTAGCTCCGGTAGTGATCCGCAGCACAGGATAGGCCAGAGATAGATATTGGCAGCAAGCACAAGACAGCGTGCATCCAGTAGTGGTCTGCAGAGCGGGGTAACCCGAGGATCTGCACAGCAAGAGAGAAGCAGAGTTGTGGATCAGGTCTAGTATTCACTCCGTAGTGTTGCAGTAGAGATATCGTTGTAGCAGCAGCGGAGACCCGGAGCAGGAACACTGAAGGGTCGTCCGTAGAAGTAGCGAGAGGTACTCACTAAGCTGGTGAAGATGAGACTCGCAGAGAAGGCTTTCTAAGGAGCGGATAGCCCTGAGTGCAGCAAGGCCCCCGAAGAGCGGGTACCTGAGTCACTCAGTCTGGAATGCAGGAATAGTGAGGCAAAGCATCTCTGAGAAAAGGAATGGGGCAAGATGGAATCCTTGCTAACTTATTGGTAGGAAGGTCTGGTAGGCTTAAGTACATGTAGGCAGTGAAGTCATGTGGAGGGGACGCCCCCGAGGTTCCCGCCATGACGTGGATAAGACGGAGGCAGGTGCGCGCGCGCATGCCCTAAGTTACACCAGATTCAAGATGGCGACTGGGATCGCCCACACCGTCCCGGGAATGCCAGGGAGGTCGGCGTGCAGAGGCAGTGGTGGCCATCTTTGCCAGAATCAGAGCTACAGGGCAAAATGAGGTGAGCAGCAAAGGTCGCAGCCATCTGCGACCGACGGGCACAACAAAATGTTGGGCCCGCTCCTAACCTTTTCCTTTTTTATATGAGCATATTTATTCATGCATCAGTACTTGCATGTGTTTGTGCAAGGTTTATTCAATGGCACTTACATGAATATGCACTATTTGTGCACGTATCTCCTATTTTATGCGTACACATCTCTTAAAAAATTCACCTTTAAATCTACCAGCTCATCTTTATCCACATGTTTATTTACCCCTTAAAAAATGTAGAAAATTTGTGGGGCAAGACTTACCTTGTGTAAATCCATGTTGGCTGGGTCCCATTAAAACATGTCTATCTATAAATTCTGTGATTTTGTTCTTTAGAATAGTTTTCATGATTTTTCCTGGCACTGAAGTCAAGCTCACTGGTTTATAGTTTCCCAAATCACCCCTGGAACCTTTTTTAAATATTGGAGTTACATTGGCCTAACCTAGGAACAATGGATAATTCTATTGAAAGGAAAACAATTTCCAATAATAGATTTGAAATTTAATTTTTTATTTCTTTCAGAACCCTGGGATGTATACCATCTGGTTTGGGTGATTTGCTATTCTTCAGTTTGTCAAGCTTCCCTACTACATCTTCCAATTTCACCATCATTTGGTTCAGTTTATCTGAATCATTACCCTTAAAACCCATTTCCAGAATGAGTATATTTGCAACATCCTCATTAGAAAACAACCAAAGCATTTACAATGGCCATATCTTACCTAATTGCCCTTTAACCCCTCTATCATCTAATGGTCCAACCGACTCCCTCATAGACTTTATACTTCAGATATATTTTTAAAAGGTTTTATTATGAGTTTTTGCCTCTACGGCCAGCTTCTTTTCAAATTCACTCTTAGCTTATCTTATAAATATTTTACATTTAACTTTATTACAGCAAAAGGAGGGAAATAAATCACAATTTAGATTTTAATAAGGTGTCAGCAAACCTGTCAATGTGCCCTTCAGTGAATGGGCTACCCAGTCAACTCATTCATTCACCTTTAGTGTTTTTCTATGATATTGCATGCTCCAGTCAGTTGTTTTTTTATTGCAGGATATGGACATGCTGACGTGCTGTGATCTGTTTACGTACTAGGCTCCAACTGCTTAAGCGTTCTAAAAGGGGGTGCATTTTCCTGAGGTTCCTGTGGTGAAATGGTATGTCTGCTAAATTGTATTTGCTAAATACAAGTTAATTATTATTTTAAATTCTTATCTCATGATTTATGTATTGACTATTGGTTTTATCTTCAGAACACATTGCATGTTTCTCTACCATACATGGATCATTAAATTTAGTCCCTGAGAAAGCATTACACTGCGAAACACCATACGTGGTTGGACTTGGGCTTCATGTCTAATTTGAGGATTGTTTATAGACATTTTTTAAATGCAACAAAACGTCTTGAAAAAATATCACTTATAAGGAGAATGAGTGAGTTGATTGGGTGGCCTGAAGGGCATACTGTCAGGATTGTTAACAGCTTGATAAAATCTAATCTGAGTGGGAAGAGGCTATCTCTGTTGAGGTTGAAGGCTAGGGCAGCAGGAGGAGGGAGTCTGCTTTGGAGGGATTTTGGGTGTTGATGGGAATATCACTCAGGAATAGCTGTCCTTTAAAAGATTATGACTTTTAGGGTAAAGGGGAGAGTGGCTTAGTAACATACATTACTATGGCTAGAAGCACACACACTTTTCCGGTCACTATAATGTGTATTACCTGCATTAAATTGGGATTTACCAAGATGTTGGTGTTCAAAAGCATTTACTGGAGAACGTGAGTTATCCAGCTAAAGGTTGACTTTTGAATATCTATAGCACTTATCCTGTTAAATATTAGCCAAATCAGATAGGGTTGTTTTAGGGGTGTTCTGGGAAAGGGATCAGTTAGCTGGATAATTCCAATATTTGGAGTTAGCTGAATAAGTTCTCTAGCTAATTCTAGCTGGCCCCAGGAACAGGATTAAAGTTATCTCAAAACATGATCCCAGATAACTTTAGGCTTATGTGACTATATTCATAGATACAGTTGTAAAAGCACTGACAAAATGAAAAAATAAAAATCAAGCCTGGATGTGGCATCCAGGGCCCCTCTTCCTCTTGAATGGCAGTGCTGGAAACCTGAAATGGGGAAGGGCTCCAGAAGCAGGAGTAACACTCTTACAGCAATACTGATGGCTTACACCACCAGCAATGCTGTTGAGGCAATGAACGATGCTGCAGAAGTGGTATACTTATACTGCGGCCCAGTGGCCTTTGCCATTTCAGGGTTCTGCTGCCAGTGCAGAAGGATGAGGTTGGCTTGGGGGTGGGGAATGGGAGACGGCCAGAAGGCTGGATAAGGAGTGCTCCCTAACTTGTCTTGTTAATTTGAATCATCAATGTGGGGCCTGGCCCACCTTCTCAGAACTTTTGGCTCACTACATGTTTTCTTCGTTTTGTGAAACTTGGGGAACTGGAGTTAGGGGATATGAGCACGATAGCCCAAATTTAAATAGCACTCAACAGGTTACAGGGACCTTGGCCTCCAGCACGAGCTAAGTTTTTATTTTTATACTTAGTCAATACTTATGTTGCTATATTTTTCTAATTTAGCCACATAAGATTTACATTATCCAGGTATATATTCCTAATAACTTTAAACCTAACCAGCAATATTCAAAGATAGCCAATTAAGTTAAAATTATCTGGCTACAGGCAGCTGGCTATCTTTATTGGTAGATATTCAACGGGATGTTTATCCTGTTGAATATCCACAAATAAATTATTCAGCTAACTTTAGGCAGATAACTTATATGTTTTGCCCTTTTTTTGAAAATTGGCCTATAAGGGTTTAATGCCTTTTAGTACATTCCATGTTCACCTTGAAGGGAGGGAGGTAGAGGAGGAACTAAAGTACATTTTAATGCCCTTTAGTAAATATCTTCCTCACAGCTGTTTGGTTCACATTGCTAAAGGTTTCAGCTTGTCACTGAATGGTCCAGGAATACATTTCTCTCACTTCCCACTGAAAATAATATTGCTTTAATGCTTTCAATATCTTAAACATTAGGCAAAAATAAATGGAAATAAATAGAAACTTGTTTAGCTGAATAGTTAAATATTGAAACTGACAGAAAAAAAACAAATCACTGCAATAGAAGAACGCTGAGAAAGACTCTCTCCAATATTTTGTGATATACTGTTTCAATATGTGTGCATGTGCCTCTGTGTGTGTGTGTGTATGTGCCTCTGTGTGTGTGTGTGTGTATGTATATATATATATATATATATCTACTAGTAATTTTATATCTCCTGAACTGAATTCATATTTTCTAATGGCTTGATGCTCTGCATAGAGTAATAAAGCTTATGTTTTAATCTTAGTAAATATTTAGTGAATTTGCCTGTGTCACTCACTGCAGAAAAACATGATATAAATGTTCAGGCAGATAATGTAATAAGCAAATATTGACTTTTGTCTACTGCAATCCTACTGAGGCTTTATATATCAGATGATCCACAGTAGGCTGAAACTATTATTGGACCTTTGGTCAATCAAAAGTGATGAATAAATATATGTTGAAAGTTTTAATCAAAGTTTTATTGAGTTCTTAGCAGTCAGTGTAACTGTAAGAAAATATATTCACATGAGAAGTACATATTGACTGCTGTTGTTTCCTATGGGAGACCAATCAATTAAAAAGGAAAGCTTTTTCAAAGTAGGACACACACTGAGGTGAATAAGACATAAAGGGCCAGATTCAAATAATAATAATTGTGACTTAGAAAAACTGTTGTGTTTGTGACAATGAAGGTTAATGTAAAAAGTCATTCATATACAAATTTTGCATTTATAAAACCACACAAAACTATGCAGAAATACTGCAACTCATTTAGGGATTAATTTAGCTCCATTTAAGACTTAGAAAATTTTTTAAGATACAGTAAATTATTCACAAATATAAGAATATAAAAATATTTATATTCTGCATTTTAAAATATGGATAAGAGAGGCCCCACATATTTTACAATAGACAAATGATTTCTTTAATCCTTTATATGAGACTTTAGACTGGATACCAAGCAATCTACTGCATGAAATATATTAGCAGCTTCATTATTGTAGGGATGTGAATCGGGCTTCGGACGATTGAAAATATCGTCGATATTTTCAAAATCGTCAGAAATTGGGGGTTCCCCCGAAATGATAGGAAAACCCCACGATATTGATCTTGGGGGTTCACTTATCGTTTTGGGGAGGGCGGGAAAAACGGCACAAAAAATAACCCCAAAACCCACCCCGACCCTTTAAAACTAATCCCTTTGCTTCCCCCACCCTCACGACCCCCCAAAAATATTTTACAGGTACCTGGTGGTCCAGTGGGGGTCCCAGGAGTGATCTCCCGCTCTCGGGCCGTCGGCTGCCACTAATCAAAATGGCGCCGATGGCCTTTGCCTTTACCATGTGACAGGGTATCTGTGCCATTGGCCAGCCCCTGTCACATGGTAGGAGCACTGGATGGTCCGCACCATTTTTAAAGATGGCGCCGGCCATCCAGTGCTCCCTCCATGTGACAGGGGCAGGCCAATGGCATGGATACCCTGTCACAAGGTAAAGGCAAAGGCCATCGGCGCCATTTTGATTAGTGGCAGCCGACGGCCCGAGAGCGGGAGATTGCTCTCGGGACCCCCACTGGACCACCAGGTACCTGTAAAATGTTTTTTGGGGGGTCGGAAGGGTAGGGGAAGCAAAGGGATTAGTTTTAAAGGGTCGGGGTGGGTTTTTTGTTTATCGGCTCGGGCACAGCCGATAAACAAAACCGCTATCGGGCCCGATGAAAAAAAACCCACATGTGAATCGGAACCGGAATCCGAACCGATTCTGGTTCCGATTCATATCTCTACATTATTGTATGTATCAAAAGAACATAAGAATATTAGACTTGCCAAACTGCGTTAGACCAAGGGTCAATCTAGCCCAGTATCCTGTTTCCATCAGGGGCCAATCCTGGTTACAAGTACCTGACCTCATTATACATTTTAAAATATGACAAGTGGTTCTCCTGATATCATCAACATCGGATTAGAAAGGTAAAAGCTAGGGATGTGAATCGTTTTAGGACGATTAAAATTATCGTCCGATAATTTTAATATCGTCTTAAACCGTTATGGAACACAATACAATACAGATTCTAACGATTTATCGTTATAAATCGTTAGAATCGTGAGCCGGCACACTAAAACCCCCTAAAACCCACCCCCGACCCTTTAAATTAAATCCCCCACCCTCCCGAACCCCCCCCCCCCCAATAACTTAAATAACCTGCGGGTCCAGCGGTGGTCCGGAACGGCAGCGGTCCGGAACGGGCTCCTGCTCCTGAATCTTGTCGTCTTCAGCCGGCGCCATTTTCCAAAATGGCGCCGAAAAATGGCGGCGGCCATAGACGAAAAAGATTGGACGGCAGGAGGTCCTTCCGGACCCCCGCTGGACTTTTGGCAAGTCTCGTGGGGGTCAGGAGGCCCCCCACAAGCTGGCCAAAAGTTCCTGGAGGTCCAGCGGGGGTCAGGGAGCGATTTCCCGCCGCGAATCGTTTTCGTACGGAAAATGGCGCCGGCAGGAGATCGACTGCAGGAGGTCGTTCAGCGAGGGTTCCGGCGCCTCGCTGAACGACCTCCTGCAGTCGATCTCCTGCCGGCGCCATTTTCCGTACGGAAAATGGCGCCGGCCATACGCGTATGGCTGGCGCCATTTTCCGTACGAAAACGATTCGCGGCGGGAAATCGCTCCCTGACCCCCGCTGGACCTCCAGGAACTTTGGCCAGCTTGTGGGGGGCCTCCTGACCCCCACGAGACTTGCCAAAAGTCCAGCGGGGGTCTGGAAGGACCTCCTGCCGTCCAATCTTTTTCGTCTATGGCCGTCGCCATTTTTCGGCGCCATTTTGGAAAATGGCACCGGCTGAAGACGACAAGATTCAGGAGCAGGAGCCCGTTCCGGACCGCTGCCGTTCCGGACCGCCGCTGGACCCGCAGGTTATTTAAGTTATTTGGGGGGGGGTTCGGGAGGGTGGGGGATTTAATTTAAAGGGTCGGGGGTGGGTTTTAGGGGGTTTTAATGTGCCGGTTTTTCGATTTTTCGATTTTTCGATTTTTAACGATTTTTCACGATATTTTACCCCCCCAAACGGCAACGATTCCCTCCCCCTCCCAGCCGAAATCGATCGTTAAGACGATCGAGGACACGATTCACATCCCTAGTAAAAGCACATTAAGACTTTGATTTGCTAAAACTTTTCTCACATTCAATTCTACACCTATGAGGAATAAAGCTTAGTAAATCACAACCTAAAATGTGAATTTTCAAAGGGGTTTTGCATGTTAAAATAGCATGAACATGTACAGAATCTCCAGGTATGGGTCACTCCAGATGGGAATCAGCTGTACCCATATTAATAAAACTGCACTGGTTACCTGTTAGGTTGTGATGCATGTTTAAATTGTTGGTGCTCTTGTTTAAGGTCTTGCGTGGCACCTATCCTCCAAATAGGTTTCAAAATCTACGCTGAAAATCATCAATCAGAGATGCACATTCACAATATTGTCATCAACTTTAACTTCCACCAGTAAAAAGCTTTTGACATGTTAAGCTGCAAAATAGATAATTTTTTTGACCATACCTAAATTATGGAATGATCTTCCTTTGTCCATCAGGGAGGAGAAAGATCTTTGTGGTTTTGCTACAAATTGAAGACCTGGCTGATGATATCCAAGTTATAAGGCATGATCATTTTAAACTGGAGCAACAGTAGAAGTTTCTGCTGTTTCATCTGTGGAGAGTTTGCTCAATGGTATTTTATGTATTGCTATTTTATTGTTCAGTTTATTTTTTATTTTGTTTTAAATTTGGTGTTATAAATTGCTTTGGAAGATTTAATTATAAAGCATGAAAAGCAATCCATAAATTTAATAAATAAATAAGTAAATAAAGAAATACATTTAAATAGTATGTATGTACACACATCTATGATATTTTATGAATGTTGAGAATACGTGTGCATTTTTGGTTTTGCACATACATTTTACTGGGTGAAAAAGAGGTAATTAAAGGGTATTCTGTGGTAGGGTTCTAAACTACATGCAGTAATTACTATTTTGTAGGAGATATACACGTATAAACTACTGAACTTATTAGTACACTTTTACACCTGCTAATTGACTCGACTAAATGAAATCAGACTTGTCTATTGTCTGCAGTTTTTGGGTGGGAGGTCTCGATAAATTGGTAGGGGATTAGGGTGATGTGCTGTAGAGTGTAGGTGAACTGGACTGGGAGAACAGGCTCCCTTTGTACTGAAGCTGTAACTTCAGCTCATGCTAAGAACAAAAAGTCCATAACACGTGCACATGTTCGATCATCTTTTGCTGTCAGTAAAATATTTTTTCAATCTACAACATAGCTGTTCTCCTTGGGAAATATTGAAGAAAAAATTAGTACTACATGAAACTAATAAGCTTTTCTGGCTTCATGAAAATATCTCTCAGTAGAAACATCAGGAAAATGAAAGTTGCCTACAGTTTTTCAATATAAATATGTGTACAGAAGGTAATAATGGGGTTTATAACTATCCTCATTCCCCAAACTATCTATATCTATGTATAAAAATTAGGGATGTGCAGCAGGAATGGATTCGTCCCATTCGGTATTCGTATTCATCGGGACCCAAATCTGTTGCATCAGTTCTCAGGGGACCCCAATCTGTTCATTAGTTACATATGTATTAGTTTCCCCAAAAAAACCCCATCCCAACCCTTTAAATTTAATTTACTACAACCCTCCACCCTCCTGACACCCCCCCCAAAGACTTTCCAAAAGTCCCTGGTGGTCCAGTGGGAGTCCTGGAGCGATCTCCTGCACTCGGGCTGTTGGCTGCCGGTATTCAAAATGGCGCTGATATCCTTTGCGCTTACTATGTCACAGGGGCTACCAGTGCCATTGGTCAGCCCCTGTCACATGGTAGGAGCAATGGATGGCCAGTGCCATCTTGTGCTCCTACCATGTGACGGGGCTGACCAATGGCACCAGTAGCCCTGTATGCTATCAATGAGCACCAAATTGATTTGAGAAGGATTTCTACAACTCTATAGGAAAACCACCAATTAAATCCTTCGTGATCAATTTATCACATGAATATATGAATTCCAAATCTCAAAATGAGTAGAATGATTCAAACAATTGTTAACTGATGTGTGTTATCAAAAAAAATTTTTGGAAAGAGAGGAACGTTTCATATATAATTATCATAAATCCCCACCAGGGTGATATGATTGTGGTTATAATCATAAACGGACCTCCTCCATCCAGTGTTGAAACAAACCTGGTCACCCATCAGACCATCAGATAAGTCGGGTTGTTGAATGAGCTTAGTTATTAAGCCTTCAGAAAAAATCTTCCATGCCTATCTAGGTTGTTTTACAAGCGCTTCAAACATCCATCTATACCCTTTTGTTGGGATCATCACAAGCTTGCCGGGATTGTTATATTACAAATTATTATTGTTGGAGTGATTTGATTCACCATTATCAACAAGATATTTTTATACATGCCACAAAAAAGTTTTTGAAAAATTGTCACTTGGTGTCATCACACGTTTGTTTCAACACTGGATGGAGGAGGTCCATTTATGATTATAACCACAATCATATCACCCTGTTGGGGATTTATGATAATTATATATGAAACGTTCCTCTCTTTCCAAAAAATGTTTTTTGATAACACACATCAGTTAACAATTGTTTGAATCATTCTACTCATTTTGAGATTTGGAATTCATATATTCATGTGATAAATTGATCACGAAAGATTTAATCGGTGGTTTTTCTACCAGTAGCCCTGTGACATAGTAAGGGCAAAGGCTATCGGCGCCATTTTGGATACTGGCAGCCGATGGCCTGATTGCAGGAGATCGCTCCAGGACCCCCGCTGGACAACCAGGGACTTTTGGCAAGTCTTGTTGAGGTCAGGAAGGTGGGGGTTTATTCGTAAGTGATACGTTGTATTCGTGGGGGTTCGCCATATGTTTCATGACCTCCACGAATACAACGAATATAGCATATACGTTGTAGATTGCCAATACATTGCAAATGAATGCACACCCCTAATAAAAATATAGATATATATAGTGCCCTCGTAGAACTACAAAAGTATCTTCCTGCCACGTATACAAAGGATGCTCATCTTGTTTGACTCCTGTTTGTGAGGTATCTGTTTAAAACCCGCCAGTGCTGAGTTGAAGTTTCCATCCCTCACTGTGAGACCTGCTCCTGATGTCACTTATTGGAGCCTGCACCCCCTTTAAAAGTTGCCAGTGTATGGTGCTGGACCTGGGGTGAGCTGTGTTTCAAGAACATAAGAACATAAAAAATTGCCATGTTTGGTCAGACCAAGGGTCCATCAAGCCCAGCATCCTGTTTCCAACAGAGGCCAAACCAGGCCACAAGAACCTGGCAATTACCCAAACACTAAGAAGATCCATTGCTACTGATACAATTAATAGAAGTGGCTATTCCCTAAGGGGCGGATTTTCAGCGCCCTGCTCGCCTAAATCCGCCCAAAACCGGGCGGATTTAGGCGAGCAGGGCCCTGCGCGCCGGTAAGCCTATTTTACATAGGCCTACCGGCGCGCGCAGACCCCGGGACTCGCGTACGTCCCGGGGTTTTCGGAGGGGGGCGTGTCGGGGGCGTGTCGGGGAGCGGGCCCGGTCGACGCGGCGTTTTGGGGGCGTGTCGGCCGCGTTTTGGGGGCGGGTACGGGGCGTGGCTATGGCCCGGGGGCGTGGCCGCGCCCTCCGTACCCGCCCCCAGGTCGCGGCCCGGCGCGCAGCAGGCCCGCTGGCGCGCGGGGATTTACGTCTCCCTCCGGGAGGCGTAAATCCCCCGACAACGGTAAGGGGGGGGTGTAGACAGGGCCGGGTGGGTGGGTTAGGTAGGGGAAGGGAGGGTAAGGTGAGGGGAGGGCAAAGGAAAGTTCCCTCCGAGGCCGCTCCGATTTCGGAGCGGCCTTGGAGGGAACGGGGGGAGGCAGCGCGGCTCGGCGCGCGCAGGCTATACAAAATCGATAGCCTTGCGCGCGCCGATCCAGGATTTTAGTGGATACGCGCGGCTCCGCGCGTATCTACTAAAATCCAGCGTACTTTTGCTTGAGTCTGATGCGCAAGCAAAAGTAGGCTGTTCGCGCGCCTCTTAAAATCTACCCCTAAGTAGACTTGATTAATCGCTGTTAATGGACTTCTCCTCCAAAAACTTATCCAAACCTTTTTTGAACCCAGCTATACTAACTGTACTAACCACCTCCTCTGGCAACTAATTCCAGAGCTTTATTGTGCGTTAAGTGAAAAAGAATTTTCTCCGATTAGTCTTAAATGTGCTACTTTCTAACTTCATGGAATGTCCCCTAGTCCTTCTATTATTCGGAAGTGTAAATAATTGATTCACATCTACTCGTTCAAGACTTCTCATGATCTTAAAGACCACTATCATATCCCCCCTCAGCCGTCTCTTCTCCAAGCTGAACAGCCTTTCCTCATAGGGGAGCTGTTCCATCCCCTTTATCATTTTGGTTGCCCTTCTCTTTACCTTCTCCATCGCAACTATATCTTTTTTGAGATGCGGCGACCAGAATCGTACACAGTATTCAAGGTTCGGTCTCACCATGGAGCGATATAGAGGCATTATGACATTTTCCGTTTTATTAACCATTCCCTTCCTAATAATTCCTAACATTCTGTTTGCTTTTTTGACTGCTGCAGCACACTGAGCTGACAATTTAAAAGTATTATCCACTATGATGCCCAGATCTTTTTCCTGGGTGGTAGCTCCTAAAATGGAATTTAACATCGTGTAACTACAGCAAGGGTTTTTTTTCCCTAAATGCAACACCTTGCACTTGTCCACATTAAATTTCATTTGCCATTTGGATGCCTAATCTTCCAGTCTTGCAAAGTCCTCCTGTAATGTACCACAATCCGCTTGTGATTTAACTACTCTGAATAATTTTGTATCATCTGCAAATTTGATAACCTCACTCATCGTATTCCTTTTCAGATATATATATATATATATATATTGAAAAGCACTGGTTCAAGTAAAGATCCCTGAGGCACTCCACTGTTTACCCTTTTCCACTGAGAAAATTGACCATTTAATCCTACTCTCTGTTTCCTGTCTTTTAACCAGTTTGTAATCCACGAAAGGACATCGTCTCCTATCCCATGACTTTTTAGTTTTCTTAGAAGCCTCTCATAAGGAACTTTGTCAAACGCCTTCTGAAAATCCAAATACACTACATCTACTGGTTCACCATTATCCACATGTTTATTAACCCCTTCAAAAAAATGAAGCAGATTTGTTAGGCAAGAATTCCCTTGGGTAAATCCATTTTGACTGCATTCCATTAAACCATGTCTTTCTATATGCTCTACCATTTTGCTCTTGAGAATAGTTTCCACTATTTTTCCTGGCACTGAAGTCAGGCTCACTGGTCTATAGTTACCCGGATTGCCCCTGGAGCCTTTTTTAAATGTTGGGGTTACATTGGACACCCTCCAGTCTTCAGGTACAATGGATAATTTTAATGATAGGTTACAAATTTATTTATTTATTTATTTATTTATTTATTTAGGGATTTTCATATACCGCAGTACCTAAAAAGATACATCACCGCGGTTTACAATAAACAATAATTAGCAACAGGCTTTACAGATAACAGGTATGTATGATAACAGGCAGAATTTCAACTAATAGATCAGAAATTTCATTTTTTAGTTCCTTCAGAACCCTAGGATGCATACCATCTAGTCCAGGTGATTTGCTACTCTTTAGTTTGTCAATCTGGACTACTACATCTTCCAGGTTCACAGTGATTTCGTTCAGTTCGGCTTGACTCATCTCCCCTGAAAACCATCTCCGGAATTGGTATCTCCCCAACATCCTCATTAGTAAACATGGAAGCAAAGAATTCATTTAGTCTTTCTGCAATGGCCTTATCTTCCCTAAGAGCCCCTTTATCCCCTCAGTCATCTAATGGTCCAATCGACTCCCTCACAGGTTTCTTGCTTCGGATATATTTTAAAACATTTTTATTAGGAGTTTTTGCCTCTATGGCCAACTTCATTTCAAATTCTCTCTTCGCCTGTCTTATCAATGTTTTACACTTAACTTGACAATGCTTATGTTGTACTGAATTGGAGTTGCCATCTCCCACTCTGAGTCCTGCTATTGATGAAATGTACTGTAGCCTGCAGTCCTTTTATTTATTTATTTATTTATTTATTTATTCTTTATTTATTTTTACAATTTCAAACAAAGCATCCACTTTGTATAGCAATATGGTATTCACAAAGAAAATTATAGAAATACAAATAAGAAAATTACAATATAGGATAATCTTTCTCTTCTATCTTAACTACCCTTTAGACCACAAGAATGAAGGGGGAGGTAGCATTAAAAAATAAAGGAGACTAAAAATATATGAAATCCTTATGAAGAAGAGGCTTAACTCTATATGACTTGCATTATATTCAATATGATAAGTTAACCTAGATACAGCTAGCTTGTAGCATAACCTTCTTAGAATCAATGAAACTCTTTAACTGTTCCGGAAGAAAAAAAACATAATTATCTCTGTTATATTTAATAATACATTTGCAAGGAAACCTCAGAAAAAAAAGTCGCACCCAGAGCTAAAGTTTCTTGGCGTAGAGCCAAGAAACCTTTCCTTCTCAGCTGGCTAGATTTAGTCAGATCAGGAAAAATTCTGATTTTTTGACCCATAAAAAGAATATTGGATTTTTTAAAATAACTTCTCATTACATCACCCAAATCTTTCTCAGTGAAAAAAGATATCAAAAGAGTAGCTCTTTCAATTATTTCACAATTAGATGACTCAAGAAAAACAGTTAAATTCTCTAAATCAAGAGGGAAGGCTTGAGGTTACGTATTAGCATGAGTAGGCAAAAAATACACTTTGTCCAGGGGGGAGGAGGTGGGGAGCTGATTTTGTTGTATACTCCAACACTTCAAGGAAATATCTTCTGAGGGTGACTCACAGAACTTCTCCCACAACCCTGGGAAAGTTTAAAACTTGCAAATTAAAGTGTCTCAAAGCATTTTCTATAAATTCTATCTTCCTATTTATGGCTCCACAGTCTTGAATGATAGTAGACTGAACTCCTTTTACATGATGTAATTCAGCTTTCTTATTCTTAAACTTTTCTAAAGTTTACTGTCGATAAAATTCACTGTTCTTACAAATACTGTGACTCCAACATCGCTCTAAGCTTCAACAGCAAGAGGAAATGGAAAAAAGGATTTGCACTCACAAAGAGGGGAGTAGCTGGCTTGTTACGGTGGTTACTACCCCAAACCAAATATGCCTGATACTTCACTTTCAATGCATATACAGCATAGCTCTCTGCTTCAACGACAGGGGAGAAGAATAACTGATACTTCACACATCCAGCAGAGCTCTCTGCTTCAAAGGCAAGGGAGAAGAAAAAAAGGGTTCACACTCACAAAGCGGGGAGTACCTGGCTTGTTACGGTGGTTACTACCCCAAACCAAATGTGCCTGATACTTCACTTTCCATGCATATCCAGCATGGCTCTCTGCTTCAACGGCATGGGAGAAAGACTGATACATCACGCATTTCCAGCATAGCTCTCTGCTTCAACAGCAGGGAAAAAATCAAACAAAAAAAACTGATGCTTCACGCATATCCTGCATAGCTTCAACGACAGGGGTGAAGAAAAAATATCGCAATCACAAAGCGAGGAGTAGCTGGCTTGTTACAGCGGTTACTACCCCAAACCAAATGTGCCTGATACTTCACTTTCAATGCATATCCAGCATGGCTCTCTGCTTCAACGGCAGGGGAGAAAAAAAAAACTGATACTTCACGCATATCCAGCATAGCTCCCTGCTTCAACGGCAGGGGAGAAGAAAAAACAACCAACAAGGGCTGTACAACATAGTCTGGGTAAAACAAATAAGCATGGGTGTAGCTTGCTTATTGCGGCGGTTACTACCCCTACTACCCCTAACTAATCAAGCTAGATATTTCACTTGGATGCAGCTCCATCACTGCTCTCTACATTAATGGTGGGGGTGGAAGGGGAATAGAACAAAGAGCTAAGAGAAACAAATAAGTATGAGAGAAAAAATGTGTGAAGCTTGCTGGGCAGACTGGATGGGCCATTCGGTCTTCTTCTGCCGTCATTTCTATGTTTCTATGTTGAGATAATGAGTAATTTTCAAGAAACACTCAGAGAATACTTTAGCCACCAATGAGGCAATATTCCATAAATACTCTAGGGTAACCACTGCAGGTTTCTGAGATGCCACAATTACACCGGCAGTAAAATAAAGATCAATTACAGGCCTCTCACCTCCACTTATCGCCTGTTCAGTAGCCCCTTCCAGTTCTAAAATGCCGGCGTCGTTCCGATGACTCTAAAGGAACTCAGCACAGGAGATTCTATTGGCGCAGCTCCCTCATCCTCTGTAACATGGATTCCCTGTTCGGTGTTCCAATCAGAGTGCAGTGACATGGCTGCCCGTGCAACTGGTGATGGATGTTCATCCAGAGGGCTAAGCAATACTTCGCCAAGGTCGGGACAGGCTCTCCTCCGTTGGTCTCAACAGCCAGAACTTTAGCCCCAGTTTGCAAAGTCATTCCGGCGCACTGCAGAATTGTTTTCTGCCCTGGTGGGATCATGGAATATGAGGGGTATGTTCTCACTCTCCCTTTCCTCTTCGGGGACACCTGAGAGTGTGCAGAGCTGTGCAACCTTTCAAGCTGCCATTTTAGCTCCTCCCCTCAGGCTGGATCAACCTGCAGTCCTTTTAAATGTTGCCTGACTATCTGTAATTTTCACTTTAGGGATCTCTTGATTCATTTCTTTATGTGGGGTGAAAGAAGAAAGGTAAACTCCATTCTTTTTCCCCTTCTTCACATTTTATCAGAGGTACAATGGATCCCCACGTACAACATACTGTTCAGACTGTCCAATGTGACTTGCTTGGAGTGAATTCAGTTTCTGGTTCCTCCTTGAGTCTTTTGGCGAGTTTTCCATCTGCTCAGCCTCTGGTTCTGATCTTTGATGGGGGTGAAAGTATGCAAGTCACCCCAGTGGTCAATGACTTTCTGTGGGGAGGGGATGGGCAAAGGGAACAAAAGATTGAGATCTTAACAGGTTCCCCTTTCAGGTCTGGATCTATTCCTATGAATCAAATTCTTTCAATGGAGAGCGTTCCTATTTCATCTCCAGTCCACCCTCCAGGGCCTTTACTTGAGGAGTAATGTAATTCTCCTAGATATGACAGTTACTTTCAAAGTGTCATGCAGGCACACATATGTGCACATTCATCGGCCCGTGCCCAGGGATGTGGCTATTTGTAACATGTGGAGATGGGAAGAGGGGAGGGGAAGGAAAAGAGGGGGGAAAGGGGAGGGGGCAGGGAGGAAAGGAGGAAGGAGAGGGTAACAGAGAAGTAATCAGAAAGAAGCCCAAGAGAATACCTGATAAAGATTTATCAGAATGCTTTCAGTGAATGGAGCTGCAATCAAATCCATAAACTGTAATGAGAATAAAAGGATGGGGGCATGGTGGAAAAAAGGATAAGCAAATGTCGAGATGAGGAAACAGAACACGTTGTATGCAAAAAAGTGTGCAACATGCGATCATACCTCACGGGAGAAATGTGGTATCGAGTAAAGAAGCCTTCCAGGTGTATCTGAAAAAGAGTAAACTAAAAAAAGGGAGGGGGGGGGGGAATGGCAGTAAAGAAGGCTGAATGTGCTGGATAAAGAAAGATATCATGGAGCAGGACCAGGAGGCATAAAGCAAAACCTACCAGGCACAGTAAATCGCAGCCTGCAAACATTGAAGCAGTCACCATCGTCAGTTGAGCAAAGCAGACCTTATTACCAAGTTATTCAAAATATTCGAAAAAGGGGGTCTGACACAAGCAATCAGCAATGAGAAAAATCTGTTGGAAGAGAGGAAAAAAGAAAAGTATTTACATTTTTTTTTAAAAGATTACCGGAAAGACAGAGGTAAAGGGGCAGGAGAATTGCCTGAAATAGTAGGTAAACATTGTCTCTGCATGGCCGTCTCAACAGCAGCATTACTGTGTTTAAATAAAGGGGTGGGGAATCACTGTAACCACATGAAAAACAGAAGCCCCCCCCCCAAAAAAAACAAAACTGCAGAGGAGCTGAAGAGGGGCACCAATCAAAACAGGGCTGAAAGGAAAAAGGCATAATTGGAAAACATCAGTCATAATAAGATAAATACAGAAAGAAAAAAATGATAGAAAGAGAAAAAAGAAAAGGGGGAGAGGGGGAGAGGGGGAGAGAAGAAAGAAGCCATGGGGAGGGAAGAAAGGAGGTGAAGGGGGAGGGGGAAGGAAGGAAGGGAATGAAGGGGGAAAGGAGGGATAAGAGTGGAAGGGAAGTGGAAGGAGAAAGGGAAAGGAAAGAGGAGAGAGGAAGGGGAAATGGGAAAAAGAGGGGGAAGGGAATAAAGGAAGGAAAGGGAAGGAAAAGATGAAGAAAAAAGAATAAGAGAGACAAAGAGAATTGAGAGAGAATAAGAAAATGCACAAAACAAAAAAGGACTAAAAGAAAGGACTAGAAATGGAGAAGGAGATAAAAAGAACTGGAAAAGGGTTAGAGAAAAAGACAGATCATTGTATATTCCGCTTGAGGCCAGCAGGGTGAACCGTATTGAGAGTGAAAAATCAAGCATTATTCTTGTTTAATTAACCCTTTGCTAAAATCACTCCCCCCCCCCCCCCCCCCCCGAGAACATGGGGTAGGGATCTCAATCGCAAAAATATAGATCTTCAAGTTGGTGGTGGAGATCAAGCCATTGTAGGACCGGCAGAGCTTCTTCACGGGAATTATAAATGCAACTCATGTGCTCAAAAATATGATTTTTTAAAGCTCGCAGTAATGGACAAGGACATGAAATGACATGCACTACACCAGTGTTGTTACAAGTGGAAAAATGATGGATCGGAAACACCTGGCCAGAAAGCGGGTGGACAAAATTATGTATGTTTGCAGAAAAAAGGACAGGCAGCACAAGATCCATATAGGATGTGGCCAAAAGAAATGGAAGCATAATGTCGTATGGGATGTAAGTCAGAGGAAACAAGCAAATCTATGATATTGACACCCTGAGTAAGTGCAAATAGAGGAGGATTATGGAACAGCGGGTGTGGTGAGAGAATGTGCCAAAACTGCCGGATGACTGAACAGACGCGACCTACTTTGGGAGAAAATGGCAAAACCCAAGCCAATTCAGAGGAAGAAAGATGGTGTTGTGGTAATAAGAAAAGTTCATTGTTACTGTTGAAAGCTCACTTCATAGCACATTTCAGAAGTTTTTATGGGTAACTGCATGACTGAAAACATGCTAGCATGGAACAGGCTTGAATTAAGAAGTTGTCTCTAGCGGAGAAAGTCTTCTGAGGTGAAAAAACTGACCAACCAGTATATTTTCTCATTAGGTTTTTGGATGATGACTAGTGAAATGGTGGAGAGTATTGCAAACAGTTGGAAATAGAGAAAACTCCAGAGTGCAATGTGATAGACATGTCCAGAAAGAAAACTGTGGAGGGATGTATCTGTCCCTGAAAATGAATGCTCAGATCATAAGAATTCAATGAATCCAGGAACGTATAAAATTGAATATCAGTTTCAGACCATACCAGGAACACTTAATCGATGTATCGAAGCGAGGTGACAATGAGCCCGGAAAAGAGAGACTTATAAAGAAAAATTCTTTCAAAGTTGGCCATATATAGGCAGGTGATATTGGGAGCCATTGTGGCAACCATAGTCGTCCCTTTAATTTGTTGGCAAAAAGAACCTTCAAAGGTGAAACAATTATTCCTGATGTCTATGCTGGTGAGCACAACCAAGAAATCAGTGGGTATTCGGCATGGGGCATCTTGTTGCTCTAATGTGGATCGAACAGTTTCAATGGCTTCCACCTGCGGGATATTAGAATACAAATATTTAATGTCTAAAGTGGCTAGAAAGCACAGCAATTCTGGCAAGATGAGTTCTTATAGCAGACTCATAAAATGACTTGAGTCCCAAACAAAGGAGGGGATCAACAGAATAAAAGGTGCAAGGAATCTAACAGCAAAAATAGATAGGGGCTCAAGAAGAGAACCAATCCCAGAACAATGGGGTGGCTTGGCGGGTTAATAAAAAACTTGTGAATTTTTGGGAGAATGTAGAAAAAAGTGGTGATAGGGTGTTTCTCTACAAGGAAATCAGCCTCTTGTGAGGTGAGAAAATGAGAGGATAGACCTCTATCAACCAGTTTAGTAATCTTTAATGACAGAAAAGGGGTAAGATCAGAAGAGAGAAGTTTGTAAAATTGATGGTCCAATAATTGATAGTGAACCTTGCGAATATAATCATCCCGATTCAGGACAAACACTCCTACCCCTTTGTCGGCTGGCTTGATGATAATAGAGGAATCAGATGCTAATGCATTTGTAGCCAAACTCTCTGAATGAGATCAATTCTGAAAGAAGAAAGCTATATCAGAGTCATTAAATGAGAGGTGATACAGAGCAAGACATTCAAATGTTTTAATAAGCAGGTCAGAGGGACTAGGGGATACCCACCTTGATTTCCTGCAAATAATCGAAAGGTCAGGATTTGAGGGGTGAGATGAAAAGAACAATTTAATATGGAATAGTTGGAAACATTTTTACAGAGACGCATAGAAAAAGGGTTATAGCAGCAAGTAGGAACAAATGAGAGGCCCCGGTGAAGGACCTGGGTCAATACAGGTGAAAGTGAGTGTGATGACAAGTAAATGACATGGTACAGCACTAAGGAGTATTTTAACCCCCCTGTATTAATAAATACTATCCCATACTAAAAGAGGTCATCAACAATTCCCCAAATCAATAAAGGAAATATTTATTCCACAAAGTTTTTAAAAAAATTAGTACAAAAATTTTAATATTAACATGTTCTAATCAATTAACATTATAAAAAAAATGTCAATACCACAGCACCCCACAAAAATATACACATTGTTACATCAACAAACCAACACCTATTCCTCCTGTAACTTAAAACTCACAATCACACTCACATACATACATATATATGCACACCACCATACTTTATCTTCTAAAAGATGTATATATATATATATATATATATATATATATATATATATATATATATATATATATATATATATAATATCAACCAATTCACATCTTAAAATCAGATGCATGAATGGATTCAATTTGCTTTATGCCTGACAAGGTCCCTTGATTCACCCGTAAGAGCTTCTTCATGGGATACTTTTCACAGACCTTATTACCAAGTTATTCAAATTATTAAAAAAAAGGGGGTCCAACCTGAGCAAACAGCAATGAGAGTAATATGTTGGAAGAGAGGAAAAAAGCAAAGTATTTAAACATTTTTTAAAGATTACCAGAAAGAGAGAGGTAAAGGGGCAGGAGACTTGCCTGAAATAGTAGGTAAACATCATCTCCGCAAGGCCTTCTCATCAGCAGCATTACCGCATTTAAATAAAGGGGTGGGGAATCACTGAAATCGGGCAAAAAACAGAAGCCCCCCCTCCAAAAATAAAGAGGGGCTCAAGAGGGGCACCAGTCAAAACAGGGCTGAAAGGAATAAGGCATAATTGGAAAACCTCAGTCATATTAAGATAAATACAGAAAGAAAAAACTATAGAGAGAGAAAAAAAAGAAAAGAAAAGGAGGGGGAGAGGGGAGAGGAGGGGAGGGAGGGAGGAAGGAAGGAGGGAAACAGGGGAAATGGATAGAAAGGAGGGAAGGAAAAGGGAGAGCAGTAGAAGGGAAGGAGAAGGCGAAAGGGAAGGGAAAGTGGAGAGGAAGGGGGAAAGGAGAAAGGAGAAGGAAGGAAAAGATGAAGAAAAAAGAATAAGAGAGACAAAGAGAATGGAGAGAGAATAAGAAAAGGCACAAAACAAAAAAGGACTAGAAAGGGGGAAGGAGATAAATAGAACTGGAAAAGGGAAAGAGAAAAGAATTAGAGAAAGACAGATCATTGAATATGTCAGTTAAGGCCAGCAGAGTGAACCATATTGAGAGTGAAAATCCACCAATGTTCTTGTTTAATAAACCATTCGCAAATATCACCCCCCCCCCCCCTTCGACAACGTGGGGTAGGGACCTCAACTGCAAAAAAAAGTAGATCTTCAAGTTGGTGGTGGAGATCGAGCCAGTGTAGGACCAGTGGAGTTTCTTCATTAGAATTACGAATGCAACTCATGTGGTCTTACCTACTTACAGTAATGGACAAGGACATGAAATGACATACACCACACCGGCATTGTTGCAAGCGGAAAAATGATGGATCAGAAAAGCTTGGCCAGAAAGCGGGTGGACAAAATTATGTATGTTTGCAGAAAAAAGGACAGGCAGCACAAGATCCATATGGGGCGTGACCAAAAGAAATGGAAGCACAATGTCGTATGGGATGTAAGTCAGAGGAAACAAGCAAATCTTTGAGATTGACACCCTGAGTAAGTGCAAATAGAGGAGGATTATGGAACAGTGGGTGTGGTGAGAGAATGTGCCAAAACTGCCGGATGACTGAACAGACGCGACCTACTTTGGGAGAAAATGGCAAAACACAAGTCAATTCAGAGGTCAATGCTCTGTCTTTTTCTAGTTCTAGGCTGTGATTTACTGTGTCTGGTAGGTTTTGCTTTATGCCTCTTGCTCCTGCTCTGTGATATCTTTATTTATCCACCACGTTCTGCCTTCTTTACTATCGTTTTCCCCCCCTTTTTTAGTTTTTATTTTTTGGATAACCGCGTTTCTCCCTTGAGGTATGACTGCATGTTTACACACTTTTTTGCATAAAATGTGTTCTGTTGCATCTTGACTTTTGCTTATCCTTTTTTCCACTCCTTTATTCTCATTATAGTATACGGATTTGACTGCAGCTCCATTCATTGAAAGCATTCTGATAAACCTTTATCAGGTATACCCTTGGGCTTCTTTCCGATTATTTCTCTGTTACCCTCTCCTTCCTCCTTTCCCCCTGCCCCCTACCCTTTCCCCTTTTTTCCCTTCTCCTCCCTTCCTCTATTTATATTCACTTATATCCTCCCTTTTTGTTTTTCTAATGTATTATCATCCCACATCCATGCAAATATTTTCTGAGTTAATTTTTGTTTGTTATTATCAATGTTACCACTTACTTATGTTTATTTTCTCCTGAAAAAAATGTGCTTTTGTTTGTTATTTTTATTTCATTAATGTAATCTTCTCTCTCATTTTGATATATTATGTTTGGTTAAACATTCCTCCCCTCCCTCTCCCTCTCCTTCCCTCCCCCCCCCCCCCCCGCCTTCTTATACCCAGGCTCTCCATATACATTTTTTATATATATGTTTATATATATATATATATAAATATATATATATATATATATATATATATATATGTGTGTTTCACCTATTTATAAAATGTAATTCTGTTTCTTACATCCATGGTTATTATTTATTTTCAACTGTTTGTATTCCCTTTAGATATAAGCAGCACTGTCTGCTGGTTGATGTCTTTTTGTGTTTTTTGTGGATCCTTGTTCACTTTCTGACCTTCACTTCGTTTTGTTGACAGTTGATTTTCTGGGCCTCTGTCCCTAACGATGCAGCCCATGTGGTGAAACACGGTCCATGTCAGGGGACCCAAACCTTCTTTGAACAATTTGTGAATAATAGGTGGAGACGCTTAAATTAGTCTTCTCTTCAATTATTGATTTATTCATCACAAGGATCCGTGAATGTTTAGCACTATACACATTTTATTTCTTGTTATTACCACTTAGTATACCGCTCAAGATTTCCACTCTTTTATTTGCTGTTGCCGTGTTTCATGGAGTTTATGGCTGTTCCTGCCTCTGATACCTTTAGCTATTCAGACCAAGTCTTATAATATAACGTATGTGCATTTGTTTTGACCTGAATAGGAAAATGCAACCCATGAAATGATTTACAATTTGGTTCAGGACAACCTGGCCAATAGAGAATAGTACATTTAGTACACGAAGAGGGTGGATGTCTAGAAAATAAACTGAGCAAAGGCCCATAAAACCTAGGTTGTAAGGTGTCTAGGCATGCAGCTGTAAGACTGGAACAGACTGCAGAGTTAGAGACAAAGCAAGAACACTGGATGAAACTGAAAAGCTGGATGTAAAGCAAAAACACTAGATAAAAGTGCAGAGCAGGATGAGGAAGAATGCAGGTGCAGATTGAAGAGCAAGACCAAGACCAAACAAGCTTTCGAGAGGAAATATCTCAGGAGTCTGTTGTACCTAGGATTTCCAACTTTTCCACAGACCAGAGCTGGACACTTGAAAACCAGGAGAGAAGGGAGTCCTGACCTTCCATTCAGTGCATAAATTTGCCACCACTGCCCCTGAACCTATATCCTCTCTTCTGTTCATCTTTTACTTCTAGTAATAACAGGACAGCAACAATGAGGCAATGAACTATCTACCAATGGCTCAACAGAATCAATAGGGCCCTTACTGATACACTCATGAATCATTTTAAAGCACCATAAGAATGATAATTGGGGGAGAGAGCATGGAGGCTTCCCTAACAGCTCCCTAACATTTGGGAACCTTGCTGCCGAGGCCACTGAGGTCACCGCAAGCCCAGGGTCATGCTAATAAAGCACGGCAAGCAGCTGCGCACAGCCACCGGCACATACCAAAGCCGTGTGCCAAGGGGACGCACACCTTCTGCCGTTGTTTTTTTTTTTAAGTTTCCTCATCGTATTTCCATGTTTCACACCTGGATATGGGTAAGAAGAGAAAAGGAACTTTGAGGAGCTTCCCTCCTGCCTCTCAATCTATCCCTCGGTCTATCCAACCCAGTTTAGAAACTTTCAATTTCACTAGTTCATTGTTGGGTCCAAATGTGCTTGGAGCTTCTGAACTTTCTGGCTCCGCTCCTGGAGAGCTTTCACTCTCTCTTAGCCCTTCTGGTCCAGGCCCTCCACAGTTGCCTAATCCATCACTTCTGGGACCTAGGGATGAGTTGGTTAATGTACTGAATGTTTCCAACCCTCCCTCGGAGGTGAGGCTGCAGGAGAAAGGAGTTTCCTTGCCGGTGACACCTTGCGAGATGGCTAAAGCTGCTGAAATAACATTAGACTCTCTATGGTCTGCTATCACTAATTTGGAGTCAGCTCTTTCCTTATGTATTGATAATGTTTTGGGATCTTATGGGGACTTATCTGGTTCAATTAATGAACAATCTAAAAAAATTGCTGATTTAGAAAGTAAGATTGTAAATGTTACTGCTGATTGTAATAAATTACATGATACTACAGTTTCCCTGATTAGAGATAACCAATCTTTACACAGGAAGGTAGGAAATATGGGTAATTAATCTAAGAGATACAATTTAAGATTTCTTAATTTCCCTTACTGTTCCTTACTTTCTTCTTTAGAGATGATTAAGAAATTCTATATTGATTTTTTGAAAATCTCTAAAGAGACTATCCCTGAGATTGTTAACGCTTTTTATATCTTAGGTGATAAATCATCTGAACAGGGAGGGATTGTAGAAAGAGAACTGGATGCGAGGGAGAAAATACTAAACCTTACTGAATTTTTGGAAGAGTCCACTGTAGATATTAAAGATCAATCAACATTATTAGTAACCTTTGCTCGTGAATGTGATAAACAACGGACTTTTAAACTTTTCTTTCATTTGAACGATACTCTATTTCTTGTTTCTAAGATAAATGTTTTCCAGATGTTGTTAAAGAAACACAAGTTTGAAGGAAGATGCTTCTTATTAAGAAGCCTAGAGTATTGACTCTTGGTGCTTCCTTTTTACTTAGATTTCCATGTAAGTGCCTAATTCAATTTCAAGGTAATAATTATATTTTCTTTGATCCCATTCAATTAGAAATTGTCTTACAAAATAAAACTACTCCTAAATGAAATGTTTATCAGCCATAGGGGGTTGGGATAGACCATTAATCAAATAATTGTACTAGTGGTTTCCTAAAAGTAATGTTTCTTATGTTTTTTCTCCCCTTAATGTGGATTATGAAGCAATTTTTCTTGTTTGTTTGATTTTCAAGATTTCTTTTGTGTATTGCGAAGTTTCCTGAATGCAAGGTTTTCTTGTAAACATTTGTAAAACCTAATAATTAAAGAATTAAAAAAAAAAGAATGATAATCCATATTCTAAGATGTATGCATTCCATTCTTTGTGTATGCATGCAT
Source organism: Rhinatrema bivittatum (assembly GCF_901001135.1). Lineage (NCBI taxonomy): Eukaryota > Metazoa > Chordata > Amphibia > Gymnophiona > Rhinatrematidae > Rhinatrema > Rhinatrema bivittatum. The sequence continues at coordinate 550,684,586 of NC_042616.1, read as the reverse complement.
ATTCTGGGTGAATTGTTCATTTTTCCCAAAGTTATGGAAATATAGGGGTAAATTTTAAAACGTTCGCATGCACATGGATGTTTGTGCGGTTCCCGGCACACGCACATGGACGTGGGTATTTTGTAAAATGCGCATGTCGGCACACACCTGTTATAAAATATGGTTCCCACACGGAATGCTGGATTTTAAAATCCACATGAGTATGTGCAGGCGAGTCGGGACTCGCATGCGCATGGGGAAGGGAATTAAAAAAGCTATGCATGGTGATGCGAGTAGGGCTTTCCCAGTTCCCTTCCAGTCTGCTCCAATTAAGGAGCAGGCTGGGAGGGTGTTATTGTTTGTAAGGCTTTGGGTGGACCCTTGGACACTGTGGCAGCTGACCACGCCCACAGGGGGAAGTCCAATGAGGGACCACAGGTCCTGGTGCCCTATGGTACCTAGAAAACAAGGCGGGATATAGCACCCAAGCCAGACTGGGGATGCCGGAGAGGACGGCAGGCAGACACCGCGGCAGCCAGACGTCCATCAACCGAGGGAGGAGTTGCAAAAAAGGTAAGGTGGGCGGCGACATCGGGCAGTGACAGTCGTAACAGTACCCCCCTTCAAAGAGCAGTCTCCTCTGCGGGTACTAGGTTTTGGCTTCAAAGGATGTGCGAGATGAAATTGATGGAGAATCTCTTTATCAAGGATATTAGCCTGAGGCTCCCAAGAGTTTTCTTCGTGGCCGAAACCTTCCCAAGAAAGAAGGTATTCAAATGTTTTGCCTCGTCTTCGGACATCAAGAATAGCTTCAACCTTATATTCTAGGTCATCTTCTGTATTGATGGCAAATGGTTCCTGAGTCTTGGAAGAGAATTCACTGAGTATGAGAGGTTTCAAGAGTGAAACATGAAAAGCGTTGTTGATGTTTAGTCTGGGTTGGAGCTTCAGACTGTAAGTGATGGTGCCAAGACGTCAGAAGATTGGAAATGGTCCAACGTAGCAAGGAGCAAATTGAGTGAAGGGTAACTTCAGTCTGAGATGTTTGGTGGATAACCAGACTTTGTCATCAGGTTTGAAGACAGGCGCTTGAGAATGGTGAGTGTCATAAAACTTTGTAGCACGGTCACTCACTTTAACTAGCATGCCTTTCGCCTGAGTCAACAGATTATGGATTTCATCAGCAGTATATTGAGCTGCTGGGGACGTCATTGAGAGGTTCAGTGGAAGAGGCGGTGTTGGTGAACGTCCATATACCACTTCAAAAGGTGTTGATTCAGTTGATGTTGCTGGATGAGAATTGATGGCAAATTCAGCCCAAGGTAACAGTTCAGCCCAGTTGTTCTGACGGCAACTCACGTAGGCTTGAATGAACTGTTTTAAGGTTCTATTCATCTGTTCTGTTTGGCCATTTGATTGCGGATGATAGGCTGAAGTGTAGTCTAGAGAGATGTCGAATAGCTTGCACAAGGCCATCCAGAATCTTGCCGTGAATTGGGATCCTCGGTCTGAGACTATGTGTTTTGAAGGCGAAAAATGTGTGATATGATAAGCTTTGCAAGCTCCAAGGCTGAACGTAAACCAGGCAGCGGCACGAAATGGGCCATCTTGCTGAAGCGATCGACTGTTACCCAGATGGTATTCATTCCTCCAGGAAAGGTCCTCTGGGGTACCAGAGGGAGAATGGGTTTGTACCTGGCCAGGCATAATTAAAGTGTGCTACAGAGGACACGCCATGCTGCTAACTGTTTTGCACTTGTCCATTCATGGACCCTGTCCACGGCAACCTCCCACTTGGGCTCATGACTCAGTCGGGTACTGCATTTTTGCTGCTGCTGGGGATGTGGCCGACCCCTGATGGGCCTTGTGCTTGCCCTTGATCTTGGGGCACTGGCTGATTCTGGGGCACCGGCTGTTCCATCCCTATTACCGTTTGTGCTTGCCCCTGAATTTGGGGCTCCTGCGTTTCCCTCTCAGCATGGAACGGGGTTATGGGTTGCCGCTGAGCTCCCCCTGTGTCTGATTGGGGTTGAAAATTGGTGCTTGCTGTACCCACACTGCTGTAACTTCCAGCTTTGGTGGATTAGCAGCAATCACAGTTGGTTCTCTGGTGTTTCTGCCGACTTGAGGGCGGCCGTGAATGTGACCTGAAGGCTTGTGCCATGTTAGTCTTAGCTGGCGCTCCCCTGTTTTTTTCCCTGGCATCAGCCATTCCACAAAATGCCTTCTCCGCTATCATGAATACGGACGAGTGTTGAAAGGGGGAATGCCCTGCAATATTCTACAGCCTGTGGCGCTTGGCGCACCAATCCTCTACTGGTCCGGCTGCCCATATGCAGGTCCTTTGATTTATGAGATTATACTTGGCAGGACCTCTTTTTTATTTTTTTTTTTTTATATAGTCTGCCTGGGCTCAGTCAATCCGGCTAACAAGAAAGAAAAATCAAACAAAACAAAAAAAAAGGTGAAGATGGTTTGGGGGTGGGGAAGGGCCAACACGTGTATTGCACATGTTCAGCTGCCGTTGGGCAGCTGAGCGCTGAGCAGATTTGCCTATTATGTGCAGGCTGCCTGCGTTTTTTGTTTTTTTTTTGAGAAGAGAGAGAAAAAAAATTATATTAGCCTCTGATTTAGGCTCTTGGCCCTCCGCCGCAGATCACTGTAGTCACACGGTGTTTCATGCCCAACACACCCCTGAATCAAATTTTTTCCTTGCGGTCCGGACCTGAGATGCACCACCACTGTCGCGTGCTGTCGCCGCCAGGAAAAGGAGGATGGCGGCGATAGCGCTCGCTTTTATCGGCGCTGTGACACGCATCCAGGTACTCTGAAATGTTAGTGTGCACTAACTCGGGTTAGTATGCACAAACACAAGATTCAGGAATCATAAAAAAAAAAATCTCAAACTGCGTAAAAAATGAAATTACATGTGGGAGACCTGAACCAAACCATGAAACGAAAAAAACAAACAAAAAAAACCAATACACATCTCTAAAATACACTGCAAGGCAAAAGACCCATTGCTGAGGCAAGGTGGTACTGCAGGGCTCTGTCTTGCATGGTCCAATTGACCTGTCATCATCAAAAGGCATTGCTCAGTGTTTCCCAGCATGGGGTCTTTATTATGCACAGACACGCGTATGAACACACTTAAAGGAAGGCTGTAGCCTGGCAGCATCAGCGTAGTCAGCAGTGTGCAGCAACAGCAGCATTCTGCCAGGACGGGAGGTCCTCAGCAATGTGCGTCAATGATGGATGTGATTGCAGCAGCTCGCTGGGCCTTACTGCAAGTTGCCAAATGTAATGCACAAACACACACACAATAACACACCCACACACCCTAAATTTGTTCAATTAGCCCCAGTCACACACACACACACACACACACACACACCCCCATTTAACCCCTGTCAATATCAGTCACCCATAGAAATATAGAAACATAGAAATGATGGCAGAAAAGAAAAAAATGATCCAACCTGCCTGTCCAGCAAGCTTATGGTAGTATTTGCTGCACCGTACAGGTTATCCCCATGGTTATCAGTTTCTCAGACCATAAAACTCAGGGCCCTTGTTGGTTGCTGTTTGAATTCAGTTCCTCTTTACCTCTTTCCATTGAAGCAAAGAGCAATGATGAAGTTGCATCAATACTGTCAAGGCTTATTGGTTAAGGGTAGTAACCAACACACCAGCAAGTTACCCCCTTGCAGACTTTTAGGGATGTGCAGCAGGGACGGATTTGTCCCATTCAGTATTCGTATTCTTTGGGACACAAATCCCTTGCATCCGTTCTCGGGGGACCCTGATCTATTCATTAGTTACATATGTATTTGTTTCCCAAAAAAAACCCCATCACAACCCTTTAAATTTAATTAACTACAACCCCCACCCTCCTGACCCCCCAAGACTTGCCAAAAGTCCCTGGTGGTCCAGCGGGGGTCCTGAGCGATCTCCTGCACTTGGGCTGGCAACGGCCTGAGTGCAGGAGATTGCTGGCCATCCATTGCTCCTACCATGTGACAGGGGCCATCCAATGGCACTGGTAGACCCTGTGACATAGAAGGGCAAAGGCTATCAGCACCATTTTTAAATACCGGCAGCTGAAGGCCCGAGTGCAGGAGATCGCTCCAGGACCCCCGCTGGACCACCAGGGACTTTTGGCAAGTCTTGGGGGGGGGGGGTCAGGTGGGTGGGGATTTATTCGTTAGTGATACATTGTATTCGTGGGGGTTCATCATACGTTTCATGAGCCCCACGAATACAACAAATATGACATATACGTTGCAGATTGCCAATATGTTGCAAACGAATGCACACCCCTACAGTCTTTTCTTCATTTCCATCCTCTAGCCATTAGGCTTCCACAGTGTTTACCCCATGCCCCTTTGAATTCTTTCACTGCTTTTGTCATCACCACTTCCTCCAGAAGGACATTCCAGACATTCATCATTGTCTCGTGAAGAAAATATTTATTGGCATTTGTTCTGAGTAATCTTCCTTGTAGTTTCATTTCATGAATTACTGATTTCTTTCCAATGGATAGGATTTGACAATTGTGCATCATTAAATCTTTTCAGGTATCCGAAGGCATATATCATATCTCTCTTGCACCTCTTCTTATCCAGGGTGTACATACTCAGATCCTTCAGCCTCTCTTGATAAGTCTTCTAATGCCGACCCCACACAATTTTGGTTGCTTTTCTTTGGACCTCATCCATCCTGTCTGTATCATTTTTCAGATACGGGCACCTATACTGAATGTAGTACTCCAGGTGAGGTCTCAAAAGGACAATGCAGAAAAGCATTCCACCTCCTTTTTGTTACTGGTTATTCCTCTCTATATGCAGCCCAGCATTCTTCTAGCTTTAGCTATCACCTTGACACAGTGCTTCACCACCTTCAGATCACCAGACACTATCATCTCAAAGTCTCTTTCCCAGCCAGTGCACAACTGCACATCAGTCTTTCATCACCCATACAGCTCTTTTGGATTACCACAACACAGATGCATGACTCTGCAGTTCTTTGCATTGAATCCCAGCTGCCTAATCCTTGATCAGTCTTCAAGCTTTTTTAAATCACTTTTTATTTTCTCTACTCCTTCAGGTGTATCCACTCTATTGCAGATCTTAGTATCATCCACAAATAGACAAATTTTACCTTCTATCCCTTCCACAATGTTTCTCACAAAGATATTGAACAGAACCAGTCCCAAAGTCGATCCCTGTGGCACTCCATTTAACACCGTTCTTTCTTCAGTGTAGGTTCCATTTACCATTGCACTCAGTCTTCTATCATTCAACCAGTTTTAAATCCATGCCACTACCTTGGCACCCACTCCCAAGTTTCTCATTTGGTTCACGAGTCTTCTATGTGGGATTGTATGAAAAGGTTTACTAAAATCCAAGCAAATCATATCAAGCGTTCTTTTCTGATCCAATTCTCTAGTCACCCAATCAAAAAAATGTATCAGATTTGTCTGACAGGACCTTCCCCTGGTGAATCCATGCTGCTTTGAGTCAAGCAACCCACTGAATTGTAGATAGTTCACTATCCTTTAGGGATGTGCAGCCGGAAAGTATTCGATGGAATCTGGATTTGTATTCGTCGGGGTCCAGATACGTTGCATTCGTCCAATGGCACCCCCGATACGTTGATACGTGCATTCATTTTCCAATTCCCATTAAAGTCAATGGGGGAAGTATTTGCAGCCTATTTTTGGCTGCAGAATTGGGGTTTTATTATCAATTTTGATGAAACTTCTGGGGAGCAAACATCAGAACAACAAAACAGCTCCAAGGTACATAGACTGTGATAAAAAGTGGAACCAAAGTGGCATGAATAGCCTAAGGTACTTTAAGGGGGCAAAGGGGTACCAGGAGTGGCAAGAAGAATGCTTTAATAGAGGTGCAAAGCAGCAGCGAGACTGTCAAAAGCACACCACAGCTTCAAAAGAGAACACCGATAACAGATGCATGAACCCTCGAAGGCAGCATGACAGGCAAAGCGGCAAGACAAGAGGCATCAACATCCTACAGCACAATGAAGGAGGAACATACCAAGCAGAAAGACTAGCACCAACACACTGAGCAACTATGAAAGTGGCCAGAACACCACAAGGAGTTGAGTGAGTCATCTGGTGTATGGCAGCAAAGCACAGAGGCAGAGGGTAGATACAGGCTGGCTACACCCGGGGAGAGTTCCCTTTCCTTTGTGCAGAAAAGGGCTCCCTAGAATGGGTTCGCCCCTAGAGGGGGTGTTTCCATTGGCGTCTAGTGAGCTCTCACTGGTCTTTTAAAATCTGGTGGAGTTAGCAGATATACAAACAAGAATTTTCAAGGCCGAGGCGGAGGAGGGTGCATGTGAACAACGGTTCAACATGGGTCAGAGTGTAGATACAGGCTGGCTACACCCAGGGATAGGTCCCTTTCCTTTGAGCAGGAAAGGGCTCCGCAGAATGGGTTGGCCCCTAGAGTGGAGCACGAGCCTTCAAAGTGTGGTGACCTGGAGCAGGGTGCCATGTGAACAGTAGTTCAACATGGGTCAACAGGTACTAAGAGATAGGCTGCAATACCGGGGAGAGTTCCCTTTCCCAAGAGCAGGAAAGGACTTCCTTGGAATGGGTTGGCCCCTAGAGTGGAGCACGAGCCTTCAAAGTGTGGTGACCTGGAGCAGGGTGCCATGTGAACAGCGATTCAACATGGGTCAACAAGTACTAAGAGATAGGCTGCAACAGCGGGGAGTGTTTCTTCTTTGAGAAGGAGAGGGCTATGCGGAATGGTTTGGCCCCTAGAGTGGAGCACGAACCTTCAAACGTGGTGACCTGGAGCAGGGTGCCATGTGAACAGCGATTCAACATGGGTCAACAGGTACTAAGAGAGAGGCTGCAAACCTGGGGAGAGTTCCCTTTCTTTGAGCAGGAAAGGGCTCCGTGGAATGGATTGGCCCCTAGAGTGGAGCACGAGCCTTCAAAACGTGGCAACCTGTAGCAGGTTCTCACTGTGAGTATGGTCTCACTGTGTTTACCACAGTCTAAGTACCTTGGAGATCTTTTCTCGTTCTGAACATGGGTCAACAGGTACTAAGATAGGTTGCAACACTGGGGAGAGTTCCCTTTCCTTTGAGCAAGAAAGGGCTCCGCGGAATGGATTGGCCCCTAGAGTGGAGCACGAGCCTTCAAAGTGTGGTGACCTGTAGCAGGTTCTCACTGTGAGTATGGTCTCACTGTGTTTACCACAGTCTAAGTACCTTGGAGATCTTTTCTCATTCTGAACATGGGTCAACAGGTGCTAAGAGATAGGCTGCAACACTGGGAAGAGTTCCCTTTCCTTTCAGCAGGAAAGGGCTCCCTGGAATGGCCTGGCCCCTAGAGTGTATAATGGTACAAATTGTTAGGATTTAAGGATTTCCAAACAGATTATGACTTCATAAGCAAGACGGAGGAAGTTCTCTTCTCTGCCCTGAAAATAAAGAAAACTGTTTGTTTTATTTATGGATCTATGCTGTGAAGGATTACTAGTTTGAATTTCCAGAGACTGAGGTTTCCCTTTGCAACGAGGGTTCAGCCATTAGGACTGGACATAAGGCCTGGATGAACAGGCACAGCAGTCGAGGACAGAGGTCATGCGCCCACCTAGGGACATAAGGCCTGGACGGGCAGGTGCAGCAATCAAGGACAGAGGTCAAGCCTACCTAGGGACATAAGGCCTGGATGAACAGGCACAGCAGTCGAGGACAGAGGTCAATCCCACCTAGTGACATAAGGCCTGGACAAACAGGCAAAACAATCGAGGTCAAACCAGTGTAGGGACATAAGGCCTGGACAAACAGGCACAGCAGTTGAGGACAGAGGTCAAGCCCACCTAGGGACATAAGGCCTGGACGAACAGGCTCAGCATTCGAGGACAGAGGTCAAGCCCACCTAGGGACATAAGGCCTGGATGAACAGGCAAAGCAATCGAGGTCAAACCCTTGTAGGGTCATAAGGCCTGGATGAACAGGCACAGCAGCAAGGACAGAGGTCAAGCCCGTCTAGGTTCATAAGGCCTGGATGAACAGGCACAGCATTCGAAGACAGAGGTCAAGTCCACCTAGGGACATAAGGACTGGACGAACAGGCAAAGCAATCAAGGTCAAACCCTTGTAGGGCATAAGGCCTGGATAGACAGGCACAGCAGTCGAGGATTGAGGTGAATCCCACCTAGGGACATAAGGCCTGGATGAACAGGAAAAACAATCAAGGTCAAACCCTTGTAGGGCATAAGGCCTGGATAGACAGGCACAGCAGTGAAGGATAGACGTGAATCCCACCTAGGGACATAAGGCCTGGATGAACAGGCAAAGCAATCAAGGTCAAACCCTTGTAGGGACATAAGGCCTGGACAAACAGGCACAGCAGTCAAGGACAGAAGTCAAGCCCACCTAGGTTCATAAGGCCTGGATGAACAGGCACAGCATTCGAAAACAGAGGTCAAGTCCACCTAGGGACATAAGGACTGGATGAACAGGCAAAGCAATCAAGGTCAAACCCTTGTAGGGACATAAGGCCTGGACGGACAGACTCAGCAGTCGAGGACAGAGGTCAAGCCAACCTAGGGACATAAGGCCTGGATGGACAGGCACAGCATTCGAGGACAGAGGTCAATCCCACGTAGGGACATAAGGCCTCGATGAACAGGCAAAGCAATTGAGGTCCTACCCTTGTAGGGACATAAGGCCTGGACGGACAGGCATAGCAGTTGAGGACAGAGGGCAATCCCACCTTGGGACATAAGGCCTGGATGAACATTCACAGCAGTTGAGGACAGAGGTGAATCCCACCTAGGGACATATGGCCTAGACGAACAGGCACAGCAGTCGAGGACAGAGGTGAATCCCACCTAGGGACATAGGGACTGGACGGACAGGCACAGCAGTTGAGGACAGAGGGCAATCCCACCTAGGGACATAAGGCCTGGATGAACATTCACAGCAGTCGAGGACAGAGGTGAATCCCACCTAGGGACATATGGCCTGGATGAACAGGCACAGCAGTTGAGGACAGAGGTCAAGCTCACCTAGGGACATAAGCCCTGGACGGACTGGCACAGCAATTTATTTTTATTTATTTATTTATTTATTTATTTATATTACGCTTTTCCAGCACATCATAGTGGATTACATTCAGGTACTCTAGGTATTTCCCTATTCCCAGAGGGCTTACAATCTAAGTCAAACCCTTGTAGGGACATAAGGGTAACTATTTACAGGGAACCGTCGTTCCCTGTAAATAGTTACCCAGTTTCCTTTTGTTGATGTTTATCTCTTGTATGCAGAGTTTACTGTTCTATGTAATGGAGTGCCAAAAGTTCTATATAATGACACTGTCAAAAAGTTTTAAGTTATCTGTAAACCGATACGAGGTGAAAACGGTTGTCAGTATATAAAAAACCTATAAATATAAATAAATAAGGCCTGGACGGACAGACTCAGCAGTCGAGGACAGAGGTCAAGCCAACCTATGGACATAAGGCCTGGACGGACAGGCACAGCAGTAGAGGACAGAGGTCAAGCCCACATAGGGACATAAGACCTGGAAGGACAGGCACAGCATTTGAGGATAGAGGGCAATCCCACCTAGGGACATAAGGCCTGGACGAACAGGCACAGCATTCAAAGACAGAGGGCAATCTCAACGAGGGATATAAGGCTTGGACGGACAGGCAAAGCAATCGAGGTCAAACCCTTGTAGGGGCATAAGGCCTGGACGGACAGGCATAGCAGTCGAGGACAGAGATCAAGCCCACCTAGGGACATAAGGCCTGGACGAAGAGGCACAGCATTCAAGGATTTTCTTTGTGCAGGTATGTTGTGGTTTGACCTGTCACTTCTTCCTGAACTGGTTCACTGCCAGAAGAAAATGGCATCTTTTTCATTTCTGAAACACAATTCATCAGAGGATGCTTTTAGAGCAATATAGACTAAGGATGTGAATCGTGTGCCCGATCGTCTTAACGATCGTGTTTCACTAGACGGCGAAAAAAATCTGATCGGTGGTGATGTGAATCGGAATAGGTTCCGATTCACATCGTTATTTTTTTTTTAGTAAGGCCCGACACTTTAAAATTAACCCCTTACCTTCCCCCCCCCCCCCCAACCCCCCCCCCAAAAAAAAAAAATTTACGATTACCTGGTGGTCCAGTGGGGGCACGGGGACCGATCTCCCACTCTCGGGCCATCGGTGCCATTTTGGCTGCCACTCAAAAATGGCGCCGATGGCCCGATAAAAAAAAAAACCCACCGACCCTTTAAAAATGACCCCTTAGCTTCCCCCACCCTCCCGAGCCCCCCCAAAACATTTTTAAATTACCTGGTGGTCTAGAGGTGATCCCGGGAGCGATCTCCTGTTCTCGGGCCGTCGGCTGCCACTCATAAAGATGGCGCCGATGGCCCTTTGCCCTTACCATGTGAGAGGGTATCCGTGCCATTGGCCGGCTCCTGTCACATGGTAGGAGCACTGGATGGCCGGCGCCATCTTTAAAGATGGCAGCGGCCATCTTTACGATGGCGGCCATTTTGAGACGCAATCGCCTTTGCCCTTGCGTCTCAAAATGGCGCCGATCGCCTTTGCCCTCACTATGTGTGACATAGTGAGGGTAAAGGCGATCGGCGCCATTTTGAGTATTGGCATCGGACGGACGGCGTGCACGAGGTCGCTCCCGGACCCCTGCTGGACTTTTGGTAAGTCTTGGGTTCAGGAGGCCCTCCCAAGCTGGCCAAAAGTCCCAGTGGGTCCAACGGGGGTCCCGGAGCGACCTCGTGCATGCCGGCCGTCCGATGCCAGTACTCAAAATGGCGCCGATAGCGTTTGCCCATACTATGTCACAGGAGCTTCCGGTGCCATTGGTCAGCCCCTGTCACATGGTAGGAGCACAAGATGGCGCCGGTGACCATGTGACAGGGACTGACCAATGGCACCGGTAGCCCCTGTGACACAGGCTATCGGCGCCATGATGAAACTGGCAAACGAGAGTGTGAGAATGCAGGGATGGCCTTTGGACTCGCCGCTGGACCACCAGGGGGTTTTGGTAAGTCTTGGGGGGGTCAGGAGGGTGGGGGGTTTAAATTTTTATTTAGGAGGCCGAATAAAACAGAAATCTGTTTAATACGTGGGGAGTCACGATGCGTTTCGCCTCCCCACGTATTTAACAGATAGGACAAAATAAGTTGCGGATTACAAATACGTGGAAAACGGATGCACATCCCTATCTATTACCATTTGTTTGAACAGAGCCCCTTGCAGGGCATACACTATCTCTCTGCTTCTGGTAGATTCTGCAGAAGGGATTCGCCAATCTATATTCAGCAGATTAAAATCTCTAACATGCAACACTTCTCCCTTCTTTCCCACCTTATGGATGTCTTCAACCAGCTCTCTGTATAGTTCTTGGATCTGAGTCTGATGCCTATAGACCACACCAGTAAAAACGGAAATGCCATCTTCTTTTTTTAGGACTGTCCATCATGCTTCTCCTCTACCCCACATCCATTACAATTCAGTTGCTTGGATATTGTTTTTGACAAAAAGAGCTTCTCCTCCCTGTTTTCTATCTCGCTGTCCTTCCTTATCAAGTCATAGCCAGGAATGGCCACATCCCAATCATGAGACTCAGTGAACTAGGTCTCTGTAACAACAACTATGTGCAAGTTCGCTTCCACCATTAAGGCCTGCAGGTCTGCAATTTTATTGCCCAGACTACGAGCATTTGTAGTCATAACATTTTCCCTAGGATTGCTGCTCTTTTTAGTCATCTTTTATGCTATTTTGAGCTGATTGATTTTGTTGTTTTCTTCTCTCAGTTCCTGTATTGCTTAGCAATTTCATTGGCCACCTCCTGCCACCCCGCTTTCTAATTTAAATGTTTGATAGTGTATGCTCTGAATTTCTCACTTAGCATTCTCTTTCCAGCCACTGACAAATGTAGACCATCTTTACAGTGTAACCTTTCACTACTCCAAACATGGCCCCAGCTACCAATGTAACCAAAACTACTTGCTTTACACGTTTTGAGCCAAACATGGATGTATTCTTTATAGCAGGGTCTTTCCTTTCCCTTTCCATGACAAGAAATACTTCTGAAAAGGCAATGTTCTTTGCCATGTGTCTGATCTTCTTCCCAGCACTCACAAGACACATACACATTCTTGTAAATCTAGTGACAACCACTGATCCAAGTATTGCTTCCATTGTTTGGGTACCCTTTCAGACAGAAGGAAACCACCTTGATTTATTATTACTACTTTAATTTATTATAAGGAAAGTGGTTAATCAAAAATATATAATATTGTATAGGAGGTAGTAGGATATAAGATGTTTTATTTAATAAATAAATGATAACTAATAATAAAATCAAATAAACTAACAGACCTTCAAATAAAATTAATATGACATGACACTTAGACTTATGACAGAGACAATGATTTCCCTTTAAGCACCCTAGAAACTCTCCCTGTATTAAAACAAGCTGCTCACTCCACTCACTACTGATGCCAGCATGCCAAATACCAGGTCCAAAAATATAATGAAAGTTTGAATTTGGTGCATTAAATAGCAGGTGTAAAAATGTTTGCACATTCATAATGATTATTATGATGGGCCAGTCATGGGCCGGTCCTGCAACCATCCAACTCACCCCAAGTTGGCTGCCCCAACACCATGCTCCATCCTTTCAGCTTGTACATGCCCATAGTATAGCCACATTCTCTCTCTCTCGCTAAGGGCCCCGCAGTGGGAAACCTGACTCGGTGCCTCTTGATGATGTCATTACAGCTGGGGATGTAAACCCCAGTTGCACTTTCCACCCCACTTCAGTAACAGGTCCCTTTGTGTAGTGCAATGTATGTTTCTCTTTGCCTTGACTCATCCAGCCTTGCTTTGCCTCTTCCAGCCCTGCCTCGTCCAGTGTTACCTTTCCTTGCCAGCCTTGCCTCATCCAGCCTTGCTCCATACCATTCTGATGGCTACAGACGTTAGTCACTTTATCTACTCCCTTTCTTGCTCTCTGGATCTGACCTTGCCTCTAACCCTGACTATGTCATGCCTGCTGCCTTCCCTGTCTCTTGGCCCATCTTTGGTCTCTCTCTCTTGGACTGCCCTCAGGATCCACCTAAGTCCAGCCAGCCTCTGGAACCCAAGAGCTCAACCTGTGGGTAACAGGGATGGTTTTGATGAAGTTCCAGCTTCTCCCAGGCCAGGGCATGTTTGCCAGCTGTCAGCTTGGGCCTAGTAGATTTGCTTACCGGGCTGCCTCAACCTTCCCACAGCACAAAGGCTCACTATCCTCCTTACACATATGGGTTCATTTTAAAATAGCAAAGTATGCAAAAATGTCTATAGTACATCCTGACATATCCCAAACATGCCAACTTTATAGCGCTTACTTTCCAGTGCAATCACATGAGTTTGTGCATATTTTGCATGTTTTTTTAAAATTATTTGTACACTTGCATTTTAAACATATGTGCATGCAAGGTGTTTTTGCATGTGAAACCCCTTTGAAAATTCACTCCAGAATGCCTCCAATCTCTGTGACAGAGTTGCAGTATGTATCATCAGGGATAGCTACCAGTATAGCTGATCCTGTGCTGGTGAATGCAGGAAAGATACAGATAAAGAGATTGGCTGTCTTTTTCTTGCAGTGCTTAGAGTGTTTCTTCACACCATTGACTTAGAAGTACCCTGCTGCTTTCTCTGTGTAAAAGAGTTGGCTAACTTGTGTACTGATTTTTATATGTGTGACAGTAAATTAGACTTATTTTCTTAGTGAACATAGTCTCTCAGAAAGCACGAGCAGTTCATTGTGCTCTACCTGTAACAAAGGTGTCTTGGAGTGCATTTCCTTCTTCTGCTGATGCCATACTGCAAGTTTAATTAAAACTGGATAGCAAACCCCAATGCTTAAGTCCAAAATAAGATGAATTGCTTATCCCACTGTCTTTAATGGAAATGAAAGAAATGGCATAATGAAATAAACAAACGGACTCAGAAACTGAAACCAAACAAACACAAAATGAAACAGAGCCAACAAAACAAACTGAACGGGTTATGGTTTTTTCTATGCATATCACGACTCACTGCTTTTAGCATACAACCTTTAGGATTAGGGATGTGAATCGTTTTTCAACGATTAAAATTATCGTCCGATAATGTTTATATCGTCTTAAATCGTTATAGAACACGATACAATAGAAATTCTAACGATTTATCGTTAAAAATCGTTAAATCGTGTTAGTGCGCACTAACTCCCCGTTAGTGCGCACTAACTCGATTTAGTGCGCACTAACTGAAAATGATACAAATAAACACTTTCCAGGTCACTGAAGGTCAGTTAGGAATGAATATGTGTTCCTATTGGCTGGCTGCCCTCTTATCTATTGATGTTACCAAGGTTACCACTGAGGTGATGGTTGGGGGGATGGGAAATGGAACTGGAAACTAACGAACACCAACAGAAAATGAAACAAAGTGTTCACACTTCCCAGGTCAGTAAAGGTCACTTAGGAATGAATATGTATGTATGTATTCCTATTGGCTGGCTGTGCTCTTATCTATTGATGTTACCAAGGCTAACACTGAGGTAATGGTTGGAGGGATGTGAAATGGAAACAGTTGGAAGCTTGACAAAAAAAGTAATGTAATGATCAGCACTCACGTGACTAGAACTTGTTTGTTTATTATTTTTGTTAGCAGGCACCTGAAATGCTAGTGCATGTTGAATTTGCCAATCACTGTGCATTTTAGAAAGGTGGTCCTAGCTGGAACTGTACACAGTTCAAATATATGTAATTGATTGTTGGTAAGTGTATTTTTTAAGTAGCCACACTGGCACAAGTATGTTTACTTTTCCTCCTACTTAACTCACTAGCTCAGCTTTGTAAGAAGGGCTTCTCTGCTTGTGTGTTGTTTTTGTTTGGTGTGAGGAGAGCAGAAACATCAGATCTTTATTCAATCTACTACAGTCATCTCTTACAGTGCCCTATCCCTATTAATACCAGGAGTGTTGTGATCTTCCTGCACACAGTGCCCTAACCCTGATACCAGTCTGAGACAGCTCCCTCCCTGCATTACTAGTGAGAGGCTGGCTTCACAGACAGGGGGGAGCTGCCTGACCCTCACTCCTGACTTCCCCCATGTCCCAGCTAGTGAATGGTGTGTGGGTGAGGGGGGGGGGAGGATGGTGAAGTCTGAGACAGCTCCCTCCCTGCATTACTAGTGAGAGGCTGGCTTCACAGACAGGGGGGAGCTGCCTGACCCTCACTCCTGACTTCCCCCATGTCCCAGCTAGTGAATGGTGTGTGGGTGAGGGGGGGGGGAGAGGATGGTGAAGTCTGAGACAGCTCCCTCCCTGCATTACTAGTGAGAGGCTGGCTTCACAGACAGGGGGGAGCTGCCTGACCCTCACTCCTGACTTCCCCCATGTCCCAGCTAGTGAATGGTGTGTGGGTGAGGGGGGGGGGAGGATGGTGAAGTTTGAGACAGCTCCCTCCCTGCATTACTAGTGAGAGGCTGGCTTCACAGTCAGGGGGGAGCTGCCTGACCCTCACTCCTGACTTCCCCCATGTCCCAGCTAGTGAATGCTGTGTGGGTGAGGGGGGGGGGGGGAGGATGGTGAAGTCTGAGACAGCTCCCTCCCTGCATTACTAGTGAGAGGCTGGCTTCACAGACAGGGGGGAGCTGCCTGACCCTCACTCCTGACTTCCCCCATGTCCCAGCTAGTGAATGGTGTGTGGGTGAGGGGGGGGGGGAGGATGGTGAAGTCTGAGACAGCTCCCTCCCTGCATTACTAGTGAGAGGCTGGCTTCACAGACAGGGGGGAGCTGCCTGACCCTCACTCCTGACTTCCCCCATGTCCCAGCTAGTGAATGGTGTGTGGGTGAGGGGGGGGGGAGGATGGTGAAGTCTGAGACAGCTCCCTCCCTGCATTACTAGTGAGAGGCTGGCTTCACAGACAGGGGGGAGCTGCCTGACCCTCACTCCTGACTTCCCCCATGTCCCAGCTAGTGAATGGTGTGTGGGTGAGGGGGGGGGGGGGGAGGATGGTGAAGTCTGAGACAGCTCCCTCCCTGCATTACTAGTGAGAGGCTGGCTTCACAGACAGGGGGGAGCTGCCTGACCCTCACTCCTGACTTCCCCCATGTCCCAGCTAGTGAATGGTGTGTGGGTGAGGGGGGGAAGGAGGAGGATGGTGAAGTTTGAGACAGCTCCCTCCCTGCATTACTAGTGAGAGGCTGGCTTCACAGACAGGGGGGAGCTGCCTGACCCTCACTCCTGACTTCCCCCATGTCCCAGCTAGTGAATGGTGTGTGGGTGAGGGGGGGGGGGAGGATGGTGAAGTCTGAGACAGCTCCCTCCCTGCATTACTAGTGAGAGGCTGGCTTCACAGACAGGGGGGAGCTGCCTGACCCTCACTCCTGACTTCCCCCATGTCCCAGCTAGTGAATGGTGTGTGGGTGAGGGGGGGGGGGGAGGATGGTGAAGTCTGAGACAGCTCCCTCCCTGCATTACTAGTGAGAGGCTGGCTTCACAGACAGGGGGGAGCTGCCTGACCCTCACTCCTGACTTCCCCCATGTCCCAGCTAGTGAATGGTGTGTGGGTGAGGGGGGGAAGGAGGAGGATGGTGAAGTTTGAGACAGCTCCCTCCCTGCATTACTAGTGAGAGGCTGGCTTCACAGACAGGGGGGAGCTGCCTGACCCTCACTCCTGACTTCCCCCATGTCCCAGCTAGTGAATGGTGTGTGGGTGAGGGGGGGGGGAGGATGGTGAAGTCTGAGACAGCTCCCTCCCTGCATTACTAGTGAGAGGCTGGCTTCACAGACAGGGGGGAGCTGCCTGACCCTCACTCCTGACTTCCCCCATGTCCCAGCTAGTGAATGGTGTGTGGGTGAGGGGGGGGGAGGATGGTGAAGTCTGAGACAGCTCCCTCCCTGCATTACTAGTGAGAGGCTGGCTTCACAGACAGGGGGGAGCTGCCTGACCCTCACTCCTGACTTCCCCCATGTCCCAGCTAGTGAATGGTGTGTGGGTAAGGGGGGGGGGAGGATGGTGAAGTCTGAGACAGCTCCCTCCCTGCATTACTAGTGAGAGGCTGGCTTCACAGACAGGGGGGAGCTGCCTGACCCTCACTCCTGACTTCCCCCATGTCCCAGCTAGTGAATGGTGTGTGGGTGAGGGGGGGGGGAGGATGGTGAAGTCTGAGACAGCTCCCTCCCTGCATTACTAGTGAGAGGCTGGCTTCACAGACAGGGGGGAGCTGCCTGACCCTCACTCCTGACTTCCCCCATGTCCCAGCTAGTGAATGGTGTGTGGGTGAGGGGGGGGGGAGGATGGTGAAGTCTGAGACAGCTCCCTCCCTGCATTACTAGTGAGAGGCTGGCTTCACAGACAGGGAGGAGCTGCCTGACCCTCACTCCTGACTTCCCCCATGTCCCAGCTAGTGAATGGTGTGTGGGTGAGGGGTGGGGGGGGGGAGGATGGTGAAGTCTGAGACAGCTCCCTCCCTGCATTACTAGTGAGAGGCTGGCTTCACAGACAGGGGGGAGCTGCCTGACCCTCACTCCTGACTTCCCCCATGTCCCAGCTAGTGAATGGGTGTGTGGGTGAGGGGGGGGGGAGGATGGTGAAGTCTGAGACAGCTCCCTCCCTGCATTACTAGTGAGAGGCTGGCTTCACAGACAGGGGGGAGCTGCCTGACCCTCACTCCTGACTTCCCCCATGTCCCAGCTAGTGAATGGTGTGTGGGTGAGGGGGGGGGGGGGGGAGGATGGTGAAGTCTGAGACAGCTCCCTCCCTGCATTACTAGTGAGAGGCTGGCTTCACAGACAGGGGGGAGCTGCCTGACCCTCACTCCTGACTTCCCCCATGTCCCAGCTAGTGAATGGTGTGTGGGTGAGGGGGGGGGGGAGGAGGATGGTGAAGTCTGAGACAGCTCCCTCCCTGCATTACTAGTGAGAGGCTGGCTTCACAGACAGGGAGGAGCTGACTGACCCTCACTCCTGACTTCCCCCATGTCCCAGCTAGTGAATGGTGTGTGGGTGAGGGGGGGGGGAGGATGGTGAAGTCTGAGACAGCTCCCTCCCTGCATTACTAGTGAGAGGCTGGCTTCACAGACAGGGGGGAGCTGCCTGACCCTCACTCCTGACTTCCCCCATGTCCCAGCTAGTGAATGGTGTGTGGGTGAGGGGGGGGGGGAGGATGGTGAAGTCTGAGACAGCTCCCTCCCTGCATTACTAGTGAGAGGCTGGCTTCACAGACAGGGGGGAGCTGCCTGACCCTCACTCCTGACTTCCCCCATGTCCCAGCTAGTGAATGGTGTGTGGGTGAGGGGGGGGGGGAGTTGGTGAAGTCTGAGACAGCTCCCTCCCTGCATTACTAGTGAGAGGCTGGCTTCACAGACAGGGGGGAGCTGCCTGACCCTCACTCAAGCAGAGAAGCCCTTCTTACAAAGCTGAGCTAGTGAGTTAAGTAGGAGGAAAAGTAAACATACTTGTGCCAGTGTGGCTACTTAAAAAATACACTTACCAACAATCAATTACATATATTTGAACTGTGTACAGTTCCAGCCAGGACCACCTTTCTAAAATGCACAGTGATTGGCAAATTCAACATGTACTAGCATTTCAGGTGCCTGCTAACAAAAATAATAAACAAAGAAGTTCTAGTCACGTGAGTGCTGATCATCACATGTCAAGCTTCCAACTGTTTCCATTTCACATCCCCCAACCATTACCTCAGTGGTAACCTTGGTAACATCAATAGATAAGAGCACAGCCAGCCAATAGGAATACATATTCATTCCTAAGTGACCTTTACTGACCTGGGAAGTGTGAACACTTTGTTTCATTTTCTGTTGGTGTTCATGAGTTTCCAGTTCCATTTCCCATCCCCCCCAACCATCACCTCAGTGGAAACCTTGGTAACATCAATAGATAAGAGGGCTGCCAGCCAATAGGAACACATATTCATTCCTAACTGACCTTCAGTGACCTGGAAAGTGTTTATTTGTATCATTTTGAGTTAGTGTGCACTAACTCGAGTTAGTGCACACTAACGGGGAGTTAGTGCGCACTAACTCGAGTTAGTGCGCACTAATCGGAAAAAACGATTTTTAACGATTTTTCAATGAAATAATCGTGCCAAACACGATTTTCTTCTCCTGCCACACGATTTCTATCGTTAAGACGATATGGAAAACGATTCACATCCCTATTTAGGATGTCTTCCCTACTTTCAAAACTGCACATAATACCTGTGGCATGTCTTTTGAAAATAAATCTCTATATCATAATCATGCTTATTTGTTTTATATTACTCCTTTGAGTTTTCATCTTTCATAAAAGGCAAACATTTCCATATAAGCCTGAAAGGAACTCAGATGAAGAAACTGTACAGCCACTACTTTTGGGAAACATGATTTAAGAAAATTCAATCTATAGTAATGAAAGCTGTTTTCTGAGGTGCACCATCAGTATAAGACAATATATCAGTGCACTTGTGCAGATTGCTAGCATCATGATTTATTATAGAAGCTTTATTTGTCATTGCTGTAATCTACTGTACTAATGATTAAAAATGTGCATAATATACTCATAAAAATATGTGCAACAATTCATTACTTCTGGACACTTAGAGACCTATTTATGTCAATTATGGTAGGTTATATTAACAAAAAGTGCTAAGACCATTTAATATCACTCTTGGATAAATAAACCATAGTGCCACATACATGATGCTTTGTTGACTATGCAATGAATGACAAAAATAATAAGACAGCAACATTTAAATCATTAAATATTGTGCAAAAAATAACAATTTACTTTATAATACAGAACAAAATAATTTTATGCTATACTTTCATATAAAAGCATCTCAAACTTGTTCTATAATATATACAGATAATATGGTAAAATAGAGGAGATTAAGATCATATGATATTGACATGCTGGGTCAGACCAAAATCTATTGAGTACAGCAACCTCATCTCATCATCTTCATTGTTTATTTGTTACACACTGTTCCAGCAAGTAAGCTCAAAGCGATTTACGGAACAACAGGACACAGAGGCCAACTTATCAACTTACATAGAACTAGGAATGTGAATTCATTACAAACGAACTAGGAAATGACAATGATATTTCCTATTTCATTTTTTTTCAAATCTAAACAATTGAAAATCCGATGAAATTTCATGTATTTGTACATTTTGTTTAAAAATAAAATAACCCATTGGGCCTAAGTCCAGGCCTGAGGCTGAGGCCTCATTTAAGGATAGGCTGAGGACAAATCAGGGGCCACAGCATACCCCTGACTGAGACACTGGTACCTCAGCCTAAGCCTGGGTCTGACACTGGGGCCTCAGTTGAGATCAAAGCAAAGGCCCAGGCCTGAAAAATTTAACGGGATTGGAAAACTTTCCTACCCCTATTAACCTCATCTATCAGGGAACCAATGATGCAGAATGACACCAACACCTAGGAACAGACCCAAGCCCAGCCAGGAGGCACATTCCCAATGTCGTGTCCTTGGCCCAGGCCCAGACCCAGGCCCAATACTGGGGCCAGGCCTGGAGGTCTGGTCCTGATGCTGGACCTTGCAGGCCAAGGTCCAGACTCAGAGGCCATAACTGAAGCCACAGTGATCCACTTTGTTGTTCTTTGTTCTTTCTTCTTAAAATGACATCCTCTGCTGTTGATACGCTGGAGTAACTAAACACTGGTGTCTCTGCTCAGCAGAGGGCACCATTATGATATACAGCAGTTCATTTAATATGCCATATATCAAAATGGCACCCTCTGTTGAGGAGGAAGATGCTTGATTTAAATTACTCTGGTGCATCCCCAGCAGATAACATCATTTAAAGAAGACACAAAGAAAGAAGTGGATTACTATGGCCTGGTCTTTAGCCTCCAGGCCTAGGCCAGGAGCTGGGCTTAGGCTGAGATCTCAGCATCAGGACTGGGTGTCCAGGTTGTGCTCTGGTATTGGTACCCAGTCTGTGGGACAGGCCCCAACATTGGGCCTGGGCTGAGTTCTAGGCATCAGGACTTGTTCTCCGGGCTGGATCCTGGCATCAAGCCTGGTCCTATCCTTTTAGCTGATGTGCCAGCATCTGGCCTAGGTCCTGGTATTGGATCTAGACCTAGGTTTCAGGACCAGGCCTTCAAGCTAGACCTTTGTGCTATGTCCAAGGCCAAGATTGTGACAACTTCCCACTTCCTAGGCCTACACAAGGCCGATACGTCAGCCTGGACCTAGGCCTTTTCTTTGGATCCTATTACTATGGGGCCAGTGAGCTCTGGTCAATGGCTAAAAGCATCCAGGTACAGCCAGGTTTTTAATTTTTGAGAGAATGACAGGAGGTCTGATGCCAGTTTGATGTCCAGTGGCAAGAAGTTGCAGAAGGAAGAGACAGAGCCTCATTTCCTTGGGGACTGGTACTACCAGTCTGGTGTTGGACAGTGTACTGTGCAATGAAGATGAGCTGGAGAGTAAACAGAGAGATGGCTGTTTAGGTAGGTAGAAACCAAGCCCTTTATTGCCTGAGTTCTGCCTGATTAGGAAGATTGAAAGGGATGGGAGAGGTGATGGGAAGCCAATGATGAGATTTTAGGAGAGGGGTAATTCAAGTCCAGCATCCTTTCTTTGACTGTGGCCAATCCAAGTTTCAGTTTCTGGCAGATCCCATAAAGAATGTTAGGTCTAATTCATGTTACTCACAGAGATAGCAATAGCTTTCTTTAGTATACCTGTCTAATAATGTGCTATGGATTTTCCCCCCAGATACTTATCCAAATATTTTTTAAATCTTGCTATGCTAGTTGCTTTGATCACATTATCTGGCAAAAGATTATATAACTTGATACTCGAGTGAAAAAGCACTTTCTATGATTTGTTTTGAATGTTCTAGTTCTGAGTTTCATGGAGTATCCCTTTGTTTTAGTATTAATTGAAAGGATAAATAACAATCTTGTATTTACCCATATCAACCCACTCATGATTTTATAAACTTCACTCATATTTGCTCTCAACAATAAATATTGTATTTGTTTTTTTGAGTCACACAGCACACTGAGTCAACAATTTCAATGTATTATCCACTTTGACCCCCTACATCTTTTTCCTGAGTGGTAGCACCTAATATGGAACCTATCATCATGTAACTATAGCATGAGTTATTTTCCCCTATATGCATCACCTTGCACTTATACACATTAAATTTCATCTGCCATTTGGATGCCCAGTCTTCGAGTCTCACACAATTCTCCTGCAATTTATCACAATTCACTTGTGAATTAACTACTAGAGATGTGAATCGTTTGCCCGATCGTCTTAACGATCGGGTTTGGCTGGAGGGAGAAAAAAATCTGATCGCTGGAGATGTGAATCGGAATCGGTTCTGATTCACATCGTTAATTTTTTTTTAGTGAGGCCTGACCCTTTAAAATTGACCCCTTACCTTCCCCCACCCCCCGAACACCCCCAAAACTTTTTATGAGTACCTGGTGGTCCAGTGGGGGCACGGAGACCGATCTCCTGCTCTCGGGCCATCGGCGCCATTTTGACTGCCACTCAAAAATGGCGCCGATGGCCCGATTAAAAAAAACCCCACCTGACCCTTTAAAGATGACCCCTTAACTTCTCCCACCCTCCCGATCCCCCCAAAACATTTTAAAATTACCTGGTGCTCTAGTGGTGGTCCCGGGAGCGATCTCCCGTTCTCGGGCCGTCGGCTGCCAATCATAAAGATGGCGCCAATGGCCCTTTGCCCTTACCATGTGACAGGGTATCCGTGCCATTGGCCAGCCCCTGTCACATGATAGGAGCACTGGCTGGCTGGCGCCATCTTTAAAGATGGCTGCCGACCACCACCGGCCATCCAGTGCTCCTACCATCGTAAAGATGGCCGCTGCCATCTTTAAAGATGGCGCCGGCCATCCAGTGCTCCTACCATGTGACAGGAGCCGGCCAATGGCACGGATACCCTCTCACATGGTAAGGGCAAAGAGCCATCGGCGCCATCTTTATGATTGGCAGCCGACGGCCCGAGAACGGGAGATCGCTCCCAGGACCACTACTAGAGCACCAGGTAATTTAAAAATGTTTTGGGGGGATCGGGAGGGTGGGAGAAGTTAAGGGGTCATCTTTAAAGGGTCAGGTGGGTTTTTTTTTAATCGGGCCATCGGCGCCATTTTTGAGTGGCAGTCAAAATGGCGCCGATGGCCCGAGAGCAGGAGATCAGTCCCTGCGCCCCCACTGGACCACCAGGTACTCGTAAAAAGTTTTGGGGGGGTTTGGGGGGTGGGGAAAGGTAAGGGATTAGTTTTATAGGGTCAGGGTGGACTTAGGGGTTGTTTTGGTGTGCTGGTTTTCCCGCCCTCCCCCCAAATAACTCCCGTTAGTGGACACTAATGGGAGTAATGATTTTTCACGATAAATCGTGAAAATTTCTATTGTATCGCACACTGTACCGATTTTTGACGATTTTGACGATTTAAAAAATATCGGACGATTTTTTTAAATCGTCAAAAAACGATTCACATCCCTATTAACTACTCTGAATAATTTTGTATCATCTGCAAATTTGATTACTTCACTCATCGTATTCCTATCCAGATCATTTATAAATGTGTTGAAAAGCAGTGGTCCAAGCACAGATCCATGAGGCACTCCACTGTTTACACTTATCTACTGAGAAAATTGACCATTTAATCCTACTCTCTTTTCCTGTCTTTTAACCAGTTTGTAATCCATGAAAGAACATCGCCACCAATCCCATGATTTTTTAGTTTTCTCAAACTTGGGCTTGCAGCTACTAGACGCATGCCCAATGCTGCAGTCCAGCACAGTTTGGCCAGGTCCTGATGCTGGGGCTTCAGCCTGGACTCAGGCCAAATATCAGGGCCCATCAGGAGGCCGGGTCCCGACGCCTTGGCCTCAGTCTAGGTCAGGGCCTGGATGCAGGCCTGACACAGCACCACATCCAGAGGCTGGGATGGGACACTGGGGATTCGGCTTGGACCCAGGCCCAGTTGAGTTAGCTGCCATACATGAAAATTATGTCCTCTACTGGGGAAGATGATCCGGACTTAATTAACTGTGTTGCAATAACCCCAGAGGACAGCATCAGTTGGTGAAGAAGAGCCAAAGAAAAAAGACACAGAAGCGGAGCTCGGAAGACTAGGCTTTGGGCCCAAACTGAGGCCCGCACATCGGTACCCAAACTTTGGGCCTGGGACCCAGCCCTATCCTAGGCAAAGGCCCAGGTGTTGGGACCCAGCCTCCTGGCTGGGCCACTGTCATTGGGTCTGGGTCCATCCTGAGGCCCTGGTATCAGTACTGGGCCAGGATGTGGCATAATATTCGGTAAGTATGGTAGGGTGGGCTAGTTAGGAAATTTGCTTGGGTCTCGGTCTAGGCCTGGCATCGGGCCAAGGCCTAGACTGAAAACCCAGCATATCGCTTAGGTGTAGGTCATGGACCATTTGTCAGATCATATTCTATTTCTAGGCAAGGCCCAGACTTTGGACCTAGGCCTAGGCTGAGATACTGGTGTCAAGCTCAGGTGTAGGTGGGACTCCTGCTTTCGGTCTTGGCCTATTCCCTAGGCAAGGCCCTCGCTTTGGGCCTAGGCCTAGGCCTGACTTGTAACATTTTTTTTAATAAGTTTTCAAAATGAAATGAGATTCCAATGGAATTTAGCTTGTTCCATTTTAAAAACGATGCAAAACTAACAGTGTCATTTATCAAAATGCCGGTGATATCACCATAATGCATGCGTTAATGCCATAATACATGCAATATTTATGGTAACGCATGGTGCAAATGCAAATTTTTCAAAGGGGTGGGATAGTGAAGGGTTTTGGGTGGGATTAATGAGAACGAGGGGCATTATCACACTGTGCGATAGTGTAATGCACATATCACATGCTTTTAATGCTAGAAATAACTGCACCATTTTTTCCTGGCATTAAGCTGTGCGAAGTGCCCAAACCGGCCATAATACAATTCATGATAAAGATTGAAAATTGCATTTTGGGCATTTTTGTGTTTGGGGGGAAGGAGAGAGAAGTGGAGTGGAGTAGACAGAGAGTGCACGTATTGTATCAGATCACGTAAAAATTTGGAAGCACAACATGTGAAGTTCTCTGACCCTAATACATTGTGAGATGTGAGCCACTTCAATTACTGTTTAAACTTTCAATATTTTAACGGCTCAGCCGATGTTGCGTTTTTGGAGGTGGTGCTGATCAGCGCTGAAAATTTATGCGGGTTAACGGCTATATGTATCTGGTTGAAGTGGTGTGTATACAGAAGGTAATTACACTCTGGCTACAATTGTATCGCGGTGTGGTATAGAGAGATACTTTATATGAGTGTGTGGATACATTGTGAAAGAATTATGAGACACAGTTAATCAACAAATAAAAGCTTTTGTGCAAGATATATATATTATAATGAAGGCTCCGCGATATGAATAAAGTGGTCCACTGTGTGACTAATTAATCCCTGAGGAAGCCTAATCAATAGGCGAAACGAAGACGTCTTTCGTTGGACAATGATGTTAAAAAGAGCTTTAGTTCAATGAGAGTTAACACACCTAAATACGGTATTGATATTGATATTGGTGTACACATATTGAGATATTTAATTGAATGTATTTAATTGAAAATTTACATAGAGTGCTTTTTGTGTAGAAATGTTTTTAAATAATGGGATGTGTGTGAGTGTGGAATGAATGGGTTAGTTTAGTTTTTAATATGTTTATGTAGGTATGTGCTGTGAACTTTAATAAATGGTTATACATTATATGATGATGTGATCTCTCTGTTGTGTGATATGTTTACAAGGATAATCAGAGAGTTTTTGTTAACAATTTACCCTCTGTATTGATTTACCGTGTTAGTTTTACGGAGAAGCATCTGTTAGCCAGGTAGGATCTGAACAATAGGAGGGCGGTGTCGGAGATACCGATGTTTATGAGGCTGGAGATGAGGAGATTGTGGCTTATCGTGTCAAAGGCAGCTGAGATGTCTAGGAAGGCAAAGAGAAAAGTGTGTCCCTGGTCCAGGCCAATGAGTAGGGTGTCTGTAAGGGAGAGTAGGAGCGCCTCTGTGCTCAGGTTCTTGCGGAAGCCAAATTGGGATGCGTGAAGGATGCAGTTGTCTTCTAGGTATTCCATAAGTTGGGCGTTTACGACTTTCTCCATAATTTTGGCGATGAAGGGGAGGTTTGAAATGGGACGGTAGTTGGAAGGGTCTGTGGGGTCTAATGTAGGTTTCTTGATGAGGGGTTTGACTACTGTGTGTTTTAGTGTATCAGGGACTGTGCCAGCGGATAAGGAGCAGTTTATAATGTCTGCTAGGGGTTGAGCAATGATGTTGGGAATGGAGAGGAGCGCTTTGGTGGGGATAGTATCGGAGGGGTGGGAAGCAGGCTTACTTCTTTTGAGGATGGACTATATTTCCTTAGGGGAAGTAGGGTCCAAGGTGTGTAGCGTGTGCTTATAGGGGGGCGGGTGTTCATTGGTCTTGCAATTACTGGGCGAAGGAGTCATGGGCATAGGGGTGAACACGGGAGGAAACCTGCGGAGTAAGTTGGCAATTTTGTTTTGGAAATAGTGAGCTAGCTCTTCACATTTAGCGCCGGTGTCCACATTAGAAGTGGCTGGGGTGGTAGGTTTTGTCAGAGCTGCAACATAGGTGAAGAGGGTCTTTGGGTTGAATGAGTATTGGTGTATTTTGGCGGCGTAGTAGTCCCGCTTAGTTTTTTGGATAGCAAGGCGGTAGGTGTGAAGGTAGGATTTGTAGGAGGAGGCGTTCGAGGATGTGGGGTCTTTGCACCATATTCTTTCTTTGAGTCTGAGGTCGAGTTTCATACGACGCAGCTCAGGGTTGTACCAGGGTTTTTTACTTGAGGGGGTGGGGTGTTGGCTGCGAGTGACGAGGAGGCACAGGTTGTCGGCTATGTCTCAGGTGAGGAATTCCCAGGAATTAAGAGTGGATTCGGGTGTGGAGTGATCAAGCTTATCAAGGGATTCTATAAGTGCTGCTGAGAGTTCCTCGGATGAACAGGATTTGCGGAAGGAGAAGGAGTTGTTTTGAGGGGGGATGTTGGTGGAGGTGGCGCTAAGGGTGAGGTTTGTTTCAATGAGGGAGTGATCGGACCAAGGTACAGGCGTGCATGAGGCTGTAGTGGGGGTCTGTATGTAGGAGTTGACGAAAAGGAGGTCCAGTGTATGCCCTGCTTTGTGAGTGGGGGTAGAGATAATTTGGACAAAGCCAAGAGCCTGCAGGGTGGTTAAGAGGGTTTCACAAGAGGGTGATAGGGGTCGGGAGTCAACATGGAGATTGAAGTCTCCTAGAAGAATGGCTGGTCTTTCATTGTTGATGTTGTTGGTTATCAGTTCAATGAGAGGGGAGGGATTGAGTTCCAGCAGGCCTGGGGGACGCGTAGATCAGGCAAATTTGAAGTTTAGCAGACTTGAAAAGGCCCACTTCTAGCCTAGGTGGGGGGCTGATGTTCAGTGGCCTGAGGTTGAGGGTTTTTTTGGCGACTAGGAGTAAGCCACCACCTTTTCTTTTTGGCCTGGGCAGCGAGAAAATGTCGTGTGTTTGTGTAGGGAGCTGGTTTAGGATCACTGTGTCTGTATCCTTAAGCCAGGTTTCAGTAACTGCACATATATCAGGATTGTGGTCGTGAAGGAGGTCATCAAGGATGTGAGATTTTTTGGTAAGGGACTGGGCATTGAACAGCATAAGGGATAGGGTGGTTAGACCAAGGAGCTGGGTTAGGGGAGAGATGAGGATGGGGAGGAGGGATTTACGCTGTACTTGGGGGGTTGCATAGTTGAGGGAGGGTGGTCTAAGTGAGGGGTAGGGTAAGCGGGGGATGGGGAAGGGTTTAGATGGAATGCAGGCGTGGGGAGGCATTGTGGGGCGGGGGGGGGGGGTAGCCTGTGTGGGATACGTGAGATGAGGGGGTGGTGAGGGAAGGTGTGGGAGGGGTTGGACGCTACGACTTCTCTGGGATTAGAGTAGGTGCGGAAATGTGCACTGTAGTGGGAAATTAGCAGTATGCAGGTGGATACTATACAAGTACAAAAAATGCAGTATACTTGAGCTGAGTTATAAGGGTGCAACCAACACCAACACAATTCATGGTTAATGGGAGAGAGCATATAGGGGTGGACCCCTGTGGTGGGAGCACTTATCTGTCTATGCGAGTCTTAGAAAGTTGAAGTCCAAAACTTCCGATTGGTTCTGTGGGGTGGAATTTGCACACACTTGCGCACACCTACTTAAAATTTGGTGCACAAATGCGTACTGCCAGGCTATTTTATAACATGCTTGCATATGTTATAAAATGGCTGCACCCCTGGGAATGAACTTTCAAGAGATTTGAAAGTTATCATCTCTTTTTATACTTGTGGCAATGGATGGTAAAGTGATTTGCCCACGGTCAGAAGGAGCAGCAGTGGGAGTCATACCCTTGTTTTTCTGGTTTTTAGCCTACTACTTTAATCACTAGGGTATTCCCCCATGCCTGTGAAGGTAATATATGTGCATTCTACAAAATACACATCTCTATACCACAACATACACATGTTCTTTGGCTTACACATTAATACAGGCAATGCATTGAAACAACATATTTATTTATTTAAAATCATTTATTACCTGTCCTTCCTATGCTCAGAGCAGGGGACAATATGAACAAACACAATCAAACGAACAGGAGAACATAGAACATGTGTAATTTCCCTACCAATTTTAAATAACATAACATAGATTAGTTTCAGTTTTTAGTTTCCCATATCCCAGTTTCTTGTATTCCCTGTTCCATGTACTGCCTCCTTGCGAATTCTTTGTTCTCAGTTTCAATGTAAACCGATGTGATTTGTATGTCATACAGGAACACCGGTATATAAAAATTAAAAATAACGGCAACTCCTATCTCTTAGCTATGCTCAACAGCAGTAGAGGAGGACCGGAAGGCTCATCTACATACTTCTCCCAGCATCCCCTGGGAGAGGAGTCCAAAAGTCACCACAAGCGATCCAGGAATCTCAAACCCTTCCATTAACTGAGTGAAGATTGATTTAACTGTGGTTAAAAAGGATTGGTAAGTATAGCTTTCAGAAATTTTTGCACTTATAAAGGTTTGGTGAAAGGTGAAATTAAGGGATATATTCTTTAGAGTTTGTGTGTCTGAGGTAATAAGCAAGCCAGAGATAGTTAATTCTAGTGTCTGTCTTTCCCACCCACTCAACCCTTGATTTTTAGGCACGAGACACTTTCTCATTAAAAATCAATCAGGGTCTTATCTAAATCATACTATTGTACCAGCCCTTATTGAAAGTTTAATTATCCCCTTGTAGGACAGTAGCTGATTAATTAGTAAATTATCTTGTAAATTTAAACTACTCTCAATCCAACTCCCTTATAATCCTAAACTTAACTAGGAACTCAATAAAACTAAGATGAAGGCAGCAGTCCAGCAGCAAGGGGGGGGGGGGGATTTCCAGTCTTTTGCATTGAGTGCCACATGTATAATTTTTTACCCGCCGGTGAGAGATTGTATTTGTGCACTCAGTGCAAAGAGCTCCTGGCTCTCAGGGAACAAGTCCAATCTCAGGAGGCTATAGTAGCAG
Organism: Rhinatrema bivittatum; assembly: GCF_901001135.1. NCBI lineage: Eukaryota > Metazoa > Chordata > Amphibia > Gymnophiona > Rhinatrematidae > Rhinatrema > Rhinatrema bivittatum. The sequence goes on along the minus strand of NC_042616.1, from coordinate 550,654,922 downwards.
ACTTGGAGTAGCTGAGGGAGACAGAGAGGTACATTGATGATATCTTCAGGGACATAGTAGCCAAGTCCCAAATCCAGTCTGGCAGCCCCAGTGCTGCCTTGGATCAGAAAGGTCTCCCAGTAGGAGAACATCACACTGGTGTAGCAGGAAGTGATCCTGTAGCAAGGACCTGCTCTCCAGGTGATGTATTGTCCTCTCGCACTGAGGTCAAGTCTCCCAGGGCTACTGCCCAGGAAGGAAGGGTTAGGCTGGCCATCATAGTTGGTGATTCGATTATTAGAAATGTAGATAGCAGGGTGGCTGGTGGACGTGAGGACCGCTTGGTAACTTGACTGCCTGGTGCGAAGGTGGCAGACCTCACGCATCACCTAGATAGGATTATAGACAGTGCTGGAGAGGAGCCGGCTGTCATGGTACATGTGGGAACCAATGACATAGGAAAATGTGGGAGAGAGGTTCTGGAAGCCAAATTTAGGATTTTAGGTAGGAAGCTGAAATCCAGAACCTCCAGGGTGACATTTTCTGAAATGCTTCCTTTTCCACGTGCAGGTCCCCAGAGGCAGGCAGAGATCCAGAGTTTCAATGCGTGGATGAGACGATGGTGCAGGGAAGAGGGATTCAGCTTTGTAAGGAACTGGGGAAACCTTTGAGGAAAGGGGAGACTTTTCCAAAAGGATGGGCTCCATCTTAACCAGAGTGGAACCAAGCTGCTGGCACTAACTTTCAAAAAGAAGATAGAGCAGCTTTTAAACTAGAACAAGGGGGAAAGCCAACAGTCACTCAGCAGAGCATGGTTCGGAAAAATGTATCCTTGAAGGAAACTAATGAAACACGAGAGTTAGGGCATCCCAACAGAGAGGTTCTATTAAAAGCAAACATAGTCCATATGCCTATATGTAAAAAATCACCAAAGCTAATGATTTCCGAATTATCCCAAACAACTGAAAAGCAGGTTGTTAAAACAAACAAAAAACACACTTTGAAATGTCTGTATGCCAATGCCAGAAGTCTAAGAAGTAAGATGGGAGAGTAAGAGTGTATCGCAGCAAATGATGAGATTGAAATAATTGGCATCAGAGAAACTTGGTGGAAGGAGGATAACCAATGGGACAGTGCTATATCAGGGTACAAATTATATCACAATGATAGGGAGGATCTTGGCGGGGGTGTGGAACTTTATGTCCGGGAGGGTATAGAGTCCAACAGGATAAAGATCATACAAGAGACTAAATGCTCATTAGAATCTATATGGGTAGAAATCCCATGTGTGTTGTGTAAGAGTATAGTGATAGGAGTATACTACTGTCCACCTGGACAAAATGGTCAGACAGATGATGAAATGCTAAGAGAAATCAGGGAAGCAAACCAATTTGGCAGTGCAATAATAATGGGAGATTTCAATTACCGCAAAGTACACACAGTGCAGGTGAATATTCAATCCTGACAAGATACTTTGAAAGTCATATAAAACATAAAATGTTTTATTATTTCAGTAAGGCAACTCCACAAGTTTATACACACACCGACTTAATGGCGTCGGTGTGGAGTTGCCTTACTGAAATAATAAAACATTTTGGGGTAGATTTTCAGACGAGCGCGAACAGCCTACTTTTGTTTGCGCTCCAGGCGCAAACAAAAGTACGCTGGATTTTAGTAGATACACGCGTAGTCGCACATATCGGCTAAAATCCTGGATCGGCGCGCGCAAGGCTATCGATTTCGTATAGCCTGCGCGCGCCGAGCCGCGCAGCCTACCCCCGTTCCCTCCTAGGCCGCTCCGAAATTGGAGCGGCCTAGAAGGGAACTTTCTTTTGCCCTCCCCTCACCTTCCCCTCCCTTCCCCTACCTAACCCACTCGCCCGGCCCTGTCTAAACCCCCATCCTACCTTTGTCGGGGGATTTACGCCTCCCGGAGGGAGGCGTAAATCCCCGCGCGCCAGCGGGCCTCCTGCGAGCCGGGCCGCGACCTGGGGGCGGGTACGGAGGGCGCGGCCACGCCCCCGTAGCCGCCCCCAAAACGCTGCCGACACGCCCCCGCAACGCCGCACGCTCCGGCCCCGCCCCCGACACGCCTCCCAACACGCCCACTCCGAAAACCCCGGGACTTACACGAGTCCCGGGGTTCTGCGCGCGCCGGTGAGCCTATGTAAAATAGGCTCACCGGCGCGCAGGGCCCTGCTCGCGTAAATCCGCCCAGTTTTGGGCGGATTTACGCGAGCAGGGCTCTGAAAATCTGCCCCTTTATGTTTTATATGACTTTCAAAGTATCTTGTCAGGATTGAATATTCACCTGCACTGTGTGTACTTTGCGATTTTGCTTGAGGTGCAGTACTTGCTCATTGTTGCTTCTTGGTCTCAGATTTCAATTACCCCAATATTGACTGGGTAAATGTAACATCGGGACTTGATAGCGACATAAAGTTCCTGGATGTAATAAATGATTGCTTCATGGAGCAATTGGTTCAGGAACCAACAAGAGAAGGAGCTATTTTAGATTTAATTCTTAGTGGAATGCAGGATTTGGTGAGGGAGATAGTGGTGGTGGCGCCACTTGGCAACAGTGATCATAACATGATCAAATTTAAACTAATAACTGGAAGGGGGACAATAAGTAAATCTGCAGCTCAAACACTAAACTTTCAAAAGGGAAACTTTGATAAAATGAGGAAAATAGAAAAAAACTGAAAGGTGCAGCTGCAAAGGTTAAAAGTGTTCAACAGGCATGGACATTATTTAAAAATACAATCCTAGAGGTGCAGTCCATATGTATTCCACACATTAAGAAAGGTGGAAGGAAGGCAAAACGATTACCGTCATGGTTAAAAGGTGAGGTGAAAGAGGCTATTTTAGCCAAAAATACATCCTTCAAAAATTGGAAGAAGGATCCTTCTGAAGAAAATAGGATAAAACATAACCATTGTCAGGTTAAGTGTAAAACACTGATAAGACAGGCGAAGACAGAATTTGAATTGAAGTTGGCCATAAGGCAAAAACTCATAATAAAAACTTTTTTAAATATATCCAAAGCAAGAAACCTGTGAGGGAGTCGGTTGGACCATTAGATGACAGAGTGGTTAAAAGGGCTCTTAGGGAATATAAGGCCATTGCAGAAAGACTAAATGATTTCTTTGCTTCTGTGTTTACTAATGAGGATGTTGGGGAGATACCAGTTCCAGAGATGGTTTTCAGGGATGATATGTCAGATGAACTGAATGAAATAACTGTGAACCTGGAAGATGTAGTAGGCCAGATTGACAAACTAAAGAGTAGCAAATCACCTGGACCGGATGGTATGCATCCTAGGGTACTGAAGGAACTCAAAATTGAAATTTCTGATCTATTAGTTAAAATTTGTAACCTATCATTAAAATCATCCATTGTACCTGAAGGCTGGAGGGTGGCCAATGTAAGCCCAATTTTAAAAAAGGCTCCAGGGGCGATCCGGGTAACTATAGATCAGTGAGCCTAACTTCAGTGCTGGGAAAAATAGTGGAAACTATTCTTAAGATCAAAATCATAGAGCATATAGAAAGACATGATTTAATGGAACACAGTCAACATGGATTTCCCCAAGGGAAGTCGTGCCTAACAAATCTGTTTCATTTTTTTGAAGGGTTTAATAAACATGTGGATAAAGGTGAACCAGGAGATGCAGTATATTTGGATTTTCAGAAGGCGTTTGACAAAGTCCCTCATGAGAGGCTTCTACGAAAACTAAAATGTCATGTGATAGGAGGCGATGTCCTTTCATGGCTTACAAACTGGTTAAAAGACAGGAAACAGAGAGTAGGATTAAATGGTCAATTTTCTCAGTAGAAAGGTAAACAGTGGAGTGCCTCATGGATCTGTACTTGGACTGGTGCTTTTCAATATATATATATATATATCAATGATCTGGAAAGGAATACAATGAGTGAGGTTATCAAATTTGCAGATGATACAAAATTATTTAGAGTAGCTAAATCACAAGCAGACTGTGATACATTACAGGAGGACCTTGCAAGACTGGAAGATTGGGCATCCAAATGGCAGATGAAATTTAATGTGGACAAGTGCAAGGTGTTGCATATAGGGACAAATAATCCTTGCTGTAGTTACACTATGTGAGGTTCCATATTAGGAGCTACTACCCAGGAAAAAGATCTAGGCATCATAGTGGATAATACTTTAAAATTGTCGGCTCAGTGTGCTGCAGCAGTCAAAAAAGCAAACAAAATGTTAGGAATTATTAGGAAGGTTAATAAAATGGAAAATGTCATAATGCCTCTATATTGCTCCATGGTGAGACCGCACCTTGATTACTGTGTACAATTCTGGTCGCCGCATCTCAAAAAAGATATAGTTGTGATGGAGAAGGTACAAGGAAGGGCAACCAAAAGGATAAAGGGGATGGAACAGCTCCCCTATGAGAAAAGGCTGAAGAAGTTAGGGCTGTTCAGCTTGGAGAAGAGACGGCTGAGGGGGGATATGATAGAGGTTTTTAAGATCATCAGGGGTCTTGAACGAGTAGATGTGACTCGGTTATTTATACTTTCGAATAACAGAAGGACTAGGGGGCATTCCATGAAGTTAGCAAGTAGCACATTTAAGACTAATCGGAGAAAATTATTTTTCACTCAACACACAATAAAGCTCTAAAATGTGTTGGCAGAGGATGTGGTTAGTGCTGTTAGTGTAGCTGGGTTCAAAAAGGTTTTGGATAAGTTCTTGGAGGAGAAGTCCATTAACGGCTATTAATCAAGTTTACTTAGAGAATAGCCACTGCTATTAATTGCATCAGTAGCATGGGATCTTCTTTATGTTTGGATAATTGCCAGGTTCTTGTGGCCTGGTTTGGCCTCTGTTGGAAACAGGATGCTGGACTTGATGGACCCTTGGTCTGACCCAGTATGGCAATTTCTTATGTTCTTATGACATTTCAACTGCCTTCAGTACAGTCAACCATAATCCCCTCATTAATCTCCTCACAGACATCAGCGTCACTGGAATAGCACTACTTTGGCTACAATCCTTCTTGAAAAACAGACACTATAAGCTCACCCTAGGCAATCATGAATCTGACCCTATTTCCCTTAACCACGGCATCCCCCAAGGCTCCTAATTATCCTCCACCCTGTTTAATATCTACCTGTTACTCCTCTCCAAACTCCTCTCAAACCGGAATCACCCACTACATATACACGGATGATGTTCAAATTCTCATCCCTTTCACGTACTCGCCCCAAAAAGCCCTCCAGACATGGGATACCTGCCTCACCTCCATCAATTAACTCTTCACAAAAATGAACCTTGCCCTTAACCCCTTCAAAACTGAATTACTTGTCATTTCCCCTAACCCCCTCATCTACTCTAACCCCCCCTGCCTCCCAATCCCCTCGCCCCACATAAACGAAACCTTGGTATCATGATTGACAATCAACTATCCTTAAAACCATTCATCAAAGCCACCCTAAAAGACTGTTACTTCAAACTCCACGTTCTGAAGAAATTAAGACCCCTATTACACCTTTCTGAATTCCGCACTGTGCTCCAAACCATCATCTTCTCCAAAATTGATTACTGCAACTCCCTCTTCCTCGGCCTCCCCACCTCCACCATAAAACCCTTACAACTCCTACAGAATGCCACAGTCCGAGTCCTAACCAATACTCGCAAGAATGATCACATTACGCCTATACTGAAAGACCTACACTGGCTTCCTATCACCTCGAGAATACAATACAAAACCTTGTCCCTAATACATAAGTCCCTATTGAACGAAAACAACCAATGGCTTCAAGAGCCCCTCCAGCCCCACTCCTCCAAAAGACCTACTTGAACGGCCTACCAAGGAACCTGCCCCTAAGCTTACAAATCTTGCATCTACCAAAAAAAGAGCTTTCTCAGTAGTGGGTCCCTCGATGTGGAATGCCATGTTCCCCGACCTCCACACAGAACTTTGCACAACAAAATAAAAATAAAAAAAATTAAAAACATGGCTATTCCAACAGGCCTTCCCCTAGCCTACATGCACCCTCCACCAAAGAAATTGTAACATCTTCTACCTTCCTCCTGCCACTAATTTGTACTTAATCCAGCTTTCCCTCTAATCTGTACTTAGGCTATCTTTTTCCTCCCCCCCTTCTCCCCCCCCCCTTAACATATTTATTTATCTACCTGGTTATTATGCTTTCCTTATATTTAGTATTATTACATCTCCAGTACTTATGCTATTTGTTACTACGTTACCTGTACATCTACTTAAAGTTATAACTTTTCCAGTACATGTATTTATTACTATTATTTAACAAAGTAATTTCTTGACAAAGTTGCGTTTCTAATTCGCATACTCGCTGTAATTGGATTTCCATATATCTAGGCTTGTTTTTTGTTCCCTGTAAACCCATACGATGTGAAAACGGTTATCGGTATATAAAAACCATTAAATAAATAAAATAAATAAATAAAATAATGTTTCTCCATGTAGAGATCTAATGGGAGAATTGCAGTGAAGTGGGGCTTGATATTGAAAGTCTGTCTATCTGGAATGCTCAAATCTTATTTCCTTAGGTGCTGAAGATTTAAAGGCTCTAATTTGCCTAAGTGGGCTGTTTGAATATTGCCCCCCCCCAAAAAAAAAATGTCACTTTACTCCATTGTTACATAATTCATCAGTTGCTGACATCAAACATGAGGAAGAAAGATTCATTCAAAATCTGAAGTTGATGCTTAGGCAGACTGAGTCTGTTACTATACATTTGTTAAATTATTTGAATTTGTTAATGGGGTTTAATGCAAGGTTTTATATGCAACAGGTGCAGGTAACTTAAAATGCATTTTTTGTCATATATTATAAAGTACTTCTACAGGAGCAATTTACATCGGCATGCAGTGTTTTATTTTCTTTCCATGATATGTTTACCATGATTAAAATACCTAATGTAAAAGGTTCACCGGAGATAATTATCTTACAATTTTATTTAGCTTCTTTTGTTTCCCTTTTAAGCTCCTAATTAAGAATGAACCTAGAATTTCTCTCCATTGCTAAAATCTCTAAAAAAGCAGTCAAATAAGGGTTCTGAAACCATCTGACAACATGTACTGTAGAATGATGTTATTCATATAGGCTGAAGACAGTGAAAATCAAAACAGATGATTTCTTTGGTGACTTTGAACCTCTGCTACATTAATTAGGATGCCTGTAGTCTAGACCTAACTGACCTGCGGTATGTGAAAGCTAAAATAAATGTGGAGAAAAAGAATTGATTCAGCAGGAGGATTCTTTTAAACTCTAACATTTAAGTTTTGTAAAAAAAAATAATCCTTGTCACTTTAGGCAACATAACGGCTTCATGAAGTTGGCAGTATGCAGAACGAAAACACATTCCTTTCATACCTGTCACAGTATTTTCTCAGGGCTTTTTCTGCTAGTTTCTTTTCAGATGTTTTTCCTTTGTTGTATTAACTCAGAAGTATAGCATATAAGGAACATTTGTTACTCAATGCCTTACTGAATTTGTTTTCATGTTAAAACAACTTGTTCTATTTTTGTTTTAGAATTGCCCAAATATGTAGCAGTAAACTGGAACAGCCTAAAACAGATGCTATACTGTATGTGTGTATATAGATAGATAGATAGAGAGAGAGAGAGATAGTTAGAGAGATATAGATATATAGCTATCCAAAAGAAAGGTAAAAGAACACTAAGGTATTCTATCCATCAATTAAAAAAATATCTTAATTAGACAAATTTCATAAAACAGAAATTAAAATATGCAAAATAAAAACTGAAGTTAATCCTTCTTGTAATCTGTAATGCATCACCTTAAAGCTGCATTAATCTACTTACAATTAGAAATGATTTGATGCAGCCGTCAGCTATGTAGCTAAATTCAGGATATTATCAAGTCTAGATCACAACACACGTTGGAAACAGGTAAAGTACAAAACTAATAGTGTGGAATATGGGATAACTATGATCTCAGAAAGCCATGCCGCAGTTCAATCTACCTGAAACTACCACGTTATGTGATCAATGCAACTAAAGTGGCTGTAAAAACCATGCCAACACTTATAACTGAACAGCAAACGTACAGGATCTCTTTGAATGGAAAAAGACTTCCCAAAAGTTAACTATTCCACATTGTAGGTGCAGTCTTTATATTCCAAAATGATTTAAAACTAGAAAATGAAAGAAAACACAACAAAAAATTCAACAAAATTTCCTGATGGAAAAAATGTTTTCTAAAGCACAAGTGATCCGGAACAATTCAAAACCAATCAATATTGTGTTTCTGGAATGTGCAGCTAATCACTGACTTTATCTGTACAAGTGCCAGGCTCACAAAGGGCTTTCTTTTGTAGGGTCATAATGTAAAATGCTATTGGTTTTTATTTTACATTTTTTAATTGATTGGCAGTTTACATTAGTGCTCTTTTTCCTTTCTTTTGGAGTTTTCTCGAATTTGAGTCCTTTAGATAGTATTTAAATTTCTAATATCTAGTGATCTCTCTCTCTCTCTCTCTCTATATATATATATATATATAGACAGATAGATAGATATCCACCAAAGCAAAGGATTCCCCCTCTTCAGCAAGCAACCTGGTCCTTCAAAGCCCCCAACGCTCAATATAATGATGGCTTCCATGGCACCTAACCTCTGAAAAAGCAAGGGTCTCCAGTTCATCCCCAGAAGGAATCAGAGACCTCTTGGACCCTTGTTCCAAAAGAATAAGAGACACCTGTCTCCCCTTCCAACAAAAACATTATGATCTTCAAGAGGGCTATAGTAAGCACCGTCAAGGATGGCTACATCAGAGATCGTTTCCTGAGATCATGTTAGCAACATTTGATTCTTCACATTTTAGAGCCCTCATGTTTTTGATGATTTCCTTTTATTCTTATTTTTGGCAATAGCAGTGAGTAAATCTGCTAGAGGAGACCTCTTTCTGACACTGCTGCAGGGAATGAAACAAGCTAAACAGGACTCACTGTCCCCAGCCAAGATGGTGGGTGGCAAAGCAGAAGCAGGATGTTTCTCTCCAATCGATAATGAACAAAGCTGCTGCAAGTAAAAGATTTGTTAAAAGTTAACTTGGACTCATTGTCAGAAATACAGGCAGATTTGTCAGAGCTGAAGGACAGATAAGGACCAGAAACAACTAAGCAGACATTGAAGGTGCATTCCCAGTTAATACTGGATCTTAAAAAGCAAGTTAGAAAGATTTCATTGTTCAAAAGAATTTGGAAAACCTCAATAATAGATCCTGTCAGAACAACATTTATTTCTTAGAGATACCCAAGAAAATGGATGGTAAAGATCCCATTGGTTTCATACAATCATTTTTGCCAAATTTGCTAGACCTTTAATTTACTCAACCCTTTGAAATAGAAGGCCCACAGAACACCCTCATCTCAATCTATTGAGCCAAATTTCCAAAAGCTTTATTCTTCATATTTGTTGTGCTTGTGGGTGGACCCTTGTCCTGCGGCAGTGGAGAACTGCCTCCTGGTTGGGACCAGGAAGCAACTGTCCCCCGGGGGTGGAGCACTGGAGGAGACAGAGGCTAGGAAGAGCTTCACCACTGGAAGCCCGAGGTCCCTCCAGGAGGAGCCTGTAGGGACCTGGGCTGCTTGGACTTAGGTGGGCCTTGCAGGGTCCCCTGGGAGAATGGAAATCCGGCATGCCCACAAGCAGAAGGGGAGCGCGGTCATGTTCGAGACTGGAGGACAGATGGAACAAGGAGGACCAGAAGAGCGTAGATGATAACAAGGCTAGGAACAGAGCCAGAATCTAGAGACATGGTCAAGCAGGCAGAGGTCAAAGTCCGGGAGTCAGTCCGAGGGATCTATCTAGCTATATACCAATTTTATGTATTTTTTTAAATCTAATTTTAATTTGTTTGTTTTTATACTTTGTAAACTGTTTTGACAAAATCTATTTTAAAAGCGGTATATAAATACTTCTAAATAAATAAATAAATAAATAAATAAATAAATAGGCAGCAAAGCAGAGGTCAGGTACTGGAGGTCAGACGAGGTCACAGGTAGACCGAGGTCAGCAGGCAGGCAGCAGGCAGGCAAGTTGAGGAACAGACTGGAGTCAGAAGGCAAGCAGCAGGCAGGCAGGTCAAGGAGCAAGCCGAGGTCAGTACCAGTGAGACAGACCGGAGATGGACAGACGAACAGGAACAGAAGGACGCTGGAGTACTAGGATGCAGGAACAAGGCAGGAACAGAACTGGAACAGAAGGATCCTGGAACAAGACTTGGAACAAGACTGGAGCAAGAAACAAACACAGTGACAATCTAGCACAAACGCCGACCCGATTGCAAAGACAAGGAAGTGCTAGCAGGAACTTCCTTATAACAGAGAATCAATCAGGGTGTGCCACGAAGCTAGGACCCGCCCTTGGCCCTACAAGAGGCCGGGCGGTCCACGCGCACGCGTGTAGGGGCATGGCCAACACAACCAAGGATGCCGAGCCTCGGCGTGAGGCCTGGTACGCAGTAGAAGGCACGGCGACCGCCGCTGCGGGACGCCAGGGCCTGGAAGCGCTTGCAGCTGCCACTAGGGAGGCCAACCCGGGACCTGCCGTGGATCCATGAAGGTGAGCAGGCCCGTGAGCGGGCCAGATGTGGACGGGATGCGTTACAATATTTTGGGACATTCTCAGGTTTAGGAGATCTTGCAAAAGGCAATACTGAGAGCTCCCCTGGACTTTGAGGGCAGAAGATCATTATCATTCTTGGTCTCAATAAGTTGATAGTTCAGATTAGAAAATAGGTTTTGCTTTTGAGGGAACAACTCAACGCTGTAAACATGTGTAATGGTCTGTTTTTCCCAGCCTGACTGAGAGTGATGGTAAATAATGTGAACAGAATTTTCAAGGACCTGGCTGCTTTACACATATTCATTAGGGATCTATCAGAAGTGGAGAATAATGTACTGTAGACCTGGACACTTTTGCTGTGAGAAAGTGGGATGTGTTTTGCAGTTGCACACTCATACTTTTGAAGTCAGTGGCTGAGATAGAAGGTATATAAAGTTCAGCATGCTGCTCTCCTTTTGACCTTGTTGTGCCATTGGTATAGGTGTTGTCAAGTTAGAGTGCATTTGCTGATTCACAGTATTGGAGACCACCATGGAAGCATTGAAGAGTTCTGGAAGATGGACTGGGTTAAATTAGGGAATGCTTTGTATGTGGACTTAATTTGGAAGGAATATTTTTCTTTAAAACATTTTTTTTCTTTGATAGGTATGTGCATTTCTGGTTAAAATGTTTGGATTAGCTAACAGTGTACATATGAGATAAGGGAGGGGAAAATATTGAATGGTTGAGTTGGTTTCCTGATACATAAGACGTCGTCTGTTATGCATGGAACTGATGGGTAAATGTGTACTAGTGGTCTAAGGGCTGTGGGTGGTAGTATTTCCAGTTATATATTATAGTACAGCTTGAGCTTGGGTAAATTGCTAGTTGTGGAAGCACTATGGAAGGGATTGTATAGTGGATTATTGCAATCGTTATTAGGCAGCTATAAAGGCCTTTTTTTAAGGAAGTTGAGCTCCTCTCTGAGGACTGGCTGCAATTTAAAATGCCCTTGCAGACAGCTCAGGGTACATAAATATATGTATGTGAGTGTGTGTTTTTAAGTAAGGAGTGTGGGTAAAGAAATGAGTTAGAAAAAAGGAGATACTGTATTTGATGTTAATTGGAGTATAGTGAGGAATGATGGATCATTTAATTTCATTATTTTTCTCTTGGGTGGTAAATGGATGGAGTTTGCTAGAATGCAGGTATGTTTTTTATTCAAGTGGTTTGTTATTTTTTTTAGATTGTTAGTGAGCTTATATTTTGCATGCATTTGTAGATACTGATCGCTTTGTTATACTTTATGTGAATGGTAAAGAAAATTACTATGGGTACACTGCCAATAAAGCTGATTGACAGGTGAGTTAAGGATGGAGTCAGCCAATTAGCATTCACTTCCAGTCTAGGCTCCCACCCATGCCCAATCGATAAATCTGCCCATGCACCGCTCACTTCCATACAAGTAAATGGGTGCAACCTAGCGCTATGTCCTGCCCCCAAAGTCATGCCCCTCTTGTCCCAAACCATGCCCCTGCCTGCTCCAAATAATACCCCTATGATGTCATAATAAATGGCTCCTGACCATCTTTTGATGATGTCACTGGAAGTCCAACCCAACCCCTCCCTCAAAATATGCCCCTACAATATAATTAGAAATAACAATAAAATTAATGGACCTTGTCTGCTTTCTGATGATATCACCAGAAGTCCAAACAACTGCTACCGGGGTGGTGACACTGTCAGAAAGAAACAGGAGTTCTTGACCCTGGATATCCAAGTTAATATCTGTGACATAGCAGGAAGCTCGGTATCTTTTTGTGCACAGTGACTGGGAAAAATTTCCCTTCCCTCTTCATCCTGAGAAAGCTACAATTTAAATTCACACGCAGAATGATCCTGTCTTTCCAGCATTCAGATCAAAGTTTGTGCAGATCTTTTGAAGTATACAAAAAGAATGATTAATAGCAAGATATTGGGGGGGGGGGGGGGGGGGGCTAAAAATTCAGCAAATACAAGTGAATAAAAGATACCTTGCGTTTTTTTAAATACAGACCACTGTGTTTACAGCCACACAAAAAAAACATGCCTGAGCAGCTGTTAAAGAAAATACATTATGATCCAGGCACAATAGGGAGTTTGGGTGAGATAAATCGTCTTTTTCTAGCTGCTAAAAAATATAATGAAAGCATGACCAGAAAACAAATAACCAAATTGCTTATGACCAAGATGCTTATTCTTTACTCCGGCCTGCAAAGATATATTTTAAAAGAAACTAAACAATTTTGTCAGACATGGATCCACAATGACAGACTGACTTGTTTGATGTCTGCCTTAATTGTTTACAACAGTGCCTAATATTAGGGGTGTACATTTGTTTGAAATGAAATAGAAAATGGCAATGATATTTTGTATTTTGTTTCATTTCATGATTTAAAAAAAATGATGGGAAAAAAAAAACATTTTTTGTGTTTTTTCTTTTTTTTTTTCAAAGAAGCACTATTTTATATATAAAAAACAAATACTCAGTGGGGTAGATTTTATAAATTTGCGCACACGTGTACTTTTGTTTGTGCACCACAAGTGAACAAGAGTACACGGGATTTCAATAGATACACGCATAGCTGCGCGTATCCATTAAAATCCGGGGTCGGCGTGCGCAAGGCTGCCCAAAATCGGCAGCCTGTGCGCGCCGAGCCGCGCAGCTTGCCGATATTTCCTTTGGCCTCCTCCACCTTCCCCTCCCTTCCCCTACCTAACCCATCCCCCCAGCTCTATCTAACCCCCCTACCTTTGCTGTACAAATTACGCCTGCTCGAAGCAGGCGTAACTTGTGCGCATTAGGCCGGCCGCCGGCGCGTCAGGGTCCGATCCAGGGGCTGGTCCGGAGGCTGCAGTGACTCCCCCAGAACGCACCCGATGACGCACCAGCTGTGACACGCCCCCCAGAACGCCCCCCCAAGGAAATCCCCGGGACTTATGCGTGTCCCGGGGCTTGCGCGCATGGCATAGCCTACTCAACATAGGTTCGACGCGCGCAGGGGGAGTTTGGGCCAGGGTTTTGGGGGGTACGTGCATATCTTACGTGCATACCCCTTTGAAAATCTGGCCCATAGGACCCACCCCCAATACTTTCCCTTTATTAAAGTATTCACCCCAACCAGATGGCCCACCCAAGCCCACCAGGACTCACCAAAATATCCCTGGTAGTCTAGTAGGGGCCCGGGAATGACCTCCCACTTCCAGGTGTGGCAGCTGCTATTATTCAAAATGGCGCTGGCCGTCCTTTGCCCCTTCATGTAATAGGGGCTACTGGAGCCATTATATAGGGATAGCCCCTGTCACATGACAGGGGCAATGGGCCACCCATTGCTCCTATCTTATAACATGGTGTGTTTTGCAGCTATCGGGATTCCCCCATGAGCCACACTATTCATCCTGTTGCTGCCATCACTACCAGCATGGCAGGACATCACCAACTTCCTTTAGCATGTGCGCACATGCCGACACCCAGCTTCTTAAAGGGCCTCAGCAGGTAAACCCCACGATACCCTTAGATGATGTCAGTACCTCCCCTAATAAAAGGCTGGTACAGACACCCTTCCAGATACTTTGTAGTGCATGTTGCTAGCCTGTTTCTGCCTCATCTGCTTAGCATGTTCCAGCCTCATCCACCCAGCCTGAACCTACCTCATCAGCCCTGCTTGACCCAGTTCCTGCTTCGCCTCCCACTCTCCTAGTTCCATGGATGTATACCCAGTACTGACCCCTGCTTGGATCCTCATCTTGCCTGATAGCTGCTTGACACCAGCCACTGCTTGGATTCTTATCTCACCTGATAGCCACCTGTCACAACCTCCGCCTGAAGCCTCACCTTGACTGTTAGCTGCCCAGAATTGATTCTAGTCTGTTCCTAGACTCCACTACCTTGCTTATTCCCAGAGTCCCTTGACTAAATACTGTCAGTCCCAGAAACCAAAGGCTCATTCTGATGGGAATGAGACTGGTATAGGTGAAGCCTCACTTTTCTCTCTGTCACACCAGGGTCTGCCTGCTGGAGGTAAGAACCTGCAGGGCCCCTCTCCACAGGATGAGTCAATCTTGCCACAGTACAAGGGTTCACAGATGCAACAGTTTGCTGAGGCCATAGACTCTTTGGACTTGTTGTTGCTCCAAGTGATTCCAGGCTTGGGCCTCAATTTTCAAGAGCAATAGGCTTTCTTGGGATAACTCTCAGCAAGCATGAACCACCTTAATCTTTGACTGGATGCTCTGACTTTGGCCTCTGCCCTGTCTTCATCTGTGGCCATGCCTATACTTCCTGCATTGGTTAACCGGCCAGGTCCTCAGCTCCCAGAGCATCTATGCTACTCTGGGGACCCGAAGTGATGTCAGGGATTCCTCCACCAATACAGAATGCACTTCTTGCTTCAGGCAGCTATTTTCCACGATGATTAGTGCAAGATAACATACATCCTCTCCTTGCTGGATGGCCCTGCTCTGGCATGGATGATGTTGGGGAGATACCAGTTCCGGAGATGGTTTTCAAGAGTGATGAGTCAGACGAACTGAACCAAATCACAGTGAACCTGGAATATGTAGTAGGCCAGATTGACAAATTAAAGAGTAGCAAATCACCTGGACTGGATGGTATACATCCTAGGGTACTGAAGGAACTCAAAAATGAAATTTCTGAACTATTAGTTAAAATTTGTAATGTATCATTAAAATCATGTATTGTACCTGAAGACTGGAGAGTTGCCAATGTAACCCCAATATTTAAAAAGGGCTCTGGGGTGATCTGGGTAAATATATACCAGTGAGCCTTATTCAGTGCCAGGAAAAATAGTGGAAAATATTCTAAAGATAAAAATCGTAGAGCATATAGAAAGACATAGTTAAATGGAACACAGTAAACATAGATTACCTCATGGGAAGCCTTGCCTAACAAATCTGCTCCATTTTTTTGAAGGGGTTAATAAACATGAGCATAAAGGTGAACCAGTAGATGTAGTGTATTTTGATTTTCAGAAGGTGTTTGACAAAGTTCCTCATGAGAGGTTTCTAAGAAAACTAAAAAGTCATGGGATAGGAGGTGATGTCCTTTTGTGGATTACAGCAAACAAACAACGAGGTGGAATCGGTATAAAATGGACTTTATTGAATCTTGCCCAACTATGGCCAAGTTTCGCTCAACGAGCTGCCTCAGGGGCTTTAGAGCCACTTGAATTGGCTCAGATTAGCACAGCATTTGTTTGAGCGATGAGTATGTGAGTGCTGTTTCTACTAATGTCAGTTTGCTGATTAATGATTCTTGGATTACGGTATATGTGAAGTCCGTGCTAATCTGAGCCAATTCAAGTGGCTCTAAAGCCCATGAGGCAGCTCGTTGAGCGAAACCCGGCCAGAGTCAGGCAAGATTCAATAAAGTCCATTTTATACCGATTCCACCTCGTTGTTCTTTTGTGGATTACAAACTGGTTAAAAGACAGGAAACAGAGAGTAGGATTGAATGGTCACTTTTCTCAGTGGAAAAGTGTAAACAGTGGAGTGCCTCAGGGATCTGTACTTGGATCGGTGCTTTTCAATATATTTATAAATGATCTGGAAAGGAATATGACGAGTGAGGTTATCAAATTTGCGGATGATACAAAATTATTCAGATTAGTTAAATCACAAGCGGATTGTGATGCATTACAGGAGGACCTTGCAAGACTGGAAGATTGGGCATCCAAATGGCAGATGAAATTTAATGTGGACAAGTGCAAGGTGTTGCATATAGGGAAAAATAACCCTTGCTGTATTTACACAATGTTAGGTTCCATACTAGGAGCTACCACCCTGGAAAAAGAGGTAGGCATCATAGTGGATAATACATTGAAATTGTCAGCTCAGTGTGCTGCAGCAGTCAAAATAGCAAACAGAATATTAGGAATTATTAGGAAGGGGTTGGTTAATAAAACAAAAAATGTCATAATGCCTCTGTATCGCTCCATGGTGAGACCACACCTTGAATACTGTATACAATTCTGGTTGCCGCATCTCAAAAAAGATATAGTTGCGATGGAGAAAGTACAGAGAAGGGCAACGGAAATGAAAAAGGAAATAGAACAGCTTCCCTATGAGGAAAGGCTGAAGAAGTTAGGGCTGTTCAGCTTGGAGAAGAGATGGCTGAGGGGGGATATGATAGAGGTTTTAAGATCATGAGAGGTCTTGAACAAGTAGATGTGAATGGGTTATTTACACTTTCAGATAATAGAAGGACCAGGAGGCATTCCATGAAGTTAGAAAGTAGCACATTTAAGACTAATCGTAGAAAATTCTTTTTCACTCAGCACACAATAAAGCTCTGGAATATGTTGCCAGAGGATGTGATTAGCGCAGTTAGTGTGGCTGGGTTCAAAAAAGGTTTTGATAAGTTCTTGCAGGAGAAGTCCATTAACTTCTATTAATCAAGTTTACTTAGGGAATAGCCACTGCTATTAATTGCATCAGTAGCATGGGATCTTCTTAGTGTTTGGGTAGTTGCCAGGTTCTTGTGACCTGGTTTGGTCTCTGTTGGAAACAGGATGCTGGGCTTGATGGACCCTGGGTCTGACCCAGCATGGCAATTTCTTATGTTCTTATGTTCTCTACTCTGGGAGTGAATGGTTCCCAATTTATTAGACCTCCCTGCCTTATTGCAGCAATTTCATTTTGTATTTGAAGAACCCAGTTGAGTGACTTCACTGGTTTCATAATCACTCCACAGTTGCCAATGATCTCGTACCTTGGATGAATTTACTATGGAATTCTAAACCCTGGCCTCAGAGCTCAATTGGCATGATGATAGTCTGCTCACCATTTTCTTGGAAGGTCTCTCAGGGAGGATAAAGGTTGAACTAGCAAGCAGAAAATTAATGGCTTTCCTGGAGGCTCTCATTAATTTTACTGGCAAGATTGATGGTTGCCTGCAGGGGTGGACTTTCTAGACTCATATAATACGCAAGCCCTTCATCCAAGTTCTGCATTTTCAATGCCCGCCTATGCCAGCTCCCACTCTGCCAGCAGAGTCTGCAGTCGTTTAAGAGCCCATGTAGCTGGGTCATTGTAAACTCACTCCCGAGGAGAGCATCTGTTGCAGACATCAGGGGATCTGTTTGTATTGTGCAGTCAGAGGTCACTTCATTGCTTGATGTCCAGAAAGACTGGAAAACTTAAATGCTTAAGCTCTATTGGGGAGGCAATCCTAGGTCTCACTGTTCCCACTCCTTAACTTCTAGTACCTGTTACCCTGGAAATTGGCTTGACCTCTTTCTCATCACAGGTTTTCATTAACTCTGGTGCCAGAGAGAACTTCATCCTCCAGGACCTTGTACAACAGCTCCAGATACCTAAGAACATAAGAACATAAGAAAATGTCATACTGGGTCAGACCAAGGGTCCATCAAGCCCAGCATCCTGTTTCCAACAATGGCCAATCCAGGCCATAAGACCTGGCAAGTACCCAAAAACTAAGTCTATTCCATATTACCATTGCTAATAGCAGTGGCTATTCTCTAAGTGAACTTAATAGCAGGTAATGGACTTCTCTTCCAAGAACTTATCCAATCCTTTTTTAAACACAGCTATACTAACTGCACTAACCAATATGGAACCCAACATTGTGTAATTATAGCATGGGTTATTTTTCCCTATATGCATCACCTTGCACTTATCCACATTAAATTTCATCTGCTATTTGGATGCCCAATTTTCCAATCTCACAAGGTCTTCCTGCAATTTATCACAATCTGCTTGTGATTTAACTACTCTGAACAATTATGTGTCATCTGCCAATTTGATTATCTCACTTGTCGTATTTCTTGAAAAGTAAGGGTCCCAATACAGATCCCTGAGGCACTCCATTGTAGGGATGTGAATCGTGTCCTCGATCGTCTTAACGATCTTCGGCTGGGAGGGGGAGGGAATCGTATTGTTGCCGTTTGGGGGGGTAAAATATCGTGAAAAATCGTTAAAAATCGTTAAAAATCGAAAAATCGAAAAACCGGCACATTAAAACCCCCTAAAACCCACCCCGACCCTTTAAATTAAATCCCCCACCCTCCCGAACCCCCCCCCAAATAACTTAAATAACCTGCGGGTCCAGCGGCGGTCCGGAACGGGCTCCTGCTCCTGAATCTTGTCGTCTTCAGCCGGCGCCATTTTCCAAAATGGCGCCGAAAAATGGCGGCGGCCATAGACGAAAAAGATTGGACGGCAGGAGGTCCTTCCGGACCCCCGCTGGACTTTTGGCAAGTCTCGTGGGGGTCAGGAGGCCCCCCACAAGCTGGCCAAAAGTTCCTGGAGGTCCAGCGGGGGTCAGGGAGCGATTTCCCGCCGCGAATCGTTTTCGTACGGAAAATGGCGCTGGCAGGAGATCGACTGCAGGAGGTCGTTCAGCGAGGCGCCGGAACCCTCGCTGAACGACCTCCTGCAGTCGATCTCCTGCCGGCGCCATTTTCCGTACGAAAACGATTCGCGGCGGGAAATCGCTCCCTGACCCCCGCTGGACCTCCAGGAACTTTTGGCCAGCTTGTGGGGGGCCTCCTGACCCCCACGAGACTTGCCAAAAGTCCAGCGGGGGTCCGGAAGGACCTCCTGCCATCCAATCTTTTTCGTCTATGGCCGCCGCCATTTTTCGGCGCCATTTTGGAAAATGGCGCCGGCTGAAGACGACAAGATTCAGGAGCAGGAGCCCGTTCCGGACCGCTGCCGTTCCGGACCGCCGCTGGACCCGCAGGTTATTTAAGTTATTGGGGGGGGGGGTTCGGGAGGGTGGGGGATTTAATTTAAAGGGTCGGGGGTGGGTTTTAGGGGGTTTTAGTGTGCCGGCTCACGATTCTAACGATTTATAACGATAAATCGTTAGAATCTGTATTGTATTGTGTTCCATAACGGTTTAAGACAATATTAAAATTATCGGACGATAATTTTAATCGTCCTAAAACGATTCACATCCCTACTCCATTGTCCACTCCCTTCCACTGAGAAAATTGTCCATTTAATCCTACTCTCTGTTTCCTGTCTTTTAGCCAGTTTGCAATCCATGAAAGGACATCGCCACCTATCCCATGACTTTTTACTATTCTTAGAAGCCTCTCATGAGGAACTTTGTCAAACACCTTCTGAAAATCCAAGTATACTACATCTACCGGTTAACCTTTATCCACATGTTTATTAACTCCTTCAAAAAAGTGAAGCAGATTTGTGAGGCAAGACTTGCCCTGGGTAAAGCCATGCTGACTTTGTTCCATTAAACCATGTCTTTCTATATGTTCTGTAATTTTGATGTTTAGAACACTTTCCACTTTTTTTCCTGGCACTAAAGTCAGGCTAACCAGTCTGTAGTTTCCCGGATCGCCCCTGGTGCCCTTTTTAAATATTGGGGTTACATTTGCTATCCTCCAGTCTTCAGGTACAATGGATGATTTTAATGATAGGTTACAAATTTTTACTAATAGGTCTGAAATTTCATTTTTTAGTTCCTTCAGAACTCTGGGGTGTATACCATCCGGTCCAGGTGATTTACTACTCTTCAGTTTGTCAGTCAGGCCTACCACATCTTCTAGGTTCACCGTGATTTGATTCAGTCCATCTGAATAATTACCCATGCAAACCTTCTCCATTACGGGTACCTCCCCAACATCCTCTTCAGTAAACACCAAAGCAAAGAAATAATTTAATCTTTCTGTGATGACCTTATCTTCTCTAAGTGCCCCTTTAACCCCTCGATCATCTAACGGTCGAAATGACTGCCTCACAGGCTTTCTGCTTCAGATATATTTTAAAAAGTTTTTACTGTGAGTTTTTGCCTCTGCAGCCAACTTCTTTTCAAATTCTCTCTTAGCCTGTCTTATCAATGTCTTACATTTAACTTGCCAACATTTATGCTTTATCCCATTTTCTTCTGTTGGATCCTTCTTCCAATTTTTGAATGAAGATCTTTTGGCTAAAATAGCTTCTTTCACCTCACCTTTTAACCATGCCGGTAATCGTTTTGCCTTCTTTCCACCTTTCTTAATGTGTGGAATACATCTAGACTGTGCTTCTAGAATGGTATTTTTTAACAATGACCACGCCTCTTGGACATTTTTTACTTTTGTAGCTGCTCCTTTCAGTTTTTTTCTAACAATTTTTCTCATTTTATCAAAGTTTCCCTTTTGAAAGTTTAGCACGAGAGCTTTGGATTTGCACACTGTTCCTCTTCCAGTCATTAAATCAAATTTTATCATATTATGATCACTTTTCCCAAGCGGCCCCACCACCGTTACCTCTCTCACCAAGTCCTGTGCTCCACTGAGAATTAGATCTAAAATTGCTCCCTCTCTCATTGGTTCCTGAACCAATTGCTCCATAAAGCTGTCATTTATTCCATCCAGGAACTTTATCTCTCTTATGTGTCCCAATGATACATTTACCCAGTCAATATTGGGGTAATTGAAGTCTCCCATTATTACTGCACTACCAATTTGGTTAGCTTCCCTAATTTCTCTTAGCATTTCACTGTCCATCTCACCATCTTGACCAGGTGGACGGGAGTATACCCCTATCACTGTAGTCTTCCCCGGCACACAAGGGATTTCTACCCATAAAGATTCAATTTTGTATTTAGTCTCATGCAGGATGTTTATCCTGTTGGACTCTATGCCATTCTGGACATAAAGCACCACACTTCCTCCCGGGTGCTCCTCCTCTGCCATGAATAAACCTCCTATAACAAAACATTAGGGGTGTGCATTCGGATTGACCGCATTAGTAAAACGCAACTCATATTTTTTTTTTACTTAAAAAATTGATTCGACATAAACGATCGGATTTCCCACATATCGAACATAGATATGTTCGATATGTGGGAAATCGCGATTGTTGAGCCAAAATAAAAATATAAACCCCCTCACCCTCCTTAATCCCCCCCTCCGACTTACCACAACTCCCTGGTGATGGAGCGAGGAGTGAGGACGCCATTTTCTGCAATCCTTGGCGAGAAGCATGTGACGTCGGCGGCACGTCGAGTGACGCCGGCGTCACGTGATTCCCGGCTCGTTCGCGCCGGACGGCTCGCTCGGCCCAAAAGTTCTTTTTGGGCCGAACGAGCCGTCCGGCGCGAACGAGCCGGGAATCACGTGACGCCGCATCACTCGACGTGCCACCGACGTCACATGCTTCTCGCCAAGGATTGCAGAAATGACGTCCTCACTCCTCGCTCGATCACCAGGGAGTTGTGGTAAGTCTGGGGGGGGGATTAAGGAGGGTGAGGGGGTTTAATTTTTTTTTTTGCACATATGTACATATACCCAACTCATTGGATTTTTTTTATGTCCATATTGGCCGCAAGTGGGACCCCCTTTCGGACATAAAAAATATGAACATAAAATTTTGCTCTGCACATCCCTACAAAACATCACTAACTGCCAGCACTCAAACAGTGACAAACCAACCTGTGTATGGTAACATTGCAAATAGTATATCAGGCTCTAAAACATCAATATACCTCCTATTAATTGAAACCTAGAAACATGACAACAGAAAAAGACCATATGGCCAGTCTAGTCTGCCCATCCACCCAATACATTTATCTTTATAATCCCCCTTATACTCTTAAAGATCTCCTGTATTCAATGGAAACATAGAAAACAGAAAAATAAATGGAAAGTCAGGCTGGTTAAAAATACATCTGCCTAAAAATATTGTACAAGAGCTTTGAAAACTATATAGGTTCCTTTCCAGATATCACATCAGAAATATTCACATCTAAAGACAGGTCCTGTAGACCCCATACACAGAAACTATTCACTAGCAGATCTGCTTACTTCGGTCACACATACAGATCATAGATGAACTCTACCAAAGACAGAAGAAGGGACCAATAAACAATAAAATCAATAAATATAAACATCAATTATAACAGTTACATCATTCTAAAAAAAGAATAAATATTTCAAAACAACTGATGATTTTAAATTTCCTAAAAAATCCAATATATTTCAAAACAGCAGACATATCAAATAACATCCAATACTAGGGATGTGCAATCGTTTAGGATGAATTAGGCAATTTCAACAAAATTGCTTAATTCATCCTGGTTTGGAGAACCCAAAAACCCAAACAAATTTTCCCAAAATTTTGGGAAAATTCAGTTTTTGGATTAGTGCACATGAATGTTAAAATGTTAGTGCGCACCACACCGAAATTCGGGCCCCCCCGAATTAGAAAGTTCCGAACAGCGGGAAATATGAAATTTCCTGCGGTGGGCCGAAAACGAAGCCCAAACTGCAAGGTTCGGTCTTTGCACATCTCTATCCAATACCCGTTCCCCATACCTGAGATTTTTTTATTTCCAGCCACAGTGACATTGTTATGGATTGGGGAGGTGTGCTCCCTCTTTCTCACACACAGACAGACTCTCATACAAAATAACCCACTATCTCACACACCATAGGCTCTCTTTCATATACATGCACGTGCTCACACACAGGCTCTCTCTCTCTCTTTCTCTCTCTCTTTCACACACACACACACTCCCTTACATACACACTCTTACACACAAGCTCTCATACTCATACACAGGCTCTCATCCTCATATACACAGTCACAGGGTCTCACATTCTCTTCTTGCTCTTTCTTTCTAAGCCATGCTGAGCCTCTTTTTACTCTCTTTGGCCAAAACAGGAGGGAGATCTGTTGCAGCCTGCTGGGCTTCCGTCCCTGTCTTTAGCCACCATAGGATGGGCTCCACAGTGTGCTATTGGGCTTCTGTTGTTCTTGTTATGTTTTGGGAGTGCAATGCCTCCCTCAAAACTCCACCTATAAAAGCAACTGCAGCTGAAATAAAAACTAAAATCAACCTTTCAATCAATTGTTGAATTCAATGAATCCTTTGAATGCCCTGTCGACATTGTACTGCAACATACAGTACATACGAGGTTTTAATGATGGCCTAGAATTTGGGACGAACCTACATGTAAAACCTGAGGTACACAACACAATTGGTGTTCCTTCTAGCCACAGGGAATGAACTGTGCTGTAATTGTGAAGTAAAAGACTTGGAGAAGGAATACAATCACTATTTTTTTAAAGCATTGCTTGGCTGTGCAGTTGTTTCAGACATTCTGCTGGATGTCCAGAACAAGTTATGAGCAGTGACCTGTCACAAATACATCAAATAAGAGCTATTACCTAAGTGTGAAGGTAGGTGACATATAAATTGTTCCATAGGTGATAAGAATGTTAGATGTGTGTGCTTGTTTTTCTGACCTGCTGATTATGCTTTATTTTCCTCTTTTTCCGCTGCTGTTCTTTTAAAGAAGTTTCATGATAAGGCAAGTAGGGGCAGATAGTGAACCTTTCAACATTACCTCTACTTTTCTGATGCTGCTTTGATTTAGTTTCAGCCTATCTGGGCTGTCAGATCAGGCAAGCACTGGAAAATTGGAGTGCTGCTTCTGACCATAACTGATATTCATCAGTTAAGGGAAAGATAGACTGCGGATTTGGAAAAAAATATTTTCTTTTTTGTATATTATATCTTTCACCCTCCCAGGATTGCAATTTTTCATGTTTTGTGCCTTACTAAGACATTGCAGGGTGATATTTTACTGTATCAAGAGGATTTTTTATGTATGTCTTCTGCTGCTTCTCTCTCTACCCCCTTATTTCATTAGTAGTCAGGCCATATAAAAGTTTCAGAGTATATTTAAATAACACTGTGACCTAACGGAGATGTGGGCATGTCCTTTATGCTCCTTCTTCATTGATTTCACCAATGATATGTTGTGAGAATGCTCTCCACAGTTTCCCTACTGATTTGAGATGTTGCATGTGTGAAATGAGATAAGCTTCATGAACATTGTAACAAAGCTGATAATTTTAGATATGTTGAAGAATGGAAAAAGGCCAAAACTCATGGAAAAAATAGTTAAATAAAAGTAAAGAGTTACTGAGATGGTCAGAAATTTGTTAACTGAGAATATGATTACATTTATGTGTTTCTAATTACAAATACATTAAGGCTATGCAGGCAAAATTATTTTGATTTGATTCGTATTTTGTTTTCAGCTTAATTTTTGACCAAATTTTATTTTGAATAGGGCCTTTTTGATTCTTTTTTTTAGGAGGAGAGCATTTTTCCAAATAGCTTTATTTGTAAATAGCATAAGCTATTTCCTGAAATGTAAAATTAGAATATTTTTTTGTTTTTGGAAGGCAACATGCATTTATTTTATGGAAAACAAACTAAACTGAAAATGGGCTGTTTAGGTTCAAATTTTCTATTTATTTAAACAAATGTCCACCCTAAAATACATTTTTGCATAGAATTTTTATGAGTTTCTAGGGAGGGTGTATCAACTCCACAGAGTACTCTGTATTAGAGACGTGCAAAGCCTGAACCTTCATTTTTGGCTCGCCATGGGAAATTTCATATTTTCCGAGGTTCAGGCCTTTGACATTTTGGGAAAATTTGGTTTGGTTTTCAGGTTCCCCGAACTAGGACAAATTAGGCAATTTTGTTGAAATTGCTAATTCATCCTAAACTATTGCACATCCCTACTCTGTACAAGCTTCCCTGGTAATGATATCTAAAATGAAATCCTTCTATGAGGGACACTAGGCTAATTAGAACAAATAATTAGAAACAAGGTGCCATTA
Organism: Rhinatrema bivittatum; assembly: GCF_901001135.1. Taxonomy (NCBI): domain Eukaryota; kingdom Metazoa; phylum Chordata; class Amphibia; order Gymnophiona; family Rhinatrematidae; genus Rhinatrema; species Rhinatrema bivittatum. Next base: position 550,629,684 of record NC_042616.1, on the reverse strand, counting down.
TCAGTATCTTTCCCAATAAACCTTAGCATCAGACATAAACAATGCTTCCTGTAAACTATACAAGTGTAAGTGCACACAGTTTGTGAAACAAGCACATACAAGAAAAGGAAAATAGAATAGTATTTCAAAGAATACTACACACACATTTGTACATTATGTTGCACTTGAGAGCTTTTTTGTACACAAAAACTGCAAAATATTTGAGGGGACATTTGACATACGTATGAAACTGGAAATGGCTCTAGTAGTGTAAAATGTAACCCCCCCCCTCCCTTCACAGAAAAGGGGAAAGGAGTAAAGAAAGCATATTACCACTGAAATGAATTGCAATAGAAAAAGGCAGTATAGTATGAACTGTCAGCCTAGGAAAGCCAACCAGGCTAAAAAGATGATCAGACCTTTACAAAGAAGGTGATCATGCTCATATTGTACAGGTTGCAAGTTAGGGATTTCCATAGAATCAGCCTCAGGATTCTTCCTGCTGAGCTGAATTAGAGTCAGACAGTACTTCACAAACAAATAATGGCAACATCCTCAATCGCAAGACTTTGACTAAAAGAAGAATTTGTGTTGAAAACGTATTGAAAGACAGTCTTATCAAAAAGATTTTTATCCTGAAACACAAGGGGTATCAAATCCCTTGGGCATCTGGCTTTTAAGACAGTGAAAAATAGGCCAGGCAGGCCACTAGTGCTTGCAGTTTCTCTTCATATGTCCTACTTGGGTCTCAGCCTTGAGGCTGAGGGGAGGATTCCAGTTCTCCAATTTGGACAGCGGCTATACAGCAGGACATAGGCTTAGCTGAGCTATAGTTATCATTACTAAAAGCTATAACTAACGAGGAATGGGCAAACCTTGAGCCCAGCTGAGCTTTAAACCCTAGCAATGTAAACTCCTTCTACAGAGGAAGAATGCCTCAGACTTGAATTCAGGTGCCCAGTTGGGTGTGGATCCCCGTGAATAAATGGGAGGTGGGGTTTCATCCCCCAGGAAGATGTAGACTCTATTAGCTGATCTAAAGTCAGAGTTGGCTTCCCTAGAAGAGCACATACCCTAGTAGCTGATTCAAAAGCGAAGTTGGCTTCCCTAGGAGGGTGTGTACACAACAGCAGATAATCAGGATACAGAGTCATATCCCCAGGAGATTGGAGACCCCAGCGACAGATCAAGAGATAGAGTCAAAACCCCCCAGGAGAGCATGGACTCCAGATCAACAGGCAGACTTTGGTTCCCAGGAGGATGGGGACATAGTAGTAGAGTGGAACTGGAAAAGAGGAGATTGTAGTAGCAGTCTGGATAGAATGGATTCCCTCCTTATGACTGAAAGTACCCATCATTCCAGTTGTATTATTTTCTTCACATTGTTGAGAATTGGAGTAAGTTAGGAAGGAAACAAAGGGGGAGAGAAACCATATTGAATCAAACTAAACACAAGAAGTTATTTCTTTTATCTATGATGCTTCCTTGAGAGGATTAATATCCCAAGTACCGTAGTTAAATGTGCTATTTGATGCCTTGTCAAAATGTATATAATCATGTAGTCTAATAAAATTTGTATATACTTATAAAGACTTCCAGGAAGGGAAATTTCACCCTCTAAAACCTTCTTCCCAGCGGAGATTCCAGGTACCAAGCATCCAAGGATCATTAGAGTTTGCTCAAGGGGAGGGGAACTTCCACCAGGTCAGTCAGGGATCCAGGAATCCCCTCACAAGCTAATAGGACATGAGTGTGTTATACATGTTTCCATGTGATCAGAAAATACATGATTTTCCTTGTTAGTTTTGTAGGATTCATGAATCCTACAAAGGCATCTAATAAAGTCCCTGAAAAATACAACTATGAAGGGTTAATTTTTTGTGCCCATTCATGACCTATTAAAAGCATTGAGATTAGATTTAACTTGTACCAACACAATCTCAAGAATACATTTGATTAAAATGATAGGAGAAAAAAAAGTATTTTTTTTCCGAAAGCTCATGGTAAAATATTTGAATGATATGACACTTAAATCTGGTAGTTGAATTGCATCACAATTATTCAGGTGGCTGTACCTTATGCTTGTATACACAAACATAAATTCCCAGCAAAAGTGTATTTGGAATCATAAGCAAATAAACGTAATGATGTTGTGAATTAGTAAACTGATGATCAAATCAGAAACTCTAAACTCATTTTTCATGAGTTTTATCCATTTTCCATTCTTCAACATATAACACATTATCAGCTTCATGACAATATTCCTGGAACAGTAGCTGTGGGTGGTATGCCCAAAACATAGGCAGTATGGAATTAAGGCACATAGCCAAGTAATCCCTGTACCACTTCTCTCATGTAAACTTAACTAACATCCCCTCCCACAAAAGGATGAATTATTTCAAATTTTAGTATTACAATATTAACATTTATAATAACTTTAGTTTGCTCCTAATATTCACATTTGATTCACATCCCCCTTTCCACCAGGACAAAAGTTCAGAATTTAGGACTGGTTACATAATAGCCTAAAAAAAGAACTAGGGATGGGCATTTGGGAGAAGCAAAATAGGAAATGAAACAAAATGTCCTATTTCATTTCAGAACATTGTCAGAATGGAATGAGTTACATTCCGAAAAATTTTCATTGGGATCTTATTTAATTTTGTAAACCAATAAAAAAAGAAGTCACCAGTCGGGCCTAGGCCTGAAGCCAGGGTCTTACCTGGGGAATAGGCTGAGAACCAGAGCAGGAGCCAAGACTTATGCCCAAGTATGACTCCAGCTCCTTGACCTATGCTTAAGCTTGAAGCACACAGGTATAGGCCCACACAGGCCTATACCTGTGTGGGCCTCACACAGGTATAGGCCACAACCTTTCAAAGGAGCTGTGGCCTACACACAGGTGAGATGCCAGAGTCTTGGCCTAGATCCTGGCCTGATACTGGGGCCTCAGCCAAGATTAGAACAAAGGCTCAGACCCAAAAATCCCTCCCACCCTCCCCCATTCTAAAAATCCAACCCCTCATCTTGGCCCGGTCCTGACACCTAGGCCTTGGCTCAGACCCAGGCCAAGGCATCATTACCCATCTCCTCACACCTAGGCTCTGGCCAAAATCTCGGCCTTGTGTAGGCCTAGGCCACAGTTGCTCACTGTGATTTCAGCCTAGGCTCTTCGCAAGGCATAGGCTTCGGCCTAGGCATAGATCCCCCCTGGACTAGGTAAGTGAGACCTGGGGAGGATCTTGGCCCAGCCATTTTTCCAGATGGGAGGGAGGGGTGTGAGTATGGGAGGCCTCAGGATGCCCCATTATTATTTTTTTAAATGTTTATATTGATGTTTTTTAAATTAAAGAATCTAAACATTACATAAAACAAAAGCTATGGGGAACCCCCCTCCCCAAAACAATCAAATGAAAAGCAGAACAACATTTTTTCCCACCCTTTCAAGCATGCAAGAATGTAGGTAATGAAAACATTTGGTTTGGTATGCCACCTATGCTGTTCAGCGTTCAAAAACTTGGCTGGGTTACATTGTCTTAGGATGGAATATTGCTTCTGCCCTGAATTTGGAGCATATACTGCCCTCTTCAAAGTCACCCTCACTTTCAGCAATTTGGATATGATAAAGGTGGCAAAGCCTATGCTATCCTGTCTGTAGCAGTTCTTCTTTGAAAAGCATCTTCAGTCCCGCACAATGAACAGAAAAGCAGGTGAGTAGCCTGTGAAAGAAAGAGCCTGATAAAAATCACCTCGACCTGAGAAAGAGAAGATGCCATTAGAAGCCTAGCCTTAAAGAGAGAGATTGATACCAGAAACTCCAGCCTGAGAGATTACTGGGTTCATCTTCAAGGGAGAGGAACCTCTATTCAGACTCAGACCCTTTTTCTGCCCACATCATATGCTTCTGAATGTCTCCTTTCCTATATAGTGGACAGCTGCCATGATAGCTGATTCCTGCAGCACATTTTTATTTAAATAAAGCAATCAGACTCTTTTTGGGTCTTGTCATCTACTATGATACTGCCTTCACTTATCCCCTGCTCTTACCATTTTCTGTCCTCCCTGGCACAAATCTTTGAGGTGCTCATTAGCTTGTTGTTATTGTTGGAGACGGAGGCAATAACTGTGGCACTACCCCACGAGAGGCAGAGTTAGGACAGGCTTGTATTGTGATTTAGGAGAAAAGTGAAACAGATGCTTCAAAGTGCTGCTCACTATATGGACCCACACAGCAGCAGGGAGAGGGACCGGGGCAAGGTGTCGACTTGTGCAGGGCCGGTGAAAGGGGATTTGGCGCCCTAGGCGAGCCTTCTCCATTGTGCCCCCCCCCCCCCCCCCCCCGGGTCGCGCCGCCACCCCCGGTCTCGGCCCCGACTCCTACCTCATTCTCGATCACACCCACTGACTGTGTGGTTTTCTGGGTTGTGAGCAGGTTGGGCATTGCTCGCGGCCTGCCATTCTCCACTCCTCTTTGCCACCGCTTTCGGCCCCATATGGCTCACACCCAGTGACACACCAAGGGTCTACGGCACCCGGGGGCCAATGCATTTGTGTGCTTCTCCAGCATCCCCCCCTTAATCCTTCTTGTACTAATGCTTAAGGTCACAGAAAATCAGTAGCATCTCTAGACAGAATTGTTGGGGGAGGGGAGTCAAAATGACATTTCTTCATCACACCCACCTCTATAGCATGGATCCTGCTTTAAAATTGGTTATAAAAAAATAAAGTGTTAATAAAAAAGTCCAAAGGGTCTTCTGCGTAATTTTAAAAAGCTGGCCAATTTCACACTTCTAGTAAAGATACTATAAAATTATTTGATAGCCTCATTCAACTAATTCTATATGGCTATGAGAGTAAAGTCTGGAATATATAGGAAGGGACAAAATGTCAATACAAATCCTGCACCTCCAGTTCTGTAACTCTGTGCATCCACTGAAATTCCCCCAAACAATGGAGCTTGGATGTTTCCCTTATAGCTCATCATAGTAAAAGATATTTTCAAATTCTGGTGTGACCTCACAGTAACAGCAGCACAGACATCTTCCACTGTCAGGCACACTGTGAACTAACACAAAACCCTGCAAAAAAGACACTCAAAATCTATATTGCAATCCCATCATAACATAACAGCAATAATACCAAGGACTCAAACAACAATAACCCTACCTGTGAAAAAGCAAGGGTAAATATTACACTGGGTCCTAGAATACCAATACACCACCAACGGAGGAAACTATATGCTAGGAGAATCTCTCATCATGGTCACACACACAGAGCAGAGACAGACCCTCACCAAATACAGAATAAAGAACATAAGAACATAAGAAAATGCCATACTGGGTCAGACCAAGGGTCCATCAAGCCCAGCATCCTGTTTCCAACAGTGGCCAATCCAGGCCATAAGAACCTGGCAAGTACCCAAAAACTAAGTCTATTCCATGTAACCATTGCTAATGGCAGTGGCTATTCTCTAAGTGAACTTAATAGCAGGTAATGGACTTCTCCTCCAATAATTTATCCAATGCTTTTTTAAACACAGCTATACTAACTGCACTAACCACATCCTCTGGCAACAAATTCCAGAGTTTAATTGTGCGTTGAGTAAAAAAGAACTTTCTCCGATTAGTTTTAAATGTGCCCCATTCTAACTTCATGGAGTGCCCCCTAGTCTTTCCATTATCCGAAAGAGTAAATAACCGATTCACATCTACCCATTCTAGACTTCTCATGATTTTAAATACCTCTATCATATCCCCCCTCAGCCGCCTCTTCTCCAAGCTGAAAAGTCCTAACCTCTTTAGTCTTTCCTCATAGGGGAGCTGTTCCATTCCCCTTATCATTTTGGTAGCCCTTCTCTGTACCTTCTCCATCGCAATTATATCTTTTTTGAGATGCGGCGACCAGAATTGTACACAGTATTCAAGGTGCAGTCTCACCATGGAGCGATACAGAGGCATTATGACATTTTCCGTTTTATTCACCATTCCTTTTCTAATAATTCCCAACATCCTGTTTGCTTTTTTGACTGCTACAGCACACTGAACTGACAATTTCAATGTGTTATCCACTATGATGCCTAGATCTCTTTCTTGGGTTGTAGCACCTAATATGGAACCCAACATTGTGTAATTATAGCATGGGTTATTTTTCCCTATAAGCATCACCTTGCACTTATTTATTTATTTATTTATTTATTTATTTATTTGACAGTTTTTCTATACCGACATTAAAATACACATCATGTCGGTTTACATGATAACAAAAAGGTGGAAATTACAAATAACAGGGGGGGGGGGAGGTGGGACATTAAGAATAACTGGGGGTCGGAAAGGGGACCCCAACAAAATAGAAGAAGGAATGAAATGAGAGGAACAATAACAACTAGGTAACACAGATTAACAATGGTTCAAGTGAAAAATAAATTGTTAATTAAGGTGTAGCAGGGTAAATATACAAGGGGTGGAAAAATGCATGGGAAAAGAAGCGTACCGGGGTAGAGAAGTGGCTGGGGATCAGGATAATTAATCCGGGAAGGCTTGATGAAAGCCTTATACTTATCCACATTAAATTTCCACATTATCCACACTTATATTTCCACATTATCCACACTTATATTTCCACATTATCCACACTTAAATTTCCACATTATCCACACTTATACTTATCCACATTAAATTTCATCTGTCATTTGGATGTCCAATTTTCCAGTCTCACAAGGTCTTCCTGCAATTTATCACAATCTGCTTGTGATTTAACTACTCTGAACAATTTTGTGTCATCTGCAAATTTGATTATCTCACTCGTCGTATTTCTTTCCAGATCATTTATAAATATATTGAAAAGTAAGGGTCCCAATACAGATCCCTGAGGTACTCCACTGTCCACTCCCTTCCACTGAGAAAGTTGTCCATTTAATCCTACTCTCTGTTTCCTGTCTTTTAGCCAGTTTGCAATCCATGAAAGGACATCGCCACCTATCCCATGAATTTTTACTTTTCCTAGAAGCCTCTCATGAGGAACTTTGTCAAATGCCTTCTGAAAATCCAAGTATACTACATCTACCGGTTCACCTTTATCCACATGTTTATTAACTCCTTCAAAAAAGTGAAGCAGATTTGTGAGGCAAGACTTGCCTTGGGTAAAGCCATGCTGACTTTGTTCCATTAAACCATGTCTTTCTAAATGTTCTGTGATTTTGATGTTTAGAACACTTTCCACTATTTTTCCTGGCACTGAAGTCAGGCTAACCAGTCTGTAGTTTCCCGGATCGCCCCTAGTGCCCTTTTTAAATATTGGGTTACATTTGCTATCCTCCAGTCTTCAGGTACAATGGATGATTTTAATGATAGGTTACAAATTTTTACTAATAGGTCTGAAATTTCATTTTTTAGTTCCTTCAGAACTCTGGGGTGTATACCATCCGGTCCAGGTGATTTACTACTCTTCAGTTTGTCAATCAGGCCTACCACATCTTCTAGGTTCACCGTGATTTGATTCAGTCCATCTGAATCATTACCCATGAAAACCTTCTCCATTACGGGTACCTCCCCAACATCCTCTTCAGTAAACACCGAAGCAAATAGAAATGTGCAGACAAAAACTGAACTGTAAAACGCATCACGCCAGACTCTATACAGTGTAACAATGGAAAAACAGAAATCCCATCATTCCTCGTGAACCAAATCAATAAAATCAAGATATATAAATGATTAATCATAATTATAAAATCATATAAATAAAATAATTTCAAAACAGCTGATGAATAGAATATCCAATAATTAAAGACTCATGCAAATTTTGAAAGCTGTACCAAACACCAATAAAATATTTCAAACAGCAGTCACATCACATACTACCCAATAATTAAAATGGTAGTCAATCAAGAAAAATGAACTTAAAAAGCCACCTTTACTTACCCTCTCCAGCAGTTCTCCTACTCCTTTCCCTTGCAGGCCACACCAGAAGCAGCAGTAGCTGCTGAAGCTGTCCTCACAGTCCTCTTCCTTAGGGACCACAACCAGTATCTTCTCTCTCTCTCACACACACACACACACACACACACACACACACACCAGTCACACCCTCAGGACCAGTTTCTGTCTCTCACACCAATCATCTTCCCAACCAGTCTCTCTCTCTCTCTTTCACACACACACAAGCACACCCATACCAGTCATCTCCCTGATCAGTTTCTCTCACACATACACACCTCTCTGGCCAGTCTCTCTCAATCACACAATGCTCTCGCTCTCTCTTACTTATACACAGGCTTTCAATCACACACATGCTCTCTCTATTTCACTTACACACAAGCTCTCAATCACACACATGTTCTATCTCACTTACAAACAGGCTCAATCACACACATGCCCTCTCTCACAGCCACAAGCCAGCCAAAAACATGCTCTATCTCTCTCGCACACACACATATTGACACACACAAGCACCCTCCCTGAATCACATTTACACCACACACACATACAGAAGCACAATCCCTGTCTCAGATACACATTACACTCTTACAGAAGCACTTTGCTTTTAGACTTGCAGCACTTTTCACTTTTACTAAAAGTGAAAGTGATGCTCCCAACCATTAAATAAGAAAACCACATTCCTATCTGAAGGCAAAATGACACCCTTCCTTCAGGTTCTGTCCTCCCAAGGGACAGCCACCCACACCATACAGCTTCTCTTGTTTTACGGTTTTAGGCAATAAAGCAAGAGTTGTATGATTATTCATGTGGGAGATATGGAACAGAAAGACATCCTTAGTCAGCTTCCCTTTTAAATGGGAAGATTCCAGTCTTAGTCATTTAACAATATACATTTTCTAAAGGCTTTAAAAAAAAAAAGCAAAACCGTTTCAAATTGGAACTATTCTAGTCTTCATGCTTAAATTATGCTTAAAAAAAAACAACCAAAACCCACCTGGCATCAGTATCTTAAATTTGTGATTTTGCTGAGATGAACATTTTAAATACTTTATTTTTATTTATTTTTTTTGCTTTAGTATTTGTCTCTACCCACTTTGTTAAATTTTATTTTCCAGAAGAGGGATGCTTAAAATTCAGTAATTTCATCTTTCATCCAACTTTTCAAAAGTTGCGCTACCAGCACAAAAGTTGAGGTATATGTATTATCACATTTCATTTTTTTAAACTGGCAGATTCCTTTCTCACATACATACCGCATACACACACACAGAAGCACCATTCCTTTCTCACATACACATCACATACACACACACAAACAGAAGCACCATTGCTTTCTCACATATACATCACACAAAATGGCGGAGGGCCCGGGAGTGGCAGCGGAGGGCCTGGGAGTGATCTGTCGCTCTCAGGCCCTCGGCTGCCACTAAGCGAAATGCGCCGATGGCCTTCAGCCCCTACCATGTGACAGGGGCTACCAGTGCCATAGGTTGGCCCCTGTCACATGGTAGGGGCTAAAAGTCACCATTGTCATTTTGCTTAGTGACAGCCGAGGCTCCGGGAGCGGAAGATCACTCCCGGGCCCTCCGCTGGACCACCAGGGGGGACGTCGGGAGGGTGGCACTGGGGGAGAGGCAGGGCGAGCCTGCTGCGGCACTCCCTAAGTCTCGGCGCTCTAGGCACAGGCCTAGCTCGCCTAGTGGTTCCTCAGACCCTGGACTTGTGGCGCAAGGAGAAATTAGGGATTGAACAGAGACTTGTGAAGAGACCAACCAGTTACACAGTAATCACAGACATGAGGAAATGGCAGCTATGTTTCATTTGAGAGCATTTTTACTTTTTAATTGTATTATTTTTGATCATTTGATATTTGTTATAAAATCATTTGTCTGATTGCTAAACTATAGTAACATGCAATTCATCCAGTCATGGACCCACATATACCCTGTTTTGTTTGTCTGGCACCCAATATTTTACAAGTAGATGCTATACTATGGGGAGTTAGGGGGTGATGAGGTTTACAAAAAGATTACTGAGCCTTGACTCAGAAGAAGTTAACTGTGATTCACAAAGTCATGACCTCAGCAAAAAAGAGGGGACTGCATAGGAAAGAAATAAAAGATGTGAATCATTTTTTGTGTTTGTTTCATTCTTCATTTTTTGGCTGCTGCGGGAAATGTCGTTTTTTTGCGGTTCAGGTTTTTTTTCCACGAAAATCATGTTTTGGGCTGGTGCGCACTAACGGGAGTTAGCGTGCGCTATCTTCCCGTCAGTGCACGCTAACTCCCCGTTAGTGCGCACTAACAAAAACCGTTAGATTTTGTTTCTTTTTGTTAGGTTTTTTTATGCGTACTAACGGGGAGTTAGGGCGCACTAATCCAAAAAATGAATTTTTGCGAAAAAATGGGAAAATAACGATCGTTTTTTGGGCTCCCTGAAACATGCCGAATTGGACAATTTCATTGAAATATTCCAGTTCGGCAAAAATGAATGCATATCTCTATAAAAGACACAAACTTACTTCATAAACAAGTCTGGTTTGTTTGTTTTTCAGTTATCAATAACTGTTATAAACATTTCTTCTCATTTAAAATCCTTGCCTCTTCTTTAGATATATAATAGGAGTATGCACAGACTTATTTTTTTAATTTTAATTTTATTTTGCATGTTTCTTTTTTCAGTTTAAAGAAAGGAAACAAATGAAATAAAACAAGAAAAAAATGACAAAAATAAAAAGTGTTGCTCCCACCCCTCTGAATCCTTTTACTATCCAGGTATTCTTCATAAAGCAGGAGAGATTCCTGCTCAATCCTGCCCTGCTGGTGGAATGAGTAAACTTTGGTGCTGGTGGAACGAGGCCAGTGGCTTTGTTAATTTCTTCTATACAAAATGGTGCGGCCCTGGCTGCTGCCTTTAAAAATGGCATCAGCTTAGGTTCTCCAGCACCATTTTTAATTGTAGAAGCACTGGGACAGGAACCCCAATGGGTCACTTCTGCCCCCTGAAAAACATCAACCTAGTAAGAAGGTTCAGTTGTAGGAGAATTAGGAGGGGGGTTTCATGAGTGATTTTTCTTTTCTTTATACTTTTTTTTCCTGTATACTTTTTAAATTTAACTTAAAAGAACAAACATTAATGGAATTTAATTTTTTTCTTTCATCAAAAAAAAATAAATTGAAAAGAAAAGAAATGTTATTGAAACTTCCTTTTTCATTTCAAACTAATACACATCCCTGTATAAACCAGTTGTTCAGGGGCACTGCCTAAATGGTGTTCAGGTTCTTAGAAGATCAGGTCGAAAAGATGGTGTTGTGAACCTCAGATGCAATGAACTAAAAAAAAGAAAAAAAAAAAAAAAGAATTTTAGCTTTCTGTGGCATATATACAAATCCTATTATCCAGTTTGAAATAACAACAGATTACTCAAAGGATGTGATTCCAAAGTTACCAGAATAAATTCATTTGCAAGGCAATAGATACATAAGATTTCTTTCCATAGGAAACATTGAGTTGTTATATTTTTCAATGTCATTTTAGAGCAGTTGAACTATTGTAACTTGTACTCACTCTGTTTCACTAAGTCTTTAGATTGACTAGGGATACTCGCCCTTGTGCTAATGAAAGATTCCCCTCTATCTCTGTATTGTGTATTGCTACAGTGTTGCTCGGTAGCAAGTACTAAATGCACATGATGGGGCCCAAACTATTTTGTTTATTTCACCAACTTAAAACACAAACTCCACAGTCCAGAGACAGCAGAAAGGGGCTGTGAATTCTGATATATTTACAGATATTAAACTCCAAACTACAGATGCACCTGATAAATGACACTGAATTCTTGGCACCCAGTTAATTTGCTCTCACTCTTGCTTTCACTGTTGAGGTTTATTGCCTAATCATGCAGAATGTGGTTGCTCATGAAACTCACTTCTGAAAATTAGTATGTGGACTTCCAGTTTATGAGGATCCCATCAAGATTTCTGTCATAATTTCGCTAGAGCTTATAATTGCCCTCCTCAGAGCCTGCATAAAGAAGGGAGAGCTTTCAACGGAGACAAATACAACCCCTTTGTTGTGTCCGTCGCTGTCCGACGTCTCTGCTCTGCTCACCTTACCTCATTGGCGACTCTCTCCAGGGTTGATGGAAGGCTAGCTGCTGCAGTGTCTCCAGGCCATCCTCCTCCGGCGTCCCCGGACCGGCTCGACGCTGCAAGCCGCCCTGTTGACCAGATGCCTAAGGGCGCTCGCGCACAGCCCAACTGATGTACCGGCATTGGCGCGAACCTCAGGGGCGTCCCCCTGAGATGATGTCATCAGCTCTAGATATTTAAGGTCTCAGTTTTCGCTAACAAATCCAGTTAGCAAGGGTTCGCTTCCTCCAGATCGCTGTGGATGGGATTCGCTCTCCGCAAACCTAGCTACTCTGCCTCCTTGGACTTCACTAGAGGTACCCGCTCCTCGGGGGCCTCGCTCTCTCTTTTTCTTTTCAGGTCGCAGTCCGGAACCGGCACTCGCTCCTCGAGGGCCCACGTCCCGGACCAGCTCCTGAATACCACTTCTGCTAAGAAGTCATCGCTGCTTACAACTTTAGTGAGTTTCCATCTATCTCTCAGAGCTTTCCCTGGGACCAGGTACTCGCTCCAGGTACTGAATTCCAACTCCTGGGCTGCCTCAAGAGACTATGGTGTGAGTGTTATCACCAAGGACTTGTTCCAGAACTCTGCATATCCTATCTACTCACTTTCTTAGGTTCTCTACAGCTTAGCCACCTTGGGATCGCTGTTCCAATACCTGAGGGACTACAGCCCAGCCAGGCGCTTCCATCTCACTACTGCCACCTTTGGTGGTTTAATATACAGCTTACTAAGAAGTCTTTGTTGCTTATAACATCAGTGAGTTTCTATCTATCTCTCAGAGCTTTCCCTGGAACCAGGTACTCGATCCTTGAGGGTCTAATGCATACCAACTCCTGGGCTGCCTCAAGAGACTATTGAGTGAGTGTTACCATCAAGGACTTGTTCCTGAACTCTGCATGTCTTGCCTACTCACTTTCTTAGTTTCTCTACAGCTCAGCCACCTTGGGATCGCTGTTCCAATACCTGAGGGACTACAGCCCAGCAGGCCGCTTCCAGCTCACTACTGCCACCTCTGGTGGTTTAATATATTGTCTAATAAAACAACTAGTGTATGTCTGTCTCCTACACTAAGGGGCGGATTTTAAAAGCCCTGCTCGCGTAAATCCGCCCAGATTTACGCGAGCAGGGCCCTCGCGCGCTGGCGCGCCTATTTTGCATAGGCCGCCGGCGCGCGCAGAGCCCCGGGACGCACGTAAGTCCCGGGGTTTTTTGAAGGGGGCATGTCGGGGGCGTGTCTGGGCGGGGCCGAACGACGTGGCATTTTGGGGGCGGGACGCAGCACTTTGGGGACGGGACCGGGGGCGTGGCGCCAGCCTGGGGGCGAGGTCGAGGCCTCCGGACCAGCCCTCGGGTCAGATGACGACGCGCCAGCAGTCCGCTGGCACGCGTGGATTTACGTCTGCTTCTCGCAGGCGTAAATCTAGGGACAAAGGTAAGGGGGGGTTTAGATAGGGCCGGGGGGAGTAGGTTAGGTAGGGGAAGGTGAGGGAAGGGCGAAAGAAAGCTCCCTCCGTGGCCGCTCCGTTTTCAGAGCGGCCTCGGAGGGAACTGAGGCAGGCTGCGTGGCTCGGCGAGTGCAGGCTGCCCAAAATTGGCAGCCTTGCGCGCGCCGATCCAGGATTTTATAAGATACGCGTGGCTATGCGCGTATCTTATAAAATCCTGCGTACTTTTGTTTGCGCCTGCTGCATGAACAAAAGTACGCGATCGCGCTTTTTAAAAAAATCTACCCTTAAGCCTGACCAGTGGTCCCTCTTGGGAGCTCCCCAGAGCGTGGTCACCTGCCACTGGTCCAAGGATCCACCCACAACTATTCTAAATAATAACAGATTGCTATCTCCAGCAACTCCGTTAATAATAGATTGCTATCTCTCAGCTTTAACAACAGAGCTCTAATAACAGATTGCTAATTCCCAGCTTTAACAACAGAGCTTTAATAACACCCATCCACATTTTACCAGAGAACATTCTAGAAAGACAAACCCACTGTACTGCCAAAACCACACCTGGCTAAATTATTAATGAATACAGTGCAGGGGAATCTGGAATCTGCCAGTCTGATTAGTAACTGGGGGTTATTGTCGAGGATACGTGCAAGGATTGCATCTCTCTCCTTCGCGGCTCATACTTCTTTGACTTCATCCACTCTGCAGAAATTGGATGTACATTTATGCCTGGAATAACTTCTACTGCTCAGTAATGTTTCAGTTTTCTCCTGCCTCTACACAATTAGGACCACAATTAGTTTAGTCTCCATTCTCCAACCATGGGGACAGTAAGAAATAAAAAAATAAAAATTAAGTCCCCATTATTTGGTTCATTCTGGACTACTGTAACCCTGATTTAATGTTCAGAAAGGTAATTTATCAAATGTAATAAACTAAACTAAACTAAACTCTTGTGGCTGTTCTGACACAAGCAAATAAATAAGAAAACAAACATTTTTCTTTAGGTATTCAGTCTACTGCAGCTCATTGTCAACATTCAGGCTAAGTCTATCAGAAAGAGATTAACCAACTTTACAAATGAGGTTTTCTATGGACCCCAAATGTCACAACTCTCTAACAGTAGTTGGGCTCCATTTTTAGACAGGAAAATGTAGAATTAATGGTCAAAATACAAGTTGTAGATAATAACTTTTTATTGGACTAGCAAAATATCTGTGATTAACTTTTGAGAGTTATGACCTCTAGGGATGTGAATCATTTTTCTGATGAATTGAAATATCGTACGATATTTCTAAATTTGTTAATATATCGGGTAAAAAAAGAAATGATCACTTTTCCCCCAAAATTTTTGTAAAAATTGTTTTTTGGATTAGTGCGTGCTAACGGGAGTTAGCGCGCACTAACCCGAAAAATGATTTTTCACTAAAAAAAACAGGGATCCACGGGAAAACGAGATTTTTCCGCGGCCAGATGATCCCAAAAGCGGGAACGATTGGGCACCCGATTCACATCCCTAATGACCTCTTCATCAGGAGAGTGAAGAAACAGCTCAGTTACACTGGATTGAAATTATATGGAGTTAGCAAGGTCTTAGGTCCTGTTGTCACGAGGATAACTTTCAAAAGTTAGTTACTGATCTATTAAGTTAGTCCAATAAACTTGTTTGTGACCCTTAATTCTACAAATTCAAGTGAATTAACATAGCAACTACAATTTGATCAGAAAGGAAAACAAATAATTCAAAACCTTGCCCTTACTTGGGCACCATCTTCTGAGGCATTCTGCCAGCACTCTAGTTGTATTTGGCATAAGGAAAACAAACCATTCAAACGGCAGTTTTCTTTGGGCACTACTCACTTCTGTTCTCTGTCAGCATATTTACTAGATATGGCAGAAGGGAAAAAATGAAGAAAAAACAAAACACATTTCCAGTGGCTAATTATAGGTCCCAGTCCCTGCTTCCATTCTGTCAGTATTTATTTATTAGATTTATATTCTGCTTTTTCAGATACTTCAAAGCTGATTACATTCAGGTACTGTAGGTATTTTTCTATCCCCAGAGGCATACAACTACTACTACTTAATATTTCTATAGTACTTTCTATAGTACTACACAATGTATAAACAGTGTATAAACACTCACAGTGTATAAACACTCACAAAAGACTCAATAGAGCTTATAATCTAATAAGACAAACATACAGGACAAGATACTTGGGGCATTTCAAAAAGCAACATAATGGTTAAAAAAGAAAAGAAATTTAGTTAATAAGGCTAAAAACAGACAATTAGGCTTAAGATTTAGAAGCAGCTTAAAAAAGGTGGGTCTTTAGATAGGATTTAAACACGGTGAGAAAAAGAGTATGATGAACCAGTTCAAGAAGACTATTCCAAGCACATGATGCAGCCAGATGGAAAGCATGGAATCAGGAACTGGCAGTAGAGAGGAAGGTCACAGATAGGAGTGACTTGTCTGATGAGTGAAGTGCATGAGTAGGGCTGTAGAGAGAGATAAGAGAAGAGAGGAAGTAAGTTGCTGCACAGTGAAGGCATTTGTAGATGAGAAAGAGAAGCTTACACTGTATGCTGGAGCAGATCAGGAGTCAATGCAGTGATTTCAGAAGAGGGGTTATGTGAGTGTAGGCTTTAGCAAAAGATAATTTAGGACAGATTGCAGTGGAGAGAGATGGCTTGCCAGGAGACCTGTGAGCAGCAGATTGCAATAATCTAAGTGGGAGGAGAAAAGAGAATGGATAAGAGTTCTGATAGTGAGCTTAGAAAGGATGGGACAATTTATGGCAATGTTATGGAGAAAGAAATGGCACATTTTGGCAGAGTTTTGGACATGTATAGAGAATGAGAGAGAGGAGTCAAAGAAGCCCTCTAAGTTATGGACTGAGGGGACCTGGAGGATGACTGTGTTATCTACGGTAATAGAGAAAGGAAGAAAAAGGGAGGTGGGCTTGGGGGGAATGATAAGGAGCTCAGTCTTGGTCATGTTGAGTTTAAGATGGTGGTGGGACATCCAGGCAACAATGTCAGACAAGCAGGCTGTCACGCCCGTCAGTCACAGATGGCTGCAACCTCTCATGTTCACCTCTTTTCTTGCTACTTTGTCAATTCTCAGAAGAGTGGCGGTTTCCGCCAGTGAATTCTGACCTCCCTGGAGTCCACGGGATGGCGCGGGCAATGCTGACCACCATCTTGTTCCTGGAGTCACCTAGCGCGCGTACACGCATGGACCATCTTTAATACACGTCATGGCGGGAACCTCAGGGGCGACCCCTCTGCATGGCATCACCGCCTCACTGTATTTAAACTGACTGGCCCTACACTCAGACGAGTTAGAAAATAATTTTTCTCGTTGCTGAATCTGCTTCTCCTTGGACTTCCTGTTCCTGTCTCGGTTGGGGAAAGCTTTGAGTAGCCGCTCCTCGGGGGATCTTCCGCATTCCTAGGCTATCCGCTCCTCGGAGGGCCTTCCTGCCTAGTCCTTCTGGAACCAAGCCTTGTGAGCTCATCTCGCTTCATCTCTGCCAAGCCTTGCTGGGATCCTCTCTGCAGTGTACCCCTAGCCTTGGGCCACTACTGCATTCTCACCAGCAGGATTTGCTACACCTACCCTGAGCTACAGGAAGATTGCTATTTCTTTTTCAAGTACTTCTAGGCTCCAGGACCTCAGACCTCCTCTTCACCATCTGCCTCATACAGTCATCCTCAGCATACCCCGTGCTGCGGGCCACTACCGGATCTGCACACCAGAGGTATTTACTACTCGATTGGGAAAACTGTCTGGCATACCCCACGCTGCAGACCACTACCGGATTGTCTCATCTGAGGTACCTTCCTGAGTTACCCCTCATCTAAGAACTGTACTTTGATTGCAGTACTCGCTCCACGGGTTCTGCTCAAGAACTGCATCTTTACTACATTCCCACTCCATGGGTTATGCTCTCTCTTTCTCCCATAATAAAGTCTATCTAGGGATGTGAATCGTTTTTTGACGATTTAAAATATCGTCCGATATATTTTAAATCGTCAAAAATCGTTAGAAGCGCGATACAATAGGAATTCCCCCGATTTATCGTCAAAAATCGTAAATCGGAGGAAGGGGGAGGGGAAGGGGGAGGGGAAGGGGGAGGGTGGAAAAACCGGCACACTAAAACAACCCTAAAACCCACCCCAACCCTTTAAAATAAATCCCCCACCCTCCCGACCCCCCCAAAATGCCTTAAATTACCTGGGGTCCAGAGCCGGGGTCCCGGTGTGATCTTTTACTCTCGGGCCTGCGGTGCATTGTAGAAATGGCGCCGGCGCTACCTTTGCCTTGTCATATGACAGGGCAAAGGTAGCGCCGGCGCCATTTTGTTTTTTGTCCCCCGACGTCAGGAGCGTAGGAGATCGCTCCCGGACCCCCGCTGGACCCCCAGGGACTTTTAGCCAGCTTGGGGGGGCCTCCTGACCCCCACAAGACTTGCCAAAAGTCCAGCGGGGGTCCGGGAGCGACCTCCTGCACTCGAATCGTTTTGCCGTACGGCCGGCGCCATTTTGCGCAAAATGGCGCCGGCCGTACGGCAACACGATTCGACTGCAGGAGGTCGTTCCCGGACCCCCGCTGGACCCCCAGGGACTTTTGGCCAGCTTGGGGGGCCTCCTGACCCCCACAAGACTTGCCAAAAGTCCAGCGGGTGTCCGGAACGACCTCCTGCAGTCGAATCGTGTTGCCATACGGCCGGCGCCATATTGCACAAAATGGCGCCGGCCGTACGGCAAAAAGATTTGAGTGCAAGAGGTCGCTCCCGGACCCCCACTGGACTTTTGGCAAGTCTTGTGAGGGTCAGGAGGCCCCCCCCAAGCTGGCCAAAAGTCCCTGGGGGTCCAGCGGAGGTCCGGGAGCGATCTCCTACGCTCCTGACATCGGGGGACAAAAAACAATATGGCGCCGGCACTACCTTTGCCCTGTCATGACAGGGCAAAGGTAGCGCCGGCGCCATTTCTACAACGCACCGCAGGCCCGAGAGTAAAAGATCACACCGGGACCCCCGCTCTGGACCCCAGGTAATTTAAGGCATTTTGGGGGGGTTCGGGAGGGTGGGGGATTTATTTTAAAGGGTCGGGGTGGGTTTTAGGGATGTTTTAGTGTGCCGGTTTTCCCGCCCTCCCCCGATTTACGATTTACACGATATTTACAAAAACAAAACCGCGACGATCCGATTCCCTCCCCCCCCCCCCAGCCGAACTCGATCGTTAAGACAATCGATCACACGATTCACATCTCTAGTCTATACTACAGCTGTGTACTAGCTACTGAGAACATGCCTTCTGGCAGTGAGACCCACGAGGCTCCTCCCTGTGGGCAGTGACACCTCTCACTCTGGCCCAGGGTACACATCCATACCAAAACATAACACAGGTTGAGATTCAGGACTAGATTTCTGGTGAAATTTCTGGTGTAGAATGGTAGATCTTGGAGTCATCAGCATAAAAATGGTATTGAAAGCCATGAGTGGAAATCAGAGTACCAAGGGAATTAGTATATAGTGAGAAGAGAAGAGGGCTCTGGACAGAACCCTGAGGCACACCAATTTATAATGGAATGGCAGTAGAGGAGGAACCACCTTAGGAAATGTTAAAAGTGTGATGGGAGCCTCCACGAGAGAAAAGAGAACTTTTGCAGCAGTGTGAGTGGGACAGAAGGCCTAACCTGGGGTGAGACAGGCTTGGACCGGCCCTGACGGTGGTCTCAGTTGGGAACACTCACTGTGACGTCAGTGGTAAGCGACGCTGAGGGTGTATAAAACCTGCCCTACTGCGGCGAGCAGTCATCACCGGTGCGCTGCCGAAGCCACGCACTCCAAAGGGGCGGTGGCTTTGTTATATTTCTTGGTATAATTAGGTTAAGTTCTATTTATTTTTTGCTGTTTAGCTCTTTTGTTTTTGGTCCTTTTTTATTTTGAATTATTTCTCTTTAACTCCTGGGAACCTCCATTGGATCCAAGTACGTATTGGGTTATAGATAGCATGGGAAATGTGGTGCATTATTTATTTTTCTTATATATAGATTAGTTTCCTTGGTCCTTAGAAATGAAATGCCCCATTCAGCTAGGAAAATACAGGCTTGGGAGAAAGCCAACACTGGGGCAACTCCCGACCCATCAAGGACTGGCCCAATGGATAGCCACGTGATCCGTGCGGTTTACGCATCGGATGTGGAGTCGCAGAGGTAGGGAACTATAGAGAAGGGGTTGTGTTCCCTACCTGACTTGGAAACAACATTATCCCCGATGTTAAGGGAAGCACCAGTTAACCCTGCCAAGCTAAGAAACCCGGTTGGGAAACAGGAGGCGACATCAGCCGAAGTTGCAGATGTTGGGAGCCTGACAGGGATCCTGTCCCCGTGTGGAGAGAGCTTGGGATTGAGAACTGATAGGCATAAACTGAGTAATGGTAGCTCAGATGAAGGAATATTCAGATTAATAACATCTGGTATTACCTCAACACCTTCCAAATTAAGTACAAAATTTTATTTAATGAAACCTGCTCAAATAACATTAGAAACATTATGGGAAGCATTTGAGGGTTTGGGAAACCTGTTTATAAAGCAATTGGAACCTGTAACTACTAAACTAGAAGATCATGAAGTGAGGATAAAAACTTTGGAAAGTACAACTAAGGACTTGAACCAACAAAGCTCTGAATTGAGACTATCATTGAAAGCTAATAAGGATAAACATGATCTCTTGGTCAAAGTTAATGTGGTATTATTAAATAAATTGGAAAATATGGAGAATATCTTGAAAGGGAGAAATCTCCGCTTGATTAATTTTCCTAGACTTCCACATATTCTACCGAGAGAGATGTTTAACAGATATGTGACTGAAGTGTTGAAGGTTAAAGAAGACCTTATTCCACCACTGACACGGGCATTTTATATATCTGTAAAAAAAAAAAGATAGAAGGGGTCCTAGATGGGGTAAAACAAAGTAATGGTAATGGTAAAGAGATTATCGATGCCCCTACAAGGGAAATAGTAGCAGAGGAAGGTTTAAATATTACTGGGATACTCGAAACATCGAATGAGGATTTAGCTCAACCGGTACCTTTAGTTATCACGCTGGCCCTAGAATCAGATAAGGAATGGTTATTAAAGCTATTTTTTAAACATCGTATGGTGCCTTTTCTGAAAATGAAAATCAGGATATATCCGGACGTTTCTAAAACAACACAAAAGAAAAGGAACAGTTTTTCTTACTTAGACCCACGGTCTTAAAGATTGGAGCCAGTTTTAGACTCATTTTTCCCTTTAAATGTTATATTAAACATAAAGGGAATTCTTTCCTTTTCTATTGCCCCTCCCAATTATAGCAGTTTTTGTCTGATAAAGTATCTACTTAAATTGGAGGGATGATGGTAATTTATCTTCTGGATACCGTAGATAAATCTGAGATTATACTCCCTTATGGTATAGACGTAACCCCATTAAAGTGCTATCTTTAAGAACATAAGAAAATGCCATGCTGGGTCAGACCAAGGGTCCATCAAGCCCAGCATCCTGTTTCCAACAGAGGCCAAACCAGGCCACAAGAACCTGGCTATTCCCTAAGTAAACTTGATTAATAGTTGTTAATGGACTTCTTCTCCAAGAACTT
Organism: Rhinatrema bivittatum; assembly: GCF_901001135.1. Taxonomy (NCBI): domain Eukaryota; kingdom Metazoa; phylum Chordata; class Amphibia; order Gymnophiona; family Rhinatrematidae; genus Rhinatrema; species Rhinatrema bivittatum. The sequence goes on along the minus strand of NC_042616.1, from coordinate 550,608,538 downwards.
ATCCAAACCTTTTTTGAACCCAGCTACACTAACTGCACTAACCACATACTCTGGCAACAAATTTCAGAGCTTTATTGTGCGTTGAGTGAAAAATAATTTTCTCTGATTAGTCTTAAGTGTTCTACTTGCTATCTTCCTGGAATGCCCCCTAGTCCTTCTATTATTCGAAAGTGTAAATAACCAAGTCACATCTACTCGTTGAAGCCCTCTCATGATCTTAAAGACCTCTATTATATCTTTAAATAACCTATTCTTTATTGTGTCTTTCGGTTTTTCCGATGTTAGAATTACTAGTGAAAAAGACTTGGAATTCACATTGTGGACTTAAAAGTATACGTATCCTAAAAATTTAGTTAAAAGTAATAAGAATATGTTACTGTTTTGTATTTGTATATGAAATGTATACTTATTCAATGTCAAGAATGCTCTTGATGTAAATTGTTTAAAAATTAATAAAGAGTAAATTATTAAAAAAAAATAAAAAAAGTGTAATGGGTGAGATAAGAGAACCAAGACAGGACAGAGTTCCAAAAATCAAGTGAGGACAGAGTATAAAGGAGTAAGTGGTAATGAACAGTGTCAAAAGCAACAAACAGGTCAAGAAGGATAAGGACAGAGTAAAGATCTTTGGCACCATAAAAAGGTCATTGGATCATATTCTAGGGCCTAAATTCATCATTTTGCTATACTTTTTTCATGAATAGCATCCAAGATTAAAAAAAAGGGGTGTGGTTATTTATTACAAATAAACTATGAAGTACCCAGACAGGCATTTCCTTGTTTTGAGAGAGAGAGAGAGAGAGAGACAGACAGACAGACAGACAGACTTTTTATAAGAGGCTTATATAAGTCAACTGTTTATATCACTTAGGAGGGACAACAAGTAACTCAAGGTGAGGTTTTGGTGGTGGTCTAGGGTTTTGGGGCCAGTTTTACATTCTCAGTGAGAAGTAAGAACAGCACACACAATACAGTGCATATTAGTGAACATTTGATGTAATATGGAATGATGAAAGGTACACAAAGATAAGATTTCTACAATGTACTCTCATCCAAGTTTGTTAGCACCCAGATAGAGAGTTCATCAAGTTTTATCTCTCTGGCCACACCTCAAAGCCTACTTTCCCTCTGTGGCTTGGGAAGAACATCCACCTCTGTCTTTCATTTCTGATTGCTCTGTCTCCTTTTTTACTTCACCTGTCTGACTGGCAAGGTTGAAGTTTCCACTCATACTGCTTACAGATTCCAACATCAGAGCCCCATCAACCAACTTCTCCTTAAGTTGCCTGGCGATGTAGTCTTTATAGATTTTTCTATCAATCTGTTCATTTTTAGCTTTACTATGCATGGCTGCCCTTGCTTAGGGCTGGAACTCCTTAGTATTCTGTTATCAGTGTCACCAGTAGACTAGGAAAGGGGGGGGGGGTGATCTACCTCATCCCATTACACAATCATGCAAGCTTAAGAAGAGGCAGAATTGTTTTTTGTAGTCTACCTTTGTCTATAACAAACTTTAATAACTACTTAAGTGCTATTTCTGACTGACTTGGTTCTGTTAAAGTTAAAGTCAACTCTATTAAATTTCAGGCAATGTGGTTCTCCAGTAAACTTATGCCTTCCCAACTTCCATTACCTATAATGGCAAGTACTCCTATTCAAGTTCATGAAGTTATTTCCACCTTGTGTGTTAGAATCAATTCATCACTTACTTTCCCTAATCATAACTCACATCTATTACAAACATCTTTTTGTTTCTGTTTCATTCGTCAATTAAGACCATATCTTGATTGCTCTGATCTTCAGTCCCTCATGTGCTCTTAGTCCAGTCTTGGTTTGATTACTCTAATGTGCTATTTCATGGCCTCACTTCCATCCATAAAAAGACTTCAGACAGTTCAAAATACAGCCTCTAAATTGATTTTTGGTTTATGGAAATACGATCATATTATTCCCATACTTCTGGACTTGCATTTGCTTCCTGCCTCCATGTACATACAGTTCAAGACTGGGTGCTTGGAATTTAAATCTCTTTGGTGGGGCCAAAGAGCTTCAAATGATGCTACTGCAACATTTTGAAGGAGTTAAAACATTGCTTTCCATTTCGATGGCAGGGAGAAACAATTTCAGGACCCTGAATTTTATGATTTCAGGCACTGATAAGCAAACATTAAGGGAAAAGTGCAGGACTGCGTCTATGGCCTAGATCAAAAGCAAAGCACATTCAAGTAACATTGTCTGAATTATCAAAAAGGTTACTCACCCTGTAAACATGTTGATAGCAGTATTTTGATATGGTTTTGATTGTTAATAATAATACCCTTAACTTAAAGCTATGGGGTAACCTACATGAAGTGGCATTTACTACCCTTAACAGAAGATTGGGGTAACCTGCATGAAGCAGTAGTTACTTCCATAAGAATCCTGTTGGGCAGACTGGATTGACCATTTGATCTTTTTCCACCATCAATACTGTTACTTTGTTAATATCTTATCTTTCAAGCTTCCTAATTGTTATGGTTTGTGGGTTTCATGGACCCTTGACCCAAGGTGAGAGTTGTTACCACCTGTGGGGAGGAGCCCCACAGGTCCAAACTCTCAGGAGGCGAGGTCAGGTACAGCAGGAGCTCTGGGAGAGAATCTGTGGGGTGGTCCCAAGGAGTGGGGTGAGAGTTACAGAAATGAGGGACCCCACAGTAAGCAGGTTAGGCTAGAGAGCAGTACCTCCGAGAGGGTGGCGCTAGGCATGCCCGAGGTGCGGGAAACGCGAGGCAAGGAGGGCAGGAGGTATATGCAGAGGCAACCCTGAGGGGCGGAGCTATGTAGCGAGGAAGGTACTGATGCGATGATGTAGGCTAACCCGCGGAGCGGGGAAGCCCGATTCGGGTCTCCAGTTAATGATGTAGACAACCCCAAGAAGCAGGGGAGTGCAGGAAATCGCAAGTGCTTGAACATAGGCACTGCCCCAAGGAGCGGGGAAGCACAGACATTCTCTGGTGTAGAACGTAGGTGCTGTCCCGAGGAGCGGGGAAGCATGGAGATAGGTCTCCCAAGTGGTGAGAGCGTTCCCAGAGGCAACCCCGAGGAGCGGGAAGATGGCAGTTGGGACTCCTGGAAGGCACAGGGCTAGCCCGAGGAGCAGGGGAAGCCAGGAGACCAGGTCTCCGGAGAAAGCGCATGCAAGCCCCCGAGGAGCAGGTACCTGAGCCAGGGTCCATAGTCCAAAGAGGGTCCGAGTCAGTCACCACAGGTCCGAGGTGACAGGAGTTAGTAGACTAGTGATGGAAGTCGTTGCCAAATCAGCTAGCAGGGTGCGAAGGCAGTGCTTAAGAACCCTGACCAAATGATGTCATCAATCAGGGATGCCCCTGAGTTTCCTGCCATAGCAACTTCAAAAGAGGGCCCGGTTGCGCACGCATGCACCTAGAAAAGCCCTGAGTCAGCGTGGGTGGTGGCGGCATCCTGGGCGCCACGAGGAACCATGAGATATGTAGCGGTAGAGGCTAGCCCCCACCATGAGCAGGCCCGGAGAGGGAAGCAGGGCAGTACAAGACATGAGTACACGTGATCACAGCTGTCTGCAACCAACGGTCATAACACTAATACCTTATCATCCTAGGCAAATTTTGCTTTCATCTCAACATGAACTATTAGCATTACCATCCCCAGAGGAAATTAGGCTAGAGACTACCAGATAAGTCTGTTTCTCATTTTTAGCATCAACCCTCTGAAATTCTTTTCCAATTGCTTTGTGCTTGGGGAAAGATTATCTTAAGTTTAGGAAAGTTCTTATTTTCACATACCTATTCTACAATGCAATCTTATTTGTCTTTATTAGTATTGTTAATTTTCTTTTAAAGAACACTTATTGTTTTATGTTTTCATTTCATTCATTTTATTTACCATTAAGAATCATGGTAATAATATTTTATTTGTATTAAGTATATTTATTAGCTTATGTCTTACAATTTCCCATCTTTCATTGTTTTTCACTACTCATTCTTTTAAAAGATTAATATATTATTTATTTACTTGACCATGTTTTACCATGTTTATAATTCTATTTTCTATTTTTAATTTAATTTAATTTAATTTTAGAATGATATGCTAGTTTTATATTATTTAATTAAATATAACATTGATTTATTTAAATTTGTAATTAATCAAATACCTAAAAAACATAAACAAAATCATCTTTACTGCAATAACTTCCTTGTGCAATGTGTGGGTCCTCCCTCATTGTGAAGTACCTCTAGATCAAGGATGCCCTCCACGATGTGTTATCTACATTTTTTGGATCTGATGCTGCCATTGGAGTTGATCTTGAGAGTGGTCCCTAAGGAAAAATGTCAGGAACTTCACTCATGTTCTCTCTTTGTGTTGCCTGCTTTTGATGGGTATTACGTTTGCTGGCTCATGGGACGTCCTCACAAACTGGCATACTCACCCCCAAATGCTGCAACAGCAGGCCTCACTCACATGGCCATCCTTAAACTGGGCCTATTTTCCTTAGGATTACGTGTGCACCAGCCACTCAGACATAAATGGCTCGTGGTGGGAAACTGGCTGTGGTGCCCTTGGATGACATCATTGGCTTCAGCCCTTAAAAAGGCCTTTCAGGTATCCAGACCTTGCCTTAGCAATGGGTATCCTGCATTCTCTGCAGTTTGTATTGCCAGTGTTCCTTTTCCTTGTTCCTTCTTACAGCCTTGCTTCATCCAATCTTGCCTTGCCTCATCATCCAGCCTTGCCTTGCCTTGTCTTATCGTCTTGCCTTGTCCCGCCTTGCCTTTTACAGCCCTGCCTTGTTTTCCAGTTTAGCCTCATCTTGTCTTCCAGCCCACCCATGTCTTGTCATCTGATCCAGCCTCATCACCTGATCCAGGCTCCTCCAGCCTGTTTTCCTTGTTCCCATCCTCAGAGTCTCCTGCGTATCCATGTCTCCCTTGTCATCCAGCTCGAGATCTGACCTCTTGCCTTGACCTGATCACATTTGCTTGCCCCCTTAACCTGATCTCTAGACTGGCCCCAACTACTCTGGCTCACTGCCTTTCCAACCTTGGTTCTCCTCTGACTTCCATAAGCCTGCTGTCTATCTTGCTTCTGGTGTGTCTCTAGACACTACACCACCGCTGCCCTAGGGACCCAACTAAGTCCTTCTGGTTATAAGAATCAAAGGGCTCAATTTACGGAAGAGGAAGCTAGTGAAGGTGAAGTTCCAGAATGTCATTCTACAGGACACATTCACCAGCTGCCAGCATGGGCCTTGGGTGCTCACCCTCGAGGCTGCATCAATTGTGTTGCAGTCCTAAAGGCTAACATACCCTGTAACCATATCACTAGGGGATGCTCTCATCACTGTCAGTATCATCACCTATCTCCCACATCAGTAATTTTCAAATTACTCCCAAATTTTCTTCAGCTACTAGCTTTGTGGGTTCTGATTCAGGGAATACTAGACATAATTCTTCCTCAGAATCACTTGTTGAGAACTTTAATTCCATTCCCTCAGAAGCAGGTTTTGGTTGTTTCACTTCTACTGCTCCAGTTCATTCCCCTACCCTGCTACTGTCTGCCTTGGATAGTTTTCCCTCCATGTCCCTCTGCTCCAAAATATGAGGAAATTGAATAGGTAGAGGTGACACATGCTCTCCAAATTTCAACTGCTTCTGCCTTGAGCTGCCAGACTTTTTCATTCATGCCATTCTATGGCCCAAAATCTCTTTTTTCTATTTTGGGGCAGGACTAGTGCTTTTTTTTTTTTTTTATTGTGGCTACTGGACTTCATCAATGCCAGCCAAAGTTGCCAAGCCTGCCATTCCCTCATCTCCCTTTTCCTGACATGATGGAATTCATTGAAGTGCAGTACCTACTGGGTAGGGTTGTGAATCATTTTTATAATGAATTGAAATATCGTATGATATTTCTTAATTCGTTATATATCTGTTAAAATGCGAAATTTTCATGAAAATCGTTTTTTGGGTTAGCGCGCTCTAACAAAAAAAGTTTACTTTTGTTATTTTTTGTTACTTTTTGTTATTTTTTGTTAGTGCGTGCTAACTCCCGTTAGCATGCACTAAGCCGAAAAATGATTTTTTACTAAAAAAAAATGCCGATCCGCGGGAAAACGAGATTTTCCCGCAGCCAGACGAAATCAAAAATGCAAATGATCGGGCACCCGATGCACATCCCTAATTAATACCATAGTTTTTTCTGTTACAATATCCCTCACTGCATGTTGAGTTGTCTGTTATACACGCATATACACTCACACAGATACATATGCAGAGTATGTGTGCAGTACTGTGTGCACTAGTAAGTGACAGCACAGAGAAAAGGCGTTAGTCTTTTAAGACTCCTCTTCAGTCTGTCAGTGTGCTGTGCTATACTCGCTGTCTAGAGCCAAAAAGAAAATCACTAGTACTGCTACAATCTCCACAGTCTCCCTCACTGACACTTTAACAGTGAAGAAAAACATCAAAATCAGTGGCAGTGGATTGTTTCTTTCAGATCAGAACAGCCTTTTACCAGTGCCAAATCCAAAACATTTTGAAGCTTTTCTTTTCCCCTAATCTGTTAGAGCTTCTATATACACATGTTCCTTTGCCTTGTTAGAGGAAATACAGACTCCTTCTTGCACATGGTTAGACCTTACTGTAAGAATGGGTCAGTGTCATTTGATCCAAATAGCAACTATAGGGTATTTAAAAAGATGCTGTACCATCATTTGCCCTCTTTTTGTTTTTTTGTTAAGTTGTCTTGCTTCTGCTCTGACAAGGCTGTGAGGTCACATAGCCAAAAGTTGGTAGCTATAGTTACTAGTTGTTTTTTTGCTCAGCAGAACATAGCTATAGACTTCAATAGGCCATATATTTTAAAGTAAAGATAAATAAATGAGACAAATGTTTTTTGTTTCATTCTTGTTGACCCCCACCATAACAAATGAAATGCATATCCCTAGGATAAACTATTTCACTCTAGCCTTGCCTCAACAAGGATTATATCTACCACTGCAAGTTTCATCATGGATCATTTCAGTTGAATGAACATCTGTAAAAACAATAAAGATGTTGAGAACATAGAAAGAATGTAGGACAAGAGATGATTACTGACTGGTAATGTGTTATGAATCTGTAACCAGACGTGAACCCTTGGCCTGAGGTGGAGTTGGTGCTACCTGTGGAGGAAGACCCCACAGGTCCCCACTGTCGGGAAGCGTGACAGGACAGGAAGTAGGGGCCAGCTGGAGCTTCACCACTACCAGCCCGCATTCCCCGCAGGTTGAGCCCTTGTACTGGGGCTGGCTGGTCTTAGGTGGGCCCCTACGTGGATGATCCCGATGGTACAGCCAGGCAAGGCGGAGGATCAAGAGGCCTGAAGAGTGCAGGAATAGAAGAAGAGAGGTCCGGTCCAGAGGTCAGAGGCAGGTGGCAGAAGACAAGGTCAGGTCCGGTCCAAAGGTCAGAGACAGGCGGCAGAAGATGAGGTCAGGTCCGGTCCAGAAGTCAGAGGCAGGCGGCCGAAGATTATGTCAAGAGGCAAGCTGGGTCAGGAGCCAAAGGGCAGGAGCAGGAGTGCTGGATCAGGAACACTGCATCAGGAACGCTGGATCAGGAACTTTAAAGACAACAGCAAGGAGACCTGTTGCTAAGCCATGTGCTGGGAGTCCGTTGCAGCCTTAAGTAGATTGGTAATGATGATGTCATCTGAATGGGCCGGCCGTGTTTTCCCACCGATGGCCCTTTAAATCTTGGCTGGGGCCACGCGTGCGTGTGCGTAAGTAAGGACCGTGCCAAGGCGGGGGTTGGCATCCCGGCCGCGGACAGAGCAGGACAGGCCCCAGCGGTGTGGGAGTGAGAAGGCATGCATCGGGAGATGCTTCCCGCAGCTGTGAGGGAGCCGGGGCCCGCTGCTGACATGGGAGGGTGTCGGGAAGTAGGTGGAACCAGATGCGGGACTCCACAGCCGGCAAACATAACATAATGTCAATATAAAAGAAATCACAAGGAAAAGTTTCTCTGCTTTATAAGCCTAGTAGGAAAGATTACCTGTCAATTTCCTGTCATAGGGCTAATGAGGCAGGGAAAAGGCAGAAATAAAGGTCTGTATAATAGGTGGAGATCCAATGCATGGTACAATAGATGAAGTTGTCTCTTATTCAACAACAGCTAAAAGTTTAGCGATATGTCTTAACCTGCAAACAACTCCAGGTCCATAGTAAATCATTACATTCAGTATTTATTGACGAACTCACAAATTCCTGAGAAATATATTAATTTCAGAATTTGAAAAAGATGTAAGGGAATGAAAAACAAACAAAAGATTTAATGCCTGATGCCCACAAACAATTTGATTTGAGTCTCACTTCTTAAATGTTTGGAGGCAGTAAGTCTATATGAAAGGACTGTGTTTAAAAAGATGATACTTTCTATTATCTGCAGGCTCTTTAGAAGATTTTTTTTTCTTTTCAGTTGCAGCACACACATCTAGTCAAAAATGATCTAATCATCTAGAGCAGGTTGCCTCTTTCTCAGACCCCACAAGGTCACTCTTTTTAGTTTGTAGAGTTGAAGAGAATTTCAAGGTACATGTCTAGTCTAAGAAGTATAAAAACAGAAAGTATAAAGAAGGTTTTTTGTTTTTTTTTTAATAACAAGGGAACAAGTTTTTCCCATCTTGAAAGATGCTGGGCCTTTTGATTAACTCATTTTTAGCTCATAGCTGTTTAGAAACTTTCTGTTGAATTTCAGTTAATCTAATATTATTGAAATACAAGCCAAAACACCCTTAAAAAGTGACAGGATGTAAAAGTTGAAGTGTCCACATACTGTCTCTCACTCCACAAAATAAACCCTTACATTTTGCAACATCTATGAGGCCTATGGCTATATGACCCACCTTGTTTTGGGACTTCTGTTAGTTTTATTATTAAATATGTTCCCTTTGGTAGTTTTCTTGCTTACTTAAAGTGTTGAACATAAGAACATAAGAAATTGCCATGCTGGGTCAGACCAAAGGTCCATCAAGCCCAGCATCCTGAACTTTCCAACATAGACCAAACCAGGCCACAAGAACCTGGCAATTACCCAAACACTAAGAAGATCCCATGCTATTGATGCAATTAATAATAGTGGCTATTCCCTAAGTAAACTTGATTAATAGCCGTTAATGGACTTCTCCTCCATCTTTTGCTTATTTAAGTGATATATTCTTTTGGTTGTTTGTTTATTTTTGTGGTAGTACTTTTGTTTATCTAAGTTACTGCTGTTGTACCCCTTTTCAGGTGAACAATTGTTCAAAATAGTAGCTAATAGAGATGTGCTTTGGCTAAACCTTTCTGTTCAGCCTTCGTTATCGGCTCGTTGTGAGAAATTTCAATTTCCTGCGGTTTGGGCCTTTTTTTTTTTCGGCCACCACAAATTCCGCATGCAGTAACACCGAAAAAATAAATTTCCCAAACTTTCAGGAAAATTCCCTTCATTTCTCAGGGTGGCCGAAACAGGACAAATTGGACAATTCTGTTTCACTCTTGTCTCTAGCTCCATTTGACTCCAAGTACTGTATCTGGCTTTACTCCAGTTGACCCTGCAGTATGAGTATTTATTTATTTTGTTTATTTGATTAGTTTTTTTATACCGGTGTTGGTACATACCTTCACTCCGGTTAACAATGTTTCTTAAAATAGTAAAAACATAAAATACATAAAAAGGAATAAAAAGTACATAATGCATAAAAAGGCATACACCTCACTAGGAAAGTCAGACCATTTCAATCATGTAGAGCATCAGTAACAGGAGAAAGACTGAAAGTTCTGCTTTCGTGGTGGGCTTAGAGGATTCTGCAGTGAGCTCCATTGGGCCATCAAAGTACTCGTGATATTATCAGATCAATCAGTATAAATGTCCATGATGAACGTATGCACCTCCCTCCAGCCAATTTAATATCCCATGGGGTAGGATGCCACACTCCTTATATGAGCACATGAACAACAAAAGCCAGCTTTTATTACTCACTTTTCTGGATAATGCTATACAAAAAATTTACAATCATTAAATATATGACATTAGCAAACAATACAAACATGGATATAGATAAACACACACTTAACACTCATATATACTAAGAAGCCTATATTTCTTCAGCAATGGTTTTTCAGTTATCAGAAGAGCTTTGTTTTTTATAAGGCTGTGCATTTTTTTAAACAAATGGAAAAAATGCTGCAAAGAACACCATTTTTTTTCATTCATGGACACATATAATGAATGGAGGTTGCCCACAAATGAAAACAACATTTTTTGTTTCATTTGTTTTTGTTTCCCATTTAGATCTATGGCACTTTAAAAGTGTTGTAGTGAAAAAGCTACAGGGATTAACTAGTAACTGTAGCAACAAATCATTGCCTGAGTCAGAGCCGATCAGCTGAGCCTGAGCCGAGGCAGAAGAAGTAGGCAAGTAGACAGGATGGAAGATAAATTAAGGTGAAGAACTTTTTAAACTATACTTTATAGCTTTCATTACGTGATATCAATATCTTCCCACTAAAAGGAATATGTGTGTACAAAGAAACTCAATTTTCTCTGTTGAATTTCACAGAGAAAACGTGTCTTTTTAGAAGCTCTCTTAGAGTCAAGGAAAAACTTAAAAAAAGGAGAGAAGAATTTTGGCAATGGCTAAGTACGTTATCTAATATTCACTGCTGTAGTCACAGTGCTCTTACTCATTGTGACAAAGAGACAGAGGTACTGCTTTCTATCTGTTCACTTGCCAGGGTAGTGGACTGGAGATACAGAAATGGTGTCAATGAAAACTGATTTGTTTCTGTTGTCTGTCTCTCTGACTGTGCACAGTATACTGTACTAATTATCTGAAGTCAGACCAAAGTGAAGCGAAGCAGAGCCTTGTCATCCTTCTCAGTTTATTCACTTTGTGTGTATGTGCACAAAAGAAGTCAGTCTACTGTACACACACACACACACACACATACCACACACAATGTATAAGTGTGTGCGCATGTGGGTATTAGTGAAATGTATACTTTTTTACACAAACTGTGAGGGTTAGCCCTATAAAGGCAGAGACTGAGTTTGTGCCACTAGCAAGCCACTAACTCTGCTTGGCAAGATGCAAATGTGTTTACTCAGCATTAAACTGTACTTAGTCTATGAACTTGATTGAGTATCTGTGATAAACAGGCCTTCATTCAATATTAGAATGGTACTGCTGAGTTCTGCTACAATATCAATAAAGTATATTGTGTTATCCCAATTCCAACTTCCAGTAACTACTTCTAATTCCATCATGCCATTAAGAAGAAAGGGAAGTGGAGAGAATAGCAGTGGAAATGGAAATGGTAATGGAAGAGGATTGGATGCTTCTGCAGAATCAAACCATTCTATGAGAAGTACAAACAGTACTAGTAACAGTGAAAAAAAAAAGTGAAATCCTTCCCTGAAACTTAAAAAAAAAAGCATTTTTAGCCTCAAAAACGCTAAGGGCCTGATTTTAAAAAAGCATTTACTCGAGTAAAAACCAGATTTACTGGAGTAAATGGGTTTCTGAAAATTGCTACAATATATGCCATTGACTTGTCTATAGGATTTACTCACATAAGTGCACTTTACTTGAGTAAATGGCTTTTGAAAATTGCTACAAAAGTAGCTGCATTTACGCATGTAACTCCTTTTGAAAATTACCCCCATAGAATAGAAGCTGGCTCAAGCCATAATAATTTGAAATTGGGGAGAACATGTACCACCACCACCACCACCTCCTTCCTGTTCTGGAGCAGATGCAAAAGGCAGGAAAGAGATCAAGGCTAACATTAGCAGGGCAGGAAATGAATAGGAGCAGGTGAAATAAAACACTTAAAACAAGCAGCACAGTCCTTCAAGATTACTGTTTCTAAGGTAATGGGAGTAGTATTTTCAAAAACTAATTCTGAGGAAGAATCATGTCTGGGATTCCGTGAATCAGAATATATTGAGGAGATAGTAGCCAATGAGAATTCGGGAGCTGTAGTCAATAACATCTTAACATCCAGTGAGGAAGTGAGGGAGATAGATTATACTGATCATATTAAGAGCAATCCTCAGGAAGAGCAGGTAGTATAGACAGAGAACATGAGCAATGCCTCTGAAATATTATCTTATGGTCAATCCTCAACCTCAAATCAACTCTACTGGTTAGAGCAGTATGCTCTGAATCAGGGAAACTAGGGATAAAATCTCACTGTGCTCTATGACTTTGGACAAGTGACTTCCCCCTCCATCACCTCAGGCACAAATTTAGACCTTATTAACTAGACACACAATGGGAGAAAAGCCTTAGTAAATCAGGCCCTTATATTGTAAGCCCTCCAGGAATAGGAAAATCATTGCAGTACCTGAATGTAATTCACTTTGAAGTTCCTGAAAAATTGGAAATATAAACCAAATAAATAAATAAGCTCCAGTGCCACTAGAAGCTGCAGCTCCCATGGATACAGAGATGAGATTATGTAAGACACTCCTGGTTTGGAAACACTTTAAATTGAGGGAGGACCTGCATTTTGTTCAGTGTATTCATTACAGTATAGCCATCAGGAAAATGCTGGTATGCAGCATCACCTGCAAAAATAACATTCATTAGCATTGGCATCAGGGGAGGCAGCAGTACTAGCCTGGGGACCCTCTCTACCACTCAATGCATAAGCTGTATCAAAGGTGTTGCAGTGAGGGAAGAACTTTTCACCAAACTGAACTCATGGACTCTTCCACCATTAAGGTTGCAGGCCAGAATCTACACCACCATGTGTTTCTAGTGGAAAACCATCATAAAGGAAATGAGGTGATGTTCTGTATCACTGTCCTGGAGTGACAGGCAAGCAGCATCCAAAGTACTGATGAGGTGCATCAGAGAAATGATTGCCCTGGATGACCAGCCCCTATAGATAGTGGAGAATATGAGATTTAATTGTTGGCTATACTTCTTGGCCATCAATTACAAAGTGCCATCCAGGACTATATTTAGTGGGTAGATTAACTCCATACTGTACAATCAGTGTCAAAGTCGCAAGGAGGTGCAGCTGGTCAAAGCATAGGGGAGTAGTATGTATTTCACCAGCAATATGTGGATCAATGTGAACATTACACGTCTACCTCTTCCTGGTAGCACACTGCAGAGAGATCTTGCTAGGACAGGAACAGGAAACCGCTCTAATGGGGACTGAGAATGATGGCATAGTTGGCCTGTGCTGCACAACCAGTTGATGGACAGCCCCTGTACCTCATGTAATATCCTAACATCCTTAAGAAAAATGCCGTAAGGCTGTCAGTTATGCCAGTGGCAGGATTAGTTATGGAGGTTTTACTGTGACAGACAGTGGTGAAAATATGATAAGGGCAGAAGAAGATAAGGGCCACCAGGGTATCTATTGCTTTGCACACTTTTTGCACTTGTAGTGAGGGAAGACCTCTGGCCATAGCTTAAAAACCATGAAATTCCAGTCTTGAAGGACCTGATAGAGAGGTTCAGGACAATAGTGGTACATTTTCATCATTGCCATGGGAAACTTTTCTATGAGAAATGGAAAAATCTTGGGATTTTTCATAAGCATCTCATTCAAAAAGTTGACACCCAGTAGAATTCCATTTCTCTGAAGCTATAGAGATTGGTGGAACAGAGAACACCCCTTCATGATCTGTCTCTGAAAACAGATAGGCATGGATTGCCCCCTGGGGCATCATGATTGGGTAATGATGAATCAGCTAATATAAATTGGAGATGTGCATTTGTTTATCACGAATTAGGCAATTTCAATGAAATTGCCTAATTCATCGTGGGTCGGGGGCCCCAAACCCCAATACTGATTTTCCCCGAACTACGAGTAAAATTAGTTTTTTGGGTTTGTACAGGGGGAAGGGCACATTTTATTTTTTTAAATAAAAAACCACACCAAGCATTAAAATTCACTGTAATACAACCCCCTACCATCCTGATCCCTCCCAAGACTTACTGATATCCCTGGTGGTCCAGCGGGGTGCCGCGAGGGATTTCTCCCTCCTTGCTGTCTGATTTTCAGGCCTGCCTTGATCAAAATGGTGCCGATAGCCTCTGACCTACTATGTCACAGGGGCTACCGGTGCCTTTGGTCAGCCCCTGTCACATAGCCATTGGCGCCATCTTGTGCTCCTACCATGTGACAGGGGCTGACCAATGGTACCGGTAGCCCCTGTGACATAGTATGGGCAAAGGCTATCGGCGCCATTTTCATTACTGGCAGCCGACGGCCCGAGTGCAGGAGATGGCTCCCGGACCCCCGCTGGACCACCAAGGACTTTTGGCAAGTCTTGGGGGACCCTCCTGACCCCCCACAAAAAAGGCATGTATATGCGAAAAACTGCATCTCTGTCAGCAGGAAAAACAAAAGAGACATACAATGTAGTTCTATTTTCTATTTTAGTGTCTGCTGAGGCTTCTATTAACTCAGATATATTTAGTTGTGCCTCTGGTGATACTCTTCTGTATTTAACTTTTCCTTCTTAGTTTCAACATAATAAATCTTTGCAATAGGTGGAATAGATTTTTGTGGCATATGTAAAATAGTGCCTAAATACTCTTAAACATATCTAAAGGGGTAATCAAGTCATGTTTTGGAAAGTTCAAAATTCTTAATTTAAATACTTTAATGAATTTTCAATGGCCTCAAGCCTTTTATCATATAGAATTTCTATTTTAGTGATCTTTTGAGAACTATTTTGCAGACCATTTATTTTCATTTCCATTTCTTGTTGCTGAAAATCCAATTTTGACACTACAGTTTCTATTTTGCTGAAACGTTGATTAGATGTTTCCGTGACTTTCGTTAAATTCACTATAGCAGCTTCCAAGGATTTATAGCTGACCATATGGAACTCATAGATATCTCTTCAGTTTTCATGAACTGTGTTTTAAAAAAGTTGTAAGACCCACACTGTCGGTGGCTATTCAATGCATCACCGTCATATTCACTAAAAATCCACCTTTCAAAAAGAAGGAAATCACTCCACTAGGCAACTCTTAGCGGGTTTTTTTTAAACTAATAGTCCCGGACGGTATCCTCAGCTTTTAGATGTCTTCAGCGTCTCTCGTCCTCAACGTCCCCAACGTTGAGGACGAGAGACACTGAAGACATTGTGTTGCCGTACGGCAACACGATTCGACTGCAGGAGGTCGTTCCGGACCCCCGCTGGACTTTTGGCAAGCCTTGTGGGGGTCAGGAGGACCCCCCAAGCTGGCCAAATGTCCATGGGGGTCCAGTGGGGGTCCGGGAGCGATCTCCTACCGCAAATCGTTTTTCCGTACGGAAAATCGATTCGCGTGCAGGAAGTCATTCCCGGACCCCCGCTGGACTTTTGGCAAGTCTTGTGGGGGTCAGGAGGCCCCCCCAAGCTGGCCAAATGTCCATGGGGGTCCAGCGGGTGTCCGGGAGTGATCTCCTATGCTCCTGACGTCGGGGGACAAAAAACAAAATGGCGCCGGCGCTACCTTTGACCTGTCTTATGACAAGGCAAAGGTAGCGCCGGCGCCATTTGTACAACGCACCGGAGGTCCGAGAGTAAAAGATCACACCGGGACCCTTCCTCTGGACCCCAGGTAATTTAAGGCATTTTGGGGGGGTTCGGGAGGGTAGGGGATTTATTTTAAAGGGTCGGGGTGGGTTTTTAGGGTTGTTTTTAGTGTGCCGGTTTTCCGCCCTCCCCCTTCCCCTCCCCCTTCCCCGATTTATGATTTTTTGACGATAAATCGGGGGAATTGTTATTGTATCACGGCTATTAACGATTTTTGACGATTTAAAATATATCGGACGATATTTTAAAATCGTCAAAAAACGATTCACATCCCTACTACAGGTATCATTTTACAGCTTTGTGGTTCTTTGTGGGATTCATGCCACTATTGATGCTGATTTTGCTCTTCTTTTAGTGCCTTCACTGCTTTAATATTTTCATACAACTAATGCTGGTTTCCTTTGACCCTCTCATAAAGCCTTGGAGGTTTTGATGCCTTTGTGCTGTTAACAATTCCCCACCCACAGTATATGCCTTGGGTGTTTTGATGCTTCAGAGCTGTTTGTGATACCCCAACTGTGCTCTATACCTTGGGGATTTTGAAGCATGTATTCTGTTTGTGATACCCATGCTACACTCTCACCTTCCTGGTTTGGATGCTTCTGTGCTGTTTGTGATTCCATGAACTGAAGAACCTGGAGGGTTTTGATGCCACTCTGTATTTCTGTCTCTCTCTGTATGCTGCTGTCTTGTCTTCTAATCTGTACTTATTATTAACTTCAGAGGCAGGTTGCAATGAACACTAGCTTGAGCCTTGCATGTATCTTTTCTGTCTCAAAGTTTGGTTGTACACAAGGAGTCCACGCACATACACAGTGTGTGAGAGATACTTTTGTTCACATTGTGAATTACTGGGTATAGTATTGTACTGTACAACTAGTGTATACTACCTAAGCATAGCCATCCAGTAGACAGTGTATGCCATTGCCAAGCATTGTAACTCTGGTTGTTCTCCATCTATCGTTTGTGATTTTAATTACCAGCACCACTGCTGCTGCTCATCCAATCTACTTTTGGAACCTTTAGGTGATTCCTCCTCTGCTCCAGTTGTCTTTGAGGTTCTTTCAAAATCCCCTTCCCTTTTTGTCCTTGCCAACCCTCGCTCTTGTCCTGGCAATCAGATGATTTACACAGACCTTACCTATTTATCTGTAATGCTTTCATGCCTTCCTGGATATTTAATTCAAACATCCTTTCCTTATGGTTGTCTTGACTATTTAGCCTTCAATGGATTATACCACCGCAAAAGGCAAGGGTAGCAGAAATGCATTACCCAAAACTATGACTGTGCTTTCCTTTATCAATGCTTCTCAGTTAATAAAAACAGTATTTGCAAAACCTGATTCACAAGAAGAATCTTGTCCTGAATTCCCAAAATCACAAGATATTGAACAGATATTGGATAAAGAGAATTTGTAATCTCTAGTCTGCAGCATTTTAGCCTCTCTTAGATTAAACACAGCAAAGGGGAAGAGCGACTCCAAGTCTGAACAGCCAGTCCCTTCCCCTAATGATGCTATACAGAAACTACATTAGACCTCGGTCAGGGATTTCCTCTTGTTTCTCCCTGCCTAGGACTTTGTACAATTTGGTTGGTGTACTTCACCTCTCATTTGGAGCCTTAGGATGTTTTTCCACTGTAGTTGATTGCTTTGCATCTCTCATGATACATTGGGGTCTTCTTGCCACACTTTCTGCTCCTTTTTCTTTTAATTTTCTATTTATTCATTTTACAATTTTTCAAGCACAAACTTGAATGGAAATACATATCAATTAAAAATTAAATATATGAAAATATAATTAAGCAGACAGTTCTGTCTTCTCATACAGAACCAAAGAAGAATTTTTTTTAAGCAATATACAATTTTAACTTATACTTCATGCACAAGCCCACAATATAGATTCAAGATCTTCACAATCTCAAGAAATGTATAATACTAAACAGGTAAATTGGCTTTTCTAAGGGAGACAGCTTAATTTCTTAAGGTCTTTAAACACAGCATTTATGGAGTTACTGGGCTAGAAGTCAAGGATAAACTAATTACATTCTTCTTTTTATTAGACAAAAATGAAATTGGCTGAGAAGGCTGGTAAAATAAAAAAGATAGGCCTCGGTGTTTAATCATGCATTTACACAGGTACTTTAAAAAGAATAAAGAACCCAGCTCAAGCACTTGTGGTTTCAACAAAAGGAAGTTTGCCTTCTTTTCTGAGTTTGTTTAGATAGGTCTGGAAAAATTTGAATCTTATGATTCAGGAACGATTCATTCTTATGTAGGAAATATCACTTAAAAATCCATTCCCTATCAGCTTCAAGCAGAAAAGTGACCACTAGTGTCGATGTTGTTGCATTTCCCGGCTGCGCTGGTGCTGCAACTGGGCCTGCTCACCTGGCACGCTCGTCTACCAGCTCCTCTCTCAATCCTGGTGCTGCTCACCCACGGCATCCACGAACGTCCCCAGGCCAATAGGAGCCTTCCACCTCGCAGCACTCCTCGTGCAAGGGCTTGGCGTCCTCCTCGGCATCGGCCCCACCTCCTGGCGTGCGCAGAGCTCTCCTGACTTTAAAGGGCCAAGTGCGGGAAACTCACGGGTGGTGCCCGATTCTGACGTCATCTGAGCCCTGAATAAATAGCAGGGCTCAGCCATTAGCTCATTGCCTTGGCAATCGGGTCTCTAGTTTGCCTGTTCCAGTGTCTCCTGTTCCCGTGTCTCCTGTTCCCGTGTCTCCTGTTCCTACATATCCTGTTCCTTCATCTCTCCATTCCTGGTAGTACCCTTCAGACTGATCTCAAGGTACAGATCTTTGCTTGCTCCTGACCTCGTCTGACTGCTCCCTGGAACCACCCTCTGCCTGTCCACTGACCATGTCTGAACGCTGCCTGGAACTGACCTCTGCCTGTCCACTGACCATATCTGCATGCTGCCTGGAACTGACCTCTGCCTGCCTACCGACCACGTCTGACTGCTGCCTGGAACTTGACCTTTGCATGACCTGACTAGTCCCAGACTGACCACAGGTACTGACCCCTGCTTTGGCTGACCATTCTGGACTAATACTCTGGCCTTGATCCTCGCTATCCACTCAGACACTCTATTATGGCCTCCTGTGACCTCTGGACATTCTTGCTTGGACATTGACCACGTACCCTTGTTCATGGTGGGCACTCCCTTGCTCTTCTTCTCTGGGAGACCCTGCGAGGCCCACCTAAGACCAGGTGGCCTGGGTTCCCAAGGGCTCAACCTGCGGAAACCCCGGGTTGCTATTGGAGAAGCTTCAGCTAGCCTCTGTCTCCTCTTGTGCTCTGCCTTCTGGTGGCAGGCACTCTCTGGGTCTGACCCGAGGGCCGTACCAATCTTGCACCAGGCCAAGGGTCCACCTCCAGCACAACAGATGTCACGGCCAATTCTTCATCAGGTTGATCCAGGACTGGGGATATATCAATCCTTGGAGAATCTCTAGGTAGCAAAACTTGGAAATTATCCAAATCTGCTTGAGTTCTCTTCTTTGGGGGAATATAATATGCCGTTGATATTATCGGCAATGTGTCTTCCGTTACTTTCAGAACCTCTATCATGTATCTCCTCCAAAACTCCTTAGGTGTTATGTATGGACGTTTTGGAAAGATGATTCACCTCAATTTCTGCTACTTTGACTTTCTTTTGCTGCCTCGGGGTTTTTCGTGCCTCTTTTGGTGTTTTGTTCTCCCTTAATGGTGCCCTGAGCTGTTCATGCCACATTTGATGCCACTATGTTCCTCTCGTGTATCTTTGAAGGAGATTGTGCCACTGTTATTGGTGCCCCTTGCCCCACTTTTGGAGCCTTTAGTTGTTCTTGCCACTCTTGCTGCAACGTGATCCTCTGACAATTTCTTTTAGAACTCCTGCAGCTGCTGGCAGCATTTTCCCCACTGTGCTCCTTGGGCTATTCATGACACTTTTGATGCTACGTTGACACACAGTCTTGATGTGCAGGAGGGCCTTCACTCTTTTGATGATGTCTATCTCCAAATGACTTTATAAATTATTAGAAAACATTAATTTGGGAGCCCAAAATTGGCTGCATTGCTCCCTTCTTTGACTTTAATGGGAAATGAACGAAATAATGAAACAAATCAATGCTTTTTTTTTTTTTTTTCATTTGAAATAAACTACATAAATGATTGTGACCTACAAAATGAATAAACAAACCAAAACAAAATTTGTGCCTCTGAACATCCCTAGCTTTTGAAGCTTAGAAGATTTTTATGATTTAAAAGACAGATTTGTGCATTACCGGTGTGATTTCTAGTGCAAAATATTGATGGGAAAGGAACTTTCCAAAGTGATTTCTGCAGGTAAAAATCATTTTACCCACAAAAATCAACTGTCTGAAAATTACTTGTCCTCAGTGCTGCTACAAGTATGCATGTTATGTACAAATGTGTTTAATTATAGGAACATTGCAAGGGAGAATTCCTGGGGGTGTTTAGTTCCAGGGTGGTAGAAATGAACTCTATATTTAATTGCATTTTCAAAACTATGAGTGTTGTTTATGGGCAAACGTCTAACCCCTCCCAACACCCCCCCCAAAAAAAAAAAAAAAACAAAACAAACAAACAAAAAAAAAAAAAACTAGGCACAAATATGGCGCATACTTTGGACCTGTAGCAATTGTCACAGTTAAATTCTTCATGCACAGTTCCTTGAAAAATTGGTTTGAAAGGTTTAAAATTACAGGCAGAATTTGCATCAATGCAGGATGCTTGAATTTTGACCCCTGAAAGATGAGTTATTAGCAGAGAAGAATCTTTAAAGAAACTTGACAAACATGATGACTTTATGATATACAGCAAAATTGGTAGTCTGTATTTGACCTGATTTAATTTCTCTACCTACTTTCATGTCATTTCATAAGCTATTACTTTCTACGGTATGTGAACTATTACTTGTTTTTATTTATGTTTTTGAATTAATGAAAATGTTGGTTTAGATTTTAGATGTCATAGATGATACTATCATTTCTGTATTGCCATGATTTTTCTGTCTAAATAAAAGTACACTTTCCCATAAATTTAACACTTATGCTGCATTCTCCAGGCTCATCATTCTGAGAAATTGGATATTTGATATAGTGATTTTATCAAAAACATAAACAATGATTTAGAAAACACTTTTATACTTCCAAACCAACATTTCAAAGGAGATTAGAGATTTGACCAACTTAGAAATGTGTTATTATTTTCATAGTTTTACAATTTGAGATTATCAAGAGATTTGTGTATAAAATTTGCCATCTTCCAAATTTGATAAAAATAAATTGTATTTGCAATATAAATATATCATTGTTTATAATGCTAGGGGACTCAGTTCACTTAAATTAAGGACTTGGAAACATTTCCAGCATAAAAGCATTTTTTGAAAAATCTGAATATAAAATATTGCCTCCCATGTTAAAAAAAAATAATCAACTGGAGAAGCATAAGCATTTTTATGTTAACTGTAAAACATTGATAGGGCAGGTGAAGAGAGAATTGGAAATGAAGTTGGCCGTAGAGGCAAAAACTCAAAATAAAAACTTTAAAAAATATATCTGAAGCAAGAAAACATGGGAGAGAGACAGTTGGACTGGTAGATGACCAAGGGATTAAAGGGGTTCTTAGGGAAGGTAAGGTCATTGCAGAAAGACTAATGGATTCTTTGCTTCTGTGTTTACTAATGAGAATGTTGGGGAGATACCAGTGCCGGAGATGGTTTTTAGAGATGTGATTAGGCTGAACCCGCCATGGGAAAATTTGTTTTCCCGCAGTTCAGGCAGATTTTATTTCGTCTGCCTCCTGAAACGATACCTGAAACCCGCTCCAACCCTTCAGATTTAAAAAGAAAACAAACTCCAAACCCACCCCAACCTTTCAAATGTAATTAATTTCAACCCCCCACCCTCCTATCCCCCACGACTTGCCCCCCCCCCCCCCCCCCAAGACTTACTGAAAGTGTTGTGGTTATTGGTGTTTGGGTGGATCCTTGGACACTGTGGCAGCTGACCACACCCAAGGGGGGGCAGTCCCATGAGGGACCACAGTGTCAGGCTAAACTCTGGGCAGACAAACACAGATTTGAATCTTTTATTAAACAGTATTTGGAACTACCAGAGGTAGTAGTAATGAGTAGTGGTTGTAGAGCCCGGCTGGGCGCGTCTCTCACAGAACGCTGGAATGGTTTCTCTATAAGCAGTGCTGTAGTGGAAAGAGACTGAGAGTTATAAGCACACAATAGAATTAGCATTCAGAGTCCCAAGTAAAATAGGAGAGCTCCAAGACAGGGAGAGCAGGCTCGAGAGAGAGAGTACCTGATCCCTTAGAGCAGAGAGTCTCGGTAGTGTTGTACTCACTAGCAGTAGCCAAGATTCCACTAGACGAGAGGTCTGGCACCAGAGCAGAGGGCAGGCCCTCAAGGAGTGAAGTTGTTCTGTATTCCAGAAGAACAACTTCTTGTGCTAGTACATTTTTGCCACTAAAAAGATTTGTTTCTCATACATTATTTGTATCTTTTATGCATTTACATGTTTCTATCATACCCTCTGTCCTCTCCTCTAATGTATACATATTTAGAACTTTGGGGTGAATTTTCAAATTGCTGCATGATTAAAAATTAGTATATATGCACATAAGTAGCCTCTATTTGCATAGTCCATATTTATTTATAAAAGATAAAATTAAGCATGTGGGCATGCAGGACTTCTTCCTTTTCCTGCAAGACTAACTGAATCTGCAAACATCTTGTCAGCACCAGCGGGTCATTGCTCTGTCTTCCAGGGATGCTGCCCTGAGGTCAGGAGGAGATGCCAAAGGTTACTTCAAAATGAATTGCCATGCAGTGATGTAGCAGCAATCAGGACTTGTTCCTTCTTCCTGCAAGGCTGCCTGAATCATCAAACATCTTGCCAGCTTCCTGGGTCATTGCTCTATCTCCCAGAGACTCTGTCCTGATTAGGGATGTGAATCATTTTTCTAACGAATTGAAATATCGTACGATATTTCTAAATTCGTTAAAAATCGGTTAAAAGAAGAAAACAATCAATTTTACCCACAATTTTTCGTAAAAATCGTTTTTCGGGTTAGTGAGCACTAACGGGAGTTAGTGCGCACTAACAAAAAAACGTTTATTTTTGTTACTTTTTGTTATGATTTGCTATTTTTGTTAGTGCGCACTAACCCGAAAAATGATTTGTCACTAAAAAAAACTGGGGAAACGCGGAAAAATGATTTTTTCCCGCGGCCAGATGATCCCGATAGCAGAAACAATCGGGCACCCGATTCACATCCCTAGTCCTGATCTCAGGAGGAGATGCTGAAGGTAATGTCAAAAGGAGGCACCCAGCAGTGAGGTGGCAGCATACAGAACTTTTTCCTTCTTCCTGAAAGGCTGCCTGAATTGGTGAACATCTTGCCAGCTTCCTAGGTCATTGTACTGTCTCTCAGGGACACTTTCCTGACATCAGAAAGATGCACCAAGGTAACATCAAAAGAAGGTATCTAGCGGTTAGCAGATGCCACTGCCACCAGCATGCACAGTCAAAGCCATGCACCCAAGGTACATGCTCCATACTCCAAATTTTGGGTATCCCTATTTAACTGCCTTGTTCCCTTGGCCCTTCAGATTTTGCTTTAATTTTTTTTTCAGTTATGGGCAAGAGGTGAGATCAGGTTCAGTCTGATCCTGTGCCCCCTTGTTCTCAACAATGGACAATTCCTCAGATGATGTTGGGGCCATCAGGATTTAGCTCAGGATTCCTGTTTGCCAGTAACATGATTGAGATAAAAACATAAGAAATTGCAATGTTGAGTCAGACCAAGGGTCCATCAACCCCCAGCATCTTGTTTCCAACAGAGGCCAAACCTAGCCGCAAGAACCTGGCAAGTACCCAAACAGTAAGAAGATCCCATGTTGATGCCAGTAATGGCAGAGGCCATTCCCTAAGTCAACTTGATTAATAACAGTTAATGGACTTCGCCAAGAACTTATCCAAACCTTTTTTAAACCCAGTTACACTAACTGCATTAACCACATCCTCTGGCAGCAAATTCCAGAGCTTAATTATGCATTGAGTGAAAAAGAATTTTCTCCAATTAGTCTTAAATTTGCTACTTGCTAACTTCATGGAATGCCCCCTAGTCCTTCTATTATCCAAAAGAGTAAATAGCAAATTCTCATTTACCTGTTCTAGACCTTTCATGATTTTAAACACCTCTATGATATCCCCACTTAGCTGTCTCTTCTTCAACCTGACCAGCCCTAACCTCTTTAGTCTTTCCTCATAGAGGAGCTGTTCCATCCCCTTTATCATTTTGGTTGCCCTTCTCTGTACCTTCTCCATCGCAACTATATCTTTTTTGAGATGCAGCGACCAGAATTGTACACAGTATTCAAGATGTGGACTCACCATGGAGTGATACAGAGGAATTATGACATTTTCTGTTGTATTAACCATTCCCTTCCTAAGAATTCCTAACATTCTGTTTGCTTTCTTTCTTTTCTTTGGGGTGCTTTGACTAAGAACATTCCCTTTTATCATTGTTAAGGAATCCTAGTTGGGGCAGTAGCTGAAGCAAACTCCCCTTTCCCTCCACAGGAGAATACAGAAAAATCGATCAAAAATATTTTTTCTATTTGTGATCCTATCATTAAAAACACAAAGATAAAATTCAATTAATTTCCGGGAATGTCCAACAAAATTGTGCAGACCACAGAGTCATAGATAATTATCAGACAGTTACCATTAACAGTTCTGCTCAAGTGGCCATCTTCCCCACCAACACATAGGCTTGCTAATTATAGCATTTATTTCTTGTCATGTTTGGCCTGCAATATCATTACAGAGCATGAAAACTTAAGTGATTGTTTGAAGGAAAGAAGACAGGGAGATTAGAGTTGATAGTAATTGTTTATTTAACAAAAGGAACATTTATTTATCCTAATAACTGCAGTGCTGCTTCCTTCCCTTGAAGTTTTCATTAGATGACAGATAATAATTGTCTCTTAATTAGATGGTATTCAGTATCTCTCATGAGGAGGCCTCTGATTATTGATAGATTTGCTCTTATGAGGAAAATGTTTTGACAGTACTATAAATTCAAGCCCTTAAATATTGCAAATAAATATAGTTTACTGATTTATATGTATTTGCATTGTTTAACTTTAACATCTATAGATTAATAAATACAAATACAAATACAAAGAATTCTACCTATAGAAACAGAATGGGGGGAGGGTAGAAAGTCAGTTCATCTGTTTCTAAGAGAGTGCTTTCCAATCTTCTTCTAAGGACCACAAAGTCAGTCAGGTTTTCAGGATAGCCCCAATGAATATGCATGAGTTAAATCTGAATTCTTTGGAGACCCAGACTATGTAATTGCATCTTATGTATATTCTTTGTGGATATCCTGAAAACCTGGCTGCTAATGGGGTCCTCAAGACAGGTTTGGTAAGCCTGCCCTAACAGACTAGAAGACTACTATATCGAAATCATGCAATATGTCCAGTAGTTCTGAAGTTAAGGAAGTTATTCTACTGAGATAATTCCCATCTAATTCATTTTTCTCTCATTAAAGGCTCAATTCAGCCAACATAGTTTTGGCCTTTGGATACATAATTTAAAAAGTTTAATGATAACGTTAATGAATGCAGATATCAAGCAGAGATATTTGGCAGAAAAATATATTTGGAATAGTTTGAATAGTCAGATTATGCAGGAGAAGAGTTCATCATTGTTCTTCCATCAGTTCCTTTTACTTTGCCACACAAGATTAACTTTCTTACATATGTGTCATTCGAAACACCCAGATCAGGACTTCCAAACATTTCCTGGTGATCCTATGGATATGTAGGGTGAACATTTTTGTTTTTGTTTCTCTCATATTTTTTTGTTTCATTGTATCATGTTCATTTTAGCATGCACTATTTTATCGATCCATTTGTGTTCTACATGTGTGATTGGAGGATTATATTCTGCTGGCATGTAGTTTCTGTGCAGGGATACAGCAGCCTGACTTATTTTGTTTTCCTAATAGGAGGTGTATGGGTGTTTTAGAACCTGGTGTCATATTTGTAGTGTTGCCTTTTCAAAGGTAAGGTTGTTACTGCTTGAGTGCTGGCATTTAGTGCTGTTTTGGTACAGGAGGTTTATTTAGTTAAAATATTTATAGGTTGCTTATAGCAAAAATTTTGTACTAAGCAGATTACAGTGTAAACATAAAATATATCATAATAGGTTTACTATTGGAGAAATTACTTACCTGATAATTTTGTTTTCCTTAGTGTAGACAGATGGACTCAGGACCAATGGGTATTGTGCTCTCCAGATAGCAGATGGGAGATGGAGTCAGATTTCAAAGCTGACGTCAGCCTACATGCTTAGCGCTTCAGTATTCTCTTTGAAAAGCCAGTGTGGATATATGTTGCTTAATACTTGATTACACTTGATTAACCTTGAACTGGTTCAAATGATTATATATTGGAACTGGAGACCACCAGTGCACTCAAACAATAAACGCCAACACCTGGGCAACTGCGGGTGTCTTGAATTGGATGGTAGGCTGTAGCTTACCCGTATTTGCTCAGTCTCGATATTTGATATCCGGGGTTCTCGATTTCTGGAGCAGCCATGGGCGGGATGCTGAGTCCATCTGTCTATACTAAGGAAAACAAAATTATCAGGTAAGTAATTTCTCCATTTCCTAGCATGTAGCCAGATGGACTCAGGACCAATGGGATGCACAAAAGCTACTCCCCTACAGGGTGGGAGGCTGCCCATGGCCCACTTAGTGCTGCCCTTGTGAAGGCTGTAACCTCCCTGGCCTGAACATCCAGGCAGTAAAACCTGGAGAAGATGTGTAGGGAGGACCATGTTGCCGCCCGACAGATCTCGGCTAGCGACAGCAGCTTGGTTTCAGTCCAGGAGACTGCTTGGGCCCTTGTAGAATGTGCCTTGACCTATAGAGGTAATGGTTTTCCTGCCTCTATGTAGGCTGTATTAATCACTTCTTTGATCCAGCGGGTGATGCTGCTTCCCCTTGTTTCTTCCTGCTGTGAAGAATGAACAGATGATCTGTTTTGCGCAAGGATCCCGATCTTTTCAGGTATCAGACTAGGATTCTTCCAACATTCAGCTGGCGAAGAAGGCGTGAGTCTTCCGAATCCCTGTGTTCATCTGGCAATGGTAAGGATATGGTTTGTTTCAAATGGAACTGGGAAACCACTTTTGGTGGTGCCTGGGGTGAACCTGAGGAATGTTTCCTGACAGGATAGTGCTTGAAGTTCGGAGATGCGCCTAGTTGAGCATATTGTGATCAAAAAAGCTGTCTTTAAGGACAAGAGACGTAGAGACAGGCTGCTTGTTGGTCTGAAGGACTCTCCTGCTAGGAAGTCTAGTACTAGGTTGAGGTTCCATAGAGGCACTGGACATTTTAGTGGAGGTTGGAGTTGTTTAACTCCTTTCAGGAAGTGGGACACATCAGGATGAGTTGATAGTCTGATGCCATCCACTTCAGACCTGAAACAGGCCAGTGCTGTGACTTGGACCTTGAAGGAGTTGAGAGACAACCCCTTCTTCATGGCATACTGCAGGAATTCTAGGATCGTGGGAATCTTGGCTGTCCTTGGGAGGAGACCACTGTCTTCACACCAGGCTTTGAATACTCTCCAGATTTGTATGTAAGACAGAGATGTGGAGAACTTGCATGCCCAGAACAGGGTGTCAATCACGGCTTTTGAGTAGTCATGTTTTTTTTAGGTTAGTCCTCTCAAGGACCGCGTCTTCATGGGAGATTGGTCCCTGTTGAAGAAGATCCCTGTGTGGCGGTAGACGCAGGGGATTCCCCACCAGTAGTCTTCGCATGTCCGCGTACCATGGTCTTCTTGGCCAATCTGGGGTGACTAGTAGGACTAGTCCCCTGTGGTGCTCTATCTTGTGGATGAACCTGCCCAGTAGTGGCCAGGGTGAGAAGGCATGCAGGAGGTCTTCCTCTGGCCAGTTCTGGATGAGAGCGTCAATTCCTTGAGATTGTGGTTCTCGTCTGTGGCTGAAGAATCTGGGGACTTGGGCATTGCGAAGAGTTGCTAGTAGGTCCATGGCTGGGGGGCCCCATTGATTTATTATTAGCTGGAAGACTGTGTTCGCCAGTGACCATTCCCCCAGGTCTAGGCTCTGCTGAGGTAGTCCGCTGAGATGTTGTCTTTTCCCATGATTTGGTTGACCGAAATCCCTTGCAGGTTTGTTTCCACCCACTCCATGAAGGGATCTATTTCCAGAGAACCTGCTGGTTCTTGGTTCCTCCCTGGCAGTTGATGTAGGAAACAGTTGTTGTGTCGTCTGACTTAACTCTGACAGACTCACCTCGGAGTCTGTGGCTGAATCATAGGCAGTCTAGTCTGACCGCTCGAGCTTCTAGGTGGTTTATGTTCCATTCCACCACTTCTTTGTTCCATTGTCCCTGGGCCGTCAGTTCCTGACAGTGTGCTCCCCACCCTCACAGACCTGCATCCGTGGTGAGCAAGATCCAGTTTGGTGGGGATAGTTTTACACCTCTGCTTAGGTGTTCTTCCTGTAGCCACCATTGAAGCTGATGCCGAACCTCTGTCGGTAGCTGGAGGCGAATTGAGTAGTTCTGGGACACCGGATTCCATCATGACAGTATGGAGCATTTTAACAGTCTCATATGTGCCCTTTCCCATGGTACAACTTCCAGAGTTGATGTCATGAGGCCAAGGACTTGAAGGTAGTCCCATACTTTGGGGCGAGTCAAATTCAACAGTTTTTGTAATTGACCCATCAGTTTCCTTCTACTTGGAGGGGGAAGGTAGACCTTGTTCTGTTTGGTATCGAACCAGACTCCCAGGTATTCTAGTGACTGGGAGGCTGTAGACAGCTCTTGGCTGTGCTCACAACCCACCAGATCTCTTGAAGGAGGTTCTAGAATCTGGTGGTCATGTGGCGACTCTACTCCGGAGACTTTGCCCTGATCAGCCAATCGTCCAAGTAAGGATGTACCCGGACTCCTTCTTTCCTCAGTGCTGCCGCCACTACTTCCATCATTTTGGTGAAGGTTCTGGGGGCAGTAGCTAGTCCAAAGGGTAGCACTCAGAATTGATAATGATGGCCCAATATCACAAAGAGCAGGAAGCGCTGGTGGTTCTGATGGACTGGGATGTGAAGGTAGGTTTCATAGGTCCAGGTAGGTTAAGAATTCTCCCAGTTGTACCGCCATTATAATGGAGTGTAGGGTTTCCATGCAGAAGTGAGGTACCTTCAGGTAATGGTTGATAGCCTTGAGGTCCAGGATAGGCTGGAATGTTCCTTCTTTCTTGGGCACTGGGGCTATTGCCTTCAGGCTGAGAAGTCTTGCTAGTGTGGTCTCCCCTGCCAGTATCTTGGAGTGGGAGTGGCACAGCGATCTCAACTTTGTCTGGGGGGATGCTTTGGAATTCCAGAGAGTACTGCTCTCAAATGAAAGTTAGGACACACTTGTCCGATGTTATCTCGACCCATCTTTGGTAGAAGAGGGCAAATCTACCCCCTATGTGTGGATGGGTCTGCATCTTCTCTTTGCAGAGTACGGCCAGAGCCTGTTCCTGAGCCTGCTCCTCTCTTAATGTGCCTGTTCCAAAAGGAATGAGACCTTCCTGAAGGGTGAGGTGCTTGGGACTGTGTGTTTTTATAAGGTTTAAAACGCTGCAATCCTTTTCCTTTGGTTCTTCTGGGGGAGGAGCGCTGATACGTTCTCTTGTTCCTGTCTTCAGGTAATCAGAGTACTGGGGATTCACCCCATTTGTTGGATAACTTCTCCAGTTCGCTTCTAAATAGGAGAGATCCTTTAAAAGGCATTTTTGTGAGGTTCGCTTTGGAAGTCGTGTCAACCAATCAATTCGGAAGCCATAATTATCTTCTGGCCACCACTGCGGCAGCGACACCCCTGGCTGAGATGCTCACAAGGTCTGCGGTAGCATCGGTGAGGAAGGAGACTGCAGGTTCTATCGCTTCTCCGGGCTTGGTTGCGTCTCTGGATAGGATCAAACAGGAACGTGCCACCAAAGTGCAGCAGGAAGCAATTTGTAGTGTCATTGCTGATACATCAAAGGACTGTTTAAGGATGGCTTTCAGCCTTCTCTCCTAGGTGTCCTTCAGTGCTTCTCCTCCCTCCACAGGGATCATAGTGCATTTTGAGACTGCACAGATCATAGCATTCACTTTAGAGAAGCGTAGAAGTTCCTTAGCCATGGGTTCCAGTGTGTATAGGGCTTCTATTGCCCACCCCCCTTTGAAACTGGCCTCTGGAGCATTCCATTCCAGGTTAATCAGTTCCTTGATGGGCTCCAACATAGGAAAGTAGCATGAGGCCTTGCGGAGGTACACCAACATGGGATTCTTCTTTGTTTCCGATGTAGGTTCCATGCCTGGAAAACGCAGTGTCTTCATAGTCTGGGACACGAGGGCTGGTAATTCATCCTTGTGGAAGAATCAGAGCATGGTCTGGTATGACTCCATCCCTGGGGGAATTTCTCTTTCTTCCAGGGAGTTGGTTTCCTCATCTGAGGTGTCTGGATCCCCATCAGGGGGGCTTTTGGTTAGGAGAGGCATGTCTCATGGAACTTGGGAGGTGCTGGGAAGGCTTGTGCTTCCAGCAGGGTTTGAGTCAGGTAGACAGCAGGGCTGGTTGTACCTGGACAAAGGTTTGCAGCTCTTTAAAAAATTCCACCCAGGAGAAGGTTCCTGGGTCCATGTTGATCCCAAGAGGGGTTGTAGTGGTAGCCCCAGAGGAATTTTCCTGTGGGGGCACCGAGTTGGAAATACTTAGGTCCGGAGTGCTATCATCAGTGTTTCCGAATCCCTCTCCTGGCTGTAGAGGGTCTTGATTTGGTTCTCCCTGGTTCTGCTCATACTGTTGGCACAGGAGGGATTCCAATTCAGGCTGCATAGCTCTTAAGTGGCAGGCTGGGCAAAGGAAAAGTCCATTGGCTTTCTTGGATGGTGGTGCCATTGTTTGTGTGCATGTAGGGCTTAAAACTCATCCGCGTGTGGAGTTATGCGCGCCATGCGCTTAGTTGTGTGCGTTGGATGCACAGAAGTTATGTGCAGGAATTGCGCACAAGTTGTGTATGTGGGCAATGAAGTTTGTGCACGCGGCACAGTTATGCGAATCGAGGCCTATCCAAGGAGGGCTGCTCAACCCGATTTTAAACCTCATCGGAGGAAGGTCGATACGACTATTCGAGCCTTGGAGACCGGCAACTTAGAAGTAAAGGTTTCTACCTTACCTGGTCTTGGCGCTTACCGGTCGCATGCCGGGAGGTCTCTAGCTACTGGGGGAGAGGGGAATACCTTCACCACCTTGCTCGAATCTGCACCTGCTGCTTTTCAGCCACTCTGGGAGCTAAGTCCACACCGGGAATTGGCAGTCAGACCAAGGCTCACCCTGAGGGATATTGGAGTCACCTCAGGAAAGTCTCGACTGTGGGAGCGACCGTTAGGTTTCACCGCAGGAGAAGCGAGACTCTCTTCTTAACAGGTAAATTTTCTTTCTTCTTTCTTGTAAATGTTACAGTATTCTCTTTTGGATAGTGTCTGCATCTGCTATGGGAGATGGAGAAATACTGAAGAGCTAAGCATTCTGCACGGGTATATGTAGGCTGACGTCAGCTTTGAAATCTGACTCCGTCTCCCATCTGCTATAAGGAGAGCATAATACCCATTGGTCCTGAATCAATCTGGCTACACGCTAGGAAAATTTAATTGTTATTCAGTTTATTCATGGTTTTCTGTGGTCCAAGCACACATCAAATGTACTTTACAATTGGTTTAATACCAAATATCTGTTTTGCAGGGTTTTCTGGTTGGCACCATTGCAGTGCTTGCACAAATAATATACATACAACCCTCACAATTGTGGTCATTCCTTGATTCCCATGCTTAGGGAATGTTCTTATCTTGGGTCGGCTACCTACAATGCTGTGAGACTGGGCAACTCTCAACATTTATTTTTATAATTTATATTGTAATTTTCACTCCTTTATTTCTTGGTCTCCCCTTTTTCTTGATATTTGGAGATATTTACATTGAGATATTTAACTTTTTGATCTTCTTTATGTAATGTTTTGAACCATATCCCTTTTTTTTTTCTGGTACCAGTTATTATTTGTTTATTGTAAAATTCATTAAAATAAAATTCATTAAAAATAAAATAAACAAAAACAAATAATATACATGTTGCTGGGACATTTTTACCTCTGAAGGCTTTGAATATCTTTTTTCATGTACAATCTGTTATTATAAATGCACAGTTTTTAACTGTGTGTGGTGAGAGCTAGTGTGTAAAGTTTGCCTAGTGCGCCTGATATCCTTGCACCGACCTGGAGAGAGTGTGCCACACACCGGCTCCCCCACTATTCACTCATTTCCCACTTCTCCAGGGGCAAATGCTGCAGAAATGTGGGAAGCAGGTTGTAGGGTTCCTGGTAATGTAGCAGGATTGCCAGCTTCCAAGAAATATCATCAGTGATCCACCGTCTGCCATTTCTTTGGGAATTCTGACCCTTCCTTTCCCCCTTCTGTAGCATTTCCAGTCACCAGGAGGGCCAGACTCCAAGGGAACTCTCTGCCCCCCATGACCTGTGCTTTGCCTTTGATGTGTGGGGGTGGGGGGGGGGGGTTATACCATTTCATTTCTTGCCTCAGGCAGCAGATTACCTTGAGCCACCCCTACTGGGAAAGAAAAGCAAGCTTCTTCCAGGACCATTGTTTATTTCTTTCATGAGAAAATTCAACTAACAATCTAGCTCTACCCTTAATTTCATAAGATTTATTTTCTTGAAAACCTGTCATACCTAATGGTTCTTAACCCTCTGTCTCTCCCCCATCATTAAGAGAATTAGATTTAACATCTGGAAGGTGATAAACCTTTGAAACAGAAGGTAAAACCTCTGAGGAGACTTTCAAGAAATCTAAATAAAATCTCTTGAGCATCTCCAAGGGGGATATCAATGAACATTTAGGGAAATTCAGAATTCTCAAATTAAGTCTTCTGGAATAATTTCCCAAATTTTCAATCTTCTTATTTAATTGCAAATGATACTTAATTAATTAATTTTCCACATTCTGTTATTCAGAGCACTTCCCCTGATCCATTAGTTGCTTTAGGTTCCCTAACATAGAATGAATTTTATGTGAGAGAGAGCTCTTCAAGGCCTATATTCCTCAAAATGCTACAATTTTTGCATGATGGGAGGTCTGGATAGGGTAATTTTTCATGAGAGAGAGAGGGTACTAGGGATTTAGGGCCAGTTTTACATGCACAGCCAGACGTACGAACAGCAGAATACACATCAGTAAAGATTTGATGTGATTTGGAATGAGGAAAGATACACAAAGATGAGATTTTTTTTCAATGTTCACTCACCCTAGCTTGATGCATGTTTACCTGGGTGCTTTCAAGCTAGGGCGAGAGAACACTTTAGAATTCTCATCTTTGTGTATCTTTCCTCATTCCAAATCACATCAAATCTTCACTGATGTGTACTGTGCTGTCATACATCTGACTTTGAATGTAAAGCTGGCCCCAAATCCCTAGTCCACCACTAAAACCTCACCTCAAGTTACTAGATGACCCTCCTACAGAGGTATAAATAGTTGACTAATAGGTGACCCATCTCAGCACTCAACAAATCAGTTGGAAACATTTAATATTATATTTAAATATTAATTACCTTCTTGTAACTAATACCTATGCATAAGCTTACATGTTGCTTACATGATCTAACAGTCAATTTTATGAAATAAACAATTCTACGCATTGCTATATATGTCAATAGCCTGGATACCAAAAAATTTATATAATTATTTATCCTATCATACTCCAACTATACATTATCAATAAATAATAAAAAAAACCTCTAACATTTCTGATTTCTTCTATTTCTTATTTAATATTGAAATGTCTTTAAGGTGCACTGCCACTGCTGATCACTGGCCTCTAGCTATAAATCCTGTCATCTGTCTATAAGGAAACAAAGCAGTCAGACCGTCTAATTCACCCAACTATCCTAAAGTTTGCAGTTTTAAACAACCGACAAACATAGGACAGTCCTATGGCCCAACCAGAATTATCCACATAAGTTAACCGACTAACTCCTAATAACAGAGATAGCTAGTTAACTTGTCCAGCTAACTCTGCTCATCCCTGGAATGCCTCCTGTCTACCCCCATAATGCCCCCAACAAAGCACTGAGTTACTCATTCCCATATATGCCATTTAGACAGATAACTTATCAGTCTAAAAGGCCTTGTGAATATTGAGTCTATCATGCAGCATTTGAAATTGCTGGTATATAAGTATATACTATATATATATATATATATATAGTAATATACTAATGATTGATCATTTATCTTCCATCCAATCAAACAATGAGGTTGAATTGGCACAAGTTGTAAACTTGTGAGCTGTAGCGCCAAATATCAAGGCTCCATCCCCTGCTATACTGTCTATTCACTCTCCTTTCAAAATCATTCCTGCTCCATGCATACCTTCATACACAAACATTGGTTTTGGAAGTGAATCTGAGTCAGTGACCCCCCCCCCCCCCCCCACCCAAGGTTTTCAGTGCAGACAGACTCACAGCCCAGTAACTCTTTTCGACTATGAGTCTGTCACTGTCACCCAAGGTTTGTAAGGCTGATAGAGACACAGCCCAGAAGATCACCTATGATTCAAGTCTGTCACCCAAGAGTTTCAGGGCAGACAGTCACAGACATTTCAAATGTCCAAATGTTAGAGTTCTAGTCCTGAGAGGCTAACAAACAACACAGGTGTTTCAGATTTTCTAAAGTGGGAGCCCCAAGAATCTTAGATGATGCATTCACTTTAGTAGTGTTAAAGAGAGGAAGTTCCTCTCAGAAACTACTGATGTGAGACTTGTGAAAGAGTTTTTCTATCCTACAAACTCTGAAATGAGAAGACTTAAAAAACTTGGAAGGAATTTGGAAACCTTGTCAATTTGTACAGTGGTGGAGACAAAGGCCTTTCAAGTTTCTGCACCAGAAATTGTGTGCCCACTATTGTCTGCCTGACCTCTTCCTTACTTGGTAAACATAAATAACATAAGCAACTTTCTCTCCATTTTTCTTGCCAATCACAGTGAATTTCTGGGAAACCAAGAAGAAAAAGATTAATTTTGATAAAAAAACAGTTGCTCAACCAACTCTGAGACATTAATGAACTGTGTGAACTGACAACATTCCTTGTTATATAAAATATCCATTCACTTGGCACACTAGTTGGCGGAAAGGAAAGGAAGTGTTAAGCTATTTTGGCAAGGCTGGGCCAGGTTAAAGCCTTGTATGCCCAATATACCAAGGGATCTGTAGCTTTGTTCTTAATTGACTCATACAGGTAACACTTGAATGAAATTACTGAAAGCTTCTCCTGAGGGTAGTACTCATCACTTACACTTCTGCTACCAACTGCTGAAGCAATCGCCTTTGACATGGGAGGCACTCAATCATAGATACATAAAGATTGCTGGTGTCTCATGGGAGGGGAATGGGAAGATGATGCAACTAATGGGGAACAGCCGATACTACCAGAACTAGATGTGGGACCTAACTCTTTTTCACTGCCACTCACCCTTTTAGACAATACCTTTTCAATTCTCGCAATCAACTTAATTTTTCCAGTAAGATAAGATCATTATACCTGAGTGCAATATTGATTTTCACACATGGATAACACATAGTAGTTATTAGTTAACATATAGCTATCCCACTAGGTAAGAGGTTTTAACCTTTTTACTACTTGCTTCTTTAAGCATTTCACAAGTACCAATTCCTCCGTTGACAAATCCTGCTGCTGCAGAAATTGCTCTAATACCTGTTCCAAATAGTGTACTACAGGGATGATGCCCCCCCAAAGTGGCCATAGCAAAACTAATTGCATTAGTATATTCTTTGAAAAGCTTGAGGACAAATACCATTTGTGCAATATTTGTCCAGTCCTGACATCAGAAAGGACTTTCCAATTCAATTTTAGCGGCCATAACCAAATCATGAAAAGATGTCTGCTGTTCAGACAACTCTGCAACATAAGAAACGTAGAATTCCATCTGGTATATACATCCTGGACAAGGTCATGCAAGGGTGCCCTGACAGCTTCTTGCTTCTCTCTGAGCAGCTTCCCACTCTGTCCACTCTGATTGAGTGCTCAGCTACTTTGTAACACTTCTCAATCAACTGCTTCAGGACTTGGCTGCCCCCTTCCTTACATCCAAACCCCAAATCATCCCTCACTACCAGGTGCAGCGTATGGGTGAAGCACCGGATGCCCTTGAATCCTCCATCAGTCAGTGCCTTAGTAATATTGGTACTATTGTCAGTAATAAAATAATATCCATTCAAAAAATCCCTTTCATTGCTTCTAACTAGCCCATGACATCTTTTCATCATCCCCAGTATTAGCTCCAGTGTTTTCTGAGGTATGGCTCTTGTCTAGCACTTGAGTGGGCAGCACGTCCCATCATCATCCTGCAGGAGTTCCCTTTTTAGAGGTGCTTTTTTTTTTTCAGCTAATGCCTCATCTATTTCCCATCAGTGTGCTGTTAGTGACAAATAGGTATGCATTGCATTCATACTAGTCCATATGTCAGTAGTGAGATGGATGCTCCTCCCCTTTTGCCAGCAAAGTCTGCAATTAAGCACAGCACTGTGTGCACAGGGAAGGAATCTCGTGATGGCTAAATGTCATTCTGGAAGGAACTGTGTAACTGGGGCAAAAAAGTGGATCAGCTGCTTAAACATTCTCTTTCACCTGCAGCGGATGATTATCCAAAGCAATCATTTTATCACTTTCTTCTGCCAGGGAAGAAGTTGCACAGTACTTGATGAGGGTGAGGACTGGGGTGGTAACAGTAGAAGATTGACTACAATCTCCCCTACCATGCTCCTCTGGCTTTTCTGTTGCATAGTTATTGATACATGAGCAACATCAGCAGCAACCAGTGTACCATCCTCTTCTGTAGGTAACAATGCTCTATGTTGCTTTCCCATGTCACCAATTATACTTTCCAATTTCTAATTCTTTTCCAGTTCTTTGCACCAGCCTCTGTTCAGCTGCTTAGTTACTGTAGGGGCACTAGTGGTGGTACTGCTAGTAGTACTAGATGAAGAATTAGTAGGAATGGTAGTCAGTGTCACTGCCACTGGCTGATGCTCTTCAGATGGTATAGGAGTGCTGCACTTGTTTTTGCACTCTGGAAAACATCTGTTGCAAGTACATTGTTATTATTATTATTAGTACTATTACCATTGCCATTGGTCTCCTCCTTAGTAATCTGATTAGCAGCAGTTAAAACCTCACACTCTTCCTCTGTAACCGTCACTTTGCTGACAATAGCAGCAAAATCACCTGAGATTTGGAAAACCTCATCAGATTCTTCTTCCCAGGCAGACTCATCATCATCTTCTTCATCTGATAAATCATCTGCATGCAAAAGCTTATCGAGCACTGATCGCTGATCAAAGAATAAAACACACTGCGCAGATTTGGTCTTTGTCTGCCCCTCATATTGTTCAGGTTTCTCTCCTTTCTTGCTGCTGACCTGAGCCTGCAAACAACCTTCATCTCCATCCTGAGAAGTTTTAGGATCATTGTGCTTTCCCTTCCCAAATAAGCACTGTTTCTTGCTATGGGCTGGGTGGGGGGGGGGGGGAGGGAGGATGTGACCGTCTATTGCCTGGTGCTCCTCTTGCTACTGCCAGCACTGCTGTTGCTAGTTGCAGCTTTATTAGTGCCAGTGCCAATACCAGTTCTCTTGCTACAAGTAGTGCTATCATATTTTAACACCTGACAGAGAGCACCACATTTTTTTCTGAATGTTAATGGCATGATTGATTGATTATTTTATCATTGCTAATAGAGTTAGTTAGTTACTAGTACTACTGTTAGAGATGGGCATTCATTTTTAAACACTGCTCTTAAAGGCAAGTGTTGCAGGAGCGGCAAAAACAGGACAAGTATTATAAGAGGCATTCCTATTTTTCACTAATGAACAAAATCTCAAAACAATTCAGTGAGTGAACAGTGTATCTGTGGTGGTAACAACAACTCTTAAGTCTATATGCTTCAGAACTAGGAGGAATGACCCAGAATCGTGTCAGTGATTGAAAATTTCAACAATCATCAAAAACCAAAATGGAAATATAAAGATGCACAGGATGTCCTGTAGATAGAGACCCTCTCAGAGTCTGCACTCAGCTCAGCAGCAGCTACAGAGCCAATACGATCAGACTGCAATTGAAAATAAGATGTCATTGAACATACCTCCACCAACAGTACAAAAGAACAGAAATGCAAATTACTTCTCACTCAGCTTAGTGTGCTAGTCTGAGACTCCTCTGTGCTGTGCTGAGCTGTTTTGCAGCAGTGCTACTTAAGGACTAGGTATTTAATCCTTATATAATCCACAAGTTGTAGTGAAAGATTAGCTTTGAAAATCCAATCCACTTCCAGCAGCACTACAGTAAAACACAAACTGAATAAGAGGTATTAGTAAAATGTAATCAGAGATAGCACAGCAGTCAGTAGTCTCAGCAGCACTAGCATTAATAATACTTCTTACTGAGATAAGACTGCTACAGTGCCCGCCCGCCAGTCTTCCACTGTTACTTGTTTCCTGTGTTACTTATATATCTCTGCTTTCCTCTATTCCCTGCACACATGCACAATGAGATCTGCTGTAGAATATTAATGACTAGGTTTGAAAATCCACTCTACTTCCAGCACTATAATACAAGACAACTGAATGAGAAATTAGTGAAACAGGAGTCAGTAGTCAGCAACACTAGCATTAAATCAATGAGGTCAGACAGCCACTGTGCCAGTCTGCACTGTTGTGTGCACAAACGGAGAGACCTGTAAGGGTAGGGTCAGTACCTAGCTGCTTGTTGTGGCAGTGAAATAGATGTATCCTTTTATAATTTATTATCGCTGAGGTCAGTTGGTCACAAGGCCAGTGGAAAAATGCCAAGTCACAGAGACATACAGTGAAAACAATCTCACACTAAGGCCAAAGGCACTCAGTGCACAAGCAAAGAGTCAGTGAGCCTTTAGAAATGAATGATATTATAAAGCAGCAGAGACACTCAGCCTCCAGATAACAGGCAGCTGAGGACGGGCACAGAGAGAAGCCCTCCTCTCCCCCCACCACACACACACCTTACAGGCAGGCAGGCACTGGCTGGTAGTGACTAGACTATTGGCCCCTGTGCTTCTACTGACTGTGGCCACTGGCTAGCTAGCTTGGCCTTCCTCCCAAGATCGACAATTAGCCAATCATCAACATCAATCAGTTCACTTGCTGCAGGTTAACAATGATTGATTTTATAGTAATAATTTGAAGTTTGTTGTCTTTACAAACACATTCAATTGACCAAAGAGCTGTTGCCGCCTCAGATTCCACAG
Source organism: Rhinatrema bivittatum (assembly GCF_901001135.1). NCBI lineage: Eukaryota > Metazoa > Chordata > Amphibia > Gymnophiona > Rhinatrematidae > Rhinatrema > Rhinatrema bivittatum. The sequence goes on along the minus strand of NC_042616.1, from coordinate 550,569,471 downwards.
AGGAAAAATGCAGACTACTACCAGAGCAACCCTTATTATATCAGGCAGCTAGTAGACACTGCTATTGAGTCAAAAAGGTGGGGGTGAAATGACCACTTGAATGGCGGATTCAAAAACACTTGCACCAATCATCACCAAGGATCTCTGTCTCTTATACAAACGAAGCAGTACTGGGGAAATCAAAGTATGTGTACAAAATACCAGGGCCCCTTTCCTAAAATAATCAGGGATTGGTGAAATCAAAATATGCACTTGTTGAGTTTCTTATGCTACTGCTGACTTCTTAACCGTACTCTTTGTTTATCTTTGTAACCAGGCAATGTGGCAGATGGTTCACCAGCCCCCCCCCCCCCCCCCCCCACACACACACACACATCACTCCCCCAAATGACACTTTTTAACCAAAATGTAACATTTACTGATTCTGCGCAGTAACCCCCATTACCGCACAGTAGCTCAAAGGTACTTTGCATTTACTTCACTTACTGCGCGGTGCATCCTTTACCATGCGGTCGCATCATTTCCATGCAGTAACACAAGATATCAGTTTTGCACTAAATATCAGGAATTTTTCCTTCGTTTTCTACCCCCTACCCCCTCCACTGAAATGGGACAAAATAAAAATGTTTGTTGCTGTCTATTTCTTAAAGCACTACAATAGTCTAAAATAGCCACCAGAAATGCGACTTAACTTTTACTCCTTCCCTGACCCTTGTGTTAAATTTCCTGCATTAGAAAACATATGCTGAAAGGTCTCCCTGCTAACGTGACTCTCTTTATTTCCCTGCAATAGCTGAAGCCTTTGTTTACATGAGATTTGCATGCCCCCGCACAAAGCATGCCAGAGTTTTATTAGCATGTGGTTTTTTTTCCAGCGGTGTAACCCATATTTCAAACCTGCGTAAGATTATCGCCAAAAAACACCCACTAAAACCTGAGTAAACCCTGCAGTATGCTCAGCACGGCTTATTACATTGGTCCCTATGATACATGTAGGCTCCTTTCCAGATGTCCACTCTTTCCCCCATTTGATTACCTCTCCCCTTCAATTCACATTAAAACTAATAAAGTATCTAGAATTTGCAATATTTGTCATAATTCTGCCTGAGATTCATCTAATAATGATCCTTTTATTTGCTCATATTTTAAGCCACCTGAATTGTGCAAATACAAAGGTATGACAACCATCCTGCCCCAGATGTTCCAACAGGTGTTCTGGCAGTATGTTCCTAATCCCTAGAGCCTCTGTTAGCAAGCTTTTATCCTATTAATTCAAGACTCGGAATTGGAACCTGATTTCTTCCTCATTTGAATAAAAACAAGTATATTTTGAATGATCTGCTTTATTTATTTGGTCAGTCCACTTTACTCTATCACCTAATGATTTCCTAAATTTGAAATGCCAAGATGGTTCACACACAGTTACTGCATGGAAACCTTGAAAACTGTTTAATTGTAATATTATACCCTACTTCACATCTTCCTCTAGTGCACTGTTTATCCCTGTTGCCTCTAGGCAAAAGTACCACGTAGCTATTTTACTATACCTAATAATTTTGATCCTTTGTTCTCATACTGAATTTCATTATTGATTCTATTGCAGGTGTTGAGTTTTGTGTAAATGGAAAAAATATGTCAATTGACCTTTTTCTTAACTGCCTATTATATTAATAATCCATCCCCGGAAGTGCTCATTAAATGCCAGGTAATAATGGATTAGTAGACACTTGTTCAATAAAGATTTTTCCAGCGGCACAGAATATAAGTAATTTTTTCAATAAAACCCAGTGTTTAAAAACCTTTTTTTTTTCATTTTTAGGCAGTATTTCATATATTTGACAAGAATAACATTGATTTTATGATAAATATACAAATAGGTTCAGTCTATGCAAAAGAAATTGTAACAAATACTCTATAATCGTAATTCATTCAATTAAGAATTCTAGGAACAATGCAATAAGGGACTGAACATTTAAATGAACTGACAAAGCAAAGATAAAGACAGAGATCAAATATCAAGTTTAGTATTTCAACAAGAAGAAAAATGGACAGATTTGAAGAGATTTTATTTGCCATAATATTCTATCTTCCATTTTTATATGAACTTATTTTATTCAGAGATTAAGGATGTGCATCCATTTTAAATGAATTTTAAAAATGTGACAAATAAGGGCAATTTGTTTCATTTGAGGAGTCCCAAAATAAATTGAGGGCCCCTGAATGAATAAAGTTTATTTGTTGCATTTGTTTAAAATAAATGCATTAGGCCTAGGCCTAGGCCAGGGCCTCACCTACGACATAAGCCGAGGCCCAAAACAGGAGCCATAGTTTATGCCCAAGCTGATGCTGGAGTCTTGTCCTAGGCTTGCAACAATTCTGGGGCTTTGGCCGAGACCTGATCCATCAGTTATCTGATCCATCAGTTATCTGAGGGAAGGCCAGGTCACGATGCCTGGGCCTCAGCCTAGGGACAGTCACAAGCTCGGAGCTCTGTCCTCAGAAATCCATCAATTCCATCCTCTTCTTTATTTCTTCTTTAAACTGATGCTGTGTGCTGGGATTTCACCAGAGTTAATTAATTCTGGTGCATTCACCACAGCAGATAGCGCCTTTTTGATCTAGGGCATTGTACGGCACAGGCGTACATCAAAATGGCACCAACTGCTAGGTTGAATGCTCCAGAGTTAATTAACTCTGGTGTGATCCCAATGCATGGTGTCAGTTTAAAGAACAAAGAAAAAGGAAGAGGATGGCATCGATGGAGCTGTGAGGCCTGTGCCAGGCATCAGGACCCAGCCTCCAGACTAGGCTCTGGCATTGGTCCTGAGTATGGGCTGAGGCCCTGGTGTCAGGAACTGGCTTCTGTGCCAAACTGTGGTTTCCATACTCTAGCCTAGGCCGAGGCCCAGCTGTTGCGACCTGGGCCTTTGGCCAGATCCCAGTGTTGGGCCTGTTTCACGGCTGAGGTTCTGGCATTGGGACCTGGCCTCCAGGCAAGGATCTAGCATTGGGGCTGGGTCCAGGCTCCAACCTAGGCCAAGGCCAAGATTTTAGGACCTGGCCTCCCATCCATGCCCCAGCATTGGCCCAGGGTCAGGGCCAAGGCCCCAGCATTGGGACCTGGCCTCCAGGCTGGGCCATGGTGTTGGTCCTTGGATCAGTCTCCAGCCTAGACTCTGGCTGAGGAGTCATCATTACATAGGCTCAGGCTAAGGTTGCATCAACCTACTGTAGCCTCAGCCTTTGTAAGGCTGAGGCTTCGGTCTGGGGTTTGGCCTTGCCGGAGGTATCCTACCAGACTGGGTAAGTGAGGGCTGGGAGAATCCTGGCCCTGGCATTTTTCTACCTGGGTGGGATGGGTAGTGAGAAATGACGGGATGCCTTGGGAGGTCCTGTTTTAAATTTTTGGGTTGTTTTTGTCTTTTGTTTTTTTTTATATTTAATTTATATTGTTTATACAAATGTAGCAAATCAAACATACCATGTACCAAAATGTATAGGAAAAAACTGACTGAGAATGAACAGAAAAAAAAATGTTTAGCCCTGTATACTCCTATCAAAGATACAGAGATGATGCATGTTAAGACAGTGAAGATAGATTTGACATCTGAAGCTTGAAAAAAAATTGTAATAAGGCACAAATTACATTTTTATCTGATACACATTTAAAATGTACTATATGCAATTTAAAATAAAGAGGGTGTGAAGGGGATCAAAGACCCTTATTGGAAAGCCCACAAAAAATGGTTATAACAACTGGAAACATGAAAAAAATAGAAGCAGAAAAAGCAGTGCAGGTGGTCAGACCAAATAAAAACATAAAATCAAACAAGGATGGTCATGTTAGAGAACTGTTGAGCCACTGAGGCTCCTGTTTATCCTTCCTAGAAATAGACCTCTGGCAGACAAAAGGGATGTGCTGTCATTTAAAGCAACTGTGACATCTAAAGCAAATGTTTACCTATGTGTTTCACTCATGGAGACCCAAAATGAATATGGGACATCACACAAATGAAACATATTTTATTTGTTTCATTCAATTCACTCCACATTCATTTCTATGGGCCCATTGTAGTCTATGGGCCATAAAAAGTGATTGGGGAAGTTAGGTATAAGTAGCCATAGCAACAAGCCCTTCCTTGTGAGTCATGTTTCACCTCATTACTTATCAGAGACTGGTCAGGACATGTTGGCAGCAATACAATATATCAGAAACATTTTCCAATCCAGCCTGTCTCTGCTTTGTGGATTCAGTGATGAGGATCCTGAAGTCCTACCGTGTAAGAAGAAAGTGTACATTTCTTCTGAGACTTTACCATGGATGGAGGCTCAATGTTCTTGCAGAGTATTCAAAACTTAAAACTTCACTTGTATTTCAGCTTTAGAATATTTTTGGCTGCCTGCTGCTAATACTGTAGCACTGGAACTTTGCTGCTGATTTTTTTCTCCTCTGCAGGAGGGTACAGGCACAGACTGGCTGAGTGTGAGAGAGGGTAGGGAGAATTGCAGCAGCCCAGCAATGGCAGAGGACTGCAGGTCCAGTCCAGTGAGGTGAGCACTGCAGTGCACAAAGAAACCAGGCAGGCTCCCAGTGTTTGTTTTCTGGAATCTATGAGCAAAACAGTCTCAGCTGTGCACTAGTGCATATCATAGACTAAATTGTCTTTCTGTGTGTTAGTTCTCCACACTTACACACAGATTGGTACATTTAGTGGTGTAAACACATTCAGTTACATTACAACTAATAAAGAAAACAGCCTGTTATTGTCCAAATCCCCAGTATGTAGTGACAAATTCCATGATGTCAGGGAAAGGCAGAAGCTGAGGGAAAAATAGTGTTGGCAGAGGAAGCACTAAAACGGGGAATTCTGCACCTAAATTGAAAAGGAACTTTTTTCAAACCCAAAACAGGAGAAGCAGGCAGTTCCATCCTGAAGAAACTAAAATTTGGAGAGTACGTGCCACCATCTGTTTCTCTCCCTGTTTTGGAGGTAAGGGAAAGGGTGAGGTAGCAGAAGTGCAAGACCCTAAACCATCAGCACATCTTCCTCTGCTAGAAATGCAGAGCCAGTGAATGCACTATTTGCATATGATTCTGAAGTAGAATCTTCCTGTATGGAATTCCCTGAAGAAGAAATTAGAGAACTATTAGCTGAAGAAAATTTTGAAGGATTAGTTACTAGTATCTTAGCTTTTATTTCAGTGACTGAAGAGACAGGAAACTAATGATGATGGTGAGGAAGAGCAGGCAATGCAGGTACAGAGTGTGACTGCTGCCCCTGGCATTGTTTCTCAAGTTCCACTCTCTACCTCAGTTCCAGTGCCAGCATCCACTCCAAGCGTATAGAGAAGGGATCACAAAAGAAATCCATGTTCTAGAGGCACTACAAAGACAGTGAGGATCATGTTTGGCTCAGTGTCTTTAATGTGCTAGGGATATCAGATGAGGCAAGCAAGTGTGGCATCTTATCTGGTATGCTTTATCACCTGCAGAAGCAACATCAACTAGTGCTTGTGTCTGGGAAAGGTGGCAGTATTAGCCAGGGGTCATCTTTTTTCCAGTCAGAGTAAAGTGGTTGAAAAGGAGAAGATTATTTCTCAAGCTGATCCCAAACCTTGACTCCTTCCAGTAATTAGGGGATGACCAGAAGCCCTCTGCCATGTGCCAGAAGTGAGAACAGATTATGGAGGATATGGGGTGATATTCAATAGCATGGTTCTGGGTGAAGAGGCAAATAACAGCAAGAGCTGTAACCATGTGCATTGTGAAAATGATTACCCTTGATGATGAGCCCCTGCATGTAGTGGGTAATATTTGTTGCAGATGTTGTAGGGATGTGCACTGATTGTTTTTTCTTGTCATTTTCATTTCAGGTTTTTTTGTGCTTAATTTCATTTTTGAAATGATATGGGGTGTTTTTTTTCATATTTCCCTAATTTCGGATTTAGTGCACTTTAACAGGACTTAGTGCACTAACAGGGTCATTTATCAAATAGTGATATGGCGTTTTCGCATGCATTAAGGCATTTTCGCATGCGTTAAGCACCTTTAATGCATGCAAAAACCCCTTAATGCATGTGAAAACACTTTTAACGCATGCAATAGCACCATAATATATAGTGCGATGCAAATCAGAAAAAGAGGAGGAGTTAGGGGCGGGAGTGGGCCGGGTTTACCGTTTTGTGATGCCCTATAGCACAGCTTTAACGCTGATTTTAGCTACACCTTTTTTAGTAGCATTAAGCCGTGCGTTAGGTTGCTATAAGGCTTTATCACATTTAGCAATGTGTTCTCAAATGCCTGTTTTAGTAGTTTTGAAGCTCCCATCCGAGAGAGGGAGAGAGAGAGAGAGAGCTCTCTCCTCAGTGGCCCTGATAGTAAACATGGTCCCCCAGTGGTTGTGTGTAGGAAATACCACAATTCTGGCACTTATCTCAAAGTGCGAAAAAGTTATCGCAATTTGTGGTAACGTAGCGCTTCGTATAGGTATTAGCGCAAATTGCGATAAACTGCCTATTACCATAAAACATGCCCCTTTTTCTATCACATGCGATATTTAGTGCATTTTGATAAATCCAGGCCTAAGTCCCGTTAGCACGCACTAACTATAGTTAGTGTACGCTAACATTCAGTTAGCGTGAACTAAGTCCCTGTTAGTACACACTAACTCAAAATACTAATTCTATGACATTTTGTCTTTTTTTTCTTCATTTTGGGGCTCTCCCGAAACAAGACAAAATAGACAATTTTGTTGCCATTGTCTAAAATGAATGCACATCCTTAGGTGTTAGCCCTGAATTACAAAATTCATACCAGGACCACATTTAAACATGAATTTTCAAAAGTTATGCATTTAAAAAATAGTGCTTGTGAGCATAAATTAGCATATCTACAAGTATATGCTATTTTAAAAATGACAACATACATTCATAATTCAGATCAATGAGTACATTTATGTGTGTAAAAAAGGGGCTGGCCAGGGGTATTCTGGAGGGGAACCAACATTTATGCGAGTATGTTGATGTTTTACAACCTGCTAAAGTCATGACTGTAAGTGATTATTTAAACCTGGTACTTTTCTGGAAGAAATAATCTTAAACATCTTAAAAGTCTGGGTAGGGGTTCTGGATGAAATGGAGGGACTTCAGACTGAAACCAAGGAGGGTTTTCATGAGCTGCAGATGAAATGGGTGAACTGGTCATTTAATTGCCGCACGCATGATAGAAAATCCTTTGATTTACATGTGTAAAAGCAGACTTATGAGAGGTAAATGCGACTATTAGGGGTGTGCATTCGTATTGAACATAAATGTAAAACGCTACTTTTTTTTTTTTTAACTTAAAAAAGTGATAAGACATAAACGATCGGATTTCCAACTTATTCAACATAGCTATGTTGAATAAGTTGGAAATCGCGATTGTTGATCCAAAATAAAAATTTAAACCCCTCACCTTCCTTAATCCCCCCCCAAAGACTTACCACAACTCCCTGGTGATCCAGCGAGGAGTGAGGACGCCATTTCTGAAAGCCTTTCCGAGGAGCATGTGACGTCGGCGCCACGTCGGAGTGATGCGGCGTCACGTGATTCCCCACGGGTTCACGCCGGAACGCTCGTTCGGCCCAAAAGGAACTTTTGGCCAGCTTGGGGGGCCCCCCCAAGCTGGCCAAAAGTTCCTTTTGGGCCGAACGAGGGTGCCGGAGGGAACTCGTGGGGAATCACGTGACGCCGCGTCACGCCGACGTCACGTGATTCCCCGCGGGGTCGCTTCCGGGATCCTCGTTCGGCCCAAAAGGAACTTTTGGCCAGCTTGGGACCCCCCAAGCTGGCCAAAAGTTCCTTTTGGGCCGAACGAGCGTTCCGGCGCGAACCCGCGGGGAATCACGTGACGCCGCGTCACTCCGACGTGACGCCGACGTCACGTGCTCCTTGCAAAGTTGGTCAGAAATGGCGTCCTGACCCCGCTGTACCACCAGGGAGTTGTGGTAAGTCTTGGGGGGGGGGATTAAGGAGGGTGAGGGGTTTAAATTTTTATTTGCACATATGGACATATACTCAACTCATTGAATTCTGTTTATGTCCATATTGACCGCAAATGGGACCCCCTTTGGACATATGGACATATGAACTTAAACTTTTGCTCTGCGCATCCCTAGCGACTATAACAAATAAAATCTACTAGCCTATCCCTTTCAAATCTGAAGTAAAAATACATGGTTATATCATGTGTGCATGCTTATCTGGATAAATTCCTTCTTATCTGGCTAAGTAGCTCTATTGCTGATAATTAGATGGTCAAGTTTGAACTTATCTAGATAAGTAGCACTTTTTCATAGACTTATCCTGCTGTCTTACATACATTTATAAGTATCCACCTAAGTCCTGCTACTTTGCTGGATAAATTGGATTGTGTCTATTAGGTATGTGAATTCATTTGAAATGAAATAGGAAATTAAAAAGATATTTCCTATTTCATTTCATTATGCTTTTAAAACAAAACAATAGAAAATTCAATAAAATTATAATTGTTTTCTCATTTTGTTTTGAAAAAATATAGTCAGCCACTGGGCTTAGGCTCAGGCTCGAGGACAGGGCCTTACAAAGATGGCGTCCCAAAGCAAGAGCTGCAGTCTATGCCAGGGTGCAATGCCAGTAGCTCAACCTACACCCATGCCTGAGGTCAAGGCCTCAGCTAGGCATAAGCCAAGGCCCACACAGGGGCTGCAGCTAACACCCTGTTGTGACATCAGGGTCTCGGCCTAGGCCCGAGCCCATCACCAGGCACTTGGCTAAGACCTGAGCCCAGGCCCAGATCTGGAACCTATCCCAAAAAATGTGTTGGAGTTGGGGGAATCCCCAGCCCCCATTTACCTTGTCCAACCTAGGCCCAGTCCCGACGCTGGGGCACTCAAATTACAACCAATGCTAGAGTCCAAACTGGAGGCCTGGTCCTATGCTGGGATCTCAGCTTAGGCGAAGGCCTAGGCATAGGCCCGACACCGGTGCCTGGCCCAAAGATAGGTTTTCTATGCCTAGCATTCAGTTTAGACCAAGATATAGGTCTGTCTCTGGGACCTGGCCTGAAAGAAGGGCCATGTTGCTGAGGCATTATCCCATGCCCAGTCCTGACGCAGGGGCTGCAGCCTACACCCTGTTGGGACATTGGGGTCTTGGCCTAGTCCCAAGGCCATTGCCTGGACCTTGGCAAATATACAAGCCCAGGCTCAGACCTGGAAGCCACCAACACATTTCTTTTGGAGTCAGGAAACTCATCGGCCCTTCACTTTCTATGTTCATTGCGGTTCTGAAGATGAAGTCAGCCTAAGCTCTGTCTAATACTGAGGCCTTGGCTTAGGTGAAGACTTGGGCACAAATCCGACATAGGCGCCCAGTAGAAAGGCAGGTTTCCTATCCTAGGATTTGGTCTAGGCCAAGGCATAGGTCTGTTTCTGGGGCCTGGCTCAGAGGTTGGGTTACATTGCTGGGGCCCAGGCCTAGGCTCAGGCTGAGGTCTGGAAGCTGGAGATCAAGCCACAGAGCTCATGTTCGGTCTTCTGTCTACTTAAAATGAATGTCCTTCGCTTAAGGATGAGCTGGACTAAGTTCTCTTTCACTCTTTCCACCTCAGTGGTGGGTGCTATTTTGATGTACAGCAGTTTTAATGAACATCGACTGGGTCTTGGCCTAGACCAAGGCCCCAGAATTGAGAATGGGCCTTTGGGCCAGGCCTCAGCATCAGTAATTGGCCTTCAGGATGGGCACCGGCATTGAGCCAATGCATAGGCCAGGGCCACTGTTTTCAGTCTCAGCCTCCAGGCTTGGCACCACATTCAAACCTGGGTATAGACTGAGGTTTAGGCATCAGATCATGGTTTTCAGGCAGATCCCAGGCCTTGGACTAGGCCGAGACTCTGGCATCAAGATCCAGACTCCAGACAAAGCCCCAGCATTGTGCCTGTGCCTTGGCCTAGACCAGGGCCCCAGTGTAGTGACTTGGCCTCTGGGCCGGGCCCCAGCATTGGGCCTGGGTCTATAACTTGGCCTAGGGTGACACCCTATAGTATGGACCATGCTTCCAGACCAGACTTTAGCATCTGTATTGGGGCTTGGCCTAGGGTGAGGCCCTAGCATCAAGAGCAGGCATCCAGGCCTGTGCCTGTGTCTTGGCTTAGTCCAACGTCTTAGCATCTGGACTTGACTTCAGGCTGGGTTCCAGCATTATTACTTGGCCTAGGCTTTGGCTTCAAGACACTGCCTCCAAGCTGGGCCTCAGTGTCATGCCCGACCTAGGCTGATGTTGCAATGTCCTACAGTACCTAGGCCTATGCAAGACTGAGACTTCGGCCTTGATCTTGGCCTCTTCATTGTACCCCTCCCCCACTGGACCAGGTAAGTGGGGGGCTGGGGAAGATCCTGGCCCTGTCACTTTTTGGAGAGTAGGAGGGATGGGCTGCAGTGGGGCTTCGGGAAGCCCTGTTTCTTTTTTTAAATCTGTTTTGTGTTTTATTTTTTGGTTTTTTTATGCTTATTTTGTTTTTCTAAACTTTAGAAAATACAAAAATATTAAATGAAATTAAATTCATTGGGAAAAATACCCCAAAACAACAACAACAAAAAAAAAAAAATTTCTCAGCATATCCCTATTATCTGGATAAGTCCAGCTCCTTTTCTGGATAAGTCCAAACTTCTACTGTTTGTGGTTTTACATACTCAAGCATTTGTATGCGTATATATACTTGTATTTTATAGCCTGCACAGGGCCGGTGCTGGCTTTTTTGCTGCCTTGTGCAATTATTGTGACGCATCCTTCCTCCCACACACACACTTCATTCAGTCTCTGTCTTGGGCCTGCCCAAAAAAGTCCATCTCCTTCCAGCGACCCAAACTTTAAACACTGTCACCCCTCTACCCTACGAGTCTTCATCTCTCCCCTAGAACCCATTTGCTGGTGCAAGGGTATTAAGTACCCTAGGCAAATATTATAACCTTGCACTCCCTCTTCCTGCTCCCACCATATACACAGTTAAATATGCATTTATATTAACAGATTTTATATGAAAAAGAATATTCAAAGTACAGTCTTTAGAGGTAAAAAAAAAATAGCAACAAGTATTTGCACGCCAATCAGAAACACTACAAAAAAAGACACTTTGAACCCATATGGCATTAGGGCTACTATAATACGTGTTATGTGTGGTCTTGACCCTCAGGAAGACATAAGTAAATTACAAGTAAAATATAATAAACTTCTCATACCAAAACAGCTTTAACTGCCAGTACTTAAAAATCTTATAACCTTTCCTATGAAAAGGCAATATTGCAAATATTACACCAAGCCCTAAAACACAAAATCACCTCATATTAGTTAAACAGAACAAACCAAGCTGCTATATATTCCTACGTGCTAGCAGAATACCTCTCCTCAATCACACTTGAAGAATGCAGGCAAACCTTCACCAAATACAGGAAAAAGAAATCATAATGTAAACTGAATAGGAAAACCGCAACAAGTCAGACTCTATGCAGTATAACAATGGAAAAAGAGAAATCATCACCAATCCTCAGACATTAACATTAAAATCAAGAAATATAATACATACATTAATAATAATATTATAAACATACTAATAAAAAAATATTTGAAAACAGCTGGTGAATGGAAGATCTAATAATTAAAACCTCATAAACAATTTGTTTTAAATTTCTCAAACACATAAAATATTTAAAAACAGCAGACACAAACAGCATCCAAAAATTAAAACTAATAAAGATAAAATAATTCACGCTCTCCATACCTGGAAACTTTTGATTCCAGTCACTCAAATAGTTGTGGATTAATAAGAGAGAGATGCATAAACTTTCTCCTCTCTCATAGATATATACATCTATATATTCACATGCAAGCATTCATATGCTCTCTCCCTCATACACACACATACTCCCTCCCTCTTACATAAACATGCTCACATGCACGTGGTCACTCTCTCTCACACACACATTCTCAGGCTCCCAATGCTTCCTCCTACATTCATATGTTTACACACACATTCCCTCTTACATACACACACACAAGATCCCTCTTTCTCTCATATACATGCTCAGACACACACTCATGCTCAGACACATATACGAAGAGAACACTCTGCTTTAATACCTCAACCTCTCCTGATATAAACTGAAGAATGCATTGGTCAAAATGAGCTTAGCATTTAGATCTCTTTTTCTATCATCCCTATGTAACTGTTTTAGTTTATAAGGAATAATTCACAGACACCAATTTAATAATAACTTTTAATAAGCAAATTGTTAAAAGTTGATTTGCTATATCCTTTTTAATGTTTCTTTAGTATACAGTTAGAATATACAGTAAAGTATATAATTCCTTATCCAGTTATCTCTAGGAATCTTTCCAGAGATAATGAAATAAACGCAGAGAATTTCCCAGATATCTATACTTGATTAATATTGTATCAAATACTTACGATGTAAGTTGTAGCTGGCCAGGCTATTGATACTCACAGAGGGGAAGCTTAACACTGTGATGATGTCTTTTCTTCTGGGCATGCGTTTCTCTCTCTCTCTGCCTCCAAAGCGATGATAAAGTTTTACCCTGTTTTATACTGTCCCAAGTGAAATCCAGGACAAATGTTCTTTTCTGATTGGTCACAAATTGGAGCTCTTTTCCTCAAATATGGTTTTGTACCAGAATAACCAAGTTCTCTTGTCATATATGGTTTTGTGCCAGAATAGCCCCAGCCAACTAAGAATCACTTATTAGCATGGCTCTTCCATATAGAAACAGTTGTTCTTTTGGGAGTTATTTCTGACCCAACCAATCAATGACTACAGCAATGACTGTATCCAGGGCTTCAGCTCTGGTTGATAGACAGACTCCAAATATAGGCTATTTTAACTCACTCCAAACGTTGTTGTCAATCTTCCAACCTTCCAATGTCCAGCATCTCTGAGCAAAATGCTGAGTCTGCACATCTTCAGCCTGTCACTAGTAAGTTTTAGCTGGCTTACTAGTTAAATCCACTGTATCAAATACAATATTAATTCAAATAAGGAAATCAAAGAAATAATCTCCTCATCATCCCACACCTAGAGTTTGCATCTGCCTTAGTGCTCCCTGTCTCTCTTACACACACATACACACACACTCTCTCTCTTTCACATACATGCTCAGATATCCACACATGCTCCACTTCTGCTAAGACACACACACACACACACACACATATATGCTCAGACACACACACAAATTTCCTCCTCTCATACATACACCAAGGCCTCTCCCAGTAACCCTGGCCCTCCACTTCTGCCACAGAGCAAGTTGGGAGCTGCTTGTAACTCTTTTTAACTGAAGTGCTCACAGACAGCCTTTAGGATCCTATAGGAGAAATGGTTACAGAACTTAATCGCTGGAGAAACAATCTATTTAAAAAATAAATGCAAAAATGGCCCTTCCTGAGAGTATATCACACTATTAGGAAATAAATTCCTTAGTATAATTTGTGAGCAAAAGCCTCTGATGTCTTCCAGAAATTCCTTGTCTTGGACACCTTCAAATTTAAAGCCAGCTCACAAAACCTTTTCAGTGGTGTTAATCCTGGGAAGATTAGGCTGAATTACTTATCACCTTGCTCTCCCACAGTGGCACAAATTTTTCACAGGTCTGAATATTTCTTCCCTGTTCTTCTAAAGTCTTTCCTAACTGCAGTGCTTTAATCTGTTACTTTACCAAGCCATTATAGACAGGGTTCCCAAATAGCAGCCCCCAAAAACTAATCCACCTGGTTTGTGTCTTCACTCATCTGTTACTTTTTCCACAAACTAAGCAATGCTCATAAATTCAGTTGTTGCTTCCTGAAGATACTCAGGTGTACATTCTGCCACCACTCTTTAATGAAAAAGTCACAAGGATGCAAAACGTTGGTATGGCCTAGCAGTTTTTGAACTACGTGGTCCTGCAACTCCTCTTCAACTTCGCTGCATGGCAGGTTGGAAGCCGCAACATGGCCTTGAACTTTCTCATGTTTGCCGCATGGTCCTGCAGCTTCTCTTCTTCAGTGTGCAGCAGATTGGGAACTGCCACATGGCCCTGTGGCTCCTCCTCCTCTTTGCCATGTGGCATTTTAGGAACTATAGCATGGTGGCACCAGAAGCTCACAAAGTCTCGGCCTCAGGCCTCCGTCCCCTCCAGGCTGCCACCCTGTGCAAGTGCACAGTTTGCACAGTGGGTTGCGTTGGCCCTTGTTGCATCCGTCGGACTCAGATGGCTGCGTCCTACATGTCTCACCTCAATATTTGCTTTCTCCACCAGCCTCGGGAAAATGGCGACCGCTGCATCTGCTTGCCGCACTCCCCGGCATACCCAGAATGGCTATGGCAAGGCATTCTACCATGATTCACCTGAGGGCCTCCTAGGGGACGCGCGCGCGTTACCCACTTCTTTATTCCAACTTTGGCGTGAACCTCGGGTGTCCCTCTCGAGTGACGTCACAACATCCGGGCATTTAGGCTGCCCATTTGCTGAATGACTTTGAGTTAGCAAGGATTGGATTTGTCCGGTCTAAGCTGCTCTGCTGCTTCTTGCTGCTGCTGGAAGCTCTCGTTAACCTCCGGGTTTCTACTAACTTAGGTACCCGCTTCTCGGGGGCCCTATGCTCCTTTCTAGTTGCCTATCCAATATCCAGGAACTCGCTCCTCGAGGGCTTGAGTTGTCTACCTTGGGGCCTGCTACCATTACTTCTCCATGCTGGGAACTCCACCTCTACAGCTACAAGAGTGTGAGCAATATAACATCTACCAGTCTGTCTCACCTACAGCTCCCCATTGAAGATCTGCATCAGAGCTCTTATACCACCACTTTGGGACGGGTCTCCTCAGCTGAGGACTGAAGACTGCTGCTGCAGGAATCTACTCACTACTGCCACCTCTGGTGAACTCTACAAGCTGTACAATAAAAGCTATCTCTGTGTTTGTGCATCTGAGTCTAGCCTGGTACTGCAGTTCCCCGTAGGGCTCCTCTCCGTGGGAGTGGCCATCACTGCAGCACCTAAGAATCCATCAAATACCTCAAAACCATAACAGCCCTGAGCCTCCACAAATTGTATTCACTAAGGGGCAGATTTTAAAAGCCCTGCACACGTAAATCCAGCAGGAGTTATGTGCACAGGGGACTTGCGCGCCGGCACACCTATGTTGCATAGGCCACCAGCGCATGCAAAGCCCCAGGATGCACGTAAGTCCCGGGGCTTGCTTGGGGGCATGTCGGGGTCACGTCGTATGCGTGTCGTGGGTGGTGTGGCATTTGGGGGGCATTCTGGGGGCGGGGCCGTGGGTGTGGTGCCAGCCCAGGGGTGTTCCGGGGGCATGGACGAGACCTCCAAACCAGCCCCCGGGCCGGGGAATGGAGCACTGGCAGCTGGCCGGCACGAGCAAGTTACGCCTGCCTCGGGCAGGCATAACTTTCTGCACAGAGGTAGGGGGGGATTTAGTTAGGGTTGGGGGGTGGGTTAGGTAGGGGAAGGGAGGGGAAGGTGGGGGGGCGGAAAACAAGTTCCTTCTGAGGCCGCTCCAATTTCAAAGCTGCGCCCGAGCCGATAAAAAAAACAACCCACTCCGACCCTTTAAAACTACTCCCTTAGCTTCCCCCACCCTCCCGACCACCCCCAAAACGTTTTAAAATTACCTGGTGGGCCAGTGGGGGTCCTGGATGGTCTGTGCAATTTTTAAAGATGGCGCCGGCCATCCATTACTCCTACCATGTGACAGGGGCCGGCCAATGGCACAGATACCCTGTCACATGGTAAGCGCAAAGGGCCATTGGTGCCATTTTTATTAGTGGCAGCCGATGGCCCGAGAGCGGGAGATCGCTCCCGGGACCCCCACTGGACCACCAGGTAATTTTCAAATGCTTTGGGGGGGGGATCCTAAGGGAGCAGTTTTAAAGGGTTGGGGTGGGTTTAGGACTTGTTTATGTGTGCTGTTTTTCCCACCCTCCCCCAAAACGATAAGAGAACCCCACGAACAATTTCGTGGGGTTTTCCTATCGGTTTCGGGGAGCCCCCGATTTCTGACGACTTTGAAAATATCGTACAATATTTTCAATCGTCAGAAATACGATTCACATCCCTAAAATTGAATATCTGCAGGAACCGATAGATAAGTGCAGAAAAATAGTAGGGCATTGCCACAGAAGCATGAAGGCAGAGCAGCTTCTATGTGAAAAGCAGGATGAATTTGGTTTGCCTCAGAAACATCTCATTAAGATGCTGACATCCACTGGCATTCCACCTATAATGTGCTGCAGAGGTTAGTAGAGTAGCAGACACCTCTTTATGCTCTGTCTCAGGAAATAGAGATTAGGGATGTGCAATCGTTTTTCCCGAATTAGGCAATTTCAACAAAAAAGATCTAACCGTCATAGTGGATAATATATTGAAATTGTCGGTTCAGAGTGCTGCGGCAGTCAAAAAAACAAACAGAGTGTTAGGAATTATTAGGAAGGGAATGATAAATAAAGTAGAAAATATCATAATCCCTCTGTATCACTCCATGGTGAGACTGCACCTTGAGTACTGTGTACAATTCTGGTTGCCACATCTAAAAAAATATATAGTTGCAATGGAGAAGGCACAGAGAAGGGCAACCAAAATGATAAAGGGGATTTAACAGCTCTCCTATCAGGAAAGGCTAAAGAGGTTAGGGCTGTTCAGCTTGGAGAAGAGATGGATGAGGGAGAATACGATAGAACCGGTAAATGTGAATTGGTTATTTACTCTTTCAGATAATTGAAGGACTAGGGGGCACTCCATGAAGTTTGCAAGTATCACATTTAAGACTAATTGGAGAAAATTATTTTTCACTCAATGCACAATTAAGCTCTGGAACTTGTTGGCAGAGCATATGGTTAGTGCAGTTAGTGGGTTTAAAAAAGTTTTTGATAAGTTATTGAAGGAGAAGTTCATTAACTGCTATTAATCAAGTTGTCTTAGAGAAGAGCTACTGCTATTACTGGTATTAGTAGCATGGGATCTACTTAGTGTTTGGGTACTTGCAAGGTACTTGTAACCTGGATTGGATATTGTTGGAAATAGGATGCTGAGCTTGATAAACCCTTGGTCTGACTCAGTCTGGCAATTTCTTATGTTCTTATGTTCTTAAGTCTTGGTTCAGCTCCTGGAGTTAATGGTCAATCCTTCTGACCAACACAATGAGAAAGACTAGGGAGTCAGGAAGCTTATGAGCCTCCAGTTCCTCCTTAAATTGGGATGACAATACATGCAAAAAGATGGAGTGAAGACAGTCCTCTCCCAATGGAGTTCTGCAGCCAAGGTCCTGAATTCAATGTTATAGTCTGAAAGGGAGATACTGCCCTGACTGATGTAGAAGGGATCCAAAGCAGAGGCTGCCTGACAGCCCGGGTCATTGAGCACAGTCTTGAAGAGTTCCAAACACTGCTGGAGGTCCCAAAGGATACAGTAGAAATGCTCCCACATGGGAGAGGCCCAAGCCATCTCCCATGTGGGAGAGAATGTAGGAAGTCTTTGTGGCATCATCCTGAAACCATGCAAATTGGAGGCAAAAATGATTGTTGCACTGGTTGAGGAACTCCTGAAAGAGTTGAGGCTCCCTGGAATAGCAGGGAGGAACTGGAAGAGGTATGATGGAAAATGGAGGGGCCTTGGGATCAATAGGAGTGGTAGGAGCCGGTGTAGAAGGAGTCTATACTCCCATGGGAATTAAGGAGTCTAGGCAGTCGCTGAGCTACTCCATAGAGGCTGCTAGATCCTCAAGAAAATGCTGCTGTTCTTGATTTTTCTGGGCCAGGTCTGTAATGGCCTGCAGAGCAGAAGCCTCTGCTATGTCCATGGCCTTGGCTATCTGTTATGCTGGTGGACCCTTGGACCAAGGGGTAGTTGGTGCTACCTGTAGGGAGGAGCCCCATAGGTCCCTACCATTGGTAGGTGGAGCTGGTGGAAGCAGAGGCCTGGCTGGATCTTCACCACTACCAGCCCACATTCCCCTTAGATTGAGCTCTTGGGTGCTGGTGCCAGCTGGTCTTAGGTAGGGCCTCTGCAGTGAAGAAGTCCAGATAGTCAGGAACATTGCAGCCTGCACTCCGAAGGGTCAGCAGAGGAGCAGTCAAAGGTCTAGAGAAACTTAAATGAAGTAGGTACACAAGCCAAGTTCAGGGGCAGGCAGTGAAGCTCAAGTTCAGAGTCAGGGAAATGGTTGAGGCAGGAGGCGAGAGGTGCAAGGTCAAATTCCAGTCCAATGTCAAGCCAAGAGCAATCCAAAGGGGAAGGAGAAACAAGGCAAAGACCACTGAAGAAGAACGGAATGCTGGAACTAGGTGAAGATGGGCAGGACCAGAAGGCAGAAACTAACCAAAGAGCCGAGGAACTTAGGAGCTCAGGAACTCAGTCAAAATGCTACTCTAAAAGGAGTTGACCTATTGCCCAGGCAAGGATTGAAACCAGGAGCTGGCCTTAATTAGTCCCGGGCCATGAGATCATCATTGAGCTTTGGGACCTGTTTCCTGCCGCTGGCCCTTTAAGAAGGGCAGGATGGGTGTGCCCACTTAGGAGAGCAGCTCATCAGAGCCAGAGAGATTGTAGCAGCAGCTCCGTAAGCAGGAGGATGGTCCTATTCAGAGCTCCCATGCGGCAGCCAGACTTCCTTGGCATCGGGGAAAGCAGAGGTTAGTACAGCGGCTTGAAGGATGCCGTGAGCCGCCAAGCTCAACACTTTTTCTCATGCATTCCAATATATGGTGCAGATTTTCTCTCTCATACACATACAGACACACACATAAACACTGCCAACCCCCCCCCCCCCCTTTCTCTTTCTCACAAACATTAAATGTATAGATCCAGTGCCATTCCCTTCTCTCTTCCAAAACTTGTCCCCTCTGCCTCATTCCTCCCTTTGGTGTTGATCCTTTCTTTCACATATGCACATACTGCTGCCCACACCTACCTCTTTTTTAACATACATATGAACACACATACATATCTCGCCTGTCACCATCTCCTTTCTCAGGCTCACTCTTTTCATCACCTCACCCCTTCCCCCACTAATTCTTCCTTTCCTTCTTTCCTTGTAAATTTACCCCTTTCAACTCTCTGCCAATTTCTTGTTTATGGTTAGGGATTTCATATGAGCATTCAACTTGGCAAAGTTTAGCCAACCTAATCCATTAGTAATACGTTTTGGCAAATCTCATCTTCCTTCAAAACTGTGAATGGAGCATTCCTTGATCAGATGGTCAGCTATGTGTATTTATTCACATTCACAAGCCAGGGAGGCACAAAGTTTGCAGCTATGAAAACAGGTTTGAAAATATTAAGCCAGCCATTGCCTCTGACTTTTTTCTTGATTTCCCACAAGTCAACAGCAATTCCACAACAAAGTTAGGATTTTATGACCCTTGGCATGTCTGTGGAATCCAGCAAACATTGGGCTTTGAATATAACCTTTGGACTTCTATCTCCCCAAGTTTTCTGATTCTATTTCCATCATCTGTAACATCCATCTGATCTCCATCAACCTATCCCAGATTTTTAGACTTGTCAACATTCTCAAGTATGCCACAAACTAGATGTTCGTCTTTGTTTCATGCACACTCTGGATTTTCTGCCACCTTTAAGCTCTCTTCATTTTCTGGCCTTTCTTCCCTATTTAGATTTTCTATGCTTTTTTGCTTTTGTTTTTCATGCTGAAAATTGCTAGGCAGATCAAGAAAAGGTAAAATACATTTTTCTTGCTGTAGTTACTTCTATCCTATTAGGTTCTTGTGCACTTGGGAACATTGCCAGAAAATTGAATTAGAATAATATTTATTGGTATTGGAATGTAAATATCTTTTATATATACCAAATTAATTACTGTATAATAAACAAAGTATAGCTAAAGCATGCAATTTATATTTTTATCTGGAAGTATCTACTGGGTTGTAACCCTTCTGTAATTAATATCTCCCTATAATTGGCAACCAAAATCTCTGTGGTTCTTTAAATCACTTATACTTTCTTGAACTTTCATATATCCTTAATTTATAACCAATTAGCAGCTTACATCTCTCCATTTTATCCAATTAACAGACTTTTTCCCTACTGTGATTTCTTTCTCACTACTATGTAGAATATGTCTGCATATTGGGACACATTTCTGCTTTCTAACCGCTTCCCATTATATTTCACTACTTTCATAGTTTTCTTTATTTTAGCAATCTGTCATTACACTGCTAAAAAAAATGCTGAAGTAAACACAAGTGCTTTTAATTTTAGCAAGCACAAATACTAACTAGGTCTTACATGGTAAATATCATATCATACCAAAAAAAATGACCCATCATTGGATGAATAACTGAACATTGTCTGTAAGAAAGGAATCCAACCCTCAATCATTATTTGCTCTTCTAAACTCTATTTATGCTATTTACCATGTGAGAAACACAATTGATGAAGGGACCTAAGTGTTAAACGCTGAGGTAGATCTTGAATAAGTACGCCGGATTTTATAAGATACGCACGCAGCTGCGCGTATCTTATAAAATCCGGGGTTGGCGCGCACAAGGCTACGCAAAATCACCTGCTTGAAGCAGGCGTAACTTGCACATGCCGCCTCGGCATCCCCCGGCACAGGCCGCAGTGCCGGGGGACTCTGGACTGCCCTCTCGGCCTGCCCCTGAACTGTTGCCACGCCCCAGACCCGCCCCGGACTGCCCCCTGACCCCAGACATGCCCCTGGACACGCCCCCTCCCGCCCCTTTTACGAAGCCCCAGGACTTACACGCTTCCCAGGGCTTTGCGCGCACCAGCGGCCCATGCAAAATAGGCGCACTGGCATGTGCAGGGCTTTTAAAATCTAGCCCTTAAAATGTAACTTAAATTTAGGGACATAAAACAGGGATGGTAACTTTTAAACAGGCGTTTGGTTGCACGTGTATGCGTTCATTAGCCTGGGCCCAGGGATGTGGCTATTTTATTATATACGCGCATATATGCATGCATGTTAAAAAATGGTCTAAATGCATGCAATTGTGCAAGCAATTTTAAGTTGATGCACCTATGCACACAAATGCTGCTTCTACCCTGTATGTGAAGGGATTTTAATAGACAAGTGCCCCTATACCATTACCAGTTTTCTCAGTTTGTTCCTAACTTGCCCACATAAGGAATAGGAATTCCAAACCCCTCTAGTTTTAATAGCTTCCCTTCTCCCCTGTTAGCCTTGACCCTTAAAACCCCACTGATGTGTTACATTTTTTTTGTTTTATGACTTACATGCCATCCATAGCAGCAGTAAAGTTACATGCTAAATTTAAGTTGAAATCCAGGAATGCCCATACCCCACCTAGACCACACCTATGCCCTGCCTCTTTTTTGGAACTTTTTATTTGTGCGTGCAATGGGAGATACACACGTACTTGGGAGGCTTTTAAAATCCACCAGACATGACATGGAGGGGAGACAAGATGGCCGCTTATTGAGAGAACCAGCAAGGCATTTCTCTCCTGTTATCCTGATATTGACGCTGTTCTTCTTACCTAAATGCCTCATATGAAACAGAAAGCCAAGCTAAGGGAGAGTATTGTTAGCTCTCCCTCAATGGAAAACAATCAACTGCGGATCGAGCCGTTATTTTGCTGGAATGCCAGGAACAATGGGTGTGAATGCCTCTGAGGAGATGGGTAGAGATCAAATGCGGCCTCCGCTGGTAGAAGCCATCTCCTTAACCCCTGAAGCACTGAACATGTCAACGCTCCCCCCCCCCCCCCCATTCTCAAGGCCTCCTATTATCTCTGGATGGCTCATCGACCCCCCCAAGAGGTAACTTGGGAGAACTTTAACATCAAGTGCAAGGCTTGGGAAGGGGTTGGACTCTCAGCTGATGCCACTGAAGGGATGCGGCTCACAGCTGTTTGTGGTGGAGGTTTTCCTGAAGATTTGGACCCTGTTTAGCTATTTCTGTCTTGAAGCCAGTCTCCTTTGATGCCGCTAGTGGAGAGTGATTTGGCAGTGGAAGCATTGAGGTGAATGTAATTTCTTTTAAGTTCTGTCTCCCTAAACCACCTGAAATTACTTTGGAATTGGTTTGGGAAGCTCTGGGAACTCTGGAAGCTTCCATCTCATCCTTAACAAAAATCATGCTGGATACTAATAATCAATTGCAAAATAACACGGCTTCTATATCCAAGATTGTAACCAAATTGGATGCATTTGAATCTCATGTCGCAATGATGGAGAAAGTTCAATCTACATTGATTCAGTCAGAGCAACTACATACTTAGAAGTTGGAAAATTTAGAAAACTCTTACAGAAGTTTGAATTAAAGAGTTTTGAATTTTCCCATTATAAGACTGATTTCGCCTATTTAACTTCTCAAGAATTATAATTCTCAGGTTTTGACAATTCCTAGTGATACAATGCTGGTAATAACAAAACATATTATTTACCATCACCTACTGAAGGAGTAGAAGGTGTCTAATCACAAGTTCAAGGCCATAATTTAGATCTCTCAACTGTTTTGGAAACATCGCACGTCCTAGAGATCTCCCAAAGAGGAACTCTTTTGGAGACATTTGCTTTTCATTCAGATAGGAATAATGTTCTCAGTTTCTTTTTTCATAATTGTTTATCATTGTTTTATCAACAAAGGATTTGGATTTATCCAGATTGTACCAGAATCACCCAAATGTACCGAAAAATATTTCTAGCTATGTGTTCTGAGGTGGTTTCTAAAAGGGGTCATTTTGTACTTCGTTATCCTTGCAAATATTCCTTGAAGTATCAAAATGTGAATTATATATTTTTTGAGCCATATCAGCTTCAAATGTTTCTAGACTTGCACGCTTGACTGCCTTAATTGATTGACGGTAATAATTAATAACTGGCACTATCTCTCAGTTTTCCTTTTCTGTATTTAAATTTTTCTTTTAAACTTTTGCTTTATTTGCTCTTGTCTCCCCCTATTTCTTTTTAACATATGAGAATGTACAAATATCTTTTGTACTAATACCGCAGTATTGCAGAGAGTATTTTTCCTTTGGTAGAATTTTCTGTACTGCCCTTCTCATTTCTGTAACAAGAATTCTTGTTGGTATATTGTAAAAGCATGAAAAAATAAAATTTAAAAATTTAAAAAATCCACTCGATGCACACCGGCCTGACATATTTGCATATTTCCCAGTTTTGGCATGTGTCAAGCTTTTAAAATTCACCTTTAATTTTGTAATTTCATGGTAGTCAAATAATGCAGCTTGCCTCTAAATTTACAAGCTGTATTATTTAATGAAACATTAACTACATCTCATGAAATAATGCAGCTTGCAAATTTAGAGGCAAGCTGCATTATTTGATTATCTTTGGGTGATGGTGATAGATTTTGACAGAAATATTTTCATAGGTATGGTCAAGCCAAGCTATTGGTTTTGCTCTGAGAAGGCACCTACTGGTATTGGCTGGCTGGCAAATGTGAAACCTAAACTGCCAGGGTGACGCATAAAAATCTCTGTGGCACAGGTGATACTGGATATGGCTGCTGATGTGGCATTTCACCTCTGTTGCTCTTCCAAACTCACCAGCAAACAATCCACAAAATGGAGGTAACAAAATCCAATAACACTACATAACCCGCATGAAATGTTTTCTTGTTTTCTTTTCTTCTTCTTTTATCATTCACATCATTGAAAACATGCCGAACCCTCGGTCACCAATATGTCATCAAAACTTGTAGCACACTTTTCACTACAAAAAACTTTTTAAGAGAGGAAAGTGATGTTTCATAACATTCATTCAAGGCACCATCCAGGTTACCTCATTGTTTTTTAATCATGAACACCACCGTCCACCCTTTATAGAATTTATTTTTCTTGTCACAAAAACTTATTTAAAATATATTTATATTTTATGAAACTGTTGTGAAAAGTACATCCTTAACACGAATAGGAACAGTCCATCAATTCATTGCTTAGGAATTAAATAAACTTTGATAAGCAATACTTAGCTTTAACTTAGATGCTGAGACATCAATTCGGCACAAGTGTTTTTGCCCAACCAGGCCAAGTTTCGAATGTCTTCTTTGCCAGGGGAAGCCACTTATCTGCTGCTCATCTCAGCTCTCCAACATTGTTAATCCATAATCTCATACTAACCAGGCCAAGTTTCGAATGTCTTCTTTGTCAGGGGAAGCCACTTATCCACTGCTCATCTCAGCTCTCCAACATTGTTAATCCATAATCTCATACTTCAATTCAAAGCTCTATCTTAAAAAATGCTCGCAGCGTGCTGCCTATATGATAAAAAATGGTGCACCAAACACACCAGCAAAGAGGAGGTACAATGAGGCAATCACATCTATTTGCTCATTCATGCAATGTACCTTTGGTATGCTAAAAATTCATTTTTTGATGTTTAAATAAAACAGGAGGAAGGTGAAGCCTTACATTAAGACCCTTACACAGTAACAGATACTGTTCTGGCCTTCACAATATAGCCATCTCATATGGCATCCCAGCTGACATGATCCAGGATCTTGAGGAGGATCCAGTGTATCCCTCCAACATTTCTGGGGGGAACCACATGGAGTTGCATTCAGGTTTATCACTGAATAATAGAGCACCACTTTGCCTCTAAGTACTGTTTATTGCCTTTTTATTTTGTTTATAGAACAGTGCTGCTGAGTGACTCTTGCATTGAAGGTCTCCATCTCTCAGTCCTTGCCAATGTTTGTGTTTTGCAGGATTTGCTGGCCCTATATGCATACACAGAATCTATGCCTCTACCAACATGGTATACCTTGGGATAAATCAAGGGCATGGATGAGAGTTAGACTAGCATGGAATAGCAGTGCTATGGCTTGGACATAACATGTTGTCTTTAATGTTCAATTAGAAAGGATGGCTATGCTTCTTCTTTAAAGAGAAGCAGGCACATTTCCTCTTTATGGCAATACCTGACATGGTAGTTCAAGATAATACAGCTGGCACACTTGTGCTTATGAACCTTCTACATATGTGCCTTGCAGTTCACAGGCCATGTAAGGCATGCTGCTATAGTTAGTAAGAGAATGGGTGGATCTTGTTTTGAGCCAGTGATGGCATCTTTGTTATCATATAGTTGGCCTTTGAGCTTATTGGTCAGCTAGAGTTCTTAGACGTTTGCACTCCAAAATTTCTGGGACAATATGCCTAGCATTTCAGATCCTTTCTTAACCTGGCCCACCCACATCCCTGCCCTTAGCCATGAAATGAAGAACTATAATGGGCTTGAGATAGGTTTGGGGAGTTTATATAGTTTTTAATAATCCTGACTGACTATGGCCTTTCTTTGTAAAAATGTGTATTTTTGTTTATATCAGAAGTTGATTTTTGATGCCTGACTGTGTGTCACCATCTGGACTATGGGCTATGATTAAAACCATGACTGCCCTTCACATGAAGTGACTATCATCATATATGTATGATTGCCACTTGGTCCTTTCAAGGTGAACATGCATCTCACAAAAGTGTTATTGTAGCTGCGCTACGGGCCAGAAAAGGATTATCGCCCTCCACTATAGTTCCGGACAGCCTGTTGCAGGCTGAGAGAGAGAGAGAGAGAGAGAGAGAGAGAGAGAGAGAGAGAGAGAGAGAGAGAGAGAGAGAGAGAGAGAGAGAGAACCTTACTATAGTGCCTATGCCCTACATAGGTATTTGAATCCCTATGGGAGGGCTACCTACTAACTCGGGGTGGGGATTAGGTATGAGCGTCGGGGGTTGGGGGCCACTTTTGCATTCCACATGAGACCTACGGACAGAACAGTGGTCTCTAGTGCAGATTTGCTGGCCATCGGAGTGAGGACGCTCACTCCAAGAAGTGGTTTGGGCAACGTTCTCTCTACCTAGCTTGATGGACACTCTACCTGGGCGAATGGCGAAAACATCGCCGCACACGATGTTTCCCCACTGCACGAAAGAAGCCTCATTTGCATTGGTAACGCCCCCTAATGCGTTACCAATGCGATATTGGAAAATAAGGCCCATAATAACAAAGTATATTAATGCATTGCTAATGCACCAAGGTGTTTACTAATGAGGATGTTGGGGAGATACCAGTTCCGGAGACGGTTTTCAGGGGTGATGACTCAGACGAACTGAACGAAATCACTGTGAACCTGGAAGATGTAGTAGGCCAGATTGACAAACTAAAGAGTAGCAAATCACCTGGACCGGATGGTATCCATCCTAGGGTTCAGAAGGAACTCAAAAATGAAATTTCTGATCTATTAGTTAAAATTTGTAACCTATCATTAAAATCATCCATTGTACCTGAAGACTGGAGGGTGGCCAATGTAACCCCAATATTTAAAAAAGGCTCCAGGGGCGATCAGGGTAATTATAGACCAGTGAGCCTGACTTCAGTGCCGGGAAAAATAGTGGAAACTATTCTCAAGATCAAAATTGTAGAGCATATAGAAAGACATGATTTAATGGGACACAGTCAACATGGATTTACCCAAGGGAAGTCTTGCCTAACAAATCTGCTTCATTTTTTTGAAGGGGTTAATAAACATGTGGATAAAGGTGAACCGGTAGATGTAGTGTATTTGGATTTTCAGAAGGCGTTTGACAAAGTCCCTCATGAGAGGCTTCTACGAAAACTAAAAAGTCATGGGATAGGAGGCGATGTCCTTTCGTGGATTACAAACTGGTTAAAAGACAGGAAACAGAGAGTAGGATTAAATGGTCAATATTCTCAGTGGAAAAGGGTAAACAGTGGAGTACGTCAGGGATCTGTATTGGGACCGGTGCTTTTCAATATATATATAAATGATCTGGAAAGGAATACGACGAGTGAGGTTATCAAATTTGCGGATGATACAAAATTATTCAGAGTAGTTAAATCACAGGCAGACTGTGATACATTACAGAAGGACCTTGCAAGACTGGAAGATTGGGCATCCAAATGGCAGATGAAATTTAATGTGGACAAGTGCAAGGTGTTGCACATAGGGAAAAATAACCCTTGCTGTAGTTACACGATGTTAGGTTCCATATTAGGAGCTACCACCAGGAAAAAGATCTGGGCATCATAGTGGATAATACTTTAAAATCGTCGGCTCAGTGTGCTGCAGCAGTCAAAAAAGCAAATAGAATGTTAGGAATTATTAGGAAGGGAATGGTTAATAGAACGGAAAATGTCATAATGCCTCTGTATCGCTCCATGGTGAGACCGCACCTTGAATACTGTGTACAATTCTGGTAGCCGCATCTCAAAAAAGATATAGTTGCGATGGAGAAGGTACAGAGAAGGGCAACCAAAATGATAAAAGGGATGGAACAGCTTCCCTATGAGGAAAGGCTGAAGAGGTTAGGGCTGTTCAGCTTGGAGAAGAGACGGCTGAGGGGGGATATGATAGAGGTCTTTAAGATCATGAGAGGTCTTGAACGAGTAGATGTGACTCGGTTATTTACACTTTCGAATAATAGAAGGACTAGGGGGCATTCCATGAAGTTAGCAAGTAACACATTTAAGACTAATCGGAGAAAATTCTTTTTCACTCAACGCACAATAAAGCTCTGGAATTTGTTGCCAGAGAAGGTAGTTAGTGCAGTTAGTGTAGCTGGGTTCAAAAAAGGTTTGGATAAGTTCTTGGAGGAGAAGTCCATTAATGGCTATTAATCAATTATACTTAGGGAATAGCCACTGCTATTAATTGCATCAGTAGCATGGGTTCTTCTTAGTGTTTGGGTAATTGCCAGGTTCTTGTGGCCTGGTTTTTGGCCTCTGTTGGAAACAGGATGCTGGGCTTGATGGACCCTTGGTCTGTCCCAGCATGGCAATTTCTTATGTTCTTATGTTCTTATGTTCACTGAAATGCTTGGGGAAATAAGCCCCAACTGATATCATCTTATTGACTGCATATTTAGAAGCCAAATATACAGTCAATGGTGCCTTTTTGATGAGGAGGCATTAAATAACCCCTATGAATGGCCAAGCCATCAAAGTGTTATAATGATGAATACCTTATAGCATATTAGATCTTTGTATAGGAAGGTATAGTGCACATAGTGGTATGGTATGTGCAATTATATACCTTTCTACCAGCACTTTGGTATAGCTGCTGATACCTGATGTGTGAGGATTACTTTATTTAGTAGCCTCTGATATTTTGGCTTAATCTTTTGAAGCTAAAGCTACTGTGCAAGTTATTTTATAGAGTAAGATACATTATATTTGCTCTGTTGGAGGAAATATTTGTTTTCAGCATTTGAAAGCAATGCGACTGTAACTTTCTTTGAATTAGGCATGCACCAGAGGATAAATATATAGCAAATACATTCATGTAGTAGCATTTCTGCAATGTTGTATGCTGTGGGGGTTTGCTACCAAGGCCTTTTGTTTTTCATATGCAATGGTGTCATCACTTGTGGTGTATTTGGATGTCATCCATACTTGGTTGGCATGTGTCACAGCGGTCACATGTATGTATATAATTTGTTATTATTTGTTGCAGTTAAGGCTCTGATATGTTTCACTTTGCACCTCCCAATAAGAGATGAGGAAGTTGAATGGAATGTGTATTTTTATTGTTGCGCTGCAGCCTTTATGATGTAAACTTTTTTAATACTTTTGTTTGGGAGTATGTATTGTGGGCTTTCTGTTCAATAAGCACGAGTGTGGTGACTTCTGTAAAACATTATGGCCATTGTATAACTTCCAAAACTACTGGGTAAAGGAAGAAGTGTGTAGAATGGTAATTGAGGTAATAACATACATTTATATATAAATAAAGACAAGAGATGTGCTACGAGTAAAAATTTTGTGTCGGGCTTCATTTTGCTCCCCCCCCCCCACACACACACACGGAAATTTCATTTTTCCCATGGTTCGGGGTTTTATTTTTTGGGTGCCCCGATTTTCAGGTTAGTGCGCACTACTGGGAGTTTTTTGAAAAAATTAAATCTTTTTTTAGTTCTCCCGAACCATTCCGAATTAGGCATTTTCACTGACATTGCCTAATTTTGGAAAACTGATTGCACATCCCTCATAAAGGAGGAGGAATAGCCTAGTGGTTAGAGCAGTGGGCTACAAACCAGGAGACCAGCGTTCAAGTCCTACTGTCATTCCTTGTGACGTTGGGCAAGTCACTTTATCCTCCATTGTCTCAGGTACAAAACTTAGATTGTAAGCCCTCTGGGGATAGGGAAATACCTACAGCTCCTGAAAGTAAACTGATGTGATATCTCAGATCAAATGTTGGTATATAAATAAAGACAAACTTTGGCTATGGTGTTCCAGGAGAAATGGTCCATAATTATTTCCCCCTACTTAAAGATACCTCTTATGGTGGAAGCCTGCCATCTGCTGTCACAACATAGTACATTGGGTGTTCATCAGGTGTAAGTACCTTTTGGAAGCCTTTCCTATATCAGAGAGACCCACGACCTCAGTCCTCTCAGAAAGTTATATGTAACAGCAGCAAGTCTAGACTTGTAATAATGGAGCCATTGTTGTGCTTCCATAGATCTTAAGGCATCCCAGGTGCTATGAGGACTCTTAAAGCTTGGGTATATACTAGGCATGACCACACTTGTAGTACATCTGATTTCCCAATAATCTACCATTGATATTTCTGTTCATGATATGCTTGGCCTCATCTTTATCCTAGAAGTCCTGTCATAATTGGAGTTATCAATTGGGCTTTATTGAGGCCAGCCTTTGTATCATTATCATCATCAATGCAGCCTTTCAGTTCTGATAATATATTAAAGGTTACAGATATAGGGGCAGATTTTAAAAGAAGTGCGCGTGGCCCACATGTGCGCTTGCTACCCGGCGCACGCACATGTATGCCTGATTTTATAACATGCGCTAGGGATGTGCAGAAGGAAAAAAATGTGTTTCAGTTTGGTATTTGTTTCAGTGGGACCCAAATCCGTTGCATTCATTTCAGGGGGGGGGGGGGGGGGGGAGGAACCCAATTCATTGATTAGTTTTATTTGTTTTCCGATTTCCCATTAAAGTCAATGAGGAAAGTATTTGCAGCCTATTTTTGGCTGCAGAATTGGAGTTTTCTTATGAATTCTGATGAAACTTCTGGGAGCAATCATCAGAATGATAAAAGAGCTCCAAGGTACTAAGACTGTGGCGAAGTGGCACCAAAGTGGCATGAATAACTTAAGGCACTTTAAAGGGGCAAAGGGGTACCAGGAGTGGCAAGAGTGCTTTAACAGAGGTGCAAAGCAGCAGCAAGAGTGTCAAAAACACACCACAGCTTCAAAAGAGAGCACTGATAACAGATGCATGAACCCTCAAAAGCAGCACAACAGCAAAGCGGCAAGTCAAGTGGCATCAACATCCTACAGCACAATGAAAGGGGAACATAGGAAGCAGAAAGACTAGCATGAACACACTGAGAAACCAAGATAGTGGCAAGAATACCACAAAGAGTTGAGTGAGTCATCTGGTATATGGCAGCAAGGCAGAGTGGCAGAAATCTGATAGGGGCAAGACAGGCTGGCTCCGGAGAGAGTTCCCTTTCCTTTGCGCAGGAAAGGGTTCCCTAGAATAGGTTCGCTCCTAGAGTGGGGTGTTTCGATTAGTGTCTAGTGAGCACTCACTGGTCTTTTAATATCTGGTGGAGTTAGCAGATATACAAATGAGAATTTTCAAGGCCGAGGTGGAGGATGGTGCCATGTGAACAGCAGTTCAACATAGGTCAACAGGTACTAAGAGATAGGCTGGCCATCTACCCCGGGGAGAGTTCCCTTTCCTTTGAGCAGGAAAGGGCTCCCCGGAATGGGTTGACCCCTAGATTGGAGCTCAAGCCTTCAAAGCGCGGCAATGTGGAGCAGGGTGCCATGTGAACAGCGGTTCAACATGGGTCAACAGGTACTAAGAGGTAAGCCGTCTACCCCTTTGAACAGGAAAGGGCTCCCCGGAATGGGTTGGCCCCTGGAGTGGAGCATGAGCCTTCAAAGTGTGTTTGGGTTAATTAAGGATCCATGCTGTGAAGGATAAGTATTTTGAAATGCCAGAGACTGAGGGTTCCCTTTGCAATGAGGGTTCAGCCATTAGGAACAAAAGAAGCGCTGACATCATCTCCCACCCAAATCTACAATATCAACCTATGTTGACTTTGTAGTTTACACAGTGCCTCTGTAAATTATGGGAAGACAGAGGATGAACTAGAGTGCAACTACCACCAGTTTTCTATAGTACTGGCACCTAAGAAAGATTTTGGGAATATGGCCCATATTATGGAGGTCAGGAAAATTATTGAGCATATGAACTATGCAAGCTCCAAACATCTTAAGTCAGCTGTTTATGTTCTTACATTCAAAATGTGTATGGACAGGCACAACATTCGAGGTCAATCCTTTTTAGGGACATAAGGCCTGGATGGACAGGAACAGCATTCGAGAACAAACCCTTGTAGAGACGTAAAGCCTGGATAGGCAGGCACAGCATTCGAGGTCAAACCCTTGAAGAGACATAAAGCCTGGATGGACAGGCACAGCATTCGAGGTCAAGCCCTTTTAGGGACATAAGGCCTGACGGACAGGCACAGCATTCGAGGACAAACCCTTGTAGAGACATAAACCCTCGACGGACAGACACAGCATTTGAGGTCAAGCCCTTTTAGGGACATAAGGCCTGGATGGACAGGCGCAGCATTCGAGGTCAAATCCTAGTAGAGACGTAAATCCTGGATGGACAGGCACAGTATTTGAGGTCAAGCCCTTTTAGGGACATAAGGCCTGGACGGACAGGCACAGCATTCAAAGTCAAATCCTTGTAGAGACATAAAGCCTGGATGAACAGGTCAAGCCCTTGTAAATACCCAGAAGCTATTAACTGTACTTATGCACTTCAGCTGATGACAAAGGAACATAAAGAGCTCTCAGAAATAAGAAAACCGCTGCTCAAGTCCAAATGTTTAATATCAACCTATGTTGTCTTTCTGGTTTCTACAGTGCCTCTGTAAACTATGGGAAGACAGAGGATGAACTAGAGAGCAACTACTACCAGTTTCCTATAGTACTAGAAACATTACTGTTGGCACCTAAGAAAGATTTCGGGAACATGGCCCATATTATAAAGTTCATGAAAACTATTGAGCATATGAACTATGCAAGCTCCATACATCTTAAGTCAGCTTTTTATGTTCTTACATTCCAAATGTTGCAAAACAGGAAAAGAATATTCTGGAAAGAAGTGATGCACAAATACATGAAACTGAAATTAGAAATACTAGAACTAAACTCAGACAGGCACAACATTTGAGGTCAGGCCCCTGTAGGGACTTATGGCCTAGACAGTGGATGAACAGGCACAGCGTTTCAGGTCAGGTGCATGTGCTGATGTTATCTGGAGCATAGGAGTACTGTTGTTGGGTGTTGCCTCTTCATATGATGTGTTTTGCCAAAATTAGATAGATGTCCCATTTGCTTGACTCTGCTAATAGCCCTGCCACAGTAATTATAGTGAGCAAAACACGGGACCTCTGTCACTTTAAAGTGGTTCCAGATCGCAGATTTCTTTCATGATCCCTTCTCTATAGCCTTTGGGGTGGATGCTGGCACTGGAGCTGAAGTAGTGGGTGCACCCTGAGAAGCAATGCCAGGGGGATCTGTCACACTCTGTGCCTGGGCTGACTGCTCTTCCTCATCTCATCAGTTTCATCTCTCCCATGCTGCACTGAAGTGGAGGCTAAGGCAGGACTAACTAATCCTCCTAAACCTTCTTCAGCTATTACTTCTTCCATTTTTGATGATGAGAATCCCACACAAGATGATTCTTCATCGGAATCAGAAGCAAACTGTGCCTGCACTACATTGTCAACGCTAAGTCGAGTCTGCTGTCGCATTGCTGCTTTTGGGTGTCACCATTTTGTCTGGCATGACTCAGCCTCCCCTTCCCTCACCTCCAAAACTACAGGGTCAGAAACAGGTGGTGGCGATGCATCATCTTTAAATTTTGTTTTTTTGCAGATAGAACTACCTGCCCTTCCAGAGATTTTAGTTTGGAACAGGTCCCTTTTTAAATTTAATGGGGGACTGGCACTGCCTTTTGAAGTGCCTCCTATGCCAGTCCCAATCACTTGACCATGTCTAGCTTTCCCTGACATTATGCATTTAATGTCCCTGCTTACTAGGGGTTTCAATTTAAAGAATTATTTCCAAAAGAGGACCACTGGGGATTTGGCTTCAGAGAGCACTGCTGCCCAATAATATATATGTGAGTCTGCAAATGTGCTCCCAGGCCCACAAGGCTGTGCCTGGATATACACTAAAACTGGGACTGCTGTATTTGTGCACACACCAAGTTTGTAACTACAAAAGACCCACTGGGGATTTGGTTCAGAGAGCACTGCTGTCCCAATAACATATACTTGAGTCTGCAAAAGTTCCCCCAGGACCACGAGGCTGGGCCTGGATGTACACTAAAACTGGGAATGTTGTATGTGTGCACACACCAAGCTTGTAACTACAAAAGAGGCTCATTGGGGATTTGGCTTCAGAGAGCACCCCTGTCGCAATATACGTGAGTCTACAAAAGTGTACCCAGGCCCATGAGGCTGGGCCTGGATGTACACTAAAACTGGAAATGCTGTATTTGTGCACACACCAAGCTTGTAACTACAAAAGAGGCCCACTGGGGATTTGGCTTCAGAGAGCAACCCTGTCCCAATATATGTGAGTCTACAAAAGTGCTCCCAGGCCCACGCCAGGAGCTTAGGCCTCAAAGGTACTCTTTGGAGATCTTCTTTCTTCAATCTCCTTCTTGTCTTTTTTACATACCTCCACCTGCTTGCCACATTTGCTTTCAACTGGATTTTCTAATTATGAAAGCAGTGTATCACCTGCTCACTAGTCTTCTTATTGCCACTGCATCTATATATGGTTTTGCTAATCTTCTTCTATATGATATTCTTTACTGCCTTAGAAGTTTTGGTTGCCTGGATCCTGAACAGCATCGAGTAGTTTTCAAGGATACCCTGGATTAGCAGCTTGTTGTCCTCAGCACTTCCTTCCCTCTCCTTGCCTACCTAAAGCTTGGGTTTTCAAATCTGGAGGAGTGGTGTCACTACTTCCCTCAATCTACTCCATCTCTCTTGCTTCCTTCCCCCACTCCCTGAACCTGCCTTGTTTTCTGGCCCCCAGTCCTTCTAATCTCTCTGACCTGACCTGTCTTGCTCTTCCTTCCTGACTCACCTATCTGCTACCACCCCCTTCCTACTCCTACTTTCTCTCCCCTCCTCCCTGCCTCTACCCCTCTCTTTTACTATTCTCCCCTCTATCACCCCTGCTTTCCTCTACCTTCTACTGCTCCTGGCCCTCTCTCCTCACTTGACCCACACCTCTCATGCACACACACTCCTCTCTTGAATTTTCTAAACAGAAAAGGAAAGACAGACAAATAAGAGAAACAAAAGACAAACTCTCACATATCTTTCACATACAGGAAAAAACAGCAGACAAAAGGGAAACAGTGAGGAAATAAGCAAAAGACACAGACACAGCACTCAGGTAATCGATTCCAAAAACTCCTCTCATTTAACCTTCCTAAAGCTCCAACAGTAGTTCTTTCTCTACCAATGCCTAACATACCCAACAGAGGAGCAGCTGCTCCTCTGTTGGGTATGTGAAATAATGTGAGAAGTGGACAAATAATGCATGAACTTGGGAAATAATGCAAAATATGGCCATATAATGTACAAAGTAACAAAAACAATGAGTGAAGCTATAAAATATTGCATGGCGCATTAAATATCTAATTTGTCTAATATTGCCCATTATTTTATCATGCACACATTCGCACTCATATTGCACAATATTTCTTATTATTTATCACATATAAGTAAATAGACCCCAGAAAGTTTGCTTATGTATTTGGAGACATGAAATTACTTTTGTAGTAAGGCAAGAAGAATGACATAATTTACTTTGATTTGTTGTACAAAGGGATCTTCATCAATAAAAGGGATTATTCAGCTTGGTCTGATATCAATCATGTTTGCTGAATACCCATGGTTTATGCAAATTTTATAGACTTGAATTGCAGCATGAATTACTAAATTGTTTCAGATTTGTATGAGAATTTGTAGGCAATCTATTGACAATTCACAGTTATTGTCATGAGAAACACGTAGTATATCATGGAGAATATCTGTTTTTTTACTGGTTCACAATTTTAGGAATGTTCTATAGTTACAAAATGAAAATAAATATATTGTGTTGTTTGTTGCCTGTTAACTGATGATTATAATATCTCTAGAACAAGGGCCTTTTTTGATTGGGTGAAACTGATAGATTTTTTTGATAGGGTGAAAAAAGAATTATATCAAAGACAAGTGCTTGATGTAACTTATTTGGGTTTCAGTTAAGCTTTAGATATTGACCATATATGAGGCTAATGAACAAAATGAAAACATGGGAGTGGGTCCCAAAGTGGTGGAATGGATTACAAATTGGTTGACTGATAGACAATAGGGATGTGAATCATTTTTTGATGATTTAAAACAATCGTCAGATATATTTTAAATTATCAAAAATCGTTAGAGCTGCGATACAATAGCAATTCCCCCGATTTATCGTCAAAAAATCGTAAATCGGGGGAGGGGGAGGGCGGGAAAACCGGCACACCAAAACAACCCTAAAACCAACCCGACCCTTTAAAACAAATCCCCCACCCTCCCGAACCCCCCCAAAATGTTTTAAATTACCTGGGGTCCAGTGGGGGGGGGGGGGGTTTCCCGGCACGATCTCCCGGTCTCTGGCCACGGCTGCGTTAATAGAAATGGCGCCAGTGGCCCTTTGCCCTTATCATGTGACAGGGCAAAGGTAGCGCCGGCACCATTTTGGTTCCTGGCTCCCAACGTCACGAGTGCAGGAGATCGCTCCCGGACCCCCGCTGGACTTCCAGGGACTTTTGGCCAGCTTGGGGGGGGGCCTCCTGACCCCCACAAGACTTGCCAAAAGTCCAGCGGGGGTCCTGGAGCGACCTCCTGCATGCGGGCCGTATTGCCAATATTCAAAATGGCGCTGGCGCTACCTTTGCCCTCACTATGTCATGCGGTCCGACGTCGCCCATATGACATAGTTACAGCGAACTATAGAATGAGAAACTACAAAAAACAGGGAAATGGGGAGGGGATACAAAGAACCAATAGGATAGCAAGGAAAGAGCAGGAACAAATGCAATAGGCGAACTTGAAAACCTTGAGAACAGGTACAAGGGAATTCGAACATGATAATGTAAATGGGCATAAACAATTAAAACATTACAATGCACAGGCTGAACAACTGGGGTGGGGCTGTTAAGGGTTTTGGGGGAAGGCTTGTTTGAAAAGCCAAGTCTTTAATTGGGATCTGAATTTTATAATGCATGATTCTAGCCTGAGGTAGGTTGGAAGTGAGTTCCAATGCATGGGGCCAGCAATGGAGAGCGCCCGATCTCTCATGGATGTGAGGTATGCTTTCTTTAAGGAGGGCATATGTGGGTCCCTTTT
Organism: Rhinatrema bivittatum; assembly: GCF_901001135.1. Classification (NCBI taxonomy): domain Eukaryota; kingdom Metazoa; phylum Chordata; class Amphibia; order Gymnophiona; family Rhinatrematidae; genus Rhinatrema; species Rhinatrema bivittatum. The sequence goes on along the minus strand of NC_042616.1, from coordinate 550,532,958 downwards.
TTGGAGGTCCTGGTGGGCCGATTTGGGTATGTGAGGCGGAAGGGCTCGTCAAGCCAATTGGAGTTGTGTGTATATATGGGTTTGTGGATAGTGGTAAGGGTTTTATAGAGGATACAAGATGGGATAGGGAGCCAGTGCAGGTCCTTAAGGATAAGGGAGATGTGATCATATTTGTGTGCATTGGAGATAGTTCTGGCTACTGCATTCTGCAGCATTTGGAGAGATTTTACAGAGGAGTAGGGTAAGCCAAGAAAGTGGGAATTACAGTAATTCATTTTGGACGCAAGTGTGGCCTGGATGACAGTACGGAAATCACTGGCATGAAGTAGAGGTTTCAGTTTTTTCATAACATTGAGTTTGTAGAATCCCTATTTGAGGATAGCTTTGATGTGTTTTTTGAGGTTCAATTGCTGGTCAATCTGAACCCCAAGGTTTCTAGTGCAGTGCTGCACGTGAAGGGTCTTGCAGGCTGGGTCATTTGCGAGTGAGGATTTAATAGGTAGATGTTGAGAAATGAGGAGCAGTTCTGTTTTGGAAGTGTTTAAAACCAGATGGAGGTTAGTGAGTAAGGTATTGATGGCTGCAAGACAATTTCCCCAAAATTCAAGAGCGTTGGATAGAGAACCCTGAATAGGTATGATGATTTGCACGTCATCAGCATAAAGAAAGAATTTGAGGCTGAGTTCCGAAAGGAGTTGGCAAACAGGGTAGAGGTAGATGTTAAAGAGTGTAGAAGAAAGGGAGGAGCCCTGAGGGACTCCCTGGGAGAGAGCATAGTAAGTTGACTCAGCATTGCCTATCTTCACAGAGAATTGCCTGTTGGCAAGATAGGAGGAGAACCACTTGAGGGCCGAGCCTGAGAGGCCAATGTCAGATAGGCGGGAGAGGAGGTGATTGTGATTTATTGTATCGAAGGCCGTAAAAATGTTCA